>NC_140703.1:78000000-78612500 GCF_050655825.1 Lonchura striata | reverse complement strand
CCAAAGTTTTGATCTTTGTATTGTTCCCCATATTGGTGTTGAAGTATGAGCAGTGTTTAATAGTCTTCAGCATCTATTCCAGAAAGACAATCTTTTAAGAGCAGTAGTTGTAGAAATTGGGCCAGCTTCCAACTGTCTGACAGGTCTTTTATTGCTGCTGTAATACATCCAAAATGTGGAAATGTCACATGCTTTAATACTGTAGCTACTGATTACCAATGTCAGAGAATAATACAGTTATAGGTTGTGAAAACAGCCTAATAACACATTAAGGCCTAATGAAGCAACGTAGCCAAGGCCATTCCCTCTATTTCAGTGTATCTTCATACACCAAATTAATATAGGTATCTCTTTGACATTTAAAAGAGAAATTATGGTTTTGTTTCTAAACCAAGGAACTAGCTAGCCTACAAGTAGACTGAGAAAATTGTGGAACAGAAAAGTCAGTCAAACCCTATACTGAAAATATGAACTTCCTACTTGAGAACAATCCCTTAAAGGAAGGAAGCTTGTAATTCAAAAAGGTGTTACAAATATACACTAAAGAAAGTTAATTAAGTAGTGCGATGTAAACTACTTTATGGGGTACACACGAAATACAAATTACACTTATGACATAATTAAATGAAGATATTAATGATTCTGCAGTGTCCTATGTGGGTTACATATGGTTTGTGCTTAAAGTGTTTGTGGCTGTGGTAATGTCAGTGCTCAGCTTCCTTCTCCTCTGTTTCTCAGGGCAATCCAAACTATAATGCTTCTGTTCCAACTTTCTCAGCTCTCTGTAATATCCCATAAATGAAAAATGCCAAAAGTGAACACAGACACAAACAATGAAACACTTTGTTGTATTTACCTTCAACCAATTTCATAACGCAACAGACCCTTAACCAGCACCTACTTCTTCCCATGGAATATCCTCTGCCAACACCTGCTGCAGTTTCCTCCTATGAGGACAGAAGAGTTAGACTTAAGACCTTCCTGGTCTTCTCAGCAGAGGCTTTGAAAACACCTGATAACTTAGTAATATTCCTGTTAAATACAGCTATTTAAGGCAAAAGATGAATCTAAAAGCACAATACACCAACATTTATTGTTCAACGTTCTAAATGAATGCATTTATTATTGTATTGTCATGAACCAACTGAGATGCACCAACAGAGTCTATGTAAAAATAAATAATGTTATTTAGACCCTTCTTTAATTTTTACATAAAATCTTCCCCATGTTGCTTGATCTCCATTTGATCTAACAAGGGTGGTCACACCTCCTACTCCCAAGGAATCCATCTCATCCAGGTTGAAGCCAGTTTGATTACCACAGGCTTTAACAGATACTCTTTTCACACTGCAAGAGAAATATAGAAACAACACTCTGAGAAGAACAAGAAAGCAAATAAAACCAATGTGAGTTAGCAGTGAAAGGCTGTGGTACAAGCTGCTTTACCTTACTAAATAATCAGTAACACTGTTTTCACATCTTGATGATGTTACTATTACTTGTACAAAGTGAACTGGAATTTTTATACTTCCCTCACTTGGTTAGTGAAATGTCACAGCATTTAGAGTTAGTGTGAAGTAATACTTCAGTTTGTCAGAACTCCTACATATAATATTTGGGAATAATGACCATAAGGACCATTTTAAAAAGTAATAAGCTATTAATGCATATGTGCTTGAGTAATTTGGTTTTACAGCATTTTATCTTGCAGTAAGTATTTTAGAAACAAGAGGAAGAGGGGTGAGGGACAAAAAAAAAAGCCAGGATCAGAGAGAGATATCTGAGACTTTAGATTTCTAATTTGCACACGATCATGAAATAAGTATTTTAGAAACACTGAGGATCTATTTCTTATTCTTTAAAATAAAGCCCTGTTTGCATAAACAGACAATTATTATAAAACCAAATCAGCCTAGTGCAGAATGGCATTACTGCCAGCACACCTAGACATTATCACCTTAAAAATATAAACAGTTGCCAGGCAATTCTGACTACCCCACACACAAATACCAGCTGGCAGCAAAACAACGTTCACAGGGATGAAGGCAGTCCCTCAGTTCCAGCCCCTAAGAGCACAAACCATTTCAGCTTTCCCACTTTTCCACCTCTCAACTCCCTTATTTTTTTTTTTTCAAAACAAACACCATTTGTCCCTTTTGCCCTGCCAGAACATTGGCAGCATGGTGAAAAAGAAGCAAGCAGCAGAATGTCTCAGTTTTACACTACAGATTTCATACTTTATAGAGCAGATTTCTTATTTTAGAGGAACACATCCAAAGGCAGACTTGTTACTAAGATTTTGGGTTATAACAGACATCTCATGCTTTACACAGCACTAGATACTAGATATAACGATAAGACAGTTCTCAATAGTCTGCTCCCCTTTTAGAGTCATGACACTTCGTTTAACAGCATTCCCTTCTTTTAAAGTCCTGGTTTTTTTCACAGGAAAATACTAGCTCTTAGTAAATTTGAAAGCAATTAACCAGCTTGCTGGGCTTTTTGCTGCTACCAAACAGCTGATGGACTCAAATACAAGCCAGTGTTGTTTGGAAATCAAAATTATTCGTGCTGACTAGTTTGCTGTTGTGAGATATTTACAGCAATATGAGCATACTTTACATGGTATTTGCATATTATGGAACTCAACCCACTTTGTACAGAGTAAATACTACTAAAAATTTAAAAATAAGTTCAGATTATTTCTTTTTATAGACATATTGGATCTCCACTCAGTAAGATTACACATACTATTTTTAGTCCTAAACAGCAAAAAAACATTAGAGATAACTCTTGGAAGTCATTTCCAAGCACAGCTTTCACATTCTGAAAAGTCCATACCATATTTTTCACTTCAAAAAGGACTTGTGATCTCTCTTGTCCCCCCCTCATTTCATTCTCATTCAAGTGTAATGAAGCAACATGAAACCATTTTGCTCAAAACCTCTCCATTCTCCAATCTTTTTTTGCACTGTTGTTGCAGGAAGGACAGAGGCTACTGGAAGGAGTAAACAAATAGGCATGAATAACTAGAATGGGCACAGAATACAAAATAAAACTCAGTATTTTTTTTTCCATCATTCCCAAAAAAAAAAAAAAAAACCAAACAAAAAAAACAACAACTTCATCCCTAAAGCCTGGAATATATTTAGGCCTTAGGAAATGCTCTAGGTATCAGCTCCATGCCCCTTAACACTACAACTGCAGAGATAATCATGACTTTCAGCAGCAATAAGGCAGCTACTAACAATACTCCAAGAATTTGTGTACTTCAATAATTATACTTTCTGCTCAAATATGCAGAGGACTAGCAAAAAAAGGCAAACTATTGACCTGTATCTTGTTTCATTCCCAAAGCACAAAAATCTTAATATTTACATAGTCCAGTGCTATCAGATTTGAAGATCAAAGAAACAGTCACTGTGGCAAATTTTAAGATCTAACATTGGTGATTTCTGGATCCACAACTTATTCTAATTTTTACAAATTGCTCAGCTGCAGAGATTTACCACGGCTAAAATAATAAGAGTCAATAATATCAGCATTTTGTCAGGATAAAATTGGAGGAGATGCTCTTTCCTAACCTAATAGAAAAGAAACTAAATGAATGGATATTTTGTCTTCAAAACACTATGATCTGTGGTTGCATTAGTTGTGTGAGATGAAACAGTGGAGACCAAGAATGTAAGAGCATGAAGCAGTATGTAAAGTTTGAAATAGTTTTGGGAATGAAGATCCAGAATGCTCAATTAAAGGCTCTACTTGACAATCTGATTCCATAAATCCATGTATTCCCATAGATGTATGGGACTACAGTAACTCCTCTGTCAATATCTAACTGAATGGGACACAGAAATTACAAACTGAAAGTCAACTTCTAGACTGGAAGTGGAGGAGGAGGGTTGTCTGGAATTTCTGTTTTCACCAGTGAAAGCAATGGCTTTCTCTCTAGTATCACTGTGTATCTGCTTTTCAAAGTTCCTTCAATTTTATGCACGATCACTCCTGAGGCTGGCAGAAACTACAGTTTCTCAGAATCCAGCTTGTGATTCTGAGTTTTATCACTGTAAAAGGCCAGTTCCTGCTTGCACTTGCTTCTCACAACACTATGAATTTTGCTTTCGTATCATGCTTCTGTATCTCACTTCAGGAGCAGAGTGAAAACCAGCAACTTTTACTCAAATCTTCCCAAAGCCAGTGTCCAAGACAGTATTCTGAGATGTCGAGGAGGTCAGCTGAAGCAATAGGCAGAGCTTAGCTTTCCTGACAAGTTTCTGGGGTGGCGGGGAG
Organism: Lonchura striata; assembly: GCF_050655825.1. Classification (NCBI taxonomy): domain Eukaryota; kingdom Metazoa; phylum Chordata; class Aves; order Passeriformes; family Estrildidae; genus Lonchura; species Lonchura striata. Next base: position 78,608,210 of record NC_140703.1, on the reverse strand, counting down.
GAAAAACAAACCCTAGGAAACCACAAAAACAAGACTCCTCTCACATTTGACAGGAATGACTCTCCATAAAACAGGAATAATGTGCTCATACAACTACAAGCTTAAGTGGGTCACAGGCTGACATGAGCCGACAATTTGCCCAACCAGGCATGTCTCTGCCTGAAGTATCTTACTGAAGAAGTATTTTGGGGACAAAATATTAGTTTGAATACAAAAGCACTATTACAGTTGATTCAGCTTTGAATGGTGAAGCCAGAGGGTTCTGCAGAGGTGGACAATAAAGAAATTGAAATGTCCCTTGCACAGCTATTGTGATCAATACTGATTTTTTTGTTGTTGTTATTTTTGGTGACCACTACTCTACCTACTGATTTTTAGAAGACTATACACCAGCATTATATATACAACATTAACTAAAATTAAATCCAGAAACTTACATACACTTTGAAATATTGTTCATCCCAAACTCAAAGCAAGTTATTGGAGGGGGGAAAATGGGCAAATTGATTTTTTTAAATGGTGGTTACGTAAAATTATACAAGAGATGTACCAATGACTCTTGTTTATATCAGAAAATGCTGAAGAAGAACAAACAGCAAGTAGGCCTATTGGTCCTACTAGATCTAAGTGGGAAAAGAAAATTATTTCTCACTGAAAATCATAAGGATCCACCACTTCATTTCCAAGGACTATCTTGAAAAAACAAATACAGATATATTAATCTTCTAGGCAGGAACTGGCAGCATACAAGGTGGGAAAAAAAGCATTTTAGAGGTAGGTTTTGCTTTCATTTCTTTTCTAAACAAAAGAGATTTTAACCATGTTTTCCAAAGATAAGAAAAAGGAGTCATTAACAGAATGGCAACACTGGAAACAGTGCTGAGGACTTATTTACCTGTGAGGTATAAAGCTATTGATAAAAACTTCCAGCACTGACTCCCAGCTGGGAGCCCTGAACTGTAATGTAGCTGTTCCTGGTGTGATAATTGTGACTACTAATGCCCTGAGACCACAAGACTCAAGCAATAACAGAGATACAACTCAAACCACGCCATGAAAGACAATGAGAGCTGAATTCATTCCACTCTAACTCAGGAACAAGTCTTACTAATGAAGTGTGCTACTCTCACATTGCAGGAGCGCGTAGCTGGACAGCTCTGACACTTTTCGGTTTGGAGTCCTGTCACAGTGTAACCTGAAGGTAATTTCAGTAGAAAATACAAACCCATCTCCTACTGTTTGCATTCAAATCTCACCTTCACTCGACAAGAAGCAACTCCCCACCATGACCTTACTATTTACAGCCGGGGGCACAACGTTTCCAACTGAGAGCCACAAAATGAGCTGATAGTTTTCCTAGATACAAACAATATAAAATGTTCTGAGCTTCACTGTGGAGATGGCATTTCAATTGCACCACGAGCATCACTCTGATACAGTAGGTGACCCTGAGTAAGGACAGAAGATGGAGGAAGGGAGAACAGACATGTTGGCTTAGGATGGGATACAGGAATTATCAGAATCATTTTTGCAGGAGATGTGGTTGAATTAATGTTTAAACCAATTAATTATGTCCCCCATCTCTGCAAGTCATAGTGCAACTCATAAGAACTTTTATAAGTATAGGCCAAAGAAGCATTTCCTGTGGATGAACCATTCACTCCCTTCCTCCCAAAAACAACTGTTTAAACCCCTTAAGCAGTCTGTGTTCAGAACAATTCCCTGGAAAAATGGATTAATGGGAACACTGCATGTGAGGCTCTCAAAGAAGCGTTGCAAATGTGATTTCTGATCAACTGTGTAATTCTACACATGTATCACTCTCCACAGTACTTTACCACGTTAACACATTACTTTTCATATACTTTTAATATCATAACATGGGCAGTGTATCAGCTTCTGCACTGTATTTGTTCTGTAAACGAGTAAGAACTCCATAAAGTCTGCTGCTAAAACTCACTGAACTCATTTAGGCTGGAAAGCTTTTCCATAAAGAAAAATGCAAATATTCCTGCTATTAAACAGATAAATGCAAATGATCCAAAAACCTGTGAGTTTCATGTGAACAGATGATCTCCTCTGAGTCCTTCTCTGGCATTGGCTCAACATCTCCTACAACCTCCCAAGAGGTCAATAAAAGACCACCAGCTTGAGGCATTCACAAAGAGCAACTGCACCTCTCACACTACATCAAGGGAAAGAAAATGTATCAGGACATTAGAAGCTGTTTTAGAAGAACCTTTTACTGTCTCTAAGCAATCAAATCACCAGGTTCCACCTCCTAGTGTTTCTCCTACACAGTGGAAAGACAAGAAATGTACCCAGATGAAAAGGTTTTGCACTTGACAACAAAACACTGAACAATGAGTGTTCTGAAAGTACACTAAACCCCTTAAACAATAATTAAGCACCAAATGAACCATTTAAAAATTCACCACTACCATTAGGACAAATTAAATTAAGCCAAGATTAACACATTAGGTTTGCTCAACCCAAAAGCAGAAAACTTCACATAGTTCCTGATCAGCTATGTGCAAACTATTTTTCAAAATACCTGACCGTAAAAATAGGCCAACAATACATGCAAGTAAGTAAATTAGATAAATGGGTAACTTTTATTCAAAGCATAATGGCAAGCTAGCTCTTTATCTTTTCCCCTACAGTAGTTAGGATACTGCATTTCCAAGGCTTCTGCTGATAAATATTAAGTTTTCACATTCTAACATATCCTAATACCCAATTTACAAAGCTGTGCCCCTTTTGATTAGCACCTGTGTGTTACTTGCTAATTCTTACAGGGGAGAAGTGAGTCAGGAAGAAATTTCCACAGGATTCTTTAAATATCCAAAAAGTCTATTTCACTGAAAACTATTTTGTTCACATGTGTTGATATTTTTAGCATTCCTTTGACCTTTATGTCAATGAAAACAGCAAGATCTAGGCAGCTGAAAGACTTCCGTACAGTAGGTTACCTCCTCTGTATTATTCAAACCAGGAAATACCCAAACACAGGGCCATTATACAGGGGTGTAGGTTAAATATAGATGTTTGAGTTATTCATAGAAGTAATATAAATTTCAGTACTTTGAACTGGGAAAAAACAAACCCAAACATTTTCAGACCCACATGCATGTTTTAACACATATAAGTGAAAACAGCTTAATTCTGTAAAGAAGGAAACTCTTTTATTTGGGAATTTACACCTGTTAGCCATTAGTGACCACAGCAATGATACACAGGTAGTGTTTGTATGGAAGAATATTTACAGATTCAACGCTTTTCACTCCTAACAGGAATATTTTTTCATTTTTACTATACAAGCAATAATTCATAGAGAAAGCTAAGTAGAACCATCCTTTCAAATGGTCATCTTGTAATGAGGTAGAAATTTTCATATTTATATTATTTTTATATCATGGTAAGTGCAAATAAGACTATGCATTTAGCTTTAAAGAGTTTAGAGAAGTTCAAAATCATAAAAAAGTTGCCAATAATAAAAAAAAAGCATCCCAGTGTTTCCCAAGTTCCAAATGTTTTAAAACATGTGGGCTTGTTCCTCATTTCACAAAAATATAAAATTGAAGTAGCTTTGCATGAAATTCCACCTAAACCAGCTTCCCATGGGATGATTATTGATTATCCAGGAATATAGCAAAGTTGCAAAATTTTTAAATTTAAAAAAAAGCTTGAAAACAGACAAATAAAGCATACTGTAACTGCCCCAGAAGCTGCAAACTCCCAGCACAAACTGACCATCATGACATTGTGAGTAACATTTAAAGTTCAAAGGCAGTGAAAGATAATCTTTTCAAGGAGCTTAGACATGTAATTTCATTGCCAGCTGACATAGCCTTCACATTTAACATCAATTACACTTCTATTTATGCTATTAGAAACCTAATTATCCAACCCATTCATTCTAACCAGATCTAAAAGCTACCTGAAACTAAATTCGACTAGTATATCAAAACTTCACTTTACTTTCAATTCAGTGATTAAGCCATAATTCTATTACACATTTATTTAGATTGTATCTGGAAAGGAAGCTTATCTATAGGGTAAAGGATATTGCAAGCACCTTCTGAGGTTTACACTTAATTCTTCAGTATTTACAGTAGAGAGAATAATGTAAATAAGCAGATGGAAATTGTTATGAAAGAAAACTAACAACCTCTTTAAAAACACCTGAGGGTTCTGGAAGGGCTGGTACCACTTTCTTTTGACTGCCCCATCAGAACCGCAAACTCCTCAGGCATGAACCGAAAACTTATAATTTCTCATAGCTTGATAAAACACTTTTATTTGTTTTAAATGTTGTTGCAAATTGCCAATTAACAGCTCTTCATTAAAATGATGTTTTTTTATAAAGACACAGAAATGCCAGAAGCAAGTGTAACTCCTATTCTGGCTGGCTCATGCAACGCCTACACTTGGCAGGAAAAAGAATCTCCTAACCACCATCTCTACTCTGCTGTAAACTCTGGATACATTTTTTTATTGCTTGGCTGGTGTGGTTTGGGTTTTTGGTTTTGGTTTTTTTTTTTTGTGGGGTGGGTTTTGTTTTTGTTTTTGTGGGGTGTGTGTGTTTTGATTTGCTGCTTCCTTAATAAACAAGCCATTCTTACAATCTACTTCATCAAACTGGCCTTTAAGGCTTTTTCCCAACTCTCAGGAGGCACTACTCCTCCCACCATCCTAAATGATACCCATGCACAGGTTTTTGGGAGGGCAAGGTAAACCATTACAGGTATTCAGAAAGCACATTCATTAGCAATGTACACCATATATCACTGTCTTTGCTGACAGCTATCGTGCATTACAAAACTCCCAGTTATTACTAGGAACTGACATACTCCACCACTTCAGTCTTAGCCAAAAATACTGGTTGACAAGACTTGAAAGACATACAGCATGCCTAAGCTATCCAATAATGAATAATTTAAATTCTTTGCAGAGACAGGGCATAAATCAACCAATTTTTTCATTGAAAATGAAGTTGACAGTCCATCCACTGAATGGCAAAACTTCCTCCTTAGAAGCAATTAGACCTTTTGTCTGCAAGGTCAAGTACATTGAGAAAGATCTACTGGACCACAGGTACTGATGTCAAAGTGGTAAAATTGAAACAAGTGTCCTGTGGCTTATTTCTCCTTCTCCCTTCATGAGAATGAGTTTCTATTGTCAAAGATTCTTTTTTAATCTTGTCCCCACTCCTAAGTTCACTATGTCTTTGTCAAAACTATAAAAGCTGGAGCACAAGCGTAAAATTAGGAACAGCATCTTGATTTCTAGCTTTGGGTTTTGTGGTAGCCACACTGAAATGCTTCTTATAGTTTGATGTTGAAGGATAGAGTAAAAGAAACAAAGTGCTTATAGTATTCACAATATGTACTGCCCTACAGCCGCTGTCCAACCTATGCTTGGCAGCAAAGCAAAAATATACAAGATATGACTGCACCATATAGCTACAGCTCATGGTAATGCCTGCCTTGCCTTACAAGGCAGGGTAGAAGGTGAGAAGATGCCTACTTTATGAATGTACATATGGAGGAGGGGAGACCACCATCAATATATCTGCTGCAGTTCTTGGTGAACACCTGCCACAACTATGCCACAAATGCCAGCACACAGCACATTAACACATCCGTGCCCAACCAAAAAAATTGCAGTCCTAATGGGTTCACATTCTTTATTTGTCATCCAAAGGAGACAGCTCATAGCCTGGCAGAGGCCATGGGTGGTGAAGAAGTGGCAAAGAAGTGTGAAGTTTTCTTTGCTGGGCAGAAGAATTTGAAGATTCAGGGAAAAAAAAAAAAAAAAAAGTGGTGTCTTGAGAGAAAGAAGAAAGGAAAAAAAACACCCAGGATTAAATCCTTTCTTTACAAAGTCAGAAATAGAACAGCAATAGGAATTTCTCCCACAAAGTTATAGAGATTCAGATGACCTCCAGACCACAGGGAAATGGCCTTAAAAGCAGGTCCTATGCTGTTTTCATATCCCATTCTGAAACTACCAGCTGACTGTGCAGCTGTTCCAGAAGTTATTACAAGAGAATGACTCTGGCACTGTTGTTGCCTATACATGAAATAAGAAGAGGTGGAAAAGCGAGAAAAGATAACAGATGTTGTTCACAACATACAGGAGACCTACAAAAATGCAATACAGCTCAGAAAATTCATATTAAGGTTCAAATTAAAAAGTTACTATCTCTCACTTTAAAAAGTGGAGGTGGTTCTTAGATAAGAGCAGATAAGAGCATAAGCAACCAGAAGTGCATCAGAACAGAATTAACACAGTTGAGGGTTTTATTGCTAAGGAAGTCTAAGCAGTGGCACAGAGTACTCCAAAGTACTCACAGTATGAATTTTGGGTACCTGGGAAGCCAGAACTCTGCCAAATTGTTTTTTACTGGTAGGTCGTGACTGAAGGGTTCATTCCAAAGCTGCCTGCCTGCAGTGCACACCTGCAAGACCAGTGCTCCCCAGTGGGAATACCTGCAACAATGAGGAAGAATTTGGGATTAAACAGTAAAATGAGTTGACATCTAAATATGAGAATGCTCCTTCTCTTTCTTGTAAGCAAGGATACAGAAAAGCCTCCAAAATTAATACTTCCAAGAGGCTTATAAACATTGGGATGGCAATTATTTCACTAATTTCAAAACACAAAGCTGCTTTATTTTAAAGCCAAAATGAAATTACAAGACAGTATTTCAACACAATTAGAAGTAGTACTTCATTAGTACCAGAACAAGGCACTTTCACTTGCCAAGCAAGAGGTTAAGTATACAGCTGTGAGCATCAAGGAACTCATTCAAGCACCAAGGGAAGAAAAGAAGGCAGAAGCTAGAAGCTGAGGAGACAAATGCTGTCAAACAGCTCTGAAGGGAAGAGAGACTTCAGACTGGAACTCTTTCCCACAAATCCCACAGTTGCATAATTCTAATTTTATTCAGGAGCTATTAAGAATGAATTGCTACAGACCAACAATGAGCAGCTGTTGTAAAATGTCTACAGGATTTCAAAAAATTCGTTTCCCCTTTCCCCTTCTTCCCAGCATAATTTAGTTTATTTTTATTATGTACACAGTATACAAAAATAGTGATAAGCTTATTTAAATTACAGTACTAGTTCAGGAGTTAAGATTTTTTTTAAAAATGCACTACATTAATGGTAATGTCAAGTAAATTTTTTTTCCTCTTTTCACTGATCTTCATATAAAGCTTTATTTAAATGTTATCTATTTCAGCACTGGTTAATCACTTTCACAATTCTTTAACATGAAATTAGTCCCCCTTTCTAAACAACTGGTGGAAAGTTATGCCTATCCAAGTGAAGCAATTACGAAAGAAATCAAGTCTAACCATTTACATTTTCATTCACTGTAACAGTCTTTAAGTGTGATTAATCAAATCAGTCTTCCCTTTTCAGCCAGAGCTGTAATTGCTAAGTGCAAATTAAAGCATATTATATATGACATATGATACTTAATCTGAAGACAAATTTTTATTAAGGTTTAAGTCAAACTTTGTTAAATGAGTTAAACATATCCACTGAATATATCTTAACATTACCTACATGCCCTATGGGAAAAGAAAAAATATTACAAAATATTAAAAAAATACTTCAAGCCCCATAAATAGTGCTTTGACCAAAAAACCACACAAAGAATAACAGTAGTATCATGCTCGTAAGAATATATAGAATATCTTCACAGATTCTATCATGCAGTTGAAAAGGGGATAGCAAATAATTCTAGAATCCTAAACAATTATTTTTCAGCAATAATGTACAAAATCCTTCACAATGATAAAGAAGAACTACTAATTCTGTGAATAAATCCCTACTGAAGTAAGCTGACAAGACTTCAGTTATTTCAATAATGTTGACAACTGCTGGAAAAGCCCATTGCTATCACTGTCCCCTAAGCAAACAGGGGCAAGAAAATTACACCAGTAAGGAATCTAGAGTATAAGAGTTGCTATTCTTATTCAATACCCTGATCTTTACTTTACCCTCTTAATTTTCCATGTATTGATAACCATATTAATGGTTTCTTGTGTGGTTGAATAGTCTTCTTTGTCCTACTATATATATAACTGTGAACCTATTTTATTGACAAAATCTGTAACAGAGTAGTATTGTCTCAGAAAGACAATCAGGAAAAAGCAGGCTGCAGAACCTCTGAAAAACCTTCACAATCCAAAAAGAAAAAAAAAATCCCAACCAAAACATGACACAGTATTGCTTTTGGAGAGTTTGCTACCTACAGAAGCATGGCATGGGATATTGCTTTAGTTCAAAGAGAAAAAAAAAGACATTTGGGGTTATAGTAATGGAATCAATCCATTGTGCACTGAACAGTCAAATGCAACATATCTGAGGATGTACAATTATGTAGAGTTAATAAATTCCCTTTTTCCTATGAAATAATCCTCCACAGGAAGCATTTGCTTCACCCCAACAGACTTTACTATTTACATCACAGAACAACTAATATAATTTGAATTAATATTGAAACACTATTTTATATATATATATATGTAGATAAATAGAAGACATCTATTCAGTTCCTGTGCCTTAAGTACACAATCAGTTCTCTTAAAAATGAAATCTTACCTGAAATAACTACACTGCTGCATATTACAGGAAAAAGTGTCTTGTATCAGATAACATGATGTTTTCCATCCAATTCACATTATAAGCCATGGATTCAGAAAATAAGCACACTTGTCACACAGCCTGTGACAGCCCCACTGGACAGTACAGTCTGACACCTGTACATCCCATACAGGATCTAGCAGGTGTAGGATGACCATCCAGCTGGCTGACACTACACGGAATAACACAGAGGAGGGGAGAGGTTAGAGACAGGCAGAGGTTCCCCTCCCAACAGGGAGAAAGAACTCTTTCATCTCCTAGCTGCAGCAGTCACAGAACAGGGAATCTAGCACTTTTAGGAACCTTATTTTTCTTTCCAATCTGAGAATTGGCCAATAACTTCAGAAATTATTTTAGGGAAAGTAAGATGCATTTGACAAGTCAGCTGACAGACAGAGAGCAAGCCTTTGACCTCTACTATGTCTTCATGTCTGGAAACCAGGATGAAATGTCCTTGTGAGTAAAACTCACATAATCCAAGTGTGAATTTGTTCTATTCAATCCTCATTTTTCATTCACTAAGAGCACTGTTTCTTATATATATCCAAAACATCTGCACAATGAAGAATAAAGTAGATGCTAAAGGTGGATTTCAAGAAGCCTTAGCTGCTATGAGACACCTGGATGTGAAAGCTTAATGCAGACTTGCCTATTCCACTGTGGGATACCTACATTTTGTCTGGTACCTGAATTACATTTTTAAACTTAATTCAAGGCACAGTTAAGCCACCATGCAATTACTACATTCTCATTTGTTTTATTCCATTAATTGTTGAATAGCATTTCTAATTGGATCTCACTAGTTTAAAATATTAAACAGAAACAAGAAAATCACCTAATTCAACCCATGCTGTATTCCTATCATTACATACATTTCAAACTACCAGTTTAATACCTTATCCCACTTGCACTCATCTGTCATGGGCAGCAGGGTACAAAGGGAAGAAGACAAAAAAGGGAGGAGAATTAAAAAGGTGTAGGACTATAACAGACCCTACCTCTCCACAACATGGCAAGACAGCATTTCATAAGCTGGCTATGAGTCCAGTGGTAAATAGACTTTTACTTCTGAAATCAGGAATTTTTAATTGCAGTTTGCCTTGTACTGTTTAGATGAGGGAAACATCCTTCTCCACCCAAGCACTGCTCCATCACCAGATTCTAAGCTGCTGGTCATCAGAATGACACTTTACATGCATACTATGTAAAGTGTTCTTATATGTACATTTGCTATACATACAAACACATTTCTCATCCTCTGGAAAAGTTTTCCTTTCATGACACAGTCTACCACAACTGCTACTTGTAATATTTTACAGAGTACCACTCTTTGCTTAAATATACTCGGATGCTTCATGAAATTTCTGTATTTACAAAGTTTTCTTTGAAGCTGCCTTAATTATAGGAAGGTTTGTGACTTTTTTAAATTAAGCGTTAAGAGAAGCCAAGAACAAGATGATTAGTAGTCACAACATTAATCTTTTTGCTGTACCTAACAACTTAATTTACTATAGAAACCCTTGTGGAGTTGCTGTTCTATAGAGCTGATGTTGATGTACTTGCTAGGAAGTTACTTTAGCTCTTCTGTTCTCCTCTGAGATGTAACAGATGGGGTCTCAGGAAATTGAATCTGATAGGAAACACACTCACTGACTTCAGTGAGCTCTTACAAGGCTAAAACAGAAAAATAAGGTTCACGGGTGACAAAGAAACTCAACACATTTCATTTAAATACAAAGGCTTTTTTGACAGTGGAAAAGAATTCCTGCTTCAGCAATGAGTTTTAGAAAATATACTGTCTTTTAAAATAATTATTATTATCATCACTTAATCAAGATGTATTTTAACCATTTTCTGGACATACTTCACATACAGTGCTTTCATCACTGGCAAGGAACAGCACCACTCACAATGCACACTGAATAGCACATTCCAGCCCTTAACTCCCCAGCACAGTTGAGCAGCTTCATGCTACATTACTTTGGTAATGCAAAAAGAACCCAAAAATAGAGATATTTTTAACTTGGACTGTCTAAGTCTCCAGGGAAATGAGGCTTAGGCAGTCTCTCATCTGTTCACTTGTCACATTTAAACTTGCTGGCCAATTTCAACTAAATTTGATAAAGAGTTTGGATACTCAAAAATAATTAAGTTCCTGCAAATTCTACAAAAAATTAGAAGTTGAGTACAAAACCAACAAAAGAGACATCTACAAAGTGCTTATAGGTGAAGGCAAAGAACTTTTAACCAATCTATTATCCATCACCTCATTAATGAAATAAAAACACTCAGCATGTGTTGTATTTGAGCATATATTTTGTTTATGCATACTTGAGTAAATATTCACTATATATATTCAAAACCTTACAGGACAACCTGCTCTAGACAGCCCTGCTGGAGTAAAGGGAGTGGACTAAATGATCTTCCCTGTCTGATCTGCAAAATTTTGGGGTGGTATGTGATGTTACATGTGTAGTTTCAGATAAGCCACACCAAATGATATTGAACAGGAATGCTAGAAAGGAACTCAAGGGGAGGAGGAAGAAGACCTTGTTGAAAGGTGAAGGAAATAAATCCAAAGGCAATTGAGTTTTAGCCATTATGCTATTAATGGTCCTTTTTTCTTCAGTGGCATTCAGAATTTCACTGAAGACTTGCCACTGTACTCTCCATGTGCTATTAGCAGAATAATTTTGGAAATAATCTCTAAGGTTTCAAGCTACAGAAATGTCATTACAGTAGTGCAAAACATAGTTTTGATAGCAAAGACCATTCCTTTAACCTTTTACACTGATGTGAATGTACCCACATTAGGAGTTGCATAGAGTTTGAAAATACATACTCCTTATTAAATGAAGAAATAAATACAAAAAATGTAGAGATGAGTCTTAGGCCTGTTATTTTGGTGAAACAGAGTACTGAAGGACAAATTTCGAAACAACTACCAGGGAGAAATACCAGTGAGAACCAGTAGACTACAGCAAATGGGAAATTTAGAGAGATGATGGAACTTTCCCAGGCTAACTGAATGCTCCAAAAGATTTTTGTACAAGCGAAAGAGTGGGGTCTGAGGGGATCCATGGCTGTTATCTATAGACAAATTATTCAGCAGCAGGAGCAGAGAACATCATGTCCTGGTATAAATTCTTGGAAGAACTGCATCTGCAATAGTCTGGGCACTTCTGATTTCTCTCAGTACAGAAAGGATGTAAATGGGAAAGTTACTGAGAAGGACAGCAAGCACCTTGAAACACATGGAATATCCTAACCTAGGGAACCATTAAGACACCTGGATCCTCAGTCCAGAAGATGAGGTAACTGAGCTATGAGGGTAATTTATAAGATAATGAATAACTGGAAAATGGAGATAGAACAACTGTTCACTGCATCTTCCAGTTTAATAACTGAGGAACATTAAATGAAGTTAATGTGTGTCAAGTTCACAGAGGGCTTTCCTCACTAGGTATTATTCTTGCTCAAATACCTGCAAGAGACATCAGAAGTTTCATGTTTAAAAAGCAGCCGGATGTAATTTTTTGGACTAAAACTTTCTCAAGCAATAAAAAACAAAATCCCCCATAGGATAGGAGAGTATTCTGGGGTCTTTATCTAGTGACAATGAAAGTCACTATCCTATTGCCAACAGGAGACTTTAGTTTTAGTCAGTGCAACCACTGGTATATTTTACTGGCATATTTCAGTAAAAAGCATTGGGGTAATGGCCATTTTCAGATACTTTGACAATGCAAGATCCTCTAATTTTGTCCTAACCATCAAAGCTATATTCATCATATTCAGAAAAAGATTTAAAAAAGGTTTTTGCCTACCAAAGATACAAAGAAAACTTGGCTTTCATATATGACTAATTCAGAAGACAGACATACTAGTGAATATTTATATCATCCCAGATTTTCATGAAAATCTGTAGATTACAAATAAATCTTTATAAGAAGTTTCAGTTACATAACCAAGCTGTGTTATCAACTTTCAGAAGGTATCAAAGGAACCAATCTCAGCTCTTTATATACAAAGCAATACTTCAATTATATATCCTTGGCTTTAACTTTCAGGCTAGGTAGGAAAGAGCCTAAGTAGTAATATATGTAGAGCAACCCAAGTTTGCACCTTTTTCTATAACATGAAGCCTAGACATAATATCCCAGAAAGCAATACTTTAAAATCTTCATACATTCCATATTAACAAAGTGAGGCAGTTAAATGAAAGTCCAATATAGTAAAGGCAGCTGGAGGAAAAGAGAAGAGAGTAGCAGGGGGAAGCAAGATATGATAGTATTATATATACCCAGTGACATGAATAAATTTGTTTGCATTTAATCTTCATATAGCCTTTTTCCCCAGCTTTGAATTTCATTTATCACTGTATGCTGATAAGCTGTCAACAGTGGCAACACTTTCATATATTTTTGTGCAGGAACAATAAAAACATGACCCTTATTAGGACTTTTCAAAGGGGGGAAAAAACCCAAAACAAAACAGTAATTTATATTATTCTTATTTTCCATCAAATAGAAATGGAATTTAATCCACGGAAACAACACATTTGGAGCTTCCCTTGAGGCAGGAGGGGGAATGTTACTAAAACAGAGACAAAGGGGCTGCTTTGCAATATGCCATAATAGGTTAACCAAAGTTCAAGCTGTGAAAGGTTAACATAATACATGTTTCACAAGATGAGAGAAATACTGAAAAGATTTCAGAATTATCTTTTAGGAGGATACATATATTCCAATTTAAAAAAAAAAAAAAAAGCTTTTCATCAGGAACAGCTTCTGAATCAAAACAATACTTTCAAGAACATGAACCAAAATCTGCCTACAGAGCAGAACAGTATCTGTAACAAGACTTACATTTATTTCCATATTTCTAAAGAGGTTAATTTAATAGTTTTTCTCCAATACAAAACAACAGGAGAAATAGAATTTGAAGAGTGTCTAGGACTCCCTGCATGGCACTTAGAAGAACAAAATCTTTGAACAGTCCTCATTGCTACAAAAGAAACATTGAAAATATGTTAAATATGTATTGAAAATATGTTAAAAAATTTAGCCATGCACTGAAGCTGTCAGAGACTGTTCACCATCCAAGATCTGTAGGCTAACTGTTCAGTTCCATGGTGATAGTTGAGAAACTCCAATTACTTTTAGATAATAGAGACAAATCCCCAGATAAAACACATAGAAAGTAATTACCTTTAATATTGCGACAATGCCAACAACCAGTATTTCATTTGACATGTTTAGAAAACAAATTCCTGGGAGAGATAAAAACACTTTATCATTAAGCAGTATTTGGTCTTCTCAAAGCTATGCAATAGAGACTTCTATATGCATCCTTAACATATCCAAGTCAGCATCATGTATGAGCATATCTACATCATCATTTCACTGCTCCAGGCTGTGCACACTCCAGTATTTAGCAGGTGCACGCTGTGTACCCATTGTACAATGCATGCAGACATACAAATCTACACAACTCACCAAAGGACAGTTGTCAAGGCTCTTACCTTGATTTGCATATTATCTTGAAAATGCAGCATGTTAGGCAAACCTTTTGATTTTTAGATGATAGATGCTTTAGCAGGTTTTTTTAGCCCTCAGTCTGCTCCTCAGACCAGCCTCATAATACCTTAGAATGGATTTTGGTGGCACATAATCACCTCTGCCTAGATGATGGCACATAAAACCACTCCTAGAAACTTTATTTTTTCCACTTAGCAAATCAGTCCAAGAAACTCTATCACAATAGAGCTTGAACACATTAGGAGCCTCCACATATTCTAAAGGCAGGAAGAGTTTCTAATGGGAAACTCTGCAGAGTACTCAAGTCCCAAGGGAGAACCAGGTACATCTCACCCCCATTCTTTTGGCTGCTGCCAGTGACACAGCAGGCACTGGACAGAGATGCTGCTGCATCCACCATTCCTGCATTAGCAGAGGCATCGCCTTGTCCTTTGATTTCACTTGTGGGAAGAAACTTAACCTTCCTTTCCTCTGCAATGGCTGCTATCTCTAGTTTCTAGTTTCCAAGCAAGAATTATGAGACATGGCAGTTCCTGGGAACAACCGCGCCCACCAACCCACAGCCAACACAGGAATTTTTAGGAGGCCTTTGAAAAACAGCCCAAAGTAATGAGTGTGTTCCATTACTGTGATTCAGGTAACAGTTTAGAAAATGTTGTCTTCCAACATCAGTTTCACGCCAAGAACTTCACAAATTAAATTAATGTAATTTGTTGTAAAATTGCGCTGACATACATGAGCACCTTTAAAAATTAACTGTGTTAAACATACTCAGTGTTAAAGACACTTTGTTATTCATACACATCATGTTGTTCAAAAATAAACCCATGGAAACAACTTTGAGGGAAAGAGGGTCTGTTTATTAGAATAAGGAACTCTTAATGAAAATACACAACTGAGCTTCATGCAGTGCAAACAACAGTTACTAATTTTAGAAAAATTTTCACAGTTATTTCTGTATTAAGCTTTGCTCCATGTACACTACACACACATTGTTTGTGTTCTGTAACCATTTGGTTACAACCTGATTTTAAAAAGAATGTATAATATACAAGATGGCAAGGATCTACAGGTGGAATTTACTTAGATGGCCTAAAAACTAGAATCATGGATAAATAAATAAGCTTTTGGACTACATAATCTCCATCACCAGTAAGATCAACTTAACCTACCTGAATAAATGCTCAAGACTTCTAGGAATCTTGCAACATCAGTTAACATATTCATTTTGGAGTAATTTTTGTATGTGAAGATTTTACTGAGGACATAAGACCCACTTAATTCTGACTTGTGTTTAGAGATAACCTGATGCTTACATCACCACCCTCTTTAAAAATAAAGCCAATTTTAGTTCTACTCACAGACCTACCAGTTTCTACTCGTTCCTAACAATAACAAAGGCAGCACAGTAATTGTGTGAGAAGTCAGGAACAAAAAAAGAAGAGTGAAAGGAAAAGAGATACCATTTTACAAAGAAAATCTATGCTGAAACTCTTCTTAGGAAAAAAAAAAAAAAAAGAAAGTAATCAAAAAAAAACCCAGTTTTGCCTGACATCAGTTTTTAGTGACCTGATTCTCTTTGGAATGCACAGTTGTAAAAGGTAACTTATCATGTGCTCAGTTCTTTTCTCCTTTTATCTAATAATACACACAAGTAACAGTCTTTTGAAACTTTTACAGAAACACTGTTGGGTACTTAGTTCCTGCTGAAGACAGAGTATTGAACTACACAAAAGAAAATCAGTGTGATAGAAGTTATATATGCCTTAACTTTAGGGGATAACAAAAAAGCAGGAATAAATAGCCACAGTAAAAAGGGAGTAACACAAAAGAATGCTCACAAACAAAGAGCTCTTACCAAATACAAAAAAGATACAAGACATACTTGATAGAAGTTCAAATCAAACATTAAAACTGTTGAGTGTATTCCACGTTCTGGTTGGGGTTTTTTTGCTTATTACAGGTAATATATAATTACCAACAAACTTCATTAATAATTGACACACAATAAAAAGATTTGCACTGAAAAACATATTAAAGCCTCAGCCTGGGTAACCTCACACACTTTAAAATATGTCACTAATTGTATTCATGATTGTATTCCTTTAAATAAGGATTTTGACAATGTCATCTTGGTACACAAGGTCAAAAAACATGAGGCTCAAAATTTCAGTGAACACATGAACTAGTTGAATCTCTGAGAAAAGGATGATAGAAAGGGAAGACAATACTTCTGTTAAATTTAATGGGGAAATACACAAAGCAAACAGGTCACTAGTATTGTTCTAGTCAACTTATCTTCACATTTAGGCCTCAAATTCCACCAAAAGGTAGAACACCAAAGAGCACAGAAGGAGTCCATGCAGGAGGAACTGGATAAGAGATTACCCCTTATTTTCTTTCCTTTACTAGTGGTACCTAAATGGTTTTATTCTACATCCCAAGGGATTGTGCACCCATTCCAATTCAGATACCATTGGTCTCCAAAGCCATCTCTTACCTAAGTACTATTCTTGCAGAGGCACAAGAAAAAGAGCTATATATTCACCAATCCAGGATATTAAAGTGCACAATGGAGATAGCTTTCTTGTTCTTCAGAAGCAACCTTGAGTGGTACTCAACCACAGCTCAAAACTAGAAGCTAATAGCAGACACTTCTCTTGGCAGCATTTCTATTACATCTTATATAAGCAAATTGTCTGGATTTTTCCAGTCTCTTTTGTTGTGTTCCAGACTTTGCCCCAGATAATGAAGAGCTGACAGTCAAGCTGCCTTGCTATTTCAGTCCTACCCTGAACAAATGGTGTGGAAATACAGGCAGCAAATGCTATAACTCAGATAGGGTGAAATTACATTTCATAATTCAAGTCATTGTCTTTAAAACAAACAAACAAAAAAAAAAATCAATAGGCTATTTCATTGTCAACTAACGAATCACTGAATAACACCCAGAAACTTAATTACTTCTCCCTATTAAAATTTTCAACAGAGTAGAAAGCAGGATTTCTCCTCTGCCACATACTGCTTAAAAAGTGAATCTGCAAAAAGAAAAAGTGGAAGCCATACAAATAGCAGGACTCCTAAGGAACCACACTGAACACACATCAACACTTCCTAGACAAGAGCTCTTGAACAAGAGGAGGTATAATTTGTCCTCACCATCACCATTTTAACAAAAAAAGTACTTTCCAGACCCCATTTATTGCAAAAATAATGTATAGAACAGTACTGAAGAGTCACCATCTGTTACATTAAGTCAAAATCAGTTATCAAATACAGCTTTTGTATTAAGCACTCAAACTAAGACAAGGCAAACATTCACCACAATAACCAAGGTTATTGTGCAAGGTTATCATAGAGTGATCCAATTAAACTTTTCTTCACAGTTGGGTCTCTGCCGCAGAAGCTTCGGACTACATAGCCTCACTCAGCCTTTTCAACCATGAAACCAAAACTGACCAGCCAAGTACAGCCTGTTGCACAAAGGCTGAGCTCCAGAACCAAATGCAAACACAACACCCCAAGCCCAAGAATGAAACACCAAAAAAGTTCAGAGGCCTTTAGGCACATTCAGAAACTCTGAAGTTTATAGAAGGTGACTCTTAACACTTAGTTCCTGCTATGTCTAAGCTCTACATGTCTCTCTTCAGTGGCTTCCCACAATGATGAAAGCAGCAGGCTCAATTTGGGAAATAGCCAAATAACAGCCACTAGAAACACGATCTACTTGGACTTCATAAATTCTTTTGTTTTCCTTTTTAGGTTGTTTTTTTTTTCAACCCCTAATTTCAATACCAAGTTACCCTACTTAATTTCAGATTCCCTCCATTTAATGCTTAATTTAGAAAGTGAAGCAATTCAGTAGGAAATGAGGCAATTTATATCTATTCCCACTGCTGTTTCCCCCCAGTTTGAGTATAAATAAACATATAAAGTCATTCAAAGAGAAACAGCAGCCCCTGAATATCCACTGCTTTAGAACAGCATCACTTCTGGCTGCACTGGAAAAGTGTGTCCCACCACAATTTCTTGAAGAGCACTGTCATATTTACTGCTCACCCAAATCTCCTCAAACACAGATGCTGGCCTGAACTTACTAGCAAATGCTATATCCATTAGCTATGTGGGAGAGATATCACCCTAACTCCTTTAAGGTAAAAAAAAAAAAAAAAAAAAAAAAAAAAAAAAAAAAAAAAAGCCAACCTGGATCCTGGACACCTTTTCTACCAAGCACGTAAGAACACCAAATGAAACCAATACCAAAAATAATCAGATTTATCTCCTGAAATGGTACTTTGCTCCTATGACAAGCTTCCAAAACATGTATGTGCTGGTGAAAGGAGTCTCATATAGACTCATTCCTTTACAAGGCAGGTTAGAGTGCTTTCTAAATTACTAGTCCTTGAAAAGACTCCTTTTAACATCTGTAAATCATTTAGACATGCTTTCTACATAAGAACAGTTAGAAACTTCACAGCAGACTCAAAATCAAAATTTATGCTCATTTATTTATAGCAGAGTTACTCTAAGACTTTGATCAAGACAGAGCAATAGATATGAAGCAGTATTTTAAAAGAGCTGTTGGTTTCTCAGTTGTAACAACCAACTCAACTGAGGCAATTCAAACTTCATTTTTCAATTTTTCACATTTCTAATGTTCTGAAATGCTCAGTGTAAGGCTCAGAACTAACATCTCCTTATTATAACTTGATTTCAATAGCTTGCAAGAAGCAGCATTTTTCTCAGCTCCATTTTAACAGCTTTGCTGATGCACAGAGCACACAAGAGAAACACAGCCATGAAAAACAATAAAACAAGCCACTGGGATAGACTCAGCATCTTGGTTCCTGTGAAAGTGCTGAAAGGCATAAGAAATTAGAGTTTTCAGAGAAAAGGCTTATGATTATGAGTAGGAATACAACTGTGGGGTACGCACCAATCGTAATCCTGTCCCTGCTCCCCTCTCCTTTCTTCTTAACGCAAGGACAGATGAGAAATCTCAATCATAATGGCCTGGCACCCTCCACACTGCCACAGGATACGCCTTGCTCAATGCCATCTGCCACTGCAGAGGGCAGGGTGAGTGGCAGACTTGAGAGCTGAAAGAGATCTTCATTTATTTATGTTCTAGGACAGTTTGTCTCTTACATATCTATGCATTGCAGGTGCACCCATTGGTGCTCAGATTGTACAAGTGCTTTTTCAATCAACAGGAAAACATTGGCGGTGCTGAGTATTTCACAGGACAAAAATATTATTGAAGACACTTAAACTGGGAACAAAAACAACAGAGCAGGAGAACCTCCTCTTTCACAACTATGAAAGATACAGTGATCTGGTTTGCACCTCCTTTCTTATTCACCAGAGACAACCTATATGTTAATGGCAGCTAGAATCCAGGTCCGGTGCTACTCTACTCACACAAGCTATATTTTCCTTTGCCCCTTAAGAAATTATTAAAAACCCCACATGCAAGTAGAAATAGTTCATTTCTGAGGCTCTCAGACTATCTAGGAAACAGAGAAAATAACTCCCAGGTTCTAAAACATAACCATTACCTTGATGGAAAGAAAAACCATGTTTTCTACTATGTTACAAAAGGCGATGTAACATTTGAAGAGTGAAGCTCTTCAAATCTCAGGATATAAGCTTAAATGTTGTTGGAGTTACTTGAAACAAACTAATTCAGCTTATCAACACCAAAATCACATACACCCACTGCTTGTCATTGTGGGAATCTGGTATGTGTTCTTTGCCTTTACAGTATCTATTTTTTTTTCCCCTTCATGCACCACAGCGTTTTAATTGACTTACAGATGCTAGATAACCCCCAAAAATGATAAGGAAACATGATTTAATTCTGACAACTAACTTTGTACTCTTTAAGAAGTTATTTTGAATTCAAAAGCTGCTCTGTAATCTATTTAATTACTGGACTCATCAGCTCAAAATGAAAAAATATGAACACAGAAGATACAGTTACAGATGTATGGAACATGGTAACCACTAAATGTCAACATTTTAGTTGTCAGATCTTGCTTTGCAGATGTTTACTTAAAAGTTTCTCTTGACTCAGTAGGAGTTTCTATAAAAATATTTTTTCCTATCTCTTCAGAACTGTTTTTTTCCTCTACTTAAAGGGAAAATTACTGCTGAAATCATTCAGCATCTAAGCACTTTATATACTACACAAAATTAAGCAGTCATTTTTCTATAGAGAAGGAATACAACAATCATGTGCAAGCATACTTGCACATCTGTTATTTCAAACGTTTTTTTGTTTGTTGCTGCAGGGTCCAAAATCCCCAAATAATTATTGCAAAGGCCCACTGCAATCCAGTTGTATAAACACAAATAAACCTAAGATAACGCCCTGAACACTAAGAGTAATGAGAGAGGTGGAAGCGATAGTTTAGTCAGGCATGAAATTGATTTTATAATAGCAAATATCTGTTGCCTTCCATGTCCTAAGTAAATAATTCTAAAGAAGAGAGTAAAGATAATAATAATAATAAAAAAATAATCATTACCTGCTGCTAGTAAATCAAATGAAAGAGTGAAACCTGTTCTTACATTGACCCTGAAACCTGTTTAATACCTAATTAAAGCAATTACTCCAAGCATTACAAAATCCTTAATCGTCAACAACTTCAGATGCAGAGGAGATTTTTTTTAAACTTTCTTCAAAGTTATTAGTATTTCCTTTAAATGAGAAGTTTACATCAGCAGAACTTTCACCAGTAGTCACTACATTGTAAACCACAAACACAAATCCCAAACTTCAACTAATCTGGTTAACAGAAGATATTCTTCACAGACTTTACCAGATTTGACTGTTCAGCAAAAGATGTATTAAAGCATTCAGTAATTTCAGCGTTTTTCTCAAAAGACTTCAACAGTACAACACCTGAAAGTAGCTCTAAAACAACTTTAATTCCTCCTATTCAGAAACAAGTCTGGTAGCCAACAGAAATCCAGTATTATTGCAAAGCAATTACAAAAACCCCTCTTCTGGACCTCCCAACACCAGCATCTGGAATTCTGCACTCCTTCACATTGCTCACTCTTTTAAGCTTACTTCAGTTACTTTTTTCCTTGTCTCCAAAGCTGTCTCAACTTGCATTCCTTCATTTCTAAGTCCCAGCCATAAAAAATGTTTTCATTTTAATCAAGCTTTATGTTCAGCAACTTTTCATAGCCTTTTATTAGCAAATAGTTTGATAGTGCTGTTCCTGATGGCTACTGGAGTTAATTACACTGCTGTTTTGAACACTGATCATTTTCAAGTTACTTAATGCTGCTGTGCTGTAACAAGACACAGAACAATAAACAGAACTAACGGCTTGGCCCTTATGAGGTGTTCAGCTTGACATTATATCCAGTCATAATTTAGATAACTAAAAGGTTAACAAAAGACAAAGGCAATTTTATTAAACTTCAACTTAGCTTTGCTATTTCTGCCTACACTTAAAAATCCCAAATATTCTTGAGCTGATCATTAAGGAATAGAAATACAGTATCAAAACCAAGAAAGAAACTCATTCAATCCTATTCAGTTAAAATCTTCAACAATTTTGTGTTGAAGCAGGGGAAGTCCCCACATGAATTCCAGTTGGAACATATGACCACATTGCTTAAAACACTTGTTTAATAATGTTGTTGTATATCCAGTTCAGAACACCCCCAAAAACCACAATCAGCCATTAACTGACATCTCCTGCAGATGACACAAATGAAGCATCAGGAAACACTGGAAATATTCAGCTTTTGGTAGAAGAGAAACATCTTTCATTGGCAGTAAGTGCACTTTTCAAAAGTTTCTATATGAAACACTGTAACTTGCAACTAACTCTTGTTATTTATATAAGGGACAAATGTAACTAATTAGTCAAAGTAAAAATACTTGTAATTAATATACAATATTTTATATCTAGGGCTGCCTTATTAGATGACGAAGCTTAGGTAGTTTGTTCCCAAAGTTAATAAAATTTCTTTTAGTGTCACCAGGGAATTTCAGAGACACAAGCCAATTTCACTTTTCTGTAACAACTGTGTCAACTCAGTTTTACTTTGCAACTGTACTTTTTCATGTGGCAACAAATAATCTGAGTTGACTTGTATCCCACCCCCTCCTTTCTTCTTTCCTGTTGTTCTTAAATAAAACCCATACTGCTTTCAAACTTGATTTTGAGTTCACTGACTATATACCCACCAAAAGGTACTGGCAGATCTACAAGCAGAACCAAAGACCTGGACTATCACACTTTAGGGCACAAACCAGCAAAGATCATGTGCTGTTCTTCTTCCTTCAAGCTGACTTGATAACAGAATGGATCCCACAAGGGACCACAGTGATACTTCTTCAATTTTTACTTTTTTAGAGCAAGAGCTCCTTATGCTTTCAATCCAGTTTCTTCTAATGAAACACATTCTGGAGATAGGTCTAAAAGAGCAGGCCCAGGGTTCCTTTCAAATTAGAGTCCATTCAAAAACCAAGCTTTTCTCTTTATGTTCCAATAACATCAGACAAGTTTCATCCACATAAAATCTAAATAAGCTTTCTTTCATAGCAGTAATGAATATCATCATAGCTACTTTTCTACTGCATGAATTTCATTTGGAATTTTTAGTAGAGCAATTACAGTCACAGGAAGAAAATTATCCCAATATCTATAATTTCAGGCAAGATGACTTTACTTACAATAGAACTTACTTGTTTTAATGGGATATTACAGTAAACACATGCCACTAGATTTTCTGTTTCAGGGTGTTCCTGATATGATTAAATTGTTTTAATCTTTTATCAAAATGAAGTGACTGCCATTTCACTCCCTCCCATATTTGTATGCAGCACCTCTGTCAGACAAATTTGAACTTCTATTAATCTCATATATACTCATAACAACCCTGCCTATTCTCCACAACCTTTGCAACATCAGGGATGGGCCCATAATCCCAGCTTTCAAGTAAGGTAAAATACTACAGATGTGCATCAGGACTTAGTAATAAAAGAAAGATGTAGTACCATGCTGGCATTCTTGTTAACTCAGATTTTAGTAGGAAGTGCTTATTTTGACAAGCTACGGTCTCTCTTCCCTCTACCCACTCCTTAAATTGTTACCTGGGAGAAGAGACCAAACCTCACCTTGCAACAACCCACATTTGGGTAGTTTTAGAGAGAAGTAAGGTCTCCTCTGAGCCTCATTTCCTCCAGACCAAACAATTCCAGCTCCCTTAGCTGTTCCTCATAGGACTTCTGCCCTAGATCCTTCACCAGCTTTGTAGTCTTTCCCTGGATATGCACTAATTGATGCAAGGGACGCTTCAGCCTCCAAGTGTGAAAAAGGCACAACAAACAAAGAGCCAAGCTTCTCCATAATAAGGCAAAAAACAGTTGGTAAACAAGACATCAGTGAAGAAAAATTATCAACAAAGCAATTCAGTAAGTGATATGAGTGCAATAGAAAAGTCTCTTCTGATGGTTTTGTTGCAGTTTCGTGCATTGATGGAATGGGCCAAAGAAGCAGCATGGATATTGCTTCTTTTAATAGTTTGCTAGAGTGAAGTGGTATTTTGCTAGAGGCAAAAAGAACTGAAGAGAAAGAATTAAAAATAAATAGGCCAGAACAAAGCGTATTTTCAATTTCAGTTGCAAACCAATGTAGCAACAACTTTCTCTTCTTTTAGTATGAAAAATAATTATGGCATATTGCAATGTCACCAACGTAAAACAAAGACTGAACACAAGGATGTTTGGTGCTTGCTTTTTTCATCATTTCAAGAGAAAACTGTTTGCTCTACTGAGAAGTTTCTTTATGTGTAGTAACACAAAAGTAGAAAACCAGCGTGTAAATCTGATATGCTCAATCTCTATATTGGAGTTTCCACTGAAATAAAAGAAAATAATCTTCACAACTAACTGAAAATTTAAAGATGCCTAAAAAGTAGGCAAAAAGTCACTTGTTGTTGGCGAGTATGATTTTATTTACGCACGGTTCAGCACTTGTTACAAAGTGACTGTGCATACACCCCAAAAAGCAGTAGCCTCAGTCATGAAGGTCAAATCAAATTCAAACATCAGACAAATAGATCTATTGACCACAATAAAATGCATTTTCTATTTTGTTCCTGAAGTCCCCAGACACTGGAAACAAACCTTTGGGGAAACACAAGCTAGGGGTTGACTTCTATTGCTGTTCTGGGTCCACCAACACTTAAGAGAAAAATAAAAATAATTTCACTGCCATTTCCTGGTTTTACATCTTGCCAGGTCTGTTAAAGACAATTGGAGTTTTTTCCTGTCTCCACTGCAATACTAACACATTAGTTCTCAGTTCTATTTTTGCAGTCTGGAATAAAGTAGCTCTACACTTCTCCTCTGAAAGACACACACTTGACACATTTTTCTGAATAATGTTTTCTCTTTAAAGATGAGGAGTTCAGTGATATGAACAAGTACATTTCAGAGGTGGGACTTAAGACTCGTAACTCTTCCTTACCAATGTCATCAACACCTTAAGCGCTTGAAATTAAATACGTACCAGCTAAGCATTAAAGAAATGGCTTAAAGGGAGAAAAAGAGTATAAAAGTAGGTATAAAAGATTTATATAAAATATACTTATTACTATAGATTATAATAAATTATCTTGTCTCTTGATTTTTCCTTTGGTAATCACATACTCCAGACCCTGAGTATTCTTATTTCTTTCTTCTGTATTTTGTTTCTGTATTGTGTCCACCTCTCTTACAGCACCCAAAATGGGGTAGAATAATTCATAGGGTTTAGCAAGGCTGAACAGAACAGAAGCTTAACTATATGTGCCACATGCCTGTGGATGATGATTTTATGCAGACCAATTTAACTTGACTTTCATCAAAAGAGCCTGACATTATCGAATAGTGATCAGCTGCAGCTTGTGTTGGTTTGTAGCTGGGGTAGAGTTAATTTTCCTCAAAGTGGCTAGTAAGGATTTGTGCTGAACACAGGGTTGATAATATAGAGACATTTTTGTTATTGGTGAGCTGAGCTTACATAGAGCCAAGGCCTTTTCTGCTTTTCCTACTGCCACACGGGCAAGGAAGGAAGTTGGGGGTGGCACAGGACCACTTTTCTAAACTATCAAGCTCCCTTGAAATTCTGAAACCATCCCTTCAACATCCCAGCAGATGCTCTCACCCCTACCACAAACATCCATATACTTAACAAACTAACTACTAATGTCTTCAGACAGATGAGCTTCAGGACTACAAAGTAATTTCCTGCAAAAGTGGAATACTGAAATCTGTTCTGCATATAGTTTGCAAACGAATTTTGAACCCAACTTGCATTCTTCTTTTCTGAGCCATTCTTCCCTTAACTTGTGAATATCCCATTTCAGGAGCTTACCAGAGGTCATGTGGATAGCACCTAATGTTTCTTTACATACCTTCAGCAAAACTTTATATGCAGAAGTCAGGTGATTCAATTCCACCTTTGAACTTCTCATTTTTAAAGAGAAAACATTAACTTACTCAGAATGGCAATGCTCTGCTTTCTCTGTTAGCTAAGTTTTTATTAGATTTACTTAAACACTCATTCCCCCAGCTGATCCTATCCACTTTTTAAAGTTCAAATTCAGAGATACAAAGCGGGCTGGTAAGGTCAGTCCAACTTCATAACCTTAAACATACAAACCAAATGATATGTAAGTCAGGTCAGACGATACCATTCATATGGTTTTGAGCACAAAGCACATGGCATTAGAACAGTTAGAAGAGGGCCCAAACAGAATTCCATTTTAAGAAATATGTCAACCGAGTACAGCCTTCATTAAAATACTAGAAAAGTACCCTGTTGTAAAATAAATTAGTGTTTTAGATCTTTGAATTATAAATGGTTTGGGGCTTTGAGAAGCAGTTTTCCAAAACACTAAATACTCAGTTTGACTTCAGTTGATCTTCAGGTCACTTAAATCCAGAAACTTGGAAGATAAATATATACTTAACTCCTGGTCTCATTAAAAGCCTTTAAGATGAGTAAACACATTTTGAAGTCTGAGCCTTGGTGTCTCTGATTCTTTATTTTTTTATTTTCTTTTATAGATTTCAATATTCTTAAAATGTTCTTTCTCTAGCAGTACTTTTTCATGCAATGAAAGATATATATTTGTACACCTTTGTTTCTGAAAGTATTGCTCTTAACGCTGGCACAAGTGCAGCAGAAACAACAGTAATCAATTTGATTTGGCCTTATGAAACAAGTGTCATTTTGATAAATGATCCTAATTAAGTTGATATTTCAGGTAGAAAGTGTATTGAGTTAATGTGTTGGCATCTCTCTAGTTATAGTCAGACAAGTACAGATGTTGCAATAAAGCAGCAGCAGTACATTATTAACTTTGCAAGTCACTCAGTCTGCATTCACAAAGTTTGACCAGAGCCACACAACTCAGCAATTGAAAGAAAATGCTGATTTTAAGTTTTAATTATTCAGCAACATACAAAAATAGTAGTCCCAGGAAGTTTCAAAGCTATAGGTCATTCCTTGATGATCTCTCTTCAACCTAGAAATTATTAACTAGTATAGTGGCAGCACAGTTGTTTAGAAAACCTTGCTCAGACACCAAAAGACAAAACCTGTGTTTCTTCTCTTTTACATAAATCTAATTACCAAGTGTCCTGTTAAGGCTAAAAGACATCATACATTTACATAAACCTAATTACCAAATGTCCTGTTATGGCTAAAAGACATCATACATTTACATAAATCTAATTACAAGACGTCTTGTTAAAGCTAAAAGACATCATATGCTTATGCATTACTTTCTCATGCTGTGCAAGTCTTTGATCTGTGCCTCATGGTTGGCAAATACAAGTTTAGTTTCCATTTAGCAATTGTAACAAATAAAATAAACACTAATCATCTGCTCTGAAGTCAAAGCAGTCTTAGATTTTCCCCATTTTTCTACTGAGTTCTCTGCAGCTCTAAATCAATTTATTGTGCTTATTTATTGTACAGCTGCATTTCCAAACCCAACTCTCCTGCAGTATGGGAGCAGCTTTGTTACCTAGGCAGGACAAGCAACCACGAGCATCAGTGGAATGCCCCGCAACTCCACCACTGCGAGTTTGTGGCGCTGGAGCTGACGGGAGTCAGCTGAGTGCCACAGTCAGCTGGAGCTAACTTCTGAGAGAACAGCTTCCTCCTCAGAACCACAGGGCTACACATCCCCTTCTGGAATCGACAGGGAGCTGCCAGCCTGCTGGGCAGCCAGCAGTGGTTGAACTCCAAGGCTCCTTCCCACTCTCAAGTGGAAGAACACTTGGAAACACTTCCAGAAGCACATACACTGAAAAGGACACTACCTGCAGTGAGTTTCAAAGGAGTTTGCAAAACCATGCCCCAGCTCCACAGCTACTCTAACCCTCAGCCCTTCAGAAATTGTCTTCCCTTCTTTTATCTAGTTTGGCCTGCTAAAAACAAGTGTGTAAGGCTGGAGATACCTTCTGAAGTTTCTTATATCCAATTACCCACATCCTCAGGGGTTTTCTCTAGCAAAACAGCTGAAAGAAGTGGTTTCTCAAATTTTTTTTCAGATCCACAGAAAGGTGTCCTCTGGAGAAACAGAGTCTGTTCTTAAAATCTACCTGTCAAAAATCAGCCCCAAAGAAATATCCTTGACATTAGATCAGTCTACTTTCATGTTGTGGACCATGAGGCAGAGGGGATCAGTCACCATGGCTGTAACATTCAGGCTGACACATCAACTAAGACAACCTAGAAATGGATGTACCATGGGCATTACAACAGATGAAGATTACTTCAGGCAGCCATGCCTCTGTCAAACTCAGATACCGCAATACAAAGACAAAAAATAAAAAACTGCATATCATAGAAAAATACATACTTCTATACAGTAATGAAAACAGGGGGAAAAGGTGAAAACAAGAACAAATTCCATAAAAATTCAGCAAATTCAGCTGGCTACAGCAGTAGAATACTCTTCTCTGGTCACAACAAAATGGAATATTTAGGCATCATTATAGAATACAGGGCAAATTATATACCCATTTCCTTGACAAAACCATATCATTAGCAGCATTACCAGTCTTAAATAAAGAATATTTGTATACACAAAATAACCAAGAGAATACCAAGAAAACATCATTGTTAAGCATTATTAAAAAAAAAAAAAAAGTAAAGTTTGAATTTCCTTCAAATTTTGCCCAAAAGGTATTAACACCACCACAAGATCTAGCTGGATTGATAAGGAACACTAGGAGTTAATCATATCTCACAAGAATTGTTCCAATGTGGACAGATTATGTAAGGCAGGCAAATAAGTCTTAATGCTTTAAGATCCTGAAGCAGTAGTACTAGAGCCAATGAGGTTAACTCTCACAAGGACATAAGCAGTCCTAGCAAATGACAAAGTGCTCTGTGGACTCATGTCCAGTCTTCACAGATCTCTTCATTCTCACTCTTTCTGTGAACAAGAAAACTACAAAGAAAACCAACAAATGAAGCTTTGTTAACAGCCCCAAATCTTTGCAGGTTGTGCCCCATACAGTTACCTACAATGTTGGTATAATAATGATAGATAAAAATATTTCCAAGAGTCAAGAGTCTCATTTACAAAGGTGACTCCACCTTGTCAACAGACAAAAAAAAGTACTTTGAGATAGCTGATGTTTCCTAGGCATCAAAGATATTTCTTGGAGCTTTTCTTAGAGGGACTGATCATAGTTGTAGGGTTGCTTCCTGCAAGAGGGCAGAACCAGGTTCTGCCAGTGGTAAGGCTCCACTGCTGATGCAGAGAATTAAAGGATTATCACCATGAACCACAGCACTCAGCTGGTCAGCAAACTAGCTGGAGTGTGCAAAAACAGCTTGAGGGGAGCATGTCATGCAGGAGCTGCTCGGGAGACTGCACCCAACTCCACCAACCACTCCTACAAGAACAGACCTCTCTCTCTAACTGTGCTCCAGATGGACACCTTCACTTCTCCCCCCACCAGTACCAGGTTCCACATCACCTGACACACACCTTTGCCTGCCTCTGATACAGAGAAGTGCCAGTCTGCAGTGCTGGAGTGGTGGCCTGGCATGAGGGAAGCAGGAGTGCTCAATGTCTGCTCAGTGCCAGGGGTATTTCACTGGCAATAGCTGCTGTGAGTTTTGCAGACATCAGTAGGCTAAAACTTCAGATGAAGAGTATTTTCGCCCTAACTGACCCACACAAGTCAGAGTTAGAATCTCTCTTGTGAACTATTCAAAAACAGAAGTGCTGATATCTATCTCTGATCTTCCCTGTCTTCACTGAGAAAGCTCAAGAGAGACACAGAGCCCAATAAAGAAAATGCATGCAGCCTTCTACGGCTATCTGTAAAGGAGATAAAATAATGTCTTAAACACCAATAGCATTGGAGGCTCTGATCCTTTGCTTTGGTCACAACCTGGCTAACACATTTTCAAAGACTGAAAGGGAATAGATCTTCAGGTCAAGGAAGGGGGGAAAAAAAAAAGGATACTAGGGATACTTTCGAACATTATTCTAATGTAAAACTACTGAAGACTACAACTAAATGCACTACCATGCATTTATTTTGCAGTACCATCATTTGATACTGCAAGAGGGTATCCCTGAATCTCAGCTGGGCCCAAAATCAGCTGTTTTGATTTCAGGTTGGCTTATAGCCATTTGTATAAAGTGCAAATCATAAAGGAAATACGTAGTAAATAACTGTTTTTTTCACTACAAAAATTAAAACTACCAAGGCCATAAAGATCTAGAAGAAAAAAGTTTCTGTATCAAAATTGCACCTTAATCATGGAAAAATCTATTAAATTTTAACTTTAAATATTACTTTACACACACTGCGCCTATAAAAGGGAGCAAGTATAATACCAATAACATCCAATGCTTAAATAATCCACTATATAGTTTAGTAATTTTGCTATTCTGTTTAATCACTTTTCAATGAAAGAAGCATCTGTGCACTAATCATCACTCAGAAAAAATTTTTAAAATAGCATATTACTCCCTAGACTAAACTTTCTTTTGAATTTTTTTCTCCCACCATAGATAGCTAAATCTGCTTGCACTGCTGACTTGGAAGCAAGAATATGTATAAGTTGCAATTCATTTCATTGCACCATCTTGTGGTTAATAGTAGCAGCCACAAGAAGAATGATCCACAGCAGTATTGTCAGTTGTTGACAAGACCTCTGCGCTGCCCCATGCTTTTAGGATTCAAATTAACTCCTTCAAAGTGTGCCATGGAAAGCTGTCTGCCTCATTCCCTCAGCCAGGTTACAACAGAGGGCAGAAAATTATGAAATTTCTTAGGTTTTGAGTATTTATTTGGCTATGCAGCGAGTTTTAAACATCCACAATCATACAGCCTATTTATCTCACTTCCTTAACTCTTGATTTCACCCTTTCCTTCACTATGGTCCCTGCAGACAGCTGTACATTCCAAATGAAAACCCTGACAAAGTTCAGGTAAACAAGAGGACAATCTTGTGGCATGTAGCATCAGAACGTGGTGTACCACCTTACACCTTTGCCTGTCAAGTCTGAGATTGCAAAGCAGAGGTGCCAGTTGAAAAAACTTAATGCACAACAGCTCCTTTTATATTCACTTCATTGAGGAACCCAGAAGGCATTTGCAAATAGCCACAGGCACTGACTATCGTGGTTATATCCCCTTCTAGAAACTCTTGTGCTTGTAGAGGAGGCAAGGACAATTTTCATACTGGTGCACGAACATACATGAGAATGAACATATTTTCAAAACCATTCCAGCATTTTTTATTGTTTTCCAGTATTCTTAAGCCAAACTTAAAAAAAAAAAGTAGAAGCCTTACAGCCACTTTTATCAACATCTTAATGCTGCTCTTGAAAGTAAACAGAATGTAAAGTATGGAGCTGTTAAAGGGAATACAGCTGGTTTACTATATAGGGCAGAGAAAAACAAAAAAAGTGACCAAATCAGTTGATACAGTCTGACAAAAATTAGCTTTTTATGACTATAAATGAATATTCAAGCAGTTAATATTTGGAGTCATTAAGGCTTTGCAACTAAATGACAAAAAGCTACATTGTTCAGTGTTGTTCAATAAAACCACTTTTTAAAACTTTACAAAATATCAATAAAGTATTAACTTCCCAAGAGCAGAGAGCTATTAGCTCATTCCTAGCAGTGAATTTAAAACATTCTCATCTCTTTGAAAACCATTAGCCATCAAAATATTTATGCACAAGCTGTTATAAAGGCCACTTTACTAAAACTAGACATTTTTTTTTATTCAACAGTGGCAAATGAAGTAGATACTGGTATAAATGCGGAAAAGTACTTCCCAAATCACAAAAGGGAAAATGAGGGAGTACATTCACTACTGATGACATGAAAGAAGACCCCTTAATAGGTTAGGTTTAAATAGCATAGTTGTTCTTTGAAAAGTTACTAACACAGTAAATCAGTATAAATAACTTTAAGTGTACTAATACTGATTCAACAACACTTAAAGCTGGTAAAGCAATTACTGGCTGTAGTGGTTTGATGCTGGCCAGATGCCAGGCACCCATCAAAGCCACTCTCTCACTTCCCTATACAGCTGGACAGGGGAGACAAATACAGAGAAGGGTTTATGGGTTGAGATAAGGATGGGGACAGATCACTCTCCCAATTATTGTCATGCACAAAACAGATATGAATTTGGGATGTTAACTGAATTTACTGCTAACAAAATCAGAGCAGGATAATGAAAAGCAAAATGGAGCTTAAAAACCACCTTTCCTACATCCCTCTGTCCCTCCCACACTCTACTTCCTCCCCTCAGTGGTTCAGGGAGACAGGGGGTCATGGTCAGTTCATCACACACTGTTTCTGCTGCTGCTCAGGGAGAAGAATTGCTCCCCTGCTCCATCACAGGCTCCTGTCTCCACTGGTCTGCAGCTCCTTGCCAGGACCCTGCTCCAGCATGGATCTCTCACTGTTTCACAGCCTCTTCCCAGGCATACACCTGCTCCAGCATGTGCTCCTCCGTGGGCTGCAGGTGGATCTCTGTATCCCCACGGACCTCCACGGGCTGCAGGGACACCACTGCCTTATCATGTTCTGCAGAGGAATCCCAGCTCCAGTGCCTGGAACACCTTCCCTGCCTCCTTCTGCACTTACCTTGGTGTCTGCAAAGTTCTTCCTCCCACATATTCTCACCCTGCTCTTCTCTGGCTGCAATTACAACTACACGATAAAACCTTTTTTTTCCTTGTTCTTACATATGTTATCACAGAGGCATAACTCTCATTTCTTACCAGCCCAGCCTTGGCCAGCAGAGTCTGTCCTGGAGCCAGCTGCCATTGGCCCTGCTGGACATGGAAGACATTTCTGGAAGCTTCTCACAGAAGCCACCCCTGTAGCAGCTCCACTGTGAAAATCTGGCCATGCAAACCCAATAGAATAGCAGTTAAAGCAGAATAATGAGCTTTCTTTTAAGCACCAAGTGCAAATGAAAATAAAAATTAACCATGCTAAAACTAGGTGGATTGTTTTTTATCCTCAAACACACCAGCCAAGCAATAAATACCATTTCAGCACAGCATTGCTGGGCCACAGAAACCTCCAAACCTCTCCATTAGTCTACGGACATCCAAAATCAATTTTATCCTGTATGCTCACTGCCTGCAAGTATTTTACCTACAACATTCAAAACACTGAATTGAAACCTTTCATTATGCTATTGGGTTCATGATATGCACAAGATGAAGATCATAAAACTTGTTCAGAAACAGTCATACTTCCCTTTAGCTGCAATAGCAGCAGCCAAAGGTACTGCCCAGACCCATATCAAAGGCATTTAGCACCTTCCTGCATATACACGTTGACAGCTGTTAAGCAAACATCATCAAACAAAAAAAAACCCTAACATCACTACTGCATGATAAGCTAATTTGCTTCCTAAAACAAACTTAGGTTTTTCTTAGGTATTTCTTCCTACAGTTTACATCAGCAACATCCTTGATGTTGTATTAAAATGCCTGTACTGTCTGATCTGGAAAAAGCCAAGGGAAATAAATTCTTACCTAAAATTTATTTCTAACATTAATTTTAGCGATCTAATCTAAAATTGCATTTAAATATAATAAAACCCATGTTAGAGGCTAACCCAACTAAAATCTGTTCTGCAAAGCTAAGAGCTTGCTGTTTAAAAGGCAGTACATCCTCTAATAAAATTATGAAGTTGCACTAGTATCTGACACATGAGACTACAAATTCCCAAAGTAGTAACCCAGTTTTGCCAATACCATTTTCTTTTGCAGGATAAGAGGCAGATTTTTGTCATTTTATTTTTTTCAACTGGTTCCACTCATTACACAGATTCTTTGTAGTTAAGTATCTGACTGGGAGCTAAAAGGCAGGAAAACTTTATGCACATGAAGAATGAGCATTTTGACATGGACATGACAACATGTACACATAGATCCCACATATACAGCAGTATGAAAGCATGTGTCCAAAAAGAAACAATGGGATTACCAAAGTGGAGTTTCAAAGAGCCTTTTTATAAGATCAGGTAAAGGAAATTTCCCCAACAACAGGGGAAAAACTGCAGACATCCTAGTGCACTATTAGCAGGCAGCTTTAAAGACATCATACAAGAAAATAGATATTTAAAAGTAAAAAATTTACCAAGCATGAATACAGAAAAAGAGATGTCTAACTATCTTTTCAAAAATATATGCAGCTTAATACAAAGCAAAAAAAGAGAAGACAGGTTTATGTAGGAGGAATGATACATGACATACCCTAATAAGACAAATAGAAATGCACTTCTCCATTTGTTATTTTTTTCTACAAGGGTAAACAAGTGAGGGCTTGGTTTCATTCACTAATAAAAAGCATATGTACAATTTTGTATCTTAATATATTTCGATTTAGGTTCACACCACCATTTAGTTCTGATGAGCACTGCATATATTTCACATCCAAGTGCACAATACGATTAATAAGACAAAGTAATTTTACAGAAGCTTTTCAATTTAATAAATCCATATTAGGTTCCAATATGGATGTAAAGACAAGATCTGTTACTTTGACTGTTATCTGAAAAATACAATTGAAGTCTAATTTGTTGAAAAGCGCTTACAGGCACACATACAGGATCTGATGGGCATGCAATTAAATACATTATACTTTCAGAATAGTAGAATAATTCCAAATTCTAGGTAACATACAAACAATCTTCTAGGAAAATCAAACCATGTGCAGGTATTTTCCAACATCATTTAAAAAATCTAAATGTCATTTTACTTGCATCAGTTGAAAGCCTTTTGATCAATTAAGTGGCAATATTATGTCACTTGCTGGCTCATTTTTGCCATCTGGTTGCAAATTATTTTTAAACAATACCTGACAAATACTTTGCTTCACTCTTCCAGGATCTAGATCAGGATGAAGAACATTTCCAGACATCCTAGAAGAAGTAAGGCGGTGGGGAAAAGTGGAACCTGGCATCTAGAATAAGCCATTAGCATTATCTTACATCATGGCCCATATCTGGTTGGATTTATTATTACTGCTGATTTTTTGAAACAAACATTGAACTCTACTTTTGGAGCTCCAAGTACTACTTAAGACAAGCAAAACCCCTAAACAAAACCCAAGAAATGAATGTTCACAACCGCTGAACAAGAAGTCCAGAGTTACTATGATAAAAGAAGTTTGTGCTTTCTTATTGCCACATTTAGATGCACAAACTTGTTCCTGCCACTTTCCATCCTCCCTACCACCCCCTACAGTGATTAGCATATCTGGAAAACAATGAGGTATCCATGTGGGAGGGGATAGAGTCTAGATTCCAAGTAGTAACTATACTGAATTAAAACTAAAACTACTTCAGAATTCTCATGCTTTATGATATAAAACTTTCATTATTAAAGAATCCAATATCTTTTTTACTCTGAAATTCATTCTTCCTCTTTCCTGAGTTTTTATTGCTTACGCTATATACAGGGCATAAAATGAAAGCCAAAAATAAACACATAGCAGTGTACTTAGAAGAATCACTGTCCAGAAAGAAATTATGACTACAGAAGTATATATACACTATATCAGCACTCATAATAATCTTAAGTATCTCCAGAAAACACCTATCAAGACAAATGACATTCAAATGGACAAGACATCCCTAGTCTTTAATTATTTCTGATAGTACTGAAGGCTTCTTGGAGTGAAAATTTAAGCTTTTTATAGCGTACTAAAGACTATAAATTCACAGTTATCAAATAAGGAGAGTGTCATCAGTTGCCATATGACTGGCTCAATGAAACTGAAACTGGAATTGGTGTTTAAAAATTTTTGATCTAGGCAAACAAAAATCAGAGACTGAAGAAAAAAATGGGAAGTATATATATCATTATGTAATTCATCAGTTTGGCCTCCTTTATAATACTGCATACTGCAAAGCTCTAAAATCCTGGCATCAGAGTGAACTTAAATACCACACAGATCATGTAATAGAGAGACACTTACAGGAATTACAATGGTTTCCATAAAAAAAAAAAAATAGATTGCTGCTGTTTATTTTTATGTAATTAAAAAATTGTCTCTGTGGCATGCCTGTGGACATCTCATGTATCCTCCATGCTGAGGAGGGCAGTCAGTAAAATAAACTAATAAAAAGTCAAAAAAATAAGTGGAAATCAGTAAAAAACATTACACTCAGCAAGACTTGTAAGTCTTCAGCAATGATTATCTGAGTTCGTCTACACCAAAACTCAGAAGGGACTGATATTAATGGTCTTGTAACAATTAATGAAATAGAGATGCCCAATTGCTTCCGGCAAAAGAGTTAAGGAAAAGAAAGCATAATATAATTGAACACCGACCCTACAGAATCCTTTGGGGTTTGTTTTGTTTTGCTTTGTCTTCCTGGCTTTGCTGCTTGGTTGTTGGGGTTTTCTTTCTTTTAAAGGTTTGGTAGTGAAGACATCTAGACAGACCAGAGAATTTCACCCAGCATGGCAAATCTTATTTTTTCTGTAGGCTTTTCTCCATGCTAGCGTGCATCTTGCCAACAATGGCAATTTGCAAACATCAATAAACCAAGCTGCATATGAGATACTAGAAAGCTTCAAATTAGAAAAAATGTCCACTAAAACTATAAGTTATCCAGCAAGTCTGCTTTGTACATCACCAAATCGGAGAATAATTTTGGTTGGACAGCGCTTTGGAGGTCTCCTGTATCCAAACACCTGCCCAAAGCCAGTCTGATGAGATGGCACCAGGCACTGTCCACTCATTAACATCTCCAATCACAGAGCCTCCAACACTTAATGAGACATCCCAGCCCAGTATTTTGACCACCCATGTAGTTAAAAAACCCCAAACCCTAAGATTCCTACTCCCCAGACACACCATTTCATATGCTTCCCTAGCTTTTAAGCTCTTCCAGAGGTTGCCAAGGCATTGTGTAGTTGCCCACAGGGAGGCACCCCAGCGGACAAGGTGAACCTTCCTGGTGGTGATGCTGCCAGCAGCAGGCAGCATCAAGGCTGTGGCTGTCCTGGAACCACAGCTGCCCTGGAGGCCTCTCAACTTCTACCTCCCCATCTTGTCAACCTGAGCCCACTTCCCTTCTTGCCAGCCTGTGGGTCCACCCAAAAGATTGGCCACTTACTTGACTTGTCCCCACTCAGGCACTTGTATCTCCCCAAACCAGCAGCTCACACCCACTGTTTGGCACTCCCAAATGCTTCATATGCATCCCGGGAATATTTGTTTTTTCTCTGAGGTAGCAATCTTGAAATACAAAGAATGTACACAGTAATAACATCTGTGTAATGCAACTGAGAAGCATCTGCCATCTTCAGAGCTCTGCTGGCAGAAATGAAACCCATGGAAAACCTCAACTTGTCCAGAAAAGCTGATGAAGACAAAATGTATTCACTAACAATAGTCCAGGAAGGAACATAGAGGGGATGAACGTGTCAGGAATACAAGATGTTCTCCAACACTGTAGGGAGATCCAACAAAAAAAAAAAAAAAAGCACCTCTTGCTTACATTACAAGAAATGTATTATTTACAAGCATGTAATTTCATCAGACCATGTTATTAGTCAGGAGAGTCTAAAAGTCCACAGGATCTTCCCTTTCCTGATGGCTATGAGAACAAAACTGGGGTTCTTTTTTGGTGTCTCATTCAGGCATTGCCTCTAGACAGCATGGCTTTCTATTTCAAATATAAACTACCAGCCTGCAGTCTGGTAAGCTTTTCAAATCCTATGACTGGGTGGCGGGATTGATGCTTGGGTGGGTGGGAGATACATGGAGACAGAAGGAGAAGGAAGTAACTGAACTAAAACAGGAAACAAGAGTGAGGTAGGAACATGACACAGAACAACAGGGGAACAAACCCAGTAAGAATAGCATAATAGGAGCCCAGAAAACCAGGGAATATGTTCTGCAAATCACAACCATGATGAAAAAAGAGGAGATGGGGAAAAAAGTAGGGAAAAAAAATCCCACAAAATGACAAAGAACGTATTAGGTAAATCTGACTTTTTTCTGGTTCCAAAGTAGATTTATGCCGCCACCTATTAATGTTCCAAAGACAACATAGCCTTTATGTTCTCTGGCTTAAAAGAAAGTGAGGTTTTTTTTTAATTGTTATTTTGAGTCTGTTTCTTCCTGGTGAAGGAAAAGATTAGCCAAAAATTTTCAAGGAGGAGTGATTTCTCTAATGTTTTTTGACTGCTTAGGATTATATGCCTGGTGTTTCCACATGCTTACTTCTCAGCTGGAAAACATCACCTGTGAAAGCTGGTGAATCCTAACCACACATCATGACAGCAAATGGTGAACCATGACAGAGGGAAAATTTCCCATCAAATATGATCTGAGCATGATCTAAATCTGCAATTGTATGTGATATTTCTACAGCAGCTAAACTCAACTGATT
Source organism: Lonchura striata (assembly GCF_050655825.1). Lineage (NCBI taxonomy): Eukaryota > Metazoa > Chordata > Aves > Passeriformes > Estrildidae > Lonchura > Lonchura striata. The sequence goes on along the minus strand of NC_140703.1, from coordinate 78,570,065 downwards.
GATTGTAACCCACAGCACTAATCAAGCTAGCAGAAGAATCAACAGTCTCAGCCCTCCTAGCCCCAGCTGTTATCCTCAAGCTGTCTTCCTTCCCTTATATGCAGCTGCACAAATGTAAATATAGCTAATTTTAATTGAGACAGACTTCCAAAACAATTCAATTTACAGCCACATGAGCTTTGGGGTTGAGGAAGGCTGGGCAAGGAGAAATATGCATTAGCACAGTAACTGAGACAAGAGAGGAGTGACTTTTTTTGAGGAAGTGCCAGTTTATCCTGGCTGGAAGTCTTCAGCTGTAGTTTCATATCCATTTTAAAGCAGCTCAGAGGACTACCATCCATGTGAATGCCTACAAGATCTCCTTGAAGACAGTTAAGATAGAATATGCTTAACCACAGTACAATTACTTTTTAGAAATTAAAATAGGGAGACATTTTGTGCCATGTACCTAGTCTCATAATAACCCCTTTATCAGTTTCCTTAATTTTAGACATTTTAGAAACAAAGAAAAAACAACTTTTTTTTTTTTGCAAGACCACATTTCCAGAAATGGCCATATTGGTCCTGCACCCCAATCACTATCAAACTCTCCATATTGCCATGAAGTGGGTTGTTCCCCCACAGCTGTATGACTAAGGAGTGTGGACAAAGCAGCAAAGCATCAGCTTTTCCTTTCCACATTTTGCAGTGCCTTGAATTTATGCTAAGTTATATTTGACCAAGCATACCAATCAATATATGAAGACACTGCTTGATAAAACCAGAAAAGCTTCTCCTGTGATGGGTATTTTATTACAGAACAGGCCACTTAATGAGATCTTCCCAAAGACTCTTTTAACAGAACCCTTAACATTTCAAGGATCTGAATTAACACCTTGTAGAACTGAAGTATTAATTAGACAACAGTTTGAGAGACATTGACTACTATAATCAATTGCTGTAGGCATGAAGAGCTTTGATTAATCTTACTCTCCATATGCTTATACATAATATTAATTTATAATATCCTTCAAATAAAAGCCTGCCACATTTCAATAATCTGCCAACTAGAAACTTTTAAATGGCACATAATTTTTTTCAGAAGCTACACATGGCAGTTTCAGAGCAGATATTAAACCATTTTATCACAAAGAATAAGCTTTACAGTTCTGCTATACACAAGGAATTCTTACTATATGATTCAAACAAATCTTCAGTATTCTAAAATGTAATTTTTTTACTACTCTGCCATAAGAAAGCAATCCTGTAATTCACATGCAAAAAATACTTTATTAGTCTAGGGGGTTAAATGTTGTGATTTTTTTATCAATAAGGTAGAGGGAAGGTTTGGGTTCATTTAGGGGGTTGTTTTATTATGTTTTAGGGAGAAATTCTTCCCACTTTCTTACCCTTTTGTACAATTTTTCAAGATCTAATACTAAACTGGGCACAGAAACATGCAGGCCAGTACATTCACACAAATAAGCACATGTATCACATATGACTAGATATGAAAAATCCCTATGGAATTCTTTCTATATAAGCGAATGTTATAAAAATCACTCACTGCACACCAGAAAGGTTCAGAGGTAGACCTGAACAACCCAAAGGAATGGGTTTATTGTAGGTTACTCTAGAGTAATACAATAAAATCTAAACTTGTAACAAGAAGATTCCTGACTGGGACCTTGTAAGCTGATGATGTAAAAATGAGTCTCCCAACCTAGACCACAGAGTCACTGAATGGTTTGGGCTGGAAGGGATCCTTAAGGATCAGTGAATCCACCCTTCCTGCCACAAGCAGAGACATCTTTCCCTAGATAGGGTTGCTCAGATCCCAAGATCAATCAGTGATAAAATGAATCACACATGTGATAAGGTCTCAAAAATCAAATTACAGAAAGAAGAAGCAAGAAAATCACACTGTGCAGAGCAGACAGAATTGCAGAGTACATTCACATGCTTATGCAGAGTTAAAAATTCATATAACCAAAATAAAAGTCAAAATTTTAAAATAAAAAGAGAGTCTAGATCAATTTGAAAGTTATTTTGCAACTTTCTCCATTATTACAATGTACACAGATAACTTAAGTTTGGCTAACATTTTAACAATAAATTCACAGAAGGACCAATTTTGTATAATAATTTCAATGACTTATATGCTTTAAAGTGTAAGAAAAGGTACTGACCAATCATCCACAACACTGGCAAACAGAATCTGCTTTTTGTACTGGTAACATCTGAAGAGTTGCCATGTCATTTTGATTAATATTACACTGAATCAAAAGCATGCAAAAAAAACACGTGCTCCAATTTTGTTTCAGCCTTCAGCAGGCTACCTATGTGACAGAAACACAACAGCTACATAAAACAGATAAAACAGAGAGAACATTTGGAATACCTTCTAAGCTTTAATTCCAAAAGCATTTCTTAAATATTAAACTGTTCCCACTTTATTGCCCTCTGAGTCAATTCACTTCCCACCAAGATTATTTAAAAAAAAACCTACTCAGTTCGGTAATGTCAATTCCACCAGAAATGGACTTCAACATTGATACAAAACTGACTGCTAATACAATAATCTCCCATTTTCATTTTAATTTATAACAAAGCAGTCTAAAATGTACTAAAGGCACAAGACATACCAGAAGATTATTTTGTCAAATTGCTTTCCCATGCATTTTATGTAAAGAAAATGCCTCTTAAATAGCTTTATGTGTTTAAATTCAATTTCATTTAAATCAAATTTTAAAAATAACTATGATGATAATGTAAGAACTGGTGGTCTTACTGGAGACTCAGCAATTGGAGACACAGATTGGGCTACACAGGTGTGTAGAAAACAAGGCAAATGTGGGTTGTGGATTGTAATGCCTTCCCTGAAAACTCAGCATTCAATGATTCTGCCAGACAAGTACCGTAAGTACTTCTGGCACCTTAAATGGCTCTGGATGAATATTTTTTTCATTACTTTGTCTAGCCGTGTTTCAAGAGGCTGGTTTCAAAAGGAGCGATGCCTAAGGTAAATAATTTACTCCTTTTTTTTTGTTTGTTTTTCCCTCACAATACCAAGGAAATTTTCTTAAGCCACAGAGAGCATATTAAGAACACTGAAAGAGGTATTTCCATCTTTGTAAGCTACACTGAAGTCTCCACGCAAACTCCAGGGAAATTTACAGCTGGAGAATTTGTTTTCAAGAAGCTAAGGTTTAGGGCTCTGTCAGATGTACTTGTGGAATACACACAACTTGAAGCGTTGTGATAACACTGAAAGTACTTTCTGCAATACACATTAGAAAATGTTTTTATCTCTGGATAAGCCTTTCCATAATAATTACAATATTCTCATGGGAATAATAAGAAGTTATAAATACAAGATAACAATGTTGTAAGTGATTACTAACAACATTTCTATCAGACAAGAAATAAGGTGTATGCTATTATTCACACAACTTCTAATCAAAGACAAGAATCTCTTGAAAATTGCCAAAAAGAAAACACTCTCACTGGTGAAGTATAAAACTAAGAAATACAACATAACTCTTTAAAATGCAAAAGAGCCAAGAGATGAAGACTTTCCATTCATTATATATGACAACTTATTATTTTTCAAGCACAACAAAGCTCTCAAAAGATATATACCATGCCAGCTTGGGAAAGGTTGTGGAGAGCATACTGATTTTTGCAATTGTCTTCACTCCTTCAAACAGCATACTCTCATTACCTCTGCACCACAACAGGCAAAAAGAAGGGGGCTAAAACAAGGAGAGTGGCAAGAGAACTAACTACTTTGTACCACACCATGGAGAAAAGGGAGGTAACTGAACAACTTCTTGAAAACATAAATAAAATTTTGAAACAGGACAAAGATTCATTATATTAAGCTCTGTCTGACCCAGAGAATATGGCTCAACCACCACAAAACTTAATTTAAAATTGTGAAATTGTTAAACTGGCTAAATTGTTAAACAGGTTTAACAAATTCACGTGTCTAAGAAATATTTTTCTTACTTTTCAGAACACTTTTGCATATTTCCTAGTTGTGCATGAGGTAAGGTAAAAGACATTCTGGTTAAACTTGTACATACAACTTGCTTCAGCTGCTGACAGCACACAAAAATAGGACTTCCAACAATTTTTGGAAGAAAACCTACTTTGATCCAACATTATCTTCAGAAGAAACATCCCAACTATACTTAAATCCATCACCAAAAATGCAATATACACAGAGAGGTCACTCATTCAAGATACAGATCAGATATTTATTAGAGTATCCATTTGCAAGGGTTACTCATTTATTACAATACTGACTACTTTAATTCCTTGAAGTCATTAGTAGCAGTATTTTTAATAGTATACAATAAAACTTGGCAAGCAGCATACAATTAAGTAAAGTCTAGAACAGGAGGTTCACATTTCTGATTTGAAAATGAAACAGTGATAGGAACCTCCTTTAACTCTAGGTTTTAATAATTTGGACCCAAAGAGTTCAAAGACAAGTTCCCACAAACCACTGAATTTCTGTCAGTATATTATTATGACAGAAAAATGGGTTATAGAGTATGGCTAAATTACTCGTATCATACTCCATTATCACTTGCTAATAAGTTTTGTTAAGCTTTTGTCAATAAAGCTAAAACTTAACTTGTTTACTGTCTGTATAAGGCTTAGGGGATATTCTGAAGAAGAACAACAGTAGATAAACAAAATGAGACACAAATGTATAAAAAGTAGTGTAAAGGGAAAAATTATGTGAAATCACTTGGGTGTTATTCCAAGAGACAGATTAATTTAAAAAAACTCTGCTTGTAATTCAAATGCTTGAAATCTTTAAGATACTAAATGAGACCTTTCCTAGAAGATCATCTGGATGTCAGGAATTTGCCTATGAGAACTCATGCAAACATGATAAAGTTTGAAAAATCAGAGCTGATAAGATGTGAACAGTCCCTTAAGGCATTTAGAATTTAGCAGTATCTATAATTTTCAATTAATAGAAAAGATGTATTGAATCAAAGTACCCATGAGTATACTCTGGCTTGACAGGGCTTTTTTTTTTTTTCTTTTTTTTTTTCTTTTTTTTTTCTTTTTCTTTTTTGTGGCTGTCACATCAGCTCCCCCTGCAAAGCTGTCATTACATCATTACAGCATCACTCACTACCAGAGAAACACACGGTCCACTCCACCTATCAAAGGTTTCTCAACCCTGCTGATAGGAGAGAAGAATGCCAGCATATACTTCCTCTTCACTTCTTTTCTATTGTAATTGCAGCTTCCAGACTTAAAGAGGACAAAGCACATCCACATTTTGTGCTCATGATGTTTTACCAGCTGGCTGCTGGAAGTGCTTTGATTAAGGACAAAAACTGGGCAAAGGAAATTAGCTTAAAGATAGTTAACAACAAACTTGATTAAGGTTTTTAAGATTTTATTTCTGCCAATAAGTTTTCTTATACACACCTAAATCTGAGTGCACCCATACTTGGTGCACTCATGGAACATCTTCCATGATTTTCGAAGAATCCTTTCACTAGTCATTGATTAAGAAAGATCTACTCTAGGGATAAATCTGTTGAACTGGGCCAGAAATCCTCAATGTGGAATGTGGTGCTTTTTATTTCTCTTGCCTTCTTTTTCCAAAGTTCTTTTTCTTACCCACCTTTTCTTCTTTTAATCTGTCTGTGATTTAATTGGAGTAAAAGACTAAATCTTCTCCTGTGGATCTGCAACTACAGAGGCAATCAGAAACAGCATCTTAAAAAGCCAGATGCTGCAGTCTTCTATTTGGCAGTTCTCCAAGTGGCTAATAAAACACTTTTCTATGCCAACCTAAGCTAGAAGCTGCGAAGTAAGGGGTCAAATACTAATACACAGGATGTTTTCCTTTTAGTCTTCCAATTGGATTGTAAGCAGCCCTGCAGAGAAGGACCTGAGGTTATTGATAGATGAGAAACTGGACAAGAGCCAGCACTGTGCCTTGCAGCCCAGAAAGGCACTTGTCTCTTGGCCTGCATAAAAAGAACCTGTCCAACAGGCTGAGGGAAGTGATTCTCTTCCTTGTGAGACCCCACCTGGGTACTGCATCCTGATTTGGGGCTCTCAACAAAAGGACATGGACCTGTTGGAGTGATCCAGAGGAGAGCCACAAAAGTGATCAGAGGGCTGGAGCACCTCTTCTGTCTGGAAAGGCTGGGAGAACTGGGGCTTTTCATCCTGGAGGAGGTCCCAAGGAGACCTTACTGCAGGCATTCAAACTTTAATAGGGACTTATAAGAAAGGTGGAGAGAACCTTTTCACCAGCAGTAGTGATGCAGTAGCAACAGAACAAGAGGTAACAGTTTTAACTAAAAGAGGGTAGATTTAGACTGGATTTGAAGTAACGAGGGTGGTGAAACATCACAGGTGTCACAAGGGCTGCCCAGAGAAGTGGAAGGTCCATCCCTTGAAATATTCAAGGTCAGGTTGGATGGGGCTTTCATCAACCTCATCTAGTGGAAGGTGACCCTGTCCTCGGCAGGGGGTTGGACTAGGCGAGTTCTGAAAATCCATTCTAACCCAAAACATTTCATAGTTTTATTATTATATATTCTTACACTTGCCAAATCATCTCTTGACCCTAAAAAGGTGTTGAACTTTTTTGTGAGGTACACAAACATTGCAGCAATGAGAACCACAGAAAAATCCACACAGAAATTAATAGCCCCTAGTGAACAGAGCCTGGGACTCAAAATGAACAACCAGGCTAAGATAAAATATTGATTAATGTCTTAGGAAATGAGTATCATCTATCCTCTTCACTGAATGAGACAGGACTGGGGGTGGAGGGGCTGTCAAGGGAGTAGAGAGAAATATGCATGTGATTATGCAGCCAGAGATTGTATCATACTGACTATGCACAAGGGGACAAAGGGATAAATTAAAAACATACCACCTAAATTATTGTATTTCTTAAGCATTATGTCAATTTAGAAAGTATTTATAATTACCACTGCTGTCTTTCTATCATCAAAGAAGATTAACAATGAATTTAGAAAAGAAACATCTTGGATCATCTCATATAATTAATTATATTACTATTCAAGCAGGTAGAAGACATAAAAATACTGATCATAGTATTATTTCACTTTACTTTTATCAACATTTTATTCCTTCATTTTAAAAATCCTCAAATGTTACCTATAAAAACAGAGTTTTTTAAGAGTTTGAACACATTAGTCTTCAATTAATTTGTATATGCAAACATTCACACCACTGTAATGATCCAGTATTAAAGGAAAATAAGCATTTCGCCTGAGGAACATTTACATACTTACAGATGTGTACAAAAATTAAACTCAGTGTGCCTGTGTTTCACCACAGAGACAGATGCAGCCTCCACTGGTAAGGCACTTAGAGTATAAACAGAGAAACTGATTTCAAAATTTTGAAACACACAGTACTGCTTCTTAGGCAGTTTCTTTCCTTCTGGCCATATTTCAACTTTTCCAAAATACAAAGATATATTAAAAAAAACCCAAAAAACTATAGATGCCACAAGATATGCAATTCTGAATTCAATGTCTAGTTAAATCACATATCTTGGATGTATAATGTGACCTTGAAATGATGAGGCATCAGTACCATACACCTTGTACAAACAGAAATGAATGCAGTCCTAGAAAATCCACAAAGTTGAACTTCTGAGGATGGAACAGAAGAACAATCATTTCCCTGCCTATATATATACTACTATTAATATTTAAAATCACTTTGAAAGTGTAACTGGGCATGCAAAGTAATTTTTACTCAACCCAGTGGTTCTTAGAAGACATTCAGGGTCAAATAAGACAGTCATTCAAATGCAGGCAGCCAGTTCAGTTTCAGGCATCCTAAGGTAATATCCCCCTCTTCCTCAGTCTCCAGGCTTTTCATGGAAATACAACAGGTCAAGACAAGTCTGCATCTTCATCTCACCCACCAGCCAATTCTAAGTGCCTACTGTACCCTAAGGGAACCAGAACTATCAGCTAGTGGACTAGGGGAATATATTAAAACAAAATCCTCTCCGCATTTATATAGCTAATGCCTGCCTTCAGCTCAGAAAATGGAGTCCCTCCTTGAAGTTTGGCACCTAGAACTTCTAGTCACTTTGAAACAATGATAGTTTGAAAATGTTACCAATTCCAGTATTATCCTCACTTAATTCTTCAAGCTATTTGGTTTCCATCTCATACAGCCAGGTTTTCTTCCTTGCTCGGTGCTTCCATTATTTAGTTTATTCTCTACCCTTAAGTGATTGACTCTGCTTTCCCCTGAAGTACATTCTGCTGTCCCCTCTCAATCCTGCAACTGCCTTTACATTTCTAAAAAATTATGTGTAACAGACCATTATCAGTGAGCAAGTATACCCAACTCATTTCACACACACAAAATACGTAACACTTTTTAAAAACCTACGCATTCAAAGCATAATTTCCACTCACAGTCATCAAGGCACACGTATATTGTAAAGCTGGCTTTCTTAGTAATGCCAAACAATGACAAATAAGTAATTTTTAAAAAGGCTAAACATTACAGCAACTGGGAAAATCAGTACTGATTTTAAGGGCAGTAACTGTTTACTCTCAATTCCTATCTTCAACAAAATAATCTTCCTGACCTTTAATGCAAATCTAAAGATGTTTGTTCATTTCCATAAACATTTTTACTGAAAATTATTAGCTCTTGAAATCATAATGCTATTCTTTGTGGTCAAAAGAGTAGATTACTATGAACATTAGTTCATCCTGCAATAAAAAGAAAACAGCAAACTACCGTTCAATATTTTGCTTTTTATAATCCTTAAAATTTCAGAAAAGTTATCTCATTAGCTAGTAGCTCAACAATGATTTATTTCCTGCTGTATTCCATAAATAATGTCCAGCCACAGAGAACCGAAGAAAGTGATCTGACAGCTAGGTTTAAAAATAGATCAAACACATTTTATACAATTATCTACAAGAAGAAAATAATTACTGCTATTATAAATCAACTAGACCTTTGAATAGGAGAAGCAAACCTTCCTCTGAAAAATTACTGATTCAAATTAAAAAAATTTGTAGAAGGATACAACACTTCATGTGGACTTCCAGCTACACCATTCTAGCAGAACACTGTTCCATGTTTTACAATTACCAGATTAAAAAATAGATTAACCTGGAGTATTAGAGTAAATATTTAAAAAAAAAACTATCTGAAAACTGTAGCACTCATACAAAATACCATTATCCTTGCTTTCCAATGCAAATAAAAGATGGACTAAGAACCCTTCCTGTTCACCATGTTTGTCACTTACAGAAATTACTGTATTGGGGAAGGCAGAAGGTTTTGGTGCCAACATTAAAAAAAAAAAAAAAAAGTCATTCTGGGTAGACTGAAGAACTCACAATTTCAGATAAGGAAGAATTTTAATAGAAATCTGAGCCACTATGTATTTTAGTGTTAGACTAAAAGCAATCTAACACTGCCAGTCGCCACTTAGCAACTCAACAAAACATCTTAAATGACAGGTAACACTGCCTCAAAAACTGTAAATATCAAAATAGCTGGTCATTTTAGATCCTACTTGAAAGTATAAAGTTCTGAAAGAGTTATCAAATAATCTGAAGTCTGTAGTTCTGTGATATCTCTGAATTAGCTGAGTTTTTTAAGAAGGGAGGGATAAACAGATCTTGTCTTAAAATTAAGCAAGTAATTTTGATAAACTGGCAAATTTTTTCTGGATCACTCAACGAAGATTTTTACTAGAAAGTGAGTATACCTCACATTGTATTAAGGAAACCTCCACAGTTCTTTATTTGCAAAAAGTTTTCTTTCACTGGTATCACTTGTGAAGATCTCAGGGTGGCCTCTGAATCTTCATAGCACAAACTAAGTTGAGTTAGTGGGACTGGTTCCAAATGAACAAGTCTGAAGTACTGAGATCAGTGGAAATAAGCAATAACCTATATAAGACTGCCAGTGAGCTGACCTCCCTATTTATTACTATTTGTCAATAGCAGCATAGGAATATGGGAAACTATAGATAAGCATTCATTCCATCTTCTGAAACAAGGATGCTGCTGACATCATGACTTTAAATCTTATGCAACTATGGATATTAGCATTCTCTGCTATTGTAAGAAGTACCTAAAATAAAAACAAACCAACCAATAAAACCACTCTCTTTTAAGGAAAACATTTTTTCCTTTCATCCAACAGCCAGAAGATGCAAATGCAAGATATATTATTTGATAGGACTGCCCAACATATGTGACTGAATTGCCAAAGCATGCACCAGGGACACTTAGGCAATTGTAAATAAAACTCTGTGTGCACTGGGGGAACAGTTTGCCTACAGGCTAGGCAATAACAAAAAGACACATTTAGCATTTCCTAAATTAGAACAGATGAACTTCAGAGTTTCATTTACCCATGTCTATAAACATAAAAGGTTCTTAAATCTATATAAATCAGATTTTTTGTTTTTCTCAACTTGCCAGCATTGAAAAACTAGTCTCTGAACAGCAAGCTACTGTGTTAAGATAGTTATTCTAAAATACCTTGGTAATTGCAGTCCTCTTTCCAACAAGATGATATGCCTAGGTGTGTCTTCAAAAACGAACATCAAATAACCTATAGTAAGGCTAATCTGAAAGAAGAGAATCATTCTCAAGCTTAAACAAAATGAAGTCTCAAGTCTCACAGTAAAGTGGGATGTAAACCTGCATTTAGGTTCTGTGTAAGTAGAGCATGGTGTAATTAAATTTACCCCCACTAAACTTATCAGTTAATTGCACATTTTATCAATTCCTCAAGAAATTTAACAGAAAAGACGTTGTTGAAGAAGCATTAGACATTCATACCATCAGCTGCAGGTACAAAATTTGCTTCTATTAATGTCACATAGAGAAGTTTTACAGTGTCATTATGCCATTATTATTTACATCCAAAGCAGTCATTAATTACGGTGGTACATACTGCAGTGGAGAAAAGGAAATAAAGCAAGGGATTCCTCACCTGAGTTCCTAGGAAGCACAAGAAAGCCCTGTACTATGACTGCAGCTGCTTTTTCACCTGCCTCTCCCTTGCTGTTCTCCCCACAGGCATTTCAGCCTAGAGGCACACAGTACCAAACAGTATTTGAACAATACTATTAAATCCTGTGTCTAGAGAGAGGGACTAGAGAAGTACCTTGGCCCTTTCTCTCCACTCTCTTCTCTACACTCAAGTGCCAGTCACTGTTAAATAAGAAAACAATAATATACTCTTGATTTTAATAGGGCCAAAATCAGTCTTGACGTACTTTCAACAGAAAAAATAACTGAATGAGCTGCCATTAGCTTAAAATGTCTTCCTATGCACTTCCAAAATATTAAGGATATTTTTTGTAACAAGTTCTTCTCCACAATACACTTCTTACCTCTTCTCTCTAAAATACACCCACACATATGTACAGGAACAACATAAGGGGTGCAAAGGAATATGAGCTGACATAACTGGAATAAAATACCATCTTGATTGCTCTGATCAAAGGAAAAATAGAGGTCACTTACTAGCTGTAGAGAATGTGAAGTCACTGTCATTGGGGGAATACTGACAGTAAACAAACACTATTTTCCTGCGTGTAACTGACATAAATGGTCCAGTACAAGCCTCTGTGGCAAGCACACAGGAAAGAAGAATCATGACAAATTCAAAATATTATGCTAAAAAGATAGAAATTAATGTTCAGCCTTTACAGAATTTGATGTTTTCACTATTTCATGAGGTTACAGTTTACAGTACAACATAAAATTCTCTGCAATTCATAAAATGCCATGTGGCAAAGACTAAACCAGCAGTTTGCAGGAATGACACGGTAAAAAAAGGAGATGTCTTCCCTAAACAATGAGCACTCAGCCATTAAAAATATAGTAAAGAAGCACACATGTGACAGATAGGGACAGATGGCAAGTAGGGAAGCCACAGGGCAGCTAAGACTGACAGTGTTCTTGACAGCTTCAGAAAGCAGAACCACAGTCAAGCATCAAAAGGTGACTGCGTAAAGATACTTTCTCAGGGACTCTGAGGAAAAATCTCAATATGGAAAATGCAGATTATCTCAAGCTGGGGAACCACTGCAAAGGAAGTATGAACAGGGCTTGGAAGAAGGACTAAGGAAAAGCCAGTACACTTGAATGACGTGAAGCAAGCAGTAATTTGTTTTCCAGCCTTTCAACTAACTCTCTTTCACCCTGAGGTTCTCCTGGGTTTATCTAGTCAGGTTTTCTGTATTTGTTTTTACAAAGTCTTTAGATTCAGCAATTGAAAAGTTCAGTTCCTATAGATATAGGAATAGATATAAAAACGGAGATATGGATGCATATAGGAAGTAATTCCAACTAAATGCACTATCTGATTCAGGGTCCTAAGTTGTATTTCTAAAGTAAAAAAAAAAAATCCATCATTTTTTAAAATGCCTTGTAGTTGAAGATTTAAAATTACATTTTCAAGAGCCAGTGTGGTTTATCTTAAAAATGCCACATGAAGGTAAAAGATTTCTTTGCTTTATACATATTTAAGAACTCACAGGTAGTATTTCTAAACATCACTACCATATGTACCTGTGCTAACAGCCGTACCACTAAATAAAAAGCTGTCAGAATTTGCAGATTCAGAACTTCAGCTGAAAGGGATTTACCATAGCAGATGTATCTAAGCACATCTTTTTATGCACAAGTACTTTTCATACCAACATTTCATCAAGCCAAAAATGTCTTTTCATTATGGAAAGGATTAAAAGGTGCATATACATGCAGCTCACAGAAACCTCACATGAAGTTTACTGTACTCCATGTTGATTACTTTGATTCAATGGATTTATAATCCATCTACTGCAGTGCAAGTGTCTGCATGAGTCTGGGTGTTATATGGGCAATTAAGACCAAGAAACTTGAAGATGATATGATAAACCAAGTACCTGTAAAGGCATGAAAAAATTGGGGCATGCAGAAACTTGTCGCCTTACCTCAAGGGTTTGCATTCTATTCAGGCAAGCTACAAGAATTTCACTTCTATTATTTATAAACTATTTCTCTATCAATAATTCTCAAAATGATCACTATATTACAAGGAGTCCCTTAACATACAAGTTTTGGATAGGCAGCTACTAAGAGTTCAAGGATTTGAGCTATTTCCAAAACCAGGAAAAATATACTAGTCTCACCTATTGTGAGTTTTAAAAGCTGGGAAGAGCAGTTCCAACAGTCTCCATTACACTTCACTGCCAAACTACAGGTATCCTTCTGTTTCTCCTCTCCACTCACGCTCAGCTCTGAAAGGCCCAAGTCTCTCAGAAATACCCACAGCCTTATTTACATTTGCTCTGACTCCACCACTGAAACCCTAAGGTTACTACACAGTGCATCCCATGTCTTTTTTTTCCCTCAGTCCTCCCTCACAGAAGCCTAAAAAAAAAGGATGCCTCCTCTATGCCTTTCAAATCTTTTAATTCTCATGTCAAATTCATATTCCTTGTCTGGAAGTTTCCCATATTTCTAACCATGCCATTATCCTTAACTTATTCTCCCAACTTTTCCTAACCTAGGTGTGTCTGATTATCAACTTCAACTGAATTCGTCACCTTTTTCTGTATCTTCCAAGTCACAATAAACAAATCAACCATTTGTCACCAGGGTTCAGTTTTCAAAGACTGAATTTCACTTAGATTTTGGACTATCAAGTCTAACATCCTGGCTTCATTGCACAACATAAACACTTAAAGCCTCACAAGCCAGAAATAGCAAAAAAAAAAAAAAAAAAAAAAAAATCAAAAAACCAAAACCAGACCAAACAAAGAAACAAACAAAAAGAGTTAAAGTGAGAGCAGCAGAACAACACTCAGCTCAGACATGAAACTTTTTTTTATACAACCAGCTTAAGCGCCATACCAAAAAGCTCAAATGAGACACTTGGCTTACTACCATTGCTGCATAAGCAGAGATTAAACTAGTTAGTTTACAGCATGAATTTCTGTACAACTCTCAGTTACATCTTTGCAACACTGTCTTAAAGCATGAACAGTGACTGAGAGCATTTTATTGTTGGAGAGGTGCATAGGCCATTAATCCATTCTGAAAAAAATAAAAAAAGGCTAAGCCTACTCTAAGAGCTTTTCAGTAACAAGACACTGTTACTGAACTTCCCATTCAAGAGATTATCCTCACAATAGCATTCCAGATCTAGAGGACAGATCTTAAGTGTTGCAAAAAAAAAGTGTATTACAGGATCTAAGAATAAATTTTTAGTTCTTCATTTGGAGTATTTTCTTAAGAAAAAGGTTGGAGAGCAGAAAAAAACCCACACAAAGATAAATAATAGTTACCATTTTTATCTGAAGCATACTACAACCACTCAACTTCCCTTGCAGACATGTTTTTTGACCCCTTTCTAGGTCCTACAGCATTATTTAGGCATGATTTTCTATTACAAAACCCACGTGAGCCTCCCACTGTGCTGTACCAGGCAACAATCTGCTAATTCTACTTACTGTAATAATTTCTCCTAGTTTTCCCATTGCAGATTCTAAGCTTATTGTTAAGTAGTAGGAGTCTTTAAAAATAACTTTCAAATTGCTCAAATGCCAAGTTTTAAGAAGAAGGTCACATCTATATTTACTAGTTTTGGTTGCTTAATTCCTGAGCTCTTTCGATACCATCTAGTTCTGGAAACTGGCACGTTTAAATACCATCTGGTTTATGTCTTTTTTTTTTTCATCCCTCCTTTTTCTTTTTAAGCTTGTTCCCTAATTGCTTCTACCAACTCTTCAGTTTGAAGAGAGATCCTTTGATACATCCTCCATAATGAAAGGTTCCAGTTCAGAACTTCTTCAAGCTCAAAAATTAACTTGGATACAAGAAGTAAGACAACAGCTTCTCTTTTGATAGAGCTTTATTTCTAGAGGATAGAAGAAGAGATCATCTATTAGCCCTAAGCATTCTCCAGTAGACTTCTTGTTCACAGTGTGTTTCAAAAAGATTAATTTTATACCTCTTGCAAATTGTTCCTCAAACACCTTTCTTAGCTGAATGTATGCATTCTTACCTTAAGCTGCCAGAAATTTATGAAGCTTTGTATATTGCTCTTGCAGACAAAACTTAACTTTTTTAAAATGGTGAAAATTGCTCTGTGCAACCACCTTTCACCCTGCTGTTTAACTACACCATGCCAATTTTTGGACTTACCATCTTTGATAGGTGCACGCATTCCCTCCAACACTCCCATATGCCATCTTCAAGTAGTTTCCATGCCACTTATAAGGATTTCCATTTTATAAATTGTCTTTAACATGGATTTTAATTTTAAAGTCATTTTATTTAAAAACAAAACCCCCAAAGCAGAGACTTTTCAGAGATGGAGGTAGATGATCTGGCAAGAAATGTAAATACATTTTACAGAATGACAGTAGCACTTTGAACCAGATCCTGCACACAATGATCAGAAACACATTGAAAACTGCTTCTCCCTCTCCTGGTTTGCAGACTAACTGCTCCATGGAACACTCACTAACTGTGTCCAGCAATTTAGTCTCCACATCAATCATTGCCTCAGCCACTGCTGCTGCCGCCATGCAGGCACCAGGCTGACCAGGGAGCAATACAATCAGGAGGTTAGAAGAGAATGAAAGGGCTCCAAAGAGAAAGGAGGGGAAGAGAACAACCACACAATGAAGCCAGCTTGTGTGCATTTAGACACCACATTGCTCATGAGGCTCCAGGACTTGGTGCAACATACATGATTTTTCATGAGCTGTTGTTTCTCTTAATTTTAAACCCGTGATTATAGAAAAAAGAAATAAGAATTCAGATACTAGATGTGAATTCAAGAAGTAGGAGGCAAACAAATCTGTATTAAAAGATAATGAGAAAGCATGTGCTAACTGCTTAAATTTAGCTCTCAAAAATTTGAAGCTAAAATTTGACTACTGAGATTGAACAAGCCACTGCAGAGCAAATACACCTGCTGAAAATTAGCTTAACAGAGCAGAGTGTGTTCCTGTGTTTTGTCGCAAACAGATGTTCTATTTGGATTTCTTTGCATATTGCTTCTCTCATGAAATCTCTTTTTTTTCTGTTTAACCCAGAGGTATCTCCCCCTCTACTTGTAGCTAAGTTCTCCTCTTTACTTCATACATTTCCAGTCCCATCAAACCATCACTCTTTATCCCCAGGTTCCAGAAGCATTAACACCTCCCTCCTTTGCCTCTATGGCAGGGGGACAAATCCACGGCCTATCTGCCTTCCTTCACCTGCTGGGAAGGACTCCCCTTGATGCCTCAGATTTTAGCTTTTACATTTTTTGGATTCTGAACTGCTTTAGCGTGTAGTTCTGAGCTTCATATTAGGGCACAGTAAGCTCTCTTCAGAGAATAGGTAAAACAAAGCAATTCCTTCTCTATCTGGGGACCAAGGACAATTGACCCAAATTTCAGGCCCAAGAGCATTAAAAATGGTGGACTGAAGAGAGAAAAACAAGAATGAGCCTTCGTGGGATAAATGTGTAATTGGACAAAAACTCTTATAAGTTCCGGTCCATTTGCATATCAAAGTGTGAGACTCTGTGACTGGTCGTTCATTTTGTGACCATTTTGGGTTCACCTGGGTTATTGCCCTGGCTGGGCTCTTGTGCTGCCCAAGGCGGATCTGTTGAGGCCTCCTAATAAATACCTACTTTATTCTTTAGCTCCATCTAGCCTGTTTTAGGTCAGCCTTCACTCCTTCAGTAAGAGAGCTTACTATCCTCTAAAATGAAGCTCAGAACTACACAGTAAAGCAGTACAGAATCTGAAAAAGATAAAAGCTAAAACCTGAGGCATCACCCTGCTCCTGCCTCAGGATGAAACTGGTCTCACACTGCAGAATTGGGTTTCAGTACTGCCATTGGACTGTTACTGGTAAAACACAATATTTTCCTGCTAACACTGTCCACACTAAGCTTAAATACCTTCTTCTCCAAGTCATTGCAAAAGTAAAAGACTAGGGCATGTGCTATTGAGACAACTTGCAATTGTTTAATGCTTTATCCCAAAACAAACTGAATAAAAATCAAAAGGAAGTAATTATAAGAGCCCTCTGAGCAGCAGCTTAAGGGAAAAGACAGAAACACAGAGTTATCCAAAAATGCATCTTTTCAATCTCCTGGCTTTTCAGGTAGGAGGAAAAGACAGTTATTTTTCTTATTTGTTTCTCTGTACTGCTAGGAAAAGAGGGAACAATAAAAGAAAGAATTTAGGATAGATTAAACTGGTCAATTCTCATAGCTCTTGCTAAAAGACTCTGAACTTCGACCGGGCAGACAAGCGCAAGAGCTGATTCAAGTCTGCAATGTGCTGAACACACTGAGCAGAGAGGAGCACTACTCCAACCAGCTCATTCTGTATGCACAGCAAGCAAGTACAAATGCAAAGGGGATGTGGGCCACACAAGAAAAACATAAAGGCAAAAGAGCTGGCAAGATAGAAAGGACAGCAGTGTGGGAGAGTGAGCAACATCAGGCTGCCAAGAAGGTAAATCAGAAATGTAGAATGTGACCTGAATAATACAAGAAGTAGTAGGTATCCTTACAGGAAAAAAAAGATTAAAAAGTGATAGTGAAAAATAAATCTTTCACATTCTCCATGTTCTTTTAAGCTCTTCTGCTATCCATATATACAGTACAATGGGTAAATCCTTTAGGTATATATATAAATTTACCTCCTGAAAGGATACACAACTTGCAATTTGGCTTAAAATATCCATGCAACTCCAACAACTCTCTTGCTAATGCAGACTTCCCAATTCACCCTTTTTTGTATTTTGTTTGGGTTTATGTTTAATATTTTCATTGACACTGCCTGATAATATTTGGGAATACAAGTAGAGCATGAAACAAGAATGATAAAACTTCCAGCATCCTCACTACTCTCCTAATCAAAGCCACAGCTCTGTGTGGCCACACTTAAGCTTCCCAGTCAACCTGTGAGTCAGATGCAGTCCATCAGTTTTCCTATTACTCTACTGCAAGGCCCAGCAGCCATTTAGATGGCTGGTACTGACCCATATCACAGTGGGATTCTTTATCCCATTGTCAGGTATCTGGCAATTTAATCAAAATGGAAAGAGGTATAGCCTGATAAAAAGTAATCTGCACAAGTCAGAGGCAGTGCTGCAAAATTCAACATACATTTAGGTGGTTCTGGAGAGCAAAACAAAGACTTTGCTGAAGAAGGAAACATGTTTAGGAAAAGTAATTTCAGTTACTCCTTTCATTTAGGCAACTAAATTCTCAGTTTGGAGGAAATAATTCCAATGGGTGTTTTCAGGCTTTAAAAGCCTGACAAAAAGGCATGACCGCTTTAACATAACTGAGCTGAAGCTTGTGACACAAGTCTGTCTTAAACCTTTACTTAATGTAAGTAAAGTGTTAAACATTAAAAAATAAAGATGCACACAGGAACTAATTATTTGAGATCACATCTTCTGAATCTTTTCTGCTTGGCACTGTAAAGCCTTTATAATGCACTTTAAATAAATGCAAAGTTCTTTGCCTATGTATTTGCTGTTTTTTTTTTCTGGATTCTGTAGTTGCCTACAGAAGCTTTGAAACTTGAACAATAAAATCTTATTGTATATAAGATACACTACATAAAATGTAATATAATAAAATATAAAATATAATAATATATGATAAAATATTTTTGTATATAATATATTGAGAGTTCAATCCAATAATTCAGGAGATAAAAGGCAAAACAGTTATGTTCTTTCATTACAAACTCTGGGAAGTTACTTCATGTTAATACATGAGAAAGTTTTACACTATCACTTAACTGTGAACAGTTTAATAACATTAGCACTGTAGATGGAAGTTAGAGCTCTGAAGAACACCATCTGCAATATGAATATGGAAACTATAAAAATGTTAGCTTTATGGATAAAAATAATTTGAAGAAATGGTTGACTCAACATACCCTGAAATAGAAAAAAATTTAAGACAAATATGTGACTGCCTCTTACTTACTGAACTGCTACTCAGGTTCTAATTTACCTACTAAAGTTCTAATTTACCTACTAAAGTTCTAATTTAATAAGAAAAAATGTATCCACCCAGTCACCAGAGAAACATACCATCCCATCCTTACAAGAAACGTACAAAGAAACATATTTTTTATAATACATGTACAATGCCAACTTTCCACTGGATGTCACAGAAGCATCACAGCCCATTTAAAAAGTTATTGCTGTAGTAAATTGTTTCTTCCAACAAATTAATGCAATGTCCACTGTGAAAAAAAAATTGTCGCATATATATTTCATTTATTTAATAAATTCAGCTTCTGAGCCTGTTCCAGGAATTCTCAAATGGAGGAACAAGGAACAGTTAAAATACTTACTTCAACACCTTTTCATGTTGCAGCATCTTCTCCGCTGTAATCTTTCTTCACAATTTCCATAAATAAAAACCAAACTGTACACTTAGCTTCAAGAAGGATTCAAGGAACTACAGGCTGGTGAGTCTCATCTCCAACACTGGAAAGGTGATTGAGCAAACTCTCTGGGAGCAGTGGATGCTGTTTGCATTGACACCAGCAAGGACTTTGCCATGGTCTCCCACTGTGTTATTTGAGGCATGCTGGGGAGACATGGGTACTATATAAAATCCAACTGGTGGCTGATAACTTGCAGTGTCACTCAAGAACTGGCAGTGATGCCAATGGTGTTTAAAACTTCCTATTAATGACCTGGATGGTAGGACAGAGACTACCAGGTCAGAGTCTACCAGTCAGCAGGTTCAGGGGTAACCCCACGCTGGAGAACTGTGTTGATGGGAAACTCATGAAGATCCACCATGGTAAGTGATTTACTGTAAGAGTGGTAGGACTGAGAAGCTCAGTGGACTACCTCTGAAAGTTTTCGTGGCCAGATTGGACAGGGCTTTGAACAACCTGCTCTAGTGGAAGGTGTCCCTGACCATGGCAAGCAGATTGGAGCCAGATGATCTCTGATATCCCTTCCAACCCAAACCACTTTATGATTCCATGATTCTATGTAAAAGAAAAAACTCACTCCTGTGGTGAAGTAACACCACAAAGACAGGCTGGGCATGCAATACAGCTCTGCAGTAGATCTCGGGCTCGTGGTGGACACAGTTGAATAACAGCCACCAAAATGTACCCTTGGAAAGTGAAGCAGGCTAACCAAGTATCAAACTCTGCTGGCAGGAGCAACTAAGCAGGCTGGGGCAAGTGACTTCCCCTCATGCCACCTGTCAGCACTGGTAAGACAGCACCTGGATTGAGGTGTCTGATTTTGAGCTCACCAATAAAAGGTAGACCTTGGTACATTGGGAGCTGTCAGCAGAGAGCCACCAAGATGATGAAGGGGCTGGGACACAACACACATAAAGAGTTGCCAAGTGAGGCTTTTTCTGTCTGGGAACAAGGCAGCAACCAGACCTCATTACTCTATTCAATTTTCATTTGGGAGTAAATTGAAAAGTCACAACTTGACTCTTTTTAGATGCACACAGCAGTAAGACAGGAAGAAACCAACACAGTTTGGAAAATGGAACATTTCTGGAATATTTCTGCTAGCTGAAGAAAAAAGCTCTTTTTTCCATGAGGGTGGCCAAACACTGCAAGAAGTTGCTCAGAGATCCTGTGGCACCACCATCCCTGGAGTTACTCAAAGTTTCTGGGCATAGCCTAAAACAACCCGTACTAGTTAGACTAATTTTAAGCAGGGTTTTGAGCTACATGACTGACAGTGGTCCCTTCCTACACAATTCTATAATAAATCCAAATGACTTGTAGTAGAAAACAATATAAAATATTTCATTAAGTTACTCTTCTCCTCAAAACCTTGTTAATTCAGCAACAGAAATGACCTAGCTTTAGCCTGACAGAGGTGTTTCTGGCATGAAAACAAAGGTTTTGCAGTTATAGAAGTTATTCACCACTTACATTGGGAACTTCTTGGAAAATAATGGTCCTACTCCTATCACTAAAAATTAAAGTATAGTTAAAGGATGAAAACAACATCTGACAAATCTGTTAGGGATTTACACTGCTGGAGCTGAAGAAGCTTAATTTACTATTTGGTGCTCCTATTACAACACTTATTTAAAAATAAACTACCCATGTAAAACAGGAGCTCATATTACCTAATACTTGAAATTTTTCATTACCTCTGTATCTTTCACTTCCAGCAAGCTTGAAAGGAACATATGGAGAGCTTTAAATCCTAAACCATTTGTATTGGAAAAAAACCAAATTTTCAGATTGCATCATTTTGATCCTTCCTTGACCTTGCAAGACTGCAGTTATTTCTGCTCCCTGCTGTCTCCTGCTCTCTTCCAGACTTCACTGTCATTTAAGGCTCACACTGCTTCTCCTCTTTCTTCTCTTCCTTGGAGGAGCTCCTCAAGCAAACAGCATCAGTTGCTATTCCTCCTATCACCACATTCTCAGACAACGCCTGTGTGCAAAGATACGTGAAAATAAAGTAAAAAACTGCAAGTAGACACTTTTAAGTATGCAAATACACAAACACTGAGATACAAATGTATTTGCACTTAAACAAAAGTCAGCTTACAAATCAAATGGAAATCTGTAAGTCAGCAAGTTCTTTACATTGATATAATTATAATATTGATGAGAAATTTAAAAAATTGTATTTTTTTATTAGTGCTTCTTTAAGTGCTTTATTTCACTGACCTCATTTTCAATTTAATTTATTTGCAGAAAGTAAGTGGTCTCAGAGATGCCAGCTCTTCCACACATCCCCTGAAGGGACCATTTGCCTCCAGTATCAAAGAGCATCATGTGGCAAGACTTCTCACCAACATCAAGTTGCTTCACAGAACAGGAAATATACTCTCGAGTCAATTAGGAATATCATTGTTTGTTCTGTTCTTTGGAAACTGAAGTTGCATCTGCTCATTGCTTTCCCCATCCCAACATTATTCTTCATATGGCATTCAAAGTTCATCCACTATTATGCCAGTATGTTTGTAATTTCCATTGAGTTTTTAAACACTCAGAGCCACAGTCCACCCTGCATGACCCTGTCACTTTCACAACTGACATATAACTGTATTGGTGTATTAGTACATAGAACTAATAGCTCTAATAGCACTTTCTAACAAATTACCAATTAATAAAGAAAAAAAAGGAGGCTTAAGACATTAAGTTTAAACACTGTTTTTTCTAAAATGACTTTAAGCTGTGGGCCACACCCCAAATCTTTTTAGAAGTACACCTAAGTGTAAGCTTCACGACAGAATCAAAATCCTAATAGGTCCTATCATTACAAGAAGCCATTTTATACCTTTTCAGTCAAGACATATTGAGATCTCAAGCATTGATCCTGTAAGAGACCATAAGTAATTCAAGAGTTACTGATTTTGCTACTCTAGCAATTTCTCTGAAAGAAGATGTATGCCATCTCAAACAAAATCCCAAAATACTTCTGTTAAGTTTTTCCCCTTAAAATAGTGGTTGTTTCGGGGCTGAGTAACTGTAACCTAGTGGCTGTCCAAAAGAGACTCTTAATTCATGCAATTAACCTCCTACACAGTGTTTAAAACCTTGCTCAGCAATAATAGAGCTTTAAAGGAACTGAAAGTTACCTTCTGAAGCAACTGGGAACATTACAACATCATAGAAAATTGGGTTATAAATACTTCCAGAGAATAGGCAGCCAGTTGAATGCAATACTAAAAATATGAAAGAATACAAATTTCCCCTTGCTCTAATTGGATCTCATTCTGCACAAACAGCAGCAGAGGCTTTACATTATATATAAGCTCAATTCACTGCCCTAGCTTCACCAAAATCTGGGAGGTTTTTAAGTAGGTAAGAGCTTTACTCAACTTCTAAGTAATCAAGAGCTTTACTCTTGCTTACTTAGAAGTTAAGACATTGAAAACTGTCAACACACCTAAAGGGAGAAAACATTCAATTCAACCAGATTTTTACGCTTTCCATTCAGCTTCTTTGTGATCACCAGAGCTGAGCTGGCAGAGATTTTTTTCTTCTCCACAAAGATTTTTCAAAAAAAACCTCCATAAGCAAGCTTACAATTTTATTTCTATTTTTGCCAATGGCTGGGTCTACAGATCTGATCTCTATCCATGTAATGGGGTTCCACAGCAACTTTTCCCGTTCACAAAGTAACCTTCCCCATTCTGCCTCAAACCAATATGTACCCTAATGCTCTCTAAGGATTTAAGCAATCCCTTCTCAAGAGGATGCTAAATTAGGTAGCTGATTAATAGAAATCTA
The DNA here is from genome assembly GCF_050655825.1 of Lonchura striata. NCBI lineage: Eukaryota > Metazoa > Chordata > Aves > Passeriformes > Estrildidae > Lonchura > Lonchura striata. Next base: position 78,546,787 of record NC_140703.1, on the reverse strand, counting down.
AACAGCATTGTAACATGAGAAAGTCAAAACAGCTGCTATGTCTTACAACACTGTACAGCCCTAGGGGATGCTCCTGACACTTCCACTCTTTTCTTCTCCCACAGGACTTCTCTGCCTGGCTCCTGCACACAAAAAGAGAATAGCTGCTGCGTTGTAAAGAAAACCATATTAGACAGCCTACTTTCCAGAGAGAAATAGCAGAAAAAGGCAAATTTGCCTGGATAAATAACTAAATTCTCTTCCAGACAACTAGAACTGCATTTCAGGTGATCATTTTCATAGCATGCACCTTACTGGTTCAAAACTTACTCTGTTCCAGTTATCCATAAATTACAATGATGGATGAATAAGAACTAACTGTTCCCATTTGAAATAGTGCTGACCACTCTTTCATCATTTCTGGCAATTAACAGTAAACATGATTTCTACTCATTTTTTGTAGGCAACCTGCTGAGATTTATAGCAGTATCTTCAAAAGTCTGAAGTCAAGACTTGTCTTTGGGTGAAAGATTTTTCAGGGTTGTGACAACCTTGATGCAGAAAAGTTCTGGTACATCAATCATTTGTCTGCTATTCTGACAGGGGAAAACTCACAGGTGACACATACAGGACAAAAGTAGTTAAGGATAGTTGCTAGCTGTTGCCACAAGTTCTAGACAAGTTGTCTGTAAACAAATAGAAGAAAAATACAGCATTACTATCTCAACAATCTGGATCAAAACAGTCTAATTTTTCTCTAAAATACAGCAATTGACTTAAAATAGGAACATTAGGAAAAAAATGATTAAAAAAAAAAAAAGGGACAACTTTAGGCAAAATCTCCAATTACTCCCATAAGCCAAAAAAAAAAAACAGTCTAGGAAAAGAATTATGATGTGGCAAGGGCAGAACTCCCTGGAAAGTAATTCTGAGAGTTAACAAACAAAAGATTTATTATTAAGGGATTTCATTCTATTCAATGTTTGCATCAACAACTTGGATGCTGCAAACAAAACCATTTTTACTAAATGTGCCAATGATGAAAAGCTAGGAAGGAAAAAAACTTAAATCAGTTTTGCAAATGAAAGAAATTGACAGAAGGGGAACAAAATCCACAAGGGATGAGCACAAAGCTCCTACAAAAAGACAATGGAAAATATAATAGTCTATAATAAAATGAATCATGTCTAAATCCCAAGTTGACAGTCAATGTCAGGCAACTGCAAAATGGCAAATATCAGTGGAGTTTGCAACTGGAAGCACAACTTTCAGAATAAGCTAAGTAATCTTTTCTGGTCCATTTTGTACTACACTTAAGAGACAAAATATTGCACTCCCACTGAAACACTACTTTTCAAGAAAACAACTGACACAAATCCAAAGAGTAGGCCATTCTTTGTGTTCTTCCAATAAAGACAGAGTGAATTGGATTTGGTTACTATTTAAGCAGGGAAGCTTGAAAGAGGGCTTCCTAAGAAGCAAAGTACCCAGAAGGCTACTGCAGAGAAAACGAGATCGATTTGTTCTCAGGTTCTCAAAAGACAGGAGATGCAATGGGCTTAAAATTGAAGTTAACAAGATTCACACTAGGCACTTGGGGAAGACAACACCACTTTTCAATTTTAAGGACAATGAAACCCTTGAGCAGATTACACTGGAGACAGGTAAGGAAGTAAAAAACCCACAGTCACTAGCAGGAGCACAGGAAATTGTTTGGCCTTTCTTGTTCCTTACATTTATTTAAAAAAACTATACAGAATTTACTGGCTCCAGCACTCATTTCTGTAGAAGATACTAAGGTACAATTAAGAATTTGCTTTTTTTTAGTTTAAATTTTTGTGACTTTTTATTCTCTTCTCTCCACTACCTTCAGCATAGTCCTATTTTTTAATTAACACTCTTACATTTTTGTGATGATCAGTTACCATGCCCGCAAAGATCAGAGTCTGTCTTATTTTTTATTTTATCTAGAACTTCAAAAACACACAATAGTCAAATAAAGGAATGCAAAAGAAGGAAAAGGAATTCTACTAATATTTTCTATGCAACTTTTCCCATTTCAGGACTCATGGTTTTACTGCTGAATTACACCTCCATAGAAAAATGTAACATATGGTAAGTCAAAAAGGACAAGGAAATAAAGAGTATAATGGAGGTGAATTAATGAAAATCAATAGTTTTGGAGACTAAACTGTATTAACAATAAAACTTACAGGGTTTACACAACTTGACTGATTTCACTGTTTCATATTAGAAAATTAGACAAAACTTTCTATAGAGTGTTCTTTCAAGTGTGTAGTTTAAAATATTGCCTTCCTAGTTTAATCAAACTTCAAATAAACAATAATGAATAATTATTAATTATACTGCAGGCATTATCAGCAAGGGATAAGAAGTGCCTTGATCAGGAGCACTCAGGTTGTCTCAACCCTTCCTCCATAGAGCAGAGAGGCAAAGCAAGCCCTACCTCACACCCCAAGGAGTACCTGGTAACCTAACAGAGGCAGACAATCGGTTTGGACAATTTCTCTGCAATATTAGATGTGGAACTCTTCTTCTCTAGTTTTAGACACAAAGTCTCAATTCACTACTCTAGTCTTTCCCTTGTTATCAGTGAATGGAAGAACTGGCCCTCCAGAAGACAATTCAGCAGGTCTCAGACATGTCTGAGACCATTAAAAGGGCTGCCTGTGTTATTCTATTTCTCCCCACTGTCTGCAGAGGCAACCTAATGTCACTCAGACTTGACACCAACTCTTCCCTGGCATAACAGGTTAGACATCTCACAACATTTCTCTTCCCATTCTTTCCTCAAGCAGTGTTGGCTAAGATTCCACAGTGTCAGCTTCTTGGCACCTATGAAGGAAAGCCAGGTTCCAGGGGTGGAGCTGAACACAAGCATCACCAATTTCAACGGTTTCCACAGAGGGTGATGTAAGCACATAAAAGACTGTTTCTTTAAAAATAAATGTTTTCATTTAAAAAAAAAAGCACTATCCAGATAGTATCTTTTGTAAAGGTGAAAGCTACACATTAGTATGGAAAACTAATAGCTTGCCTCCGTAGACACTTAAAACAGGTATTTTAGCAGAAAATATCACATCCTGAAAACGAAAACATATGCAAATGTTTGAAGAAATTATGTCTACAGTTCTTGTCTTGGTTTGGTTGTTTTTAAAAGTAACGTCATTCAAAAGAATTACTTTGTTTTCTAACAAAAGAGACAGTTCAACAACTTCACAGTAGCATTTAATGTTACCAACTTTTCATACTTAAGCTGGGACAAGACACACCATACCATTAAGTCCCACAGAGGCAAAAGTCCATGCTGGCACTTGGGCTTAAAGAAGTTCAGATTTCTGGAGCACAACATCAGTTTTTGCCCCATGTTCTGTCTTGGAACCTGAGACTTCAAAACTCCAACATTAGGAAGAGGAAAGTCTAAGACAAATTCTCTTCAAAACCCTAACGTGATTTAAACACGCTGTTAATGAAAGAAAAACACTGAGGAGAGGTTGTGCTCCACAGGTCTTCCAGGACCTTTACCATGACCATCCACTCCTTATCAGTTAGCCCCTTCCCCTATGAATTCTAATTATAGTTTCTTCATTAAATCTTCTCAAGATTTGTGTTTCAAGGCAGGACTTAATCTAGCTTACACTCTTTTTAGCCCTCTAAGAAACAAATTTTCACTATCGTACACTAAAAATCCTTTATTGCCTCCATGTAGTAGAAGACAGACTGCATATATAGGGATCTGAAAGAACAGGTTATATTAACATCTGCTAGTGAAGAAACAAACAAAAAATCTGAAATTCACAGAACACCTTCGCTGCATCAAATATATGGCACAGGAGATCAAACACCTTGGTAGCAGATCTGTAAAAGTTTGTCCTTCTAGCCTCAAAGAAAATCCATTGTCAGGTATTTAATCAATTTCCTGACACCACAGCTGGAAGGCAGAAAAGTTGAGCTATTCAAGGAAGTCTAGTGTTTCAAATACACGCAGAAGTTTTAAAGTCTAAAATACTTAAAAATATTAAAAGTATGCTTTACATTAGACTCGTATGCTCGTTTCTTGCCTATTTTAGGTATTCAGTCTCCTCAATTCTCCATTCAGACATTAAAAAAATACTTAGATGTATGCCTCTAATAGTACAGCAAAGTAGCTTGGGCTTGATTCCAATTTCACCAGGAGCAAAGACATTCACAGCAGAGATAATCCATACTTCAGGGTTATTTGATTGCTTTCAGAGTTCCTTGAGAAGCAGAAGTCAAGCTACATGGTTATAATGACAAAACAAAGGGAAAAATGTAAAGGTGTCTCCTAGCACAGGTTATAACACAAGAATGAACGAGTATTAGAACAATGCAATAAATTATTCACAGCGCTTTCCTCATTTATGTAAAGACAAATCAAGAAGTACAATCTTACATTAGCTAAATAATCCACTAGTTAAACAAAATCAGTAACCAAAAAAATCAGAAAACAGTATTCACCTGTAATAGTAAAGTATCACTACATGTCTTTTTTCAGTAAAATTACTATGAACTGAATAACCACTACGACTGGCTGTGTAGTTCAACTTGAAGTTTGAAATTTACCTAATACAAGAATGTTTTTCTGTAATAGTACTGAAGCCACTACTCTAATTTTATTGCCCATTTGTAATCTTTGCAACTGAATTTAGCACTCAACTGTTTACCCACTAATATTCTTCATGAGAGAGAAAAAGTGGATTTCACTGGCAGACTATGTATTTTCAGACATTTTTACAAGTATTACTCTTACTCCTCTCCTCCCTTTTACATTGCAAGTTTTTTGAATACTCCTTAAAGCTCTACAGCTACCACCAAATTATTTTGTCCTTGAAGACATTCATAGCATTTCTCTTCCATCAGCAAATACATACACTTCATATTCAGCTAAAGGGAATTAATACAATTTTATGAAAAAAAAAATTTAACAGTATTTTGCAAGTACAGCCCAAGTCCAAAACCATCTACAATAAATTCAAATTATCCTGATTGCAGTCTTTCCAAATGCAACTAGATTTGCTGCATGGGAGGGCCTTTAATGTTCACATCAAATAACCTTCAAATTGTTCAACAACAACAATAATCAACACTATTGTCTTGATGAATAAACCCTGTGAAAATGCGCCCATGAATGTCACGGAGTATACATGTTAAGTGACAAGATACAAACCACAATGTGGAATTGATTCTACTTAAAATTTAAAGTTTGTGGACTCATGAAATCAAGAGGGATACTGAAATGAAAAAACATAAGGTAGCTGTCAAACTACATAACTTTTAAAAAAGGTATTCTTCCTATATATCCCTTAATATTTTACAGAGTTGAAGTTACAAGTATTAAAGTGCAGAGGTTTAAGTGTGAATTCAACTCACAACTACTTAATACACATGTCCAAAATCAATCAAACAAATAGAGACAGATTCTAATGCTAGCTTGAATAAAATGACTGAAGGGTGAATAAATCAGAACAAAGACTAAAACTTAATGCATGACCAAGAGGTATCTCTTATCAAGAGAGATTGCCCATCTGACCATTCCATGTATAGAACAGGGAAGACCTTTCACAAGACCAAACAAAACCACACTACAACATGCAGAGAGGAGCATGCACACAGAATTCCCTTTTCCACTGTCATCAGGTCACCAAAGGGACATTCACAGTGCGATTTTTGCCAGCACCATGTCCCCTGCACAGAGCCTGCCACGCATGGTCTCCCGACTTTGAGCGGGCACGGAGAGCGAGCGGCCAGGACAGCACGGGAAGCACAGACCCTGCCTATGTGCCAACGCGAAACACGGGTGAAAGAGAGTTTAAGGGCTGCTGGATACTTCGAACTCCGCTAGTCACAACATTCCGCAGCTGCAACGATCCATCAGATTCTGCAGAGGCACTCTTCTGGCTGCAGAAAAGCGTAGTGATTTGTTAAAGGCAAGTTTCTGAAGGACAAACAGGAGAAACTTGCGGGAGCACGAGCGGAGTTTCTCTCGCGCTAACAAAGGCAGCTGCGCGCGCGCTGCATGGAATCGGCACGAATTTGACAAAGCGAAAAAGCATCACCGGTAACACACCGGGAAGGCAAGAGCCCACAGCAGAACCTCCCCCGGAACACCAGCCTTGCCCTGCCGTTTGTTTCTAATTGAGGACGGCAGCGGACAATTCCCGCCCAGGGGCCGGGGAGCGGGACCTGCTGCCAGGGCGCGGGGGAAGGCAGGCTGTGATTCGGAGCATCTGGAAAGCAGGCACTGACCTGAGGGTGCGGTTGCCGGCGCAGCCGCGGCGCTCCATGGCGGCGGGCACGCAGCTGGTGAGCTCGGTCCAGTCGGCGTGCAGCCCGCAGCTCCAGCCGGTGGAGAAGCGGGAGAAGAGCCAGGTGTCCTTGTCGCCGCCCGGACGGTGGCAGGCGCACTTCTTCTGCCCGGCCCGGCAGTAGCAGGGCTGCTCCAGGTGGATGTTGCGCACCAGGTGCCTCCCGAAGGTGGTGCCGCCCGTCTTCTGGATGTGGAGGAAGACGATCACGTCGCGGCCCCTCATGTCGAACCGCACCCGCCGGCACAACTCCCCCCGGGCGAACGGGAACTTGGCCGCCAGCCGCGGCATCGCCGCCGCCTCCTCCTCCTCCTCCCGCTCCTCCGGGCCCCCCTCGCGGCGGGCGGCGGAGGCCGGCGGGCGGCGGGGGCAGGCGGCGCCGGGGCAGGCGGGCGACACGTACTGGTAGACGATGAGCAGGAAGAGCAGCGCCAGCAGCGGCGGCAGCAGCCACCTGTTGAAGCGCTCGTCCATGGCGGTGCGCGAGGGCAACGCGGGGCGGGATCAGGCGCTGCCGGCCGCTGCCGGGGCGGCCGCCCAGCTCGGAGCCCGCAGCCGAGGGGCGCACGGCTCCCTTCCCGACGGCATGGTCCTGGCAGGCGGGCGACCGCGGCTCGCTCCGCTCAGCCCAGCGCGCCGTGCCGCTCTCCGCCCGAGGCGGCCATCCCGCGCCCGCCGCTGAGGCTGGGGCTGGGCGCCGAGCGCCGTGCCGGACCGCGCTGCCCGGCGCCGGCCGCGCAGCTCCACTCCCGAGCCCGCTCCGCCGCTACTCCAGCCCAAACACAGCGCCCGGCTCCCGGCGGGGCGCGCCCCGCCCCCGCCCGCCGGCCAATCGCGGCCGGGCCGGCCGCCCAGCCAGCCAATGGGCGGGCCCAGCACGCCGGCCCTGCCGCCAATGGGAGCGCGCGGCGGCACGGCGGGGGCGGGGGGAGCCGCCCCGCGCTCCCCTCCAGGTACCGGACCGGGACCGGCCGCGCGCGGGGCGGGGGCGGGAGGCGGCAGCAGCCAATCAGAGGATGGGGCGGGGCGGCGGGCAGCCAATGGGACGGGCCGGGGAGCAGCCAGGTGAGCGGCGCTCCGCTGAGTTCCTCATTTCCCCTCGCCTTCCCGTCGGGAGCGGGTGTCTGGCGCTGTTCGCGCTGTCACGCCTGTCATTGTAGCCCCAAGTGCTTCACACAAAGAGGTCGGACAGCGCCGAGCACCCCACGGATGAACTAGCGGGAGCTGGTGCGCGGCGTTACTGGTTCTTGAAAGCACCAAGTTCCAAACCATGAACCCCCTCTGAAAAACACTTTTACTCCATGAGGCAATAACAGCGGTTCCCCAGCAGCGCAGCGGCTCCATTAAAATGCCAAAGGTTACTTTTCAATCCCTTTCATGTATTTACAACAATCGTATCCTGAAACTCTGTAGTTTTCCCTACTGAAAATTACCCCTTTTTAAACAGACATTCAAATATTTAGCCCGTAGATCACACTCAGCTGAATTTAAAAAAAAAACAACAACACTGTTTTGGCTGAAGTGTGCTCCCCAATGTTAAAACTCTGTTACAAACACTTCATATCCAAAACCAAGCCTCATAGGGCTCCCGGATTACAATATATTAATATGCAAAGCATTTTGTCTTAGAACTGATTGCACATCTTGCTTATTTAATTACAGAATGCCTTTATTTACTGAGGGATTAATTAGATATCTGACAGTGCTAAAGCAACTTTTTTGCTCAACTCTAAAGACAGCTTCACCTCTGCAAGGCTGGTAACAGAAAAGCAGCGCCTTCCCATGGGACCACTTAACTTAAGAACTTATAAAAATAGACAAATGTATTTTAAACTGAAGATTTTTATACAGAAACTAAAAGTACTTGGATTTTTGGGGGTAGAATATCTGCTCCCATTAAAGCTTGCCAGAAATCATAAAAATTACCAGAAAATGGTCTAAACAGAAGGAGCTCAAACCATAAATGTTGTGAGGTGTCCACAAGAACAGCAGCCTACACCACCCACCTCCAAATGTCTACCACACATGCACGTACACTCCCAGCATCCCGTAGTAGTGGTAATACACCAGTAAAAGTCTGACAGCTGAAAATTTTGGTCTTGCAAAAAATGAAAAGAGATGATGCACTTCTACCTTCAGTGAAATTTTTTAAGGAGAACTTCATGGGCTGCTTGGTGAAATTCACCCCTGTACAGCCATGCACCATGCTGCTGGAAGTTCTTTCATCCTTTGGAAGAAGAGTTCAGAGTCTGGTGTCAAATAAACCTATTTAGTCTTCTGCCTCTAATGACAAGAGATGTACACTCATTGACTCTTAATCAATTAGAAAGCAGCATTTTCACCTTGAAAAATCACCGTGTTCTTCACCAACATGAGCAGCAGAGCACCCATCTGCTTTTCTGCTTTGGCCACCACCATGCTCACCTGCTTTCAGACTCCCTGTGCCTCCAAAGTGTGGACTTAGTGAGTTTGTATTTTAACCTTTTTCTTTTACTAGGTGACACAAAGCCTATCCTAGAGAAATTTAAATATTTATATGTGTAAGGTACAGAAGCTTTTAGTTCTCATTTCAGCCTATTCACTTCTTAACAAGAAATATGGCTAAAGTAATGTGAAATAGAAGTGCTGCTAAAGGATTTAGACTCAAGTATCTCTTCTGATGCTTTTAACTTGATGCAGAAATACCATAATTTAAGATTTTCTCATTAAATACCTGATTAACACTGTAAATACAGTTAACACTGTACCTTCATCTCCATGAAAAGGAGCTCAAAACTAAAGTTGCTAAACAGAGAAACCCTCAAATTAATTTTAAATTTCAGTAGAATTTTAAATTCTTATTTATTTAAACTCACTCAAAACAGTTACTAATTCATGAAGACTGGTAAAAAAATTAATGGAATAGATGTACAAGAGAAGTAAAAATATAATGATATTTAGCTGAAAAACATGACTTTTATAAGGTAGCCCTTTTTCTGAAGCTAGAAGAAGTTACTTGCTGTGCCTCATGAACTGATGGGTTTATGCAGCTTTCAAAGGCAGGTTTATACTTATTAATTGGAAAGCTCTTAATGATGGTCTGTGGACCACACTTTATGTAGAGTCACAAACCATGGCACAACCAACAACATAAAGTTTTCATTTGGTAGTATTTGATGTTCTCTTTATAGAGGCCCACGTTTCTGTGCAAGTCCCTGTGGGATTAAGTTCTAATAAAATCATTTAGCTTCTTTGCAAGTCCGTGGCTGTAACTCCTTAGCATCAATGAAGCAATGAAAAGGGTCATTTTGAAAACAGTAGTGTTTTCATTGATTTAATGGGATCATGACTGGATTCAAAATGAAGCCCTAAAAGTTGCAAACACTGCTCAATCACAACATTTTCCCTTTCAAATATAACTCATCTATAAATCTCCAATGAAATTTTAACTACAGGGAAAATCCAAAGTCAGTTAAAAGCTAATTTTGAGATAATCTTGCAAAATTAATGTAGTTTTTGTGGATTTCACAATAAAATACTTACATGTAAGACTTAGGATTATCTTATTTTTTTCATAATTCTCTAAGAGCCTATGCTGACAGCAGATATCTCAGAGTTCACCCACCAAGCATTCAAATAAAATAATACTGGAATGACCTGTTCCTTGTGACAATTTTAGCCAAATCTACAGTCATTTCTACCAGAAAGAGGCCAACATGTAAAAGTGTTGCACAGAAAAATATTTCAGTTCCAACACAGTATGTCCCTTGTCCTTGCCAATTTCCAGGTAATGCTCAACACATTTTTGAAGTTGCTAAAAATAAAAATTGGCATACTTACAATATATTTTAAAGGATAACACAGTACTTGCTAGTCTGAAGCAATGGGCATGTGAAACAGTGTCAGTGCCAACATCAAAGTTTATACAAAATGCATGAGTAAGCAAGTGGTATTTTATGAAGCAAAGGTACAAAAACATTATTTCATTTAGCAATTACATGTCTGAAAAGGTTAAGATCTAATAGATCTGTTAATATAAAATTAAAGTGACACCTACCTCACACTTGTTTCTTTAAATTATTTATCAGTGCTTGACCTGAGCTGTTTCAATACTTGTAGCCAGTTGAGACTTCCAATAAACCCATTTTTCATCATGCAGCAAGTCCCAGGTGTTTCCCTTGTCATGAGGATAGAAATTGTTAAATTAATAAATGAACACTAACTTCAGTAATTTGTCTGGGATTAATTTGTTTCAATGGTTAAAGTGTAAACTTTCCTTATTTTTTGTCAGATTAAATTCTAGTATGTGCACTTATCAAACCTTTATTTCAATGGCATATGGAGTGTCTTATTCTTCCTTGTAAAATGATCTATGCATCATACTGCCAGCAGTTATAAAGTTGTAATTCAGCATAAGGCTTGTTACTTTACACTTCTGCTTGCCATTCTTTTTCTGGATGTAATAATCTTATTATACCTAAGACCACCTTTAATTTCTTTTACTCAGAATGCAACCACTACAGAAACAATGTTTTCAGCCAATGTCTCATAAGTGCCAGTCCATATGCAGGAGCTTCTGCAAGTCATTCCTTACAACAAATTACTGCATGTTTTCCTCATGAGAGAAAAGATCAGCTATATTATGCTTTATTATCCTATATTGCTATATTGCATCTATTATGCCTAATTATTAGTAGTCATAATTCCACCTCTATAAGATGCTGACCTTGGACAGCTAGAACATCATAAATTGTTTCCAACATTCTAGTGTTTTTCTTTTGTTTGTTTGTTTGTTTACAACCATATAACTCCTCATAGAACTAATACAATACCTTTCAATACCTTTATTTAAGTTACAATAGTTGTGAAGGTAGTTTCCCAATAACAGAACATATCTGAAAACTTTGAGCTACATTTTTTAGATAATGCCAAAACAAGATATTTAAAGGCAGATTCCCTTTCTACAAGGTAAATTTGGTCATCTTTTGCTCTTTCGCTCCTGGGCATTGCAACAGGGATATCTAGCAGAATAAAGAATGACCAAATGTTCTAACTATGCTTGTTCATGTGCCAACCAGCACTCTCTCAAACAACTCCTGGATATAATTTGGAAGTCAACCATTCCAGAAAGAATTTCCAACCAGCACTCAGTGACCAAGATTATAGCTTCAGTGTAGGTCAGACCGTGTCATGCTATACTGTCAGTACCCAAGACGGTTTCTGAATATGTTTAATTTACTAATGGAGACAACACTGCTGAGCATTTGCAGGTTTCAATTTAAGCCAGAAAAATTTGTGTTCACCCTCTCGTATTTTGTAACTGTGGCATAACCAAGTTGCACTTACAAAACTCAGCTTGAAGTTACAGTGTGTTAACTAGCAAAGAAAATCTCTGACATGTAAGGCTGTATATGGGCTTACTAGAGTCCACTGCCCAGACAATGGAGAGGCACTCAGGGAGCCTTGCTGCTATTCAGCTATAATCCCAACTGAAACAAAGATAGGCTGAGAAAATTAGCTAAAGGGCCTCTGGCTGCTGTGGCCATTCAAAAGATGAGTGTGGCTTCATGACATAGCCAGGTAGAGTTGGTGAGTGGGAAGATACTTTGAGTGAAGTGATAAATATTCCAGTTATGGAAAGATGCAATATCAAATGGCAAGCAGACAAAGGGAGAAAACAAAGCGTATTAAATGCAGGGTGGTTTTCTGTAATCCCAAATCCTAAACAGAGGGCGCTTGTGTGTGCTATCTACAGTCAGAATCTGCAATATGAAGACTGCATGAGGAAAGCATTTCACAGGACACAGGAAATTGTTGTCTCATTTCTGCCCTGTGAATAGAAAAACTTAAGTGTACTCACACATATTCCTTCCAGCCCTCAGCTTTCTGAATCCTGAAATGTTTATTATGCAATCTCTAGAGTTTAGAGGAGCTTTTAGGTACTTATTATAGATAAAAGGCATGTCACCTGCACCACATCCACATTTATTTTTCCACATTTGGGTCCAAATAGAGATGCTGCAGACTCAGCCACTCTGATAACCATGTGAAAGATATCACTACTGCATTTTCATATGGTGTTTTGGTTTTCCTAGTAAAGAACAGTCTAGCAGCAAGTCATAAACTCCCATGTTTAAAGATCAGGGTGTCCAAAAAGTCAGTACCCAAGTTTTTATATTGCAGCTTCCTCTCTGATCAGAGAAGTCAATACACAGAGAGATACAGCTCTTCTGAAATTGGTGCATGTTTCCTCTTACCTCACAAAAACTAACAAATATCCCTGTCAACATTCCCACCGGGACCCCAAAACGGCTCATACGGCGATGTGTAGGAGTTACAAGACTGTGTAATACTGCCACCTGGTGATAAGCGTCACAGAAGCATTTTTTATTCCTACCATCACACAAAAGCCTTTTGCTTCCTTTCAGGTGCTCTTAATCTGCAAGGGCCCATCAAATGTCACTTATCCAACTATCACTTCTGCTTGCGCTTAGAAGTGAAATTACTGAGGTTTTCAAAGTTATGAGAGTCACAGCCTTTCCTTCAAAACAGAATTCTAGATATGCCATGGACAGACATAACCTCTCTTGATCCAAATCCCCATCACAACTCCATATGAAATCTAGAAACTTTAGTGTCTTCTTCAGAAAAAAAAAATATAAAATAATACTAGAAAGGATCCCCTAGACATTCCCTCTCTCCATGTTTTGTTTTTTTTTTTTTTTAATATTTTCAGTCTTTGGGGTATAATGTAAAAATAAAAAACCAAATAAATAATAAGAAAAAAAAATTAAAAGGCAAAACCAAAAAGCCCCAATAGAAAAACCGAAAAATCTTCCAAGAACCTTCCCTCTCCAAGAAGGAAAAAAATAAATATTTCTGTAGTACATGATCTCTGAGTCCTTCATCTAATCTCTGTGGGATACAGGTGAAAACTAAAGAAAAAACATGTCAAGTGGTAGCTCAGGCTCAACTTCTAGTACCCCTATCTGGCTTTCACAGCTGTCTGCAAGACTAAACCCTTCTTTTATAACTGACCTCCAACTCCTTTGTGGAAAACAGCAAGCTGAGAACTGCTATCACTTTCTGGGTTGCCGCTATTCCATACAAGACCTTTCTTGGATTCTTTTCAGAAAGCCAACCTGCACCTTTTGAAGTGTAAATTCAAGTACTTTTTAATGTGCTGCTATAAGAATTTTTAGAACAACTCAGTCCTCTTCTTTGGGGATTTTTCTTAGCTCTTTTTTATTTAACTATCATTCTGTAAGCACCTGAAGGCATGTAATCAGTGGTTTTTCCCTAACTCATGGCCATACAAAGATTTAATGTTTTATCTTTGTGTATTCATAATATATAGGAATGGTAATATTTATTATTTAAATTATCCTCCCAAGATCAGTGAAATTCTGGTCCGATCATCAGTTAAAAGTTCAGCTGGACTTCTGGAAAAGGCCGAGAGGAATTCAGTTTTAATGCTGAAGGGATCTAAGTTATTTCATAGCTGAGGCTTCAGCAGAATTACTCCTATTACCTCAAATCTGGCCAGCCTACAACAGTCACAGCACAGAAAAGTTACTAGCACTGTAGGTGAGGGTTTAGAAACTCATTCTCAGTTTGAAGTCTCAGTTTGAGACATCCATCTCTGGCACTAATTTATCTTATGATCTTGGATTAAAGTATGTTGGGAACTTTAATTACCATGAGAACCAGGAATTTTAATTTATAATGGCAATCTGTGGTAGCAAATATCAAGACTAAAATAGTTCTCCTAAGCCTCAGCAGAACTATCTGTTGGCCTTGTAGTCCATTTGCAACAGACCAGTGACTACGTAAGAAATATGAGAGGGAAGAAAAATTGTTCAACACTGTGAGAGGTTTCAGATTAATAAACTGTAAACTCAGATGGAGAGTTAAGGTGAAGATTGCTGGAGTGTTCAGATTAAGAATTGGCAAAAAATAAAGGAATAATTCTTCAGCTGTCAGAAAAAGGTGACCAAAATACAGATTGGTCAAAGCAACTTGTTTGACCAAGGGGTCTAAGGGCACCTCACATTGAAGTGAGAAGCATGTACCTACAAACTTCCAACACCGCATGTCATCTTGTAGCAAAAGAAAAACTAGAATAAAATAAGAATTGTACTGCTAAGAGAAGACAGAGATGGTCCACAGCAGTGTAGTCACACTACACTGACCATTTGCAGACCATTGATGGTGAGTGAAATACCAGAATCTGATCTGTAAAATAATTAGCAACCCTGGACCCTCTTCCATGGTTTTTTGCAAGCATAACAGATAATTGACAAACATTAAAATATTTGAATCAATACTTATAACATTAAAAGTCACATGCTTTAAATGTATTTTATTTAAATACAGATGTTTTCAGCACAATTATCATAATTTCTCCCAACTGCTAAGAAATAGTAGGATGCAAGTTGTCCAGACATTTTATAATTGCATTATATTAATAAAGTGGTTGGGAACTCCAAATTTATAGCAAAACTGTGGAGGAAATAGGAGCTTACAGTTTCTTCTGAAAAGAAGATTCTTAGAAAGATTCTTTTGAAAAAATTTGCTGGGGTCTCCAGCAGGCAGGATGTCACTTTTCATTCTTTAGTATCACAGAGTAGATGTATAATTTCACCTTAATCCTTTCAGAAGGCTCAAGTTTATCAACCTAATATACTATAGTAAATTCTTGTTGACAACTGCCAGTTATCAAAATTATAGTATGAACAGCAGTGTATCAAATGTGAATAACCACTACAAGCAGTGTACTTCTGATTTAACTACATTTAATGTAGGAAATCAAGATACAAGAATAACAGGAAACCAAAATAAAGCCATGTTCTCCAGACAGAAACCTATCTCTATTACAATTTTATAGACAAACATAACTTTCCCTTAGTTTGAGGGGTTAATTCTGTGTGATTATTGGGACCATTTTATTTAATTTATAATGATAATTTTATTTCAGAGATAAAGTTATTCAAAAGAGGATGCATTCAAGATAGCTTTCATCCAGCACTAACCCTGTTGCCTTCTTTTTTTCTTCCTTTCTGTGTCATCAGTGTCCTATAATTTGAAGCTGTACATTGCTCATTCAGGAGCACTAGAGGAAGGTGAAAACTCATCCCAGTGCTCTTCCCAGCAGGATACAAGAGATAGAGGTAGCAGCAGCTGGCACATCAGGGGTTAAACGATTTACTTTTCTTTAACAACACTTCATTTTTGCCCTCAGAGTTTATCTACATTAAAATATTCTAAATGTAGTGTGTTTCTGTAAGTCTAATTATAAGCGGCATGCAAAAACATATTCGATAATCACATTGCTAATTATGTGCAATCACTTCAATACACAGGTGCAAAGCTCCAGAAATATGCATATTTTAATCACCTTGTATATAGATATAACCCACTACTTTTTATTTAAGTGTTCAGTAACTCCTTTTTTTTCTGGGACTACACTTCTTTGGATTTTTGACTGGCTAATGCCAGAGAAAGTAATATACTAGGCTACTACAAATATGGAATTCCATTTATATGTGTATGTTCCAAAGCTAAAAAACCTGTAATTCCTTACTTTTCCATGGTTTATGAATATTTTAAAGCACACATTTTATAATTTATTGATGGACACAGCATACTGAGTTCAGAGATATGGGAATCATAATTTTTATTTTCCTTCTGGGAGCTTTAATTCTCATAGTGTTTCCGTAGTATAAATTTGCCTGGAAACTCATGTATATGTGCATGGGAATGTGTCTTCTCCAGTTTGGATTAAACTTGAAGGACCTTCTTAATGGTTTAAAAACAGAAGGTCATAAAAATCTTGAGCAATACATTCACTTTCATTATATTTGTAATAGCTTGTGGTTGCACATTTTGCTTCTCTTTCATTTACATGTAACTTACATTTTGCATTGATTTTTATAGTTGCCTTCACAAAATGGGTTGCAATTATCTTTGTGTGTAAATCATAAAAACTGAAAATTTTATATACTCAGATTAACTGAAAAGGACATAAAATATTAATTTGCGTAATTCAAAAGTAATATTTCTATCTTCCCTCTTAAGATATTTAGCATAAATTACTGGAAAAAATAGCTTTAGATTACTTGTCTGTAAGTATTATTTTTCACTTTGAGAAGTGAGCTGAAATGACCCCAAGAGACAAGAAACTCATCTACTGGTCTACTTCTAACATTAACAAAAGGACAGACCAATAGAAGGGACAAAGCAAAACCAGAAAAGCAGCACTGAATTTTGTTCAACTGGAAACAAATCCATCATATTTCACACAATGAAGCAGCCAGCTTGTTCTGTTTCGCTTTAGCTACACAAATTTTTAATTAATTTGTGAATTGCACTCAAGAGTCACAGAATAGTTGTTGCAAGTATTATGCATGCTAGCCACCATAACAGCATTTGACAAGGTTTTCACTAGATCAATAAGCCAAAAAGAGAGTATTCTATGAAGTTCTTTTTATAAATAGTGCTACAGTTTAAGCTGGGTGCCCTGAAAAAAAGGACCCCAAACAAAGAAGTCACTGTCCAATTGTATATATAAGTTTCCCACCCCTCATGCAACTGATTGGACCAGTAGTAACACTAAGCTCATGATGGGCTCAACATGAGGAAAAGCTTCTTTACTGTGGGGGTGACAGAGCATTGACACTGGCTGCCCAGAGAGGTCATGGAGATACTCAAAATCTGCCTGGACATGATCCTGTGCACCTCCTCTAGGTAAACCTGTTTTAGCAGGTCTCTTCCAACTTCAAACATTCCATGATTCTGTGATTCTGACTGGAGTCTTCCCATTCTTCCTTGGGTGCCTTCTCTACATGTCTCTACATGAGCCATTTCTCCTCTCTAAGGTTGCAGCTTCTGCTGCTGATTGCAATTTCCTTTCTTCTTACTTGAACTGGCTCTGTGACCTTCTTTCACCTGACCATAACATGTTCAAAATATCTAGGTGAAATTTCACAGCTTGCAACCTACAACTTCAGCAATTTTAACTACTAATGCTAAGCAAGTTGTACAAGCCAAGTTCTGTATAAGTAGCACACCAAATTGCACCAGGGTTGCTCCATCCCTGGAAATATCCCAGGTCTGTGGGGATGAAGATCTGAATAACCTGATCCAGTGCAAGGTGGTCCTGCCCATGGCAGGGGGGATTCGACTAGATGATCTTAGGTAGTCGCTCCCAACCAAACTATTCTATGATTCTGTGATTCTCTCAAGAAGCGCATTATAGTTTTTGTTCCTGCATTACAGGTGCGCTAAGAAGACATTCAGTGGAAAGTGAGGAATAAACACAAGGTTTGTCCCTCCAGGTGCTCAGTCACACAAAGCCTGCAAGCCACCTGGTCCTGGCACCCAGCTCTGCTGTGACCCAAACGCTGCTCCATGCAGAACCAGGAACAGGGAGTACTGCACAAGTTACATCTTCAAGAGCCCCTGCCGCCTTGCAAGGCAATGTTTCTGCTGAATCCGTACTTCAGCCTGAGCCAGGAGCTGCTGTCAAAGAGCCCTGCCTCCCAGCATATCCTATCACTGGAGCACTCTGGATGGTGGAAATACAATTCCACCTGAGCAGGTGGAAATACAATTGCATTTCTGACCCAGTTTAGAAAGGATAGAAGAGTTTATTCAAAGAAAAACTGCACTTGGCTTTAAGTAGACAGTACATCATGGTTCTGCAGTCCTCACTTCTGTCAAAGGTGACTTGGTTGAGTGCACATTCAGGCTCATTGGCTAATTTCCCAACTTACATTTTTTTAGGCATTCTGGAAAGGATTCAGAACTCTGCTCACTGATCTGACTAAAAAGGAAAAATCACTGATATACTGTTACAGTGAGCTCATGGGCACTCTATTCCCCCTTCCCCAGGACCCTGTGACTCTGATCAAGATAACCCTGGACCCCTCCTTCCTGCCCCAACAGGGTTGGCAGAGAGCCAGAGAAGCCCACCCTGTCCAAAGTCTATATAGACCCCTGACATTTCCTGTTTGTCCTCTTTTATCCCCTAGGACATCACAGAATAAAGAGAGCTGCACCAACATATATTGGGGTAAGAGCCTCTTTTGGAAATCTTCGCCATCTCCTGATATTCCTCCCCTCAAACCCTTGGATCTCTGGGCTAGCCTGATAATTCAGGGTGCTGGGAGAGGGGGAAACGTCAATATACTTTGTTGTACAGGTACATTTTATCTTTACATTTTCCACCTTGCATGTAGCAATAGCACCTTTTGATCCCTACATGATAGGCCTACAGTTCAAATCCTACTACCCTATTCTGAGAAATAGTGTATTTTCTCAGTGAATACACCTATACCTTCACACTAAAGTCTCTTTTGGTGCTGGTGTGGCACTATGTGGCCAGAATTGTCCTGAGGCATTTCATTGCACATACCTGCTTCTCAATTAATGTAAAAATACATAACTTCATGCATTTTATTTATAAATATTTTATCTTCTGAAGTTACAATCTCACAAACAGTTGCATGTGACAAATCAGGTCTAAAACAAAAGTATGTGGCTGTTAATTTGAATCATCAACAATGGCAATTTAATAACCTTATTGTACATTTTAGGCTAAATTATATATCATCAGCATATCACCTGTGCTCCTTTCACTGAGTACATAGATTCACAACTTACAGCTAGAGAAATAAGGAAAAATGTAATGTTTTTCAACACCCAAGAACCTCACAGCATATTGTAAATAAGAGATTATGAGCACATGTCAGTTAACAATCAAGATTGTTAGCTGGCATCAGAAGTGCCAGCTCATGCTACATGATGAGCTTGACCCAGGAATAATAAGCTAAGATTTAGCATAGACAAACTCATAAAAACCCTGCAACATTGTAGATAAACCCTGCTTTTATCCACTGATGCAGTTAGTTGCTCAGATTTGGCATTGTAGGAGCCAGGGCAATACAAAAATCAATACAAGCACACTGTTGGCACAGCAGAGCACTGGTATTGCTTATGAACTTGAGTTGGTATATCCAAATTGAGCTGCATTCCCCATTACGACCATTTTACTGTTCACCACTACACAGTACAGACGCTCAGAGTTTTGTAGGAAGTTCGTTGACCTGGTCCAGAAAGTATATTCTGTAGATTTCTGAGGTAAATAATTTTAAATAAGAGGCTGTAACTCCTATGTTTATTTCACAAACAAAAATGTTGCTTCTGTTTCCTTTTTTTCTTTTTTACAATTTTTTTTCTTTTCAGTAAAAATTGGAAAGAGAAGCATGCTGCCAGCAAGCCATTTACTATCACTGCAGCTGTATGCATGGGCATGGCAAAGCAGCATAAATTCTCATTGCTAGAAAGTTGCCACTGAGCAGATTCTGTGCACTGTTGAAACCAGGCTTATGTTTCTTCTTTCACTGGCTCATCCCTGTAAATCAAAATGAAAAGTTAACAAACTATGAAATATATTTTGCATGGTCTGCTCCAGAATAACACTATATTGAGATATGCTAATCAAATAACCATGGCCTGGCCTATAATGGAATGGACCAAAATCAATGCAGTACAGCATTCTTAGTCTTTTCGGGGAAACAACTCAAATGCCTGTCATAGTAGTGACTTTGACAGGTTCTGAAGAGATTGGCCTGCAATCTCACACAAGGTAAAAGGATGCCAGCAGCTACTGCTCAGGAGGCCACCAGTTAATAACCATGTAACAGGAATATCATTTGATTAGTGTTTGACATTTACATTACCTCCAAGTTAGGAAGAAAGGAAGCCTTTCAACATGAAAATTGTTTTCAATCTCTAAAGAAAATAAAGTTTTATTTTCAGCTAACTGAATATGCTGATGAAGCTCAACTTATTTTTAGTTATTGCTACTATATTTTCATAAAATAGACATAGCTTACTGTCACAAAACATTTGCAACTTACTGAGAAGCATTCACTAATCACTCCCTCTATTCACACTGAAACTGCTATGATAATCAATTCCTATTTGCACAGCTGCAATATGAATAATTTTAAATTTTGGGTCTAATTGTTTTTCTGTTCTGATGAAAAATGGTTTCAGAGAACTAAGGGTTTTTTCACATATACATATATAGAATGTATGTACAAGAATGGCCAAGTGTTATTTGGAATACTTAATTACATAAAATTCTGCTGTAGAAATGAAGATTAAGTCTGCTCTCCAACTTCTAGGTTTGCATTTTGCTTAACAGATTAAAATCTGCCTTTCTCAAATATACAGAAACAGATTTGTTTAAAGTATGTACTGGCTCTTCGTGGCTAGAATGTAGTTAAGGTACCAAAGCAAAGGAAAAACTGATAAATATGCAAAAGCTTTTATACGGAATGCAATGTTCTTGTACAACATGGTATTTCTTTCCAAGGAACAATCCAAGCTGCATCTTAAGCAATGGATTAGGTTGCCCAGAAAGGTTACACAGGCACCTGCCTTGGAGTTTTTTTTCAACATTTGACTGGACCTCAGATCTAACCTTGCTCTGAGCTGGAGGCTAGACTCAGGACCTCCTGAGATCCCTTCCAATTTTATTTTGCCTATCTATGATCATAAATTCATTGCCTCTAATTAAACAAAAACCTTAAATGCAAGATAGAGATATTTCAGTGGAGAGAGTCTGTCTAACAGAGGTTTCTGTATTTAAGAAGAAAGGATCTTTTCCCAAGAAAACCACTGGACTGGCTGTTTTCTGTAGCTCACTACAGCTAATGATCAAACCTTTGATTTAGAGCTACCATTTTATCTTGCCACTGAATTCAAAGCTAGTTATATTTCCATAGCCAGTGCCAAAAGATTTTATTTACCCTTTTGTATGGCAAATCATAAATTATCGCAGCCCAAGATGAAAAAATTACAAGCTTAGGAGTTCACATTTAAGCAACAATAGCAGACTCTTCAATATCAATATAAAATGAAATATAACAAAGCAGCTTTATATAGAAAAGCAATTGATAGATTAGGGTAAGGTGCATGCATCCATCATCACATTGAATCACATGGAGATTTGAAAAATGCATGATAAAGGCATATACATGGGGAATGTGCTATGTACATCTCAGTATTGCTTGAAGAAACATCAAAAAAGCAACTTGTAACTCATTTAACCGTAGGATTACTTGGGCTGTCATGTATTTTGGTAGATGGTCAATATAAACCAGCTATGGCCTATTCTGTGCAGAACAAGTGTAGCATGAGCTCTTCTAAGTTCATCAAAAGCATTTTGAACTTTGCTAGGGAGTGGTGGAAGTGTGTTTTATCAGTTCATTGCATGTGCACTTTCTATGAATGGAAGAGTTGGGCCCCATAACTGGGTTATTAGCACAGAAAGACAAGGGGACCAAACTAACTCATCCATACAGTACTCTGGCCATGCCATCCCTGTCAGCAGCAGCAACTCCTGAACTGTCAGGATGAAAGAAATTAAGCTGCTTGGCTTCATTTCACTGCCCTTCACCATAGAAAATATGCTGAATATTTGTTTCTTTCTAATGGCCTTACACATAAACCAAAATAAATACTCCCGTGGTTTTCATTATTTCTGCAAAGGTGTACATACCAATTTTAGGTAAGGTTTACTTAACCTGTTGACATTAAAGTTGGCATCACTGATGTGACACAGTGGTAGCTGGAAATATCTGAGGTCTTACAACAGCACAAATTTGTGTGAATAAGTCCAAAAAAGAACAACCACAAAGGTCCCAGGCTGAATTTACATATGAATGACCCTCAGGAGGTGTTTTTCATACTTAGACATTAGAAAGACCCAGAAGGATGTTAAGTACAGGCACTCTGTGAAGACAAGTTCCTGTACCATAGTTTGAGATGAGCACTAACCATCCAAACTATAAAATCCACAGCCTTCTCCTCAGAGTTATGCCCTCACTGGCTCCCACCACTGACAAAGCAACTTTTAGCACTCAGGATATGACTGTGCGCAAAAGAAATTAAAATATATGCAGCAGTAAGACATTCCAGGTTTCAGCTTCGAGTTCCATGAGTCACATTTTGGGAAAGGCAATACCCCCTATTTTCAATACAGCTAGGAGATTCTTCCTCCAATGAACAACTATGCAGAGCTGCTCTGTATCAGCATCCCACAGCACAGCTCCAGCAACACCAGCCTTTCTTAGGTCTGAAAATCTGAGGGAATGCAGCAGCTTTGTTGAGGAAATTGAATTACCTACAGAGATTTTGAACACACACACAAAAAAATATTAGAAATTAGAGAACACGAGTTTGGAAATTCCAAGGTAAGCTAGGCAGAAGGTAGAGGCAGACTTCCTGTGGAGTTCATGCTTCTCGAGGGAAAAAAATATGCAGATAGGAAACAAAACACATGACAAAATTTGGAAAACTTGGAGGAAGGGGAAAATAAATGCCTTTCTCTCAGAGGAACAACCGTATGTGTATATTACGTCTGAAGCTCCACCCAGAATAAGACTTTTACTACTGTTTGTAGCCTGAAGGCCGAGGGAGAACAGCCCGCCAGGACACGGTCAGCGGGAGGCTGAGGGAGCGCCGGGGCAGTCGGTGCTGTCCTTGGGCACAGCCATGTCCTTACTGCCGCCACCGCCACCCAAGCCTAGGGCACAAAAAAAAAATTAACTTGCACTAAAAAAAAAAAAAGTTAAAAAATAACGGGATTACCCCGAGGCCGGCGGGGGGGAAGGCGGGGCCAGACGTGCCGCAGGCGAACGGGGCAGGGCGGTAGCGCTAGTTCTGCGCCTGCGCACTCCTGGCGCCGCGTGTCACGGCGCCGGCCGCCCCGCTATTTATGCTCCGTCAGACTCTGATTGGCCTCCGGGCTGACCAATAGCGCAACGCCGAGGGCGCGGCGCAGCCAGTAGGAGAGCGGCATGGCTGTGTGGGCGGGGCGCCCCCGAGCTCCGCCGCTCCTCATGGCGGGCTGGGCGCCGCTGCGGGCGGCGCTGCTGCTCGCCCTGCTGTGTGTTCCGCCGTGCCCCTGCGGCCCCGCTCCGGCCTCCTCGCCGCCTGTGACCGCCCGCCTGGCGGCGAAGTGGCCGGCGACCCCGCTGCTGCTGGAGGCGAGGTGCGTGCAGCTCCTCCTCTTCTTTCTCCTCCTCCTGCCAGCGGCCGCCTGTCTCCTGGGGAGCAGGAGGGCGGAGGGACCCCCTTTTCCCTCCGCTGAGCAGGAAGGAGGGCTGGCAGCGTTTCTCTCTGTCGGAGGGTGTGTTAAAGTACGCTTTAGATGTGAGGCTGAACTGCTTTCTCCCCTCGGAAAGTGTTGTGGACCATGCTGGCAAGGCTCACCCACGCTGTGAGGGAGCTGCACAAGCGGCTTCGTATTTTACCTGCTCAGGCGTTTTGCAGGTCGCTGGGTTGGGGAGATGTAATGGAGTTAACACGATCCCTGCCTTCCGCTGGGTAGCGTCTTCGTCTGCCCCAAAGTAGTTTGCATGTTAATTAAGTGATTATAAAGGTACTAGTGTAGATGTGAACCTATAAGAGTGAAACACAGCGGTATTTTAAAATATATTTTAACTTGTAATCACAACTTCAGCCTGGAGAAGAGACGGCCTTGGGGTGACCTGATTTCCGCCTCCTGAAGGGAGCCTACGAGAAAGATGGGGAGGGAGGGAGCCTTTCTTACAAGGGCATGCAGTGAGAGGAGGAGGAGGAATGGCTTCAAACTGAAAGTAGGTTTACACTAGAAGTACAGAAGAAATTCTTTACTGTGAGGGTGGTGAGCCACTGAAACAGGTTGCCCAGAGAAGTTGTGGATGCTCCATCAGTGGCAGTGTTGAAGGATGGGGCTGGATAGAGCTCGGAACAAACTGCTGTAGTGGGAGGTGTCCCTGCCCATAGCAGGGGATTGGGACCAGATGATCTTTAAGGTCCTTTCCAACACAAACCACTCTGTGATTAACAATAGAAGGGGAAAATGTTTTCCAGTTTCACATGCTTTTGGTTCCCCTGACCATTTGGCTTAAATTTATTTTGTTTTTAAAATTACTTGCTGCTGTTTGGAGAACACCCATGAAGGGTAGAACTGCAAGCTTCTGTAATCAAAGGAGAGGCAAACTTCCAAAGTAAAGATTAGAAAACAATATAGTCATGTAGCAAATTGAACTTATTGGTAGACAGAAGCAGGTGGAGCGAAAGCAACTGATGTTCCCATAAGGAAAACCACAAACCTTAGAAATGGTAGCTGTAAATCATAGAATCACAGAATGGTTTGGGTTGGAAGGGACATTAAATGCCATCTAGTTCCAAACCCCTGCCATCGACAGGCCCATTTTGCACTAGACCAAGTTGCTTAGGCCCCTGTCCAGTCTGGCTTTGAGCTCCTCTAGGGATGTGGCATCCTCAGCTTCTCTGGGAAACCCGAGCCAATGCCTCACCACCTTTACAGTAAAGAATTTCTTATGTATATCTAACTTAAACTTTGCCTCTTCCAGCTTTTAAAAAAAATGGAAGGGTGGTATGTAGTATAAAGTAAACCTTACCTTTTATGCTTTGTAAGGATTAGCCCATGTTTGAAAGTGTTTCAAAGTTTGACAGTCTCCCTCCATGAAAAGGAGATGTCATTGATGAAAGCTTGTAATTTCATGAAAAACTGTAACCCGATAGAGAATGTGTTCGCATTTGTATAGTTAGCTACTATTAAATAAAATCTGTGTACTGAATTGATATCATTTATAAGTGTATATTGGAATATCTGTGGAAAAAATAAAGTGAACATTTTGGGGGTTTTCTGTAACAAGAGAATAGTCTGCATGCTTTACAGCTGTGATTGTTGAGTTTGGATGATAGTACTTTGTTCAAAATATCTTTTGACCAAAGTACAGCTCAGTTCAGTGTTTATGCTATGGAGTTGGTTGTTAGTCATTGGATAGCTAACATTTGGTTGCTGTATTTATTATTTTAAACAACTCAGGGTTTTGCTGTGGTACATCTTTGGACAAAATCAACCTATGGATAACTAACTTTTCTTTTTAAACAGTGAATTTATTGCAGAAGATGGTAATGAGAAGTTTTGGCAGTTCTTGGAAACTGTGCGAGAGTTAACGGTTTATAAGCAAGGAGGTAAGTTAAACAGCGTGATGGGTTTTAATATTTTATGTTGTGCTGTGTTTAACTTTGAGACACGATGCATTAATTAGTTCCAGGCAGATTAAGCCTGACTCTTCCATTATTGCTTACTAGGTAGGTTTCTTTCAGAAAATTGTAGCATATTTTCTTCTGAGAGCAATACTTGCAAAGAAGTTTAAAAAAGGAAAGGAAGATGAGATGGACTGAACTGCTCTTACAATATGGAACAGAAGTGTAAAGATTAAAGATATCTACCAGCTTACATGAGTTGCCAAGAGCTTATAAGATATTGAGACTTCATGTTTTCTGTAAGATGGGTGCTCGCAGGGCATAAAATCACACAAATATCTAAAATGAGAATGCTAGGAAACACTAAAGGAAAAATTTCAAGAAATACCAGAAAAGGTTTAATACTTGTACATAGCATGGAGGCTGTTTTCTAGCATCAATACTGATGTTTTAGAGTAGAGGTTTATCACTGACAAAATAGGACTAAAAAAGCCTTGCATGATTAGACAGAAGAATATTAAGATGTCAGAAATTTGGAGAGAAGACCAAAGCATATAGTCCAGCAAAAGAAACATAAAAAGCCACCCCAGAGGAAACCTTGGGGAAGTGTTTACTAGAAATGTCCATGGTAATGAGAAACTGGGAGACCGACGGGGCTTTACACGAGGTTAGGCAGTATTAGACCTGCTTGGTAGGTTAACAGATGAACAAGATGAAAAAGGCTTCCAAACCAGGTAAGCCTGCTTCATTCTGCTCTTTACAGAACAGTACAACTCTTCAGGCATGAGTGCGAGCACCTAACACTACCACTGGAAGAGACTTGAGGGGAATTGAATGTTAAATTAATAGTCATAAGCTTATACATTGTAGGAAGATCATGCAGAAAATGACAGTGAGAAGTACAGGAACATGAAAAATGCTATATATGGGAGAGAGAACTTGAGAAACGGCATGTTTCAACAATTGTGACTGATTGAATACAATTTTAAAATGTGCATCTGATACGGTTATTGAGTGCTCAGCAGTGCCCCAAGCAGCCAGTAGACTTAAAAGATTACTAGGAAGGCAACAGGGACATTCATGGTAAACATAATTTTGCTGCTCTTGATTCCATTATGTGCTTTTATGTTGAGTAAAATGTGATCTTTTACTTTACTGTCTCCCTGTGTTTTCCTCATTGTTTCTTTAGAATGAAAAAGGTACAAGCAGAAAATGTACAAAGAACTGTGATTTTAATTATAGAGTATCAACTGGGAAAATTTAAAAAAAAAAAAAATTGCTATAAAATGAATAGAATATACTTCAATCCCACGGTCAGAAGTATATGCAAAACCAGAGAGAGTCACTGAGAACAGAATGCCCAAGGTAGTGAATGCTGCTAAAAGCCATCCTGTATGAGGCATGGAGACATGGAAAATGGAAGTAGGTGCAGAATTTGACCTGTGGTCAGCTGCTAGTAGCATTTGTTGAGGCAAGTGCTGTTGACTAATGCTGTTTAAGGTCTTTTTCAGCCCACAGGACAGTGGCATGGGTTAACACCCTCCACAAGGTTAGGAATGACACAAAATTTGGCAGGCTGGAGAGACAGGCCAACAGAAACAATGGAAAATTCAGCAAAGGCTGAATTCCCTGCATGTAGGATGGAATAATCTCATCAACTGCATAATCTGTGTGCTGACTGACTAGAAAATGTTTTTTTGAGAGGCAGAATGAGGATCTTTGCAAGCAGTGAGAAGGCCAACTACATGGTTGCAGCAGCAAGAGGGTAGCCAACAGGTCAAAGAAAGTGTTTGTTCCCTGTATGAGATACTTGTAAAACTGAACACGGGGGCCATGCTGAGGCTCTCTGTGAAAGGAAAGACAAGAGTCCATCCTTGGAGCAAATGTAGGAGAGGATCTCTGCAGTGCTTGGGGAGGTGGAGCAGACTCCTGAGGAAAGGCTGAGAGAACTGTGAATGAACCTGAGAAAGGAAGGAGTAAGGAGAGACCTTATATCTTCAGTTTCCTGATAGGGAAATGTGCAAAGGAAGTGGCACCAGACCCTGAAGCAACACAGCAGTATGAAAAAAAGCCAAGGGTAGAAGTTGAGATATGGAAGTTGTGCTTAGATACTAGAGAAAATGTTTCTGCCATGGGATTGGGTAAACTTGGAAACTGCTCCAGGAGGCTCTGGAATCTCTATTCATTGAGATAGTTCAAAATTGTACTGCATGAGGCCTTGAACAGCCTAGTCAAGCCTTGAAATTTCATCTCTAAGTAACAGTTTGGGTAAGGTGACCTTCAGAAGTCACTTTTAACTTACTCTTTTTTTCTATAAGTGGTTTAGATGCAGTTGGTATTGCCTTGAGATAAGACTGCTGTATTAGGTGATGTGTTAGGGGTTTTTTTCAGCCATCTCTTTTTTTCTTGCTTGGACAGTTTCCAAGAAGTTTGAAGCTTTAATGACACTTACTGTTAGTGACACAGATGTCTGTTGAAATTAGCTGTTACTTAAATACCTACTCACCTGGATAAACTGTGATTGAAAATAAATAAATTACAGCAGGATGATCTCCATGACTGGCCATGCCAATGATCTGTTAGATGCTAGCAGTTGACAACCTCGAGACTGTACTAAAATACTAGTTTAATCAAGTATATTGAGCAGTAGATGTTTATATTTATCTGTATGGCAAACACACACCTATGACAATAATGCAGGAAATGTTCAAGTTCTTGCAGCAAGTGGCTTTCCTAAAAGTTGAGTCGTAGTTGGGGTAGTCTTAATCCAAGTAAATGGATGATGCTCTTAATGAACAGGAAGTCTGCATTAGATGTTTATGATAAACTGCATAACTTGAGTGAAGAATCTGGTACTGCCAGACTGCAGTGGCAGAGTTTACAGTGAGGTGTGTAGTACTTAACATCTGAGGAAAAGTTGCTCCTCTACATGGTGTGGAATGAGTTTTGTCATAACTGCTGCATGTCAAGACACATTGATGTAGAGGGATGTTCATGATGTATTAAATCTGATGTAGCAACAACTACTTCAGTAAATTAAAGGATCTGGCTGAAAAAGGATTGGTTGAGGTAATTGACTTTTCATTTACTCTGAGTGATGAAAAGGGTAGACAGGATGACTAAGCAGGAAATGAAAGCATTATTTGTTTGTCTAAATAGAAACATTCTTATAAAAGCTAAAGAATTCCTAGATTTGAAGCTGAAAATCTGGGTTTATAAGGGAATTCAGTTAATAGACTTGTATTTCAAAATACAGTTTAATGTTTCAGAAGAGTTGTAAAGTGTTAAAGCTAGAAGGCAATTTCAAAAATCAAGTAGGGTAGCTTGCTTTTTTTCTTCTAAATCCTCCATTGGATGATTTTCAATATGGGTTTTTTTTAATCAATTCTCAGAACTTGTTGTTTTAAATTTAGAATAATCAACATCTCTTGTTAATTTGCTAATTTAAAATATTTAGCATTACTGAATTAGGTTTATTAATGGTCTGTTTAGCTGTGATATTTGTAGCAGTTTAATGGATTTGGTAAGAATTACCTACATGGAATCTGGTGAAACATTTAGTCTAGTGATGTATTTGGTGGTTTTAACTTTTTTTCCTTTTCAATATGAACTCAAATCAACTTGGGCAGCATCTTGATTATACCAAATGGAAAACATGAAAAGGTTAGTGATGGGTTACACTGTAGTGAATTAATATCTTCAGGGAACATGGACAACATTGTTTATATCTACATAATGTGCAACATACTTTCTGCCAGGCTTGTGAAATACTAGGAAAGACAGATGATGCTATTTTGAGCTGCAGGTATGTTATAGAGAAATGAAAGCTGCACAAATTTCATACTAAAACCAGCACTTACAAAACACCGAAGATGGCATTTTAAACATGCTGCTGCTTTTATATCCCTGAAGGTTAATTTATGATCACTGAGGGAAAGTAAGTAGCCAGTTCCCTGCTGGCTAATTATTGAGTTGAGTGTTTATTGTCTTCCCAAGTGCTTCAGTTTATATATTGAATTTTCAGCAGCCTCATAAATATATATTAAAAACCAAAACAAAACCAACATGCAAATATATTTTCTCTATGGAAGCAATTTTCTCTGAAAAAAATGTAACCGTATATTTCATATAAACAACTGTCATGCAAATTATTTTTTGCAATTTAGAAGACTACACATTATTCACAACTAAATTTAAAAAGTATTTTTATGTGTATATAAACTTTAAAGATTCCAGAGGAATCAGTTTCACAAACGGATTTCTATACTAACAATGCAATAAAATAAAGTATTCCCCCTTTTCTGGCATCTTGCTTGGCTCACCTAGAGATTTGACTGGCCAGTGATTGCCTGAGCTGCTGTTACCTGAGCTCTCTAATTCCCTAGCTGATATGTGGATCCAGACATTCATATCTTTGCAGTTGGAACAGACCTCATACATCCATCCCACCAAGTAATTGTTCCAACACACTGTGTTCTTCTGATTAATTATGTCCCTTATGTTTACTCTCCCTACGTCCTGTGCCTCAGTACTTCAAATTCTCTTGTGGGTTACCAGCATATATTCAGATTAATTTTGTGGCATGTGTGCATGAGGTCTGAGGAGCTGTGCTATAATACTTTATCTTTTGTGATTGCCCTGGTTGTCTCTTTTAATTATGCTTAACTTGCCTGTGATAAAAGATACTGCTGTAAATGGTGGATAGGAAATGTCGGCATTTAAATGAGTGCTTTGCTGGCTGTTCAGTTCTTGCTGTAGTCAATCTAATCAATTTGGCTACAGGAGCTGAGAGAGTTTTTCAGCAGACAAATTAAATAATCTTCAGAGTGAGCTTTTTGAGTCTTGTTGGCTGCTAGGCTATATTTCACATGGCTAGGATGAAAGTTCACAGATGTGAAGTTCATACATGTGCATTCAGATGTCTGCAGTCTGGAGCTGTATCCTGTTAATGTGGTCTGTTATTTACTTTTAAATTGACTTTGTTAATGTTTTAGTAGTAATATGCTGTCATGCACGATCTTATAACCAGAAGGATCTGGTTCTTTGTGATTCCCTGTAACATCCTAAGAAACTTACTCTGAATTCTACTCTTTTGGCAATGTTAAAATGAGCTTGGAGGGCAGATAGTACCAAATTTAAAGGATTTGGTGCTATGTGAAATAATTTGTTACTATGTGAAAATAAAAGCTCAAACCATAGTTCTGATTAGCTGAAATTAGCTCAGTTGGTTAGACCGTGGTGCTAATAACACCAAGGTAACAGGTTCAATCCATGTACAGGCTTTAATAGGCCACTTAAGTTCACTGTAGTGTTGAACTTGAGGATGCTTGGGGATTCCTTCCATCTCAGAATATTCTGTGTGACTCTGTGTACGTAATAAACTCTAAAACTTGGGTTTGCATTAGGTAGGTCATAGCATTTGGCATGGATTCATGTGTCTCGGTGAAGTTCAAAGTACACTTGTATTCTAAGTGAAGCCAACAGTGTTAATAGAAGTTGAAGTAGTAGGAGTGGATGATTTGATAGATAGATCCTTCTCAGTATTTTACAGTCATTTTTGAAGGCAGATAAAAAAACATCCTTTTTCTTTTACTTATTAAAATCATCATCATAATAGTCTTCAAGGAAAAAATTGTCAGCTGTTTTAAATACACCAGTGAAAGCACAGATGAAATTTGTAAACAAAAGAAAAATTAAAGACTTGTGGTACAAATATTTTATTAAGGTAGTATCTTTAGAATTACTTATTCTTCATTGTCTTTAATAGGATGTTATTTAGCCAAGTGGAGACGCAGGAATTTCAGATTTAATTTTATTTTTGTGGAGATAATTTGAAGAAAATTTGAAAATACAGTTGTTGAACAAAGTTTCAATCTGGAAGAATTTGTTGCATCCAGATTTTTATATTCAATGTTTTAAATGTGTGAAGCCAAATTTCTCATTTAGAATCATAGAATGATTAAGGTTGGAAAACACCTCCAAGGCTGAGTCCAACCTTTGACAGGTTGCCACTCGCAGTTAAACGTAGCACTAAGTGCCAGGTCCAGTCACTTGAGCACCTCCAGGGATGATGACTGCACCACCTCCCTGGGAGCCATTCTAATGCTCAACCACCCTTTCAGTGAAAGAATTCTTCCTGATGTCCAACCTGAATGTCCCCTAGCACAGCTTGAGACCATTTCCCCGTGTCCTGTTGGTACCTGGCAGGGAGAAGAGGCTGACCCCGACCTAGCTACAGCCTCCTTTCAGGTGGTTACAGAGAGTATTGAGCCTCTTCTTCTCCAGGCTAAACATCCCCAGCTCCCTCATCTGCTCCTCATAGGACTTGTTCTTGAGAGCCTTTACCAGCTTTGTTGTCATTTGGGTTCTGCTAGGCTATATGTACTTGTAGAGAACATAGATAGGTTTTTCATCCACTGAATTTCATGTAAGATAGTAATAATTATATGTCATGGATTAACCCCAGCCAGCAAGTAAGCAGCACATGTCCACTCTGTCCTCCCCAGTAGAATGTGGAAGAGCATTAGCAAAAGGTAAAACCTCTGGGTTGAGGTAAAAACCATTTAATCATTGAAATAAATTGAAATATAATAATAATAACATATTAATAAGAAGAAATAAAAGAGAGGAATAAAACTTCTCTCAAGTGATGCACAATACAATTGCTCAGCACCCACTGACTGGTGGCCAGCCTGTCCCCAAGCAGATGTTGACAACTCCCAGCCAACTCCCCAGTTTATATACCAAGCGTGACATTCTATGGTATAGAGGGGTCCTTTGGCCAGTTCAAGTCAACTTCTCCTGGCCATGCTCCCTCCCAGCTAGTTGTGCACCTCTGTGCTGGGAGAGCATGGGAAACTGGGAAGTCATTGATTCAGTGTAAGTGCTGCTGAGCCACAACTAAAACTTCAGTGTGTTATCATAGTATTCTCCTATCAAATCCAAAACACAGCACTGTACCAGCTACTAGGAAGAAAATTACCTCTACCCCTGCTGAAACCAGGACATCATATAGAATTCATTGGAAGGAGCTTTCTTGAAATGCAGATTATATACTTTTCTAATGTTAGTGTTTTTTTCTAGTGAATTACAGCTTACTCAGCCTTTCTAAATAATGAGTTTTAAGGAGAAGAAGGCAGAAAGAAGGTACTAGAGGCTTTAAGAGCAAAGGAA
The DNA here is from genome assembly GCF_050655825.1 of Lonchura striata. NCBI lineage: Eukaryota > Metazoa > Chordata > Aves > Passeriformes > Estrildidae > Lonchura > Lonchura striata. The sequence continues at coordinate 78,514,232 of NC_140703.1, read as the reverse complement.
GATTTTTTTTTACAACCACAACAGGATTGTAAAGAAGAAAATGTGAGGATAGAAGCTGCTTAGTTATGAAAATTGAGTATGCCTGTAGAATGAGAATTGAAGGTTAATTATTTCCAACCAATGTTCTGCTTTATCACTTTTGTCATTCCCAGACACCATCCACCTACCTTCTTACTTAGAGTCCCAATTTTGGCCTTGAAAATACAAAATATACAGGGAGCAGGGAAGCTACTTCACATGTTGTATCCATTCTCATACTCTTGTTTATCATATATTTTTAAGGAAGAAATAAAATATGTGAAATATGTAAAATATGCCCAAAGAATGACACCTTTAGGAGATATTTATTTATGTAAGTTGCATGGTTGGAGTGTTTCAAAACTAAATGTGAGGAAATTATTTGTAAAACAATGCTCTATTCAGGCCTCTCCATATAGTTTTTTTGAGAGACATCGTTGAGTGGGTTTCTATATTGCTGAAAATAATTACAATGTGAACTAGTGCTGTTGAGCTCTCTTTTGTTATTTTGTTTGTTTTTGTTGGGTTTTTAGGAAAGGAAACAGTTAATAGCAGACATTAATGCCAGTGTTATGTAGTGTAGGTAGACATGCCACATCATTTAGAGCCAAATACTAAAAGTTTGTATTTTCTTTTTTTTTTTTCCTCTCTTTGACAGATTCAGAGTACTCCTATTACAATTTAATCTTGAAGAAAGCAGGACAATTTTTATCCAATTTGCAAATCAACCTGTTGAAGTTTGCACTTTCCATACGGGCTTATTCTCCAAGTGTTCAGATGTTTCAGCAGGTGACAGTATTGCCTGATATATTTGGTACATGATTGAATGAGGTATTTTAGCTAAACAATGTTCATTGTTACAGTTCACTAAAATATATGCCAGTATTATTTGGCATCAAACGTGATAAAGGTGATGCTTTACAAGGTGGTTATATTGACAGGAACAAATATTCGTCTTCAATTGTATGGATACCATTCTCTTCAGGGTAGGATTCTTTTGAAATTGTTCATTTTTGAAAACTCAGGTCATGGGGATTTTTTGCATTGCTTCAAATAATCCTGTAGGAATTCAGACATGTCCAGAGTAGGACATTTCCTGTGGCATGAAGTAATTTTTATTTGTTATTTAGTGGATTTCTCATCTTTCTCATTGTTTTAGTATTTAAAAAGCTGAAAAATTAGAAAAACCCACTTTATTAATGAAAAAGTGAGAGGAGGTTTCACTGTGCCTCTAAAACTAAAATTGCTACTTCTCCTTTTAGCTATGCCACCTTTAGGGTAAAGTGAGAAGTCCACGTTTCTGAAAGATAATAAGCTGTAATAAAGTTAGGGAGTTTTGCAGGTGTTCTCTTGTAGAATATCATACTCTGAGACTCATCTCTTTTTGTTTTTACCTTTCAGCTGGTGAATCCAGACTCACTGACATGCAGTCACATGATTCCCACTTCATATTGGGAATATGAAGTGGGAATAGATGAGCAGAGCTTTTTAAAAAAAGGCAGGGGATGGGAAAGAGAGAGAATCAAAAATTGACATTATTTGTTTTCGTTTTATTGGTTTAGAAGTCTAATCTTCGGATGTTAACATGATTGCTGATAGCAACTAAAGTTAAAAATATCTCAGAGTACAGGTTGTGATTTTAGCTTGTGAAAGAGATTTCTCTCCTGGCTTTACAGAGCAGAAATGTACCTTTCATTTTCTGGAGTGTGACTGCATTTAATAGACTACATCTCACAAAGGTTATAGGGTCTTAATCTTTTAATTTTTTCCTTCCCACATGTACCCAGTTTTGAATGGGCTTAATCAGAAACACAGCTTAATAGCAGCTGTTGAGTTATTTTAATCAAAGGGATATGAGTTTAAGTGCAATCAAAGCATTCTGGTTGAGTATAATTGTTGAAATATTAGATTGCAGCTGATGAACCTCCACCAGAAGGCTGCCGTGCATTTGTGGTTATCCATGAGAAGCACACCTGTAAGACTAATGAAATAAAAAAGCTGCTGAAGAAGGCTACTAAGAGGTAAATATAATGAACTGGTTTAAGAGGAAAAATAGATTACTAAAGAGCTTAATATTATTAGAGTTCATCAAAGAATCAAAGTAGATTTTAAATAAAAGTAGGTTTTAAAATAAAATCATATACATTTGGTTCTCTAATCATATGGACAATTATGTACTTTTTCCCTTTTTTTAACATGGGGTAGTGAGGTTCAATTTACAGTGTACTTCCTATACAAATTTGGAGGTTCACATGTCTGACACAGGTCTGTCAGCAAGGTGCTTTCTTTATAGTCAGTGTCACTGCAGTTAAGGTTCTCTGGGTTGCAAGGGCTTGGTTCAGGAGTAGAAGAGGAGTCTTCCTCATAGAAAGGCATAAGCTTTCCTCACCTCTTCCTGAATTTGGTACCTATCAACCCTTTCTGCACGTTTTGTCCTGTGATATCTAACATCCGTCCAGAATTAATTTGAAGTCTGAAATAAAATGTGTGGAACCTATCAAAATACAGAATAATGAAAACAAAATGTTTAATCTCTATTTTTAAAAAAATATATTATTTTGTGGGTTTTTTTAAGACCTCTGTGTAATTTTTTAACTTTTTCCCCTCCCTGCGATGCTCACCATAATATACATTAGTGTTCATACCCTCAGCTACTTCATGGAGATATGCAGAGCTGAAAGATGATTTAGTAGGGTGTATTTCTTGGATTTTCCTTTCTGTCAAATACAAATTGTGAGGGGAAACCCTGAAAACCTATAAATTTTTCTCTTTGGAGTTGGTTGCTTCTGAAAATAATTTTGTGTTCTACATGTGAGATTTGTGGTGTGTTCTAAGTTCATTGATCCAATTACAACCTACTAAATCATTGTCTTTTGCTTATTCAGTAGCCAAGGTTCCTGTAACTCACTGTCTAGTTTACAATGTCCCATTTTTACCAATTATATTATTGTAAAAATGTCTTTTTTTCCTAGATAAAAGCCAAAATGTACTACAGATAATTTTATATGTTGTTGAATTCCTATGGCTATATATTAAGGCATCAAGAGACCATAAAATTTTATTGCAATGTCTGAATATAGTAAACTTCTAAAGCAATTAACTGGATTCACCACATTCTCCTCTCTGGAGGTATTATGCCTAAATATACAAAATTCTGGAAAATCATAAGAATAAACAATAGAATCCTGAATTATCCAGAATTGAGTGAGTTAGACTTCTAGAAATCATTAAGAACAAAACTGAAGTCTCTTATATTTGATTGGTCTTCGTTTTCTCAATAACTTCGTAGTCAGTTACATCACACCCTTCAGAGTTGAAGGGACAAAATCTTGATAAATTTTCCCTCCTCCTCACCACTGCAAAAGTAGTTGTGTCACTCAAATATTTAGAATACCTGGAGCTAGACTCTGAGAAAAACATGTTCACACTCACATGTTCAGGTAATCATTCCCACTGTTAGTTCCATTTGTACTCTGGGTAGCAGTTGCTTCACCTGTGCTGGTCATATTTATGATAGGTGATAATGATAGGGCTGTGCTCCTCTTCTGTTTTTTCTACCAGGTGAACAAATGCAATAATGGACAGTGTACTGTGTCACAGCTGGTTGCTCTAAACCAGTCATTCTTTTTTCATAGAAGAGATCTTTTTGATGTGTTGATTATTTTTTTTATTTCCAAGTATTTTCCTTTGTGTTCCATTCTGTGTCTTCTGTCTGTCATGACCCTTCCAGTTCAGCCAGGCCAATTTAAGCTATGCTTTCAGTTGTTCACCATATTTGGATAAGGATGCTAGAAATGTCCTGACTTTAGGGATTGATAATTTCAATCTCATTTCAAGTCTCACTGAAAGAGAAAGAAGAAACTGCAGCATTCTTCTTGTGTGGATTCATCATCTCAACCCAACATTCAGGAAATCTTAGGCTCTTTGAACTAAGGAGAGCCCAAATAGTCTGCATGTCAAGATTAAGGTTTTGCTTCATTCAATCCTTTATGCAACAACTGTGATTATGTCTTTTGCATTTTCAGCCATGTTGCAATGGCCTGTGTGGGTCTAAATGGAAGTGTTTTGTGTGGAGGTGCAATAGCTCCAGAGCTCAAGGGCTCTGGGCATGTCAAAGAACACCTGATTAGATTGTTGGGATTGCTTATCTTGCTAACTGTCCAAAACTCAACACTGAGGGTTCTGGGGCTGTTGCTGTGAAGAGCAGAACCATTAACAGAAGTCGCATTTTGCTCAAAACAATCAGTGCCTTACATTTGTCACTATATGTCTGCTGTCTTCTGTCCCCTTGTTTCTGCATCCTATCCAGGGAACTATCTAGACAAGCATATCATTGCCTGTATTACCCTAGTAACTGATGAGCACGTGCTAAACTCAACATCTGTTTAATTTTTTTATCTTTTTGTCTGCTCAACTGTTCTTCCTTGTCTTTCAGACAGCCTTCTTATGAGCATCTCTTATGGCAGGAAATTAATTACCTTTCAGTTCTAGGAGCAGGAGAATCAATTCCTTGTCACTACTATTCAGTGTTGAAGAAAAACAAAGAACAGAGGCTTATCTTGGATTTACAAGGGCTGAACACTTTAATTCTCAACCCAAGGTCATTAAAGGAGCTCTGTGCAGTGCTATTTCATTACAGCACTTAATATTTTCATGAAACATGTTCACTGTAATATGAGACTGTCACTATGCAAGTCATGGCAGCACTCAGTAACCAGCTTAGTTGGTTTGTTGAAGTAGACTGGATAAAGTTAGAAAAAGAGAAGCTCACTTGGTTGAGGTTTTTCACTCTCTCTATGAAAGTGGCAGCTCTTGTCTCTGTGGTTATGAGAAGGAAATTGCACACATCACATCCCGCACATACGCTCTTACTGGGGCAAATCTGGATCAGTTCTTCCACAGAGCTTACTCATTCAAGAATTGTTTCAGGCTCCTGGATCTCACCTATTTGGTCTGCTTTGTCCTGTGATAGCAGTGGGACAGCTTGCCTGATATTTCTCTGACACCCAGCTACCTGCACCCAAGTTAATTCTTGAACTGGCCCCTCCTTTTATTTCTGCCTTACAAATGCGGTCCTTAATTGCATACCTACCAAACTTACAAAGGACATTGATATTAAAGCCCTGAGTAACCTCATACAAATTACTCCTGGTTGAAGTGAGGGTTTGCGGCACATTACCTCCAAAGGTTACCTTTGCAGCATAAATTACTTTATGGTTTTTTACATTGAATACGTTCCAAAGATCTGCATCGTGGAAACTGTGGTGTTCTGCTCACACCTTTCAAGTATGGCTCTTGCGTAAGTGTCTAACACACACAGTTCTGTACTGTGTGTTGAATTAGAGTTTCCTAGCTTGTCTTGGACATGCTTGGAGACAGTTTACAGTCTTTTGATTGTCAGTGCAAAGGCAGCTTTGAAAAAGTGTGCTCATCAATAATTAGTACCTTGATGATTACTCGTCATATCCTCTTTCATCTCCTCTCCATATTTCCCAGTTTTATTCAAAAGATGTCTTTATTCTTCTAAGAAATCATTGCAATGTAACTTTTCTAGTCCTGGTTTTCAGTTAGGAAGGTAGGTAGGCAGTCAAAGTTTGCTAAATTAACAGAGCCTGATGGTTCCAAAATAGTATAACCCCAGTTAGTTTCCAGATGTGTTTACCGTTTTCTCAAAGTTCATGGAATCTCTCTGCTTCTCTTTTACTCACTGATTGCTTTGTGCATCTCTGATGGATGCTATGTGTCATTCAGATTAAAAACTTCAAGCTGTTACTGATGCACAAAATCTCCAAGTGCTATGCTTTTCATATGCTTTGTGTTGTGATTTGATAAAATATATTTCAATTCTTTATAGTTGATGGTGATTTTTCAGTTTCCTATACTTTAATTTGTGAATTTTTTGTTCTGGGTTTGTTTGTGAGCAATCATGATTATTTTGTGGTAATTTAACATGGCTTGTATACTTCTAGCATATAAACACTTATTTGTTTTTTTAAATTATGAAGTAGAAAAACTGCCACTGTTTTAATTCATTTTCTGACTTCATAATATCACCATTATTTGTTTTATAATCAGACCCAGGCCGTATCTTTTTAAGGGAGATCATAAATTTCCAACTCTCAAAGAGGATGGCCCAGTGGTTATTCTGTATGCAGAAATGGGTACGAAAGACTTTGTCAAATTCCACAATATTTTATCTGAGAAGGCACAAAAGGAGGAAATTGTTTATGTTCTCCGGCATTATATTCAGGTATGCAATTCAAATCAGCATTGTTTCAGTAAACTGTTAGCATTCTGTCTTTGCTTGCTTTTTAACAAAACACTTTTTCTACATTTATTTTTGTGTTTGCCTAGATATGTTGAATATATTTTCTAATAGTAAAACTCTTTAGGTAAGTAATTCACCAAATACAAACTATGAACCCAGGAAAGCATGGTAATGTTGCCAATCTTGCATGCAAGCACTGATTGCGTTACTGATCTTGAAATACCCCTTTTTTTGGTTTTATGTCTGGGTTTTGTACAGTGCCAGATCTCAGGTGAATCTTTGTGCAGCAGACTGAATATATTAGTAACTAGAATTAGAAAAATGGAAAGTAGAATAGAGAATCATTTTGAGAAATTACCAATTATATTTTTTATGTATTCTTCACATAATCTCATGTTCATTGAGATACAGCACCACGGGCTATCACGGCCGATATCATTGACCAGTTTTAAAATGTTAGTGTTCCATAGTGCCACTATGCGAAACATAAGGTTTCTGAATTCTTTTCTTAACTTACTCTTCTCCCTGAAACAAAAGAAATACCAGAACATGGAACTGTATTGTCCCCAGTTTTGATTATTGGAAGGTTTTTGTGATTTATATTCAAAGTATAGCTCTTAAATTGTGTGATTAATCTGAGAATAATCTGGTGGAGTGAGAGGTTGCTGTGATTTATGTAGACCAGGAATTTCAGGGAGATGAGTTACATAGTTTGCAGACGACTTTGAGTTGTTTGCTCACAGTAATGAAATAGAGAATTTGAGGAAATCAGTCTTGAATTCAAAGTTGTATGGGGTTTAGTTTCTATTGAACTTTTTTCTTTTATGCTTTTATTTCAATTAAATGCCTACTTGCATATCAGATGTCTCATTGCTCTGTCTTATGGATCATGGTCTCCCCAAATATGTGTTGTCTTCTTGCCTGCGCCTTTTCTCTCTTCAGCTCTTTCTTCCCTTTTCTTCTTTACTCACAACCTCCATTTTTGTTCTTTTGTACATACTGGGATGGATTCTCCCTCCTTTTTTACATTAAATACAAGAAGAGGGAACATTGATAACAAAGATGTACAGTCTTTCTGCTGTCCCTTTCTTTTTTTAACCAGTATCACTGAGACTACATACAGAGCTCTCTCTGCTCCCTCTGCCTTGAGTTTTGTTTAAAGGATGGACAGAGAAGCCTCCCAGCCCTGCTGGGTTTTCACTGAAGGATTCTCACTAAAGAATAGTTCTTAGAAATTGCAAGCTAAAGCTCAAAAAGCCTTCAAGAAATTGCTGCTTTGCATGTGCAAATTGCATTTTGGAGAGGGGATTTGCATACATTTGGGTCAAATTAGGACATATGTTCTCAAATAAGTATGTTTTGTGTAGTTACACTATTGAACGTCAAACTTCCACTCCAAAGTTACAAGTTGTTTTTATTTTAGTAAGTGGCAACCTGTTTTTTGCATTGACACTTTAATACATTTTATTAATACTTCTTGCAGAAAGTGATTAACTGTTTTATCAAACTTTTTTAAAGAGTAAGTCTGATGCAAAAATAGTGTTTCCTCTTAACATTCTGGAAGTCTGTCAACATTACAAAGAAATGAGTATCAGTTGAAAATGTGAATTGTGAGGCATCAGTAATTGTGTAGGGTGCTGTAAGCTGTGCCTGTTCTAGTCCCTCTTCTAGTATTGTGTGAAGATTACAATTTTTTCCAGCCTTTCTGTGATTTGCAGGAGATAAAGGATATTGTCACCTTCTTTTACATGCCTTCTCAGTGGACTGCCAATATGCCTTGCACTATTAATTGAAAGATGAATTAACATAATGATTTAAATGTCATAACATTTTAAAGTTACAATATTGGATATTGTTAATCTCCTTTAAATACATTTTGTAAGTTATGTTTTTTTCTTCTGTTAAAAAAAATATCAAGCAGAAACCAAATTCCAGGAAAATGTATTTATCTGGATATGGTGTGGAACTTGCAATAAAGAATACAGAATATAAAGCGGTAGATGACACGCAGGTTAAAGGTATGTGGGTTTTTTAATTGATTTGATAGCTTGCTGAAGATACTATTGAAATGCATTAAAATCTTCCGTTTGTAAAAGAGAATCATTAATGTTTTGAAGGTTATGTTTAATTTCTGTCTACAGAAGGAAATCTCAGGTATTAAGAACTAAGAAATTAAAATACACAAACAAAACAGAACAAAATACACAAGATCTGTTCTTAGGATACAGTCAATTTTCTAACCTCTAATTGCTGTTTTCTGTGGCTCTTCAAAGCACAGTCTGGTGTTCTTCCTCTTAGTAATTTTAAGATTGTTTACCTTTGCACTTAAATTACTTTATGATTGTTGGCATCGCTCATATTCTAATAGCTACAGTACCTATACATTAGTGTTTCAGGGCTGAGGGTTTTTTTTCTGAATTTCTGTGGAAATACTTTCACAGTCTTCTGTAGAAAAGATATTACATACTATCGATTTTGGACTGGTGCACATTACAATGTATTGAAATAAGACCTATAGAAAGTGGTAACTACAGCATGGGGACACAGAGAAATTACTTTGCAGGAACATTCACAAGATGAAAGTTAACTCTCTTTCATAAGACTGAGGTTTAATGACCTTTGAGTCATGTCAAAAAATAGTTTTGTTTTTTTAAAGGTAAAGAAACTCATCTACCTTTTACATCAAATGCCAGCTGGAGAGTCTAGTGCTTTGAGGTCATCAGGCTTTTCAAGTGTAAATTTGGTAGTAGTTGACTGATGAGAGTTATACCTTATCATTTAATCAAATTGAGAAATGGCTGTTTTGTGAACTGTTAAACCACACCTACTTAATTATATATAAAAAATATTACCACTGAATGAATTATATTAAAAATTAATTTTGATGTTGCAAAGTTCTGTAGAGTAATTAATATAGATGCCAAAATATGCAAGTATAAATTTAATTGAAACTGCATCTGGGAATGACAACTTTGTGATTGTGTTTCTATTAACTGTTTTATAATTCATAGAAACATAATACTACAATAACTTTCTTGGCTTATATTGCCTACATGTGTTATGTATCCAGGAGCAAATGAGACAAAAGAAGAAGAAGATGAGGAAGAGGAGGAGGAAAGTGATGTCCAAGGATTTCTCTTCAGCAAATTAAAGTGAGTTAAGTTATAATTAAACTTTTACATTTGTTTCTGGAACCTCAACCAGTTAGATTTTTTTAATAGAAAAATTGAGATTTATGTTGGAAATCACTTCATTTGGTAGAAATTTTGATGTTTTATTTTTTTATGTCTTGTGAACATAAAGATGCAATGATTGCTTATTCTGTTAATTTCAATGTATTGCTTTTCATTTTCTAATTATCTTAGAATGTATACAGTAAACTTTTAAAATTAAAAGTATCTGCCTGGGTAGCACTAACAAAAACTTAGAACATTGTGATTTCACATTTTTTAGATAATTAGAATCAAAATGTTGGTTTTCAAAATGCAAGAGTAGCGCAAGAAATCCAAACATATGTGCTGTATCACCATAAGGTGTTTTAAAGGAGGATAGTAATGGATTTCCTAGAGTTAAGGAGTGATACTTCTAGGAAGATGAGCTTATTGTATATACCATCTAATTTTGGAGTTTGTGAGTTTGTATTCTCTTCCAGCAGGAACTCTTATCTCTAAGCTGCAACCATTAAATGAAATTGAATGTTACCCTACTGAGCACTCCTTCCAGTCCTTAGCTGGATTCATTTTGTGGTATCAGTCATCCAAAGTGCTTCCCTTTTCCTGTAACAGATCGGTGTAGGGGATTATAAATTTTGTTCTTCAGCAAAATAGCTTGAGATTGTGGGTCTTCTCTAGATGTCATTCTCTCATTATTTTAAACAAAAAGCAAACTTGTTTGTAAATATTGTCACTAAACTGTAAATCTCAGAGTTCAGAGCTGCTAATTCTGTCTAAATTCTTGACATCCCATCCCCTCCCTTCCTGCCTTTTTTTTTTCTTAAGCACATTGAGGTAGAAGTGCACTCAGATCTTGAGGCTTCCCTGTTGTTTCACCTATGTGTTTGAGATTCTGCACAGTGGGTAATACCAAATGCTTATACCATATCTTCATCTGAGCTTTTTTTCTTGTATTTTGCTAGGTTTAGCTATACTTAGTCTCTTGATTCTCCACTGTGACTGATTTGTGAACCTGTTAGATAATTCTGGTTTTTGACATTGTTTCTAGATTCATTGGGTTTTTTCTCTTCTCCTTTTCATACAGGAGGTGAAATAGATGTTTCAGTAGGCTGTAAATTGTTCCTCTGTTACAGCCATGTCAAAAGTTTTACTTTTCTCAGCTGTGAAATAGTTATGAATGTAAGCAAAAGACAAAATGTTCAGAAATTTAATGGAGAATTTTTTCAAGCATATCTTATAGCAGGCTGAAATATTTGTCCTCAAAACTTCTTTACTTATCTATTATATTTTCAAAACAAATAGCTAACCTCTTGTGTACCGTGTTCTTTAGCTCTGACAGATGGTTTGTGTGCTCAGTAGATTGATTTTGTCAGTGCTGTCAATTTATAAAACATGTTCTCAACATTATATTGCCTATACCTCTTGTAGTTAATGCCACAAAGAGTGCATTCAGTTACAGTCAATATGTAGTACAGGGGATGCACACTTAGTTATACATCATCCTATAGTAAGCTGAATAAACAGTTACCTCCATGGTGGTGTAGCAATACTGTCCAAACTTTGACTTCATTTATTCCATCTAAATTTATGTGGCAAGTTTTGAGACAGATCACTACAAAATAAGTGAACTCCTGGTATTTAGTAAGAATTTCCTTACAGAGGGAGTTGTCAAGCATTAGGACAGGCTGGCCAGGAAGGTGGTTGACTTGCCATGCCTGGGTAGATGTGGCCCTTGGGGAGATGTTTTAGTGGTGTACTTGACAGTGCTGGCCTAATGGTTGGATTTAAAAACCTTAAAGTTCCTTTGTGATGTAAATTACTCTCTTTAAGTGGGGTTTAGCTGTCAGAAATCACATTTTCTCATCCAAAATTCGTATTTTTCCTTCAGTAATGAATTCAAGGTCATTCTTGGTTGTTATTCTAAGAAAAAAATATTAGCTGTGAGCAGTACTGTGGATAAGAGCAGGCACTGATGGATGTAATTGATTCTTTTTTGTAATAAAATGTTTTATTGTAGGCAGATGCATCCTGATCTGAAAAACAATCTGATAGAGTTTAAAAAACATCTAATTGAAACTACTAACAACATGGAACCACTGAAGGTTTGGGAGATGCAGGGTATGTATTGCATTTTATTTTTAATTCACACAATACTCTACTTAATATTCCTTTTGTTATTTTAGTTATGATAAAAGCTTCTTTTGAAAGAAGAGACATCATTTCATAAAAAGGCCTTAATACCTCAAGTATTTAAAAGGCATGTGCTGATTCCTTGTATTGTATGCTAGAAATTAAAGGAACATTGAAGTAATTTTATAAGATAGAGAGAGATATTATCTGTTTTTCTGCCTGATGTGTCATCTCAGGTATTAAAACTTAAAAAACTTTTTTGAGAGGTCAGGCTGTGGTAAGCACATGTGCTTACCACATCAGGCAAAAGTTATAATTTTGACATGATTGCTAGGTTGGGATTAAACACATGTTAGGACAGCTTGTTTCCTTTAATTTATTAATTTGATCAATGTGCTGCAGTTCACATTGGTGCATTTTTTAATATAATATCAAGAGGAAGAACATGCTTTTGAAAGCTTTCCTGTAGAAAAGGAAATTAAATACGTTGATTGCTAAAGCTTGTGTGCTGATGAGTTGCAGGACATTCTGTAGCTTGAATGAAATATAAATCTCTCATAAAATGTCACAACATTTAAGTTTATGCAAGTAAATTTTCCCCCTTAGATTCTTCAGCTTTAGAGGAAAATCTGATCAAAATTATTTTGTCTATATATTAGTGTAGTGAAGGAGACTGAGCAATCATCTGAGCTTCACTTTCTTTTGGGACCCTGATGTTACAGAGGCTTGCTCGCAATGTCCAGTCTGGTATTAGCTGTGTGAGATAATTGTAGTTCACTTGCAGTCTTTTGTCAATGAAGTTCAACTGCAGGATTTATCTTTGTCCAAAATAAAAAACAATTGAAAAAATTTGCTTTAAAGTTCTCTTGAGAAATATACTTTGGAAAAAAATAGGAAAAGAAAATAATGGGTTGGACTATTTTTCTTTTTGCATATGATTGAATGCCACTTGGCTGATATTAAAGCTGAAGCAGCCATGAAACTTCAATCCCTTTTATGTCTGCCTTCAAAAGCCAGTACAAGGTCTCTGTTTAATGGTGGTCTTTTCTGTGGTGTTAGGGCTACATATATAAAAATGGAAGCTGATGCTGCTCCCCAAAGAACCAGTTCTTAGTGTTTAAAGTAGTTAAGTTTTGGGATGTTGTTAATTTATGTTAGGAAGACTTGTAGTGGCTTATGGTGCAGGATCTTTAGTCTTCAGCCCCCACATTTTTTGGTGCAGTTGTTTAAATACCCTGACTGCTGACATGACAAGGTGCTTTCTCTAGTTCATTCTTAATGACTAATTATAGTGGCTGAATTAATGGCTCAGCTTCTCTTTGATTTCCTTTAATTAGCTTCAAAGTAAAAATCTAGCTAAATTGAAGCAAAACTACTTCAGCTATAGGGCATACTTCTATTTATAAATGAACCTAAACACCATTCAAGAGTTGTCTTTCAAGAGCTTTTATATTTTAGGTAAGTAATTAGTAAGTACTTTTTCCTGAAGGTGCCTTACACTGTGCTCTCAGCTGTGTTAGGGTGCTGCAAGGGGAGGTCTGTAAGTGACAGCCTTGACCAGAGATAACCAAGGAGGTACAAAGATGTCAGCCGGCCTGAGTGCTATTTGAATATTTGTATCCTAGCTGTTCAGTATAAAATGGAAATTATTAACAGTTTATGAAGGGTTTTAAGTGTATGACCCAAGTTCACAGCTTTCTCACTAGCTGTAGTAACCGCAGCAGCTGGGTGTTGTTGCTTCAACAGATCATAACTTATATGCCTGTTGAAAGGGTCCTGAAACCTACTTTTAAGAGTGATTTCTTTTCTTGTTAGAAGTATTAAAAAACAGAAGTTAACATTCCATTTCACTCACCTATTTTTTTTTCAGCCTATATTTTTAGCCTTATCAGGCTAAACTAGTAATGTCCTATTCACTTTGATTCAGCCTTTAATTTTTTTTAAATTCCTAACTGCTTCAAGAAGATGGTGCAAATTTTTACTAGGCAGCGTCCTCTACATCTTTCTGGCCAGCACTTTTTACTATATATGGCGTCAGCTTTCCTCAAACTGAATAACCTGAGGCTTTCAGTTTTTGTTTAAACATCTTAACTAGAAAATTCTGGGGAAAAGCCATCACTGCATGAGTTCGTTATGCAGATGTGTACAAGGTATATGGAAGCATCTAGTATTGTACTGTGTTACCTCATTGATACCAAAATTGGATTTGTCCTAGTCTTACATGTTAAAATTTGTCATGTTCAAGTTAGACTCCAGGGACAACTGACTGAATTCTATAATTGTTTTTTCAGTGGATAGATTAATTTGAAACTGTCCTTTTATCTGAAAGTCTACTTTGCTCTGAGAATGGGATCCCTTTAAAAATGTGCTAGGTGTTTATGAGAACTGAAATTTTAGGGTAGTTTGGCTTTCCATTTGTGAGTCGCCATTTTCTCTGTAAAGTTGCTGCTTCTTTTGAAAACTGTTCAATTCACATGATCTGTGCAGCTTTCTACATTAAATATATTTGTCATCTGAAAAACTTGTGAAGTTCTGGATCTGGAAAAGTCTTGCTCTTTCCTGCAGTTATGGATGTCTTAGGATTGGGGTGTATCTAGGTTTGAGTGGGGTACTACCCTTTTGATGATAGCATAATACCTTGTGATGAATGATCTAGAGTTTTTCAAAGTGTTTCTGTAAATTTAGAAATTACATATACAATGTGTATGTTCAAGAAAGTCAAGCAGAATTCTGTAGAAAAGCCTAAATTTAGTATTTCCAACTTTAATATGATCAGTTTTTCAACCTTAATATTGTAACTTTCATAACTGTTGAATCAATGACTGAAACATAAAATATGTAAATAGTGAGATTGTGTATATGGAACAGTTTTCTGACTGTAGGCAGTAATGATTGAGTAGTATTTCCAGTGATTGTTTTTTAATTTATTTTTCTTCCCCCATCTTAGATCTTAGTTTTCAAGCAGCTACTCGAATTATGTCTACCCCTATTTATGATGCCTTAAAGATAATGAAAGACGTCTCTCAGAACTTCCCAATAAGAGCCAGGTATGATATTTAAGCTTTTTTTTTTTTTCAAACACTATTTTTATGTTTGCATTTGCCTGTAATGACAGTAATACAGATTTATATCCAAGTCCTGCAGTCACATACTCATGTTTGACAGCTTGCTAGATGGATTCCAGGCAGTTTCACTGAGTAGAAGATAACTCCAGGGAGAGCTTGTGGTCAGTCTCTTAAATGTTTCCTGTCTGATGCAGGAGATGCCATAAGGACATCCTAATCACTACTTGAGGCACTCAGTCCTCATGGATTTCACTAGACTGATATTTCCCCAGGTGAAAACTTCTGTTGAATTAGTAGCAGAACTAGTCACAGTGGGAAGAGACAAAATACCATTAGTAAATTTTGTGGGCATCTACACACATTAGTTCTAAGCACAGTGTTGCTTTGAGATTGGGACCTGTTGTGTGGTAGTGTTCTTACTGGGGAAGATGTGTCAGATTACTTAATAAAAGATCAAGATAAATATTAAATAAATGGACATATCCTGATATTAGCTATCCAAATATGAAAAATTGTTCTTCCTGTAAGCCAGTAGTATTGTAATTGAGAAATGCTTTTCTTCATACTTATTAAGTTCTTCATGTAATCCTATCAGCAATATTTGCTTGAATTACTGAATTAAATGTAATGCTAAATAGGGCTCTTAACGCAGCGTGCTTTCACATTTTGCCACTCTTGTTTAATTATCACAGTATTTCATTGTCACCCCTGATTGTTTCTTGGAGAAAATCTACACCATAATGGAAAAACTACCGTTGTAACATCTTGTGTCAAGGAAGCAAAATGCCTTTTAAAATGCCTGAAGCATAATTATTATGAAATAGTATGGTCTAAATTTGCACTTAGATTAGCAATCAGAAAATTCAGCTTTCTAGTAGGAGATAGTGGAAGTGTGCAAAATGTCGAACTTCAGGTCCAGTTCTGTTCTTTAAAGGACAAGAAAAAGTCATTTTGAAGTGTGCCAGGTGACATTTAAATAATGGATTTCACTCGTCATTAAATCGTTACATTCCACTCCAACTCCCATTGTGTATTTGTGGCATTAGAGAGCTCAATTTACCTACTCTTCAAGTATTTTCTGGGTAAAAGTACAAGAAGACTTCAAAATTATTAAAAGGGGAATCACTCTTTCTGTCCTGCATGATATATTCTAACATGGTAATCTAGCATGCTATTTGTAACATGAGAGATTACAAATATTTAAATAATTTAATTTTTGTAGGTCTTCATTGACAGCTTAAAGGGACATTGTGTAAAAATAGTGCGCAGACTAAATTTCATTAATAATCTTCTCATGCTTAACCTGATGAATCAAAATACTAGTTTGGAAAAAAACTAGAAGAAACAGGAAATGAAGTTATTGCTTAGTCACTTTAGATAAATAGCCTATCATTATAATAATAGTATTTTTAAACTGTGTAAGTTTCAGACAGTTTTTATATGAAAACAACCATTTTTATTACATGAAATTTGGTTTAAAAAGGCTGTATGTGAATTCTAGAACTGTAGTTATGAGAATAAAATACTGTGTGTTTCTTAAAAATGGGGTTCCTTAGACCTTAAAAATATTATACCACTCCTCTGAAATGTTCTTTCACTTTCTAATTTACCACTTGTATTTTTATCTCAGTATTTCCAGTTGAAAAGGTTAGTCTTGAGGTAGATTTTACAAAATGTCATCAGATGTAGACAGTGTACCAGATGATATATGTCATGGCAACATTTTGATAATTCATTTTATAAGGTATTTTTCATCTTTGATTTGTTATATACTTGTCATATTATTGCATTCTCAACGAGAAGATAATTAAGTATTATAATGCTCTGTTACTTGCTATTTATTAATCATTCACAGATGTTAACATTGTGATCCTGTGAATGATTCCTTTTTTCCTCAACATTCAGTACTACATGGCTACATGTTCTTCCAGATAAGAATAAACTTGCATAAAATTATAGGGAATATTTCAAACTTAAGGTCATTCAAAAACTTTCCTACAGGATGTAGAAAGATAAATAGTATCCACTTACTTTCAGCCAGTGAAGTGTTTCTCTTTAGTTAGAGTCTTGCACTTGATGATTACAAAAACATTGGTAACAATTTTGTGACGCTCTGAACAAATTGAACAAATGACGGAACTGAAAATGAACAGATGGCTTCCACAGGTATGCTTGTTACCTCAGGTTGCTAGGGTGTCCTTTTTAAGGGTCAACCATCATACTTTCTCCATAATATTATGCTAGAATCCTGCATTGTCAACTGCCATGAATGAACAAAGAGCTTGATTGCTGTCTATTGCTAGAATAGCTATCAGTAAAGCTTACCTTTTGCTGATGGGTATTTTACTATCTTGCTAATGTTGGACCACCTTTGTATTTTTTTTTCCATCTTCTTATTTTCATATTTTTGTTTTATTTTTCGGCTGAACTACTCACATTAGGAGCCATTTGGAAATATACAGGTTGTCCTTTTTATCTGTCCATTTTTTTATCAACTGAGTGTGCTTCTGAGAGTTACAGGCCCTACTATTTTTTTTGAGTTCAGCATGATAAAATTCAGGTTTTTAAAGTATTTTTTTAATTTTTTTACTTCACAACTCTCTAATACCAAGCTTGGAAAACATACTCTTTGCTCCTACAATATGTCTGTTTGGTCGCCTGGAAAGCTTGAATAGTTATTTAAAATAAACTGATTTTATGTCTTACTTCTGATACACTGTGAGAAATGTGGAGTATACTAAAAGATCTATTCTGAATCAGTTTCTTTAGGGGGAGGTGAGGATTTATATTATTAAATACTTTATTTTCCACAAATTTGAAACTGGCTTACAGAATCATTCTCAGTTTGCCTAGTTAACTTTCAAGTTTAAGATGACTCCAGTTTTTCTTGAAGCCCCATACAAATTCACTAAAACATGTACAGTCCTGGTTTGAAATAATGTTCAACTAGAACATTTATTTTTGCGGTTATCTGGACGGTCATTTTTAAGTTAATATGGTTTAGGTTTTTTTAAAACATGGAGAGATTAATTTTCCTCTGAAAGTGTTTTATGATAAGCCTGATAATTACAAACTTCACATACAACACACTGTGGCAGGGGAAGATAAAATAGTCATCCAGAACATTCATCAAAGGTAAAAAAGACAAATTGATGGGTTACCTTCAAAAGATGGAATGACTAAGGAAAGTAAAACTGTCTTTCTGTGAATGCTTAATATTTTCAGTGGTCTCTATCTGCAAATCTCTTTTTTCTAAGTCTCAGCTAATTTTAAAGTGGTTATTGTTTGCATGTTTTCCTTGCCTTTGTCCAGACAAATCCATGGCTCTTCATGCTGTAAAGTTGTGTACTGTGGAGACAGTAATATGAAGTTAAAATATGCAAATATGGTATGCACATAGGTAATAATTTAGATGACCAAACAGCTTACTTTATTGTAATACACATCCAGAAAAACAAGCCATGAGGAAAGATTGAGAGTGATAAAAAATACATTGATGATACTACTGCAAAAAAAAGTCCTAGCCTGAATCTGAAATGTGGGTTTCCTAGAGTAAAACAGAACTATATTTGTCTTAAATATTCAGTATTTATGATACTGCATTACTCTTCTTTTTAAGACTTAATTAGAGTATTCTTCAGTTACAGTGCATTGGATGCTTAATGAAAATACCAATTTCATATAAAATAATTCTTTTTTTTTAAATAACAGGATTGAGTGATACAAATATTTTATTTTAACAGATCACTTACAAGAATACCTGTAGACAAGAAAATGCAAAAAGAAATAGAAGAAAATCAGAAGGTTTGTTTTTATTTCTTCAGATGGACATTTGAACTACTATTGTATTGCTGCTTTTGGAGATTTTTTGTTTTTACTGCAGCAACTTTGACAGTTTTTGTTAAAGAAAAAGCGCTAATTGTTCTAAAAATCTGTTGTGAGACAGATTAACACTTAAATATGTAATTCAAGTATTTCACTTTCTGCTATTTGTGAAACTTTCTCCATTCTCTCTTTAGGTTTTACAGAATTAGGCAAGGCCAAACAATTTTCATGGAGTGTTGAGTTGAGTCACAGATTGTGTGCTGGGAAAGCAAAATAGGTATCAGTTACTTTTTCTATGGCTATGGTGTTGAATCTAAGCCTGCTGCTTATGTTATGGTCAGCAAATGCAAACTTGGAGCTTTTCACACTCTCAAAATCACACATGCAACTGTTCTGCAAGGTGTTTTGAACATCAGCTGTGGCAGATGGGGGTTTTGTTTTCATCCTTGACTCACTGCATCATTTTTGCCTTGTACCGTGTGAGGAGTCCCTGTTGCTGTGATTTTGACTGATTCGAGATTTATTCTGAGATACCACTTAATGTTTGTTGAATTCATTATGTCTGTCTGTGTTCAGTTTAGATTTTTTCTTTCACGTTGAGTGTTCCAGGTAAATGTGAGGTACCATTCTTGTAGGACTGGTCATGTGAAATTACATTAATGATTAGTCAAATGAAATGATTGGGAGAAGTAAATTAAAATTTGGAGCTGAAACAAATTACAGTGGATATGTGTGGTTGGTCAGCTGAATCACACCTGTGATTCCATTAATATATTAACTACATTAAGAGGATTTTATGCACCTATCACACTAAGTTTTAATTTCATGTGAGGTCACATCCTTCCTGTAGTCTAAAGGCCTTTAAGCAGCTAAAAGCTAAAATTTATTGAATTAAAGGAAAGAAACTTTTTGAACACTGATGCTTGAGCACAATAAATTGTCATGTGCATTCTTGAACTGCAGTACATCCATCTAGCAGCAGGAGAGATATGATCCCATGCTGTGTGTAACTGGATGATTCCCTCTCAAGATAATGAAAGTTGAATAGGAAATGCAACGGGAGGAAATAAAGTTATTACAAGTGAAAGACATGTGATGATTTAGGTGTAATGAGTTGATACCTAAGCAAGAAATAGACAAAGAACTGCTATAAATAAAAGAAAAAAATAAAATCTCATTAATCTGAACTGAAAACTTGCAATGCAATAATTTGCTGAAGTTTAACAAGAAAATACAATATTAATATTACCAGCCTTGAATTCTAGTGTTGGATGCCTAAATACTCCTTCCCTCAACGTTTTTATGATAGTCAATGCACTTCTAGAAATCAAATATCTAGCATCAAAATTGTATTAAGAATCTTGCCTCTGATCTATCAATATCTGTAAGCATCTGAAGGGAGGGTGTCAAGAAGATGGAGCCAGGCTCTTCTCCATGGTGCTGAGCAATAGGATAAGAGGCAATGGGCAAAAACTGGTGAGTGGGGAAGTTCCATCTGAACATGAGGCAGAACTTCTTTACTCTGTGAGTGACTGAGCTCTGAAACAGATTGCCCAGAGTGGTTGTGGAGTATCATTCACTGGAGATATTCAAGACTGCGTATCTGGACACTGTGCTGTGCAATGTGCTTTAGGATGACCTTGTTTTGGGAGGGAGATTGGACCAGGTGACACACTGTGATCCCTTCCAACATTAACATTCTGCAGTTCATCTTGGTTATTTTCTGATTTGCATTTTCTACTTACATTTAACTGTGTGAAAGTAACCACACTGCTTTACAGAAATGATACCAATTTCAGTGTTCCCTCCTTTTTGCTCTCATTTGTTCAGTTACAGGTTTATATCAGGAGTGACATACTGAGCCTGAGTTGCTGCTATAGGCATGCTTTTCTTAAAGTACATTTTTTTGTTCACGCTTACTTTGTTTAGCAAATAGGAGCCAAATTGAAAAAAAAATACATCTTTCTTCTCATGTGTATTTTTTGTATTTTCTATTTCTCTGTTGGGAGTTAAGGCAGATCTGGAAATCTGACTGCTCCTTCTGTCATGAGTTAGAATACACTACTGCTGTTTCTCCTGTCACTTATCTTGCTACAGACTGAATGGTCTGAATGGTCTTGTGCCTCAGAGCTCTCTGTAGGAAAATTATAATAGATGCTTTACTCCCTAAATACCATCTTCCTCTTGTATTTGTTTATTGTGGATCTTTTTTCTTCTTTGCCAAGCAAAGATTTACTATCCCTTTCTCTCTGTGTTCTTTCCATGGTCCATTTGTTAGACAAGATTTTAAGTTTCTAGTCCGTTTTTCCTAATTCCTTGAAACAGTTCAACTACAAGTTTTTCAGAATTGAGATATATTAAGTCATTGAGAAAGCTGGTTTCAAGTGGAGGGACACATGTAAGGTTCCCTTTGCTGTGTGGATGTATAGAAATAATTTTAAAACTTACAAGCTGTATTTCTGTATGTGTGTATTTTCACTTTGTCGGCAAACACTGAGAATATGTCCTTTTCTCTGCCTTGGACAGGTAGGTTGTTTTAATTTGTATCTGTACATCTGAAGTATATTAAATAGCACTCATAAAATATGTGGTCATGATTTTTTCCAACACTTAGATAAAAGAAGAAATTGTGTGGAAAAGATTTGATGTGTCTGTTTTGCAGAATTGCTTAAGGGTGTTTATATATGTTATTGTAGACATAGACCTAAATAAGTAAGCAGTACTTTTTACTTCTTAGCATTTCCATGAAACACTTGGAATTCAACCTGGAGAAGCACGTTTGTTTCTGAATGGCCTTCATATTGACCTGGATTTTCAAGATCCCTTTAGGTAAGATGTACATTTTGTTTGAAGGTCACAGACTTACTGGGCAGTTCTGCTTCTGGTCCTAATCTCACCTGTTGCATTTTGGGGGCAAGGAAGTGTTCCAGTAGGAGGAATACTAATTTACAGTGGTTTTGCTTAGAGTATGGACATTATGTAAGTAGTTGAGAATAGCATTTTCTCTTGGAAAATATTTTCAAATTTGCTTATAATTTTACAACTCACCATGCAAAATTAATTTGGAAATGGAAAGAATCTAACGTGTGTTTGTAAAAAGGTGTGAAAAGCACTTTATAAAAAAGTAAGCAATGCTTTCATATCCCTCTTACTTGAAAATCAGGAAAATATAGACATGAAGGCAGTCACAAACTCTTGCCAGCTGTGTTCTGCTGTGGAGTACTTCAGGAGGATTTTATTCTCAAATTTGAACTTTCAGATTGCAGCAGATATTCCAGAGTCCCATTGGATCTTCTGGCAGGTTTAAGGGTGTGGCTGTGTGTTTCCTCTATGCTGAGTTCTGCCATGATACAGGCTTAGAGTTCATCTGTGTCTCCATTACTTGCTTGCCTCTCTATTCATTCGCAAAGCTGCTTCTTAGAGTACCCCAGCTTGGATTTTGGCATCAGGCAGGACAGTGCAGCAAGAAAGTTTTCACTCTGCTGTCCTGACACTTCTTACTAAAGACAGATAAAATTCCTTTGTATAAAATAGATCTAAATGAATAAAAGCACTGTATAATGTGTTGTAATTATGTTTTGAAATAAGTTAGAGGCATAGTGTTATTAACTGATTTTGTTTTAAACATTAGGCTGTGGGACAATATAAAGAGAAAACATTCCTAAGACTATTAACAGGAGGATTTTTTTAGTTTTAAAAGTAATTTTTATGTCATGACAAGAGGTCTTTGTAGACATATGTACTTTATCTTCCTGAAAAAGAATTTTAGAGACTCTTAAACTGGAAGGAAAAGTGATGCATGGCCTTCATGAACTTGGAATCAAAGGAGAGACCCTGAGTAAATTTATGAGGTTGCATGTACATCCTAAAGATAATAATTATGCACTTGATATTCGTCACTCTTCAATAATAGTAAGTAACTAGAGTTATTTTTTTAGAGATTACATCTTTAATAATTCTCTGTATAAAACAGTTTTCCTTTTTTTTTTACCTCAGTTGAAATAGTCTGCATAAGGCCATATATCAATTAGCAGTTCAAAATGTTTTCAGGGGTAATATCTCTTCAGTAATATCTCTTCAGTATTTTCTCAAGTTTATACCTTATTAAAATATTAAGATATAGGGCGTTTAATGGAAACAAAAAATATAGAGTAGTTGCACACTCCAAACTATAGAATTTGCCTTTTATAGCAATTAATGTAGCTACGTAATACTACATATATCTCATATTATACAAGACTTCTAAGTGTACTTCACAAGTATGATAAGTAAATTTTGGGCCACTTAAATATATTATTTCTAGCTGTCCAATGACAAATTGGAAAAATTCTTCAAAATTTACACAGGTTTCATTACAAAGGTTATAACAGCAGGGGAAAAGGCACAAAGCAGCACTCCTACAGCACTAAAATATTACTTTCTTGCATCTGAAAGAGCCACTTTGACTCTTCTGTTTGCCCCAGCTTGCACATTTATTCTTCTAGCTTCTTGCTAGAAGAATAAATCAGCCACGTTGGCCGATTTATTCTTAATTGGCTATTTTGATCTATCTGAAGTTCTGTTGCTGCAGTCTGAAGATAAATACAGTGCTTGGATTACAAGATGGTTGTGCTATGTTACACACATCTGTGTGATACATTGTTATGATGTTTGCATTGTGAAAGTAATTTTCACCATTAAAAAAAATAGTTTTATTCACATCCTTATACACAGCACTAATGATCCTTTTTCCTTTTCCATCCACTATTAGTTTTATTGTGTACTGTAGATAAAAACAGTTTGATTAAAAAGAAAAAATAAAGATAAAATTTAGCAGCTATTTCCTGTTATTATTTAACAAAAGAGAGACATTTTATAGTATTATTATGCCTACATATTTTTCTCAGTGTTCGATGCATGTTTTCTAAATGGTAGCCTTTTTTGTTTTAGTGGATTAATAATATAGAACAAGATCACAGCTATAGCACATGGCCTGCAAGCTATCAGGAACTGCTAAAACCCTCATTTCCTGGATTTTTACATGAGATTAGGCGCAATTTATATAATTTGGTAAGTTTGGAGAACTTTGGTTTTTTTGCATACTGTATATGTTAATATGTGAGCAGACAGTTATTAAAAAATACACGTGCTGGATTTATTGTTAAGTTTTCTATGTGGATCTGCTAAGAGTAGTGAAAACTGCTTTATCTAGTGAGTCACAGGTGGTTATTAGTTTGATTTGCAGATTTGGGCACAGTTTTGTAAAGAGTTTTTATGTTCCTTTCTGTGTTACACATAGAAAATTCACTACTATCAAAGCATGAGTGAAGGTAGTGATAGCTGTCCATGGTTTAGAGATGGTAAACTGAGGTACAAAGATATTTAAGTTATAAAGCATACTAATTATTAATGTATTGTAGCTTAATTTTTCCTCTGTAAATAGGATTCTGTGTCACTTAGTACGTTAGGGAAGCAGCTATTGCTGATTTAAATTAGAAATTAGAAAAGGTAGTCTTACAAACCATAGAAGCATAAAATGGTTTGGGTTGTAATGGATCATTAAAGGTTACCTAGTCCAGCTCTCCTGCAATGACCAAAACTTCATCCAGCCTGTTCTTTAACAATTTAAATGGTGGTCCATCCACAGCTTCTCTGACCGACCAGTTCTCCTGTGACACCTTTGGTGTCTCACCATCTTCACTTCTTCATATTCAGTCAAAATCTTCCCTCTTTAAGTTTAAAACTGCTACCTCGTGTTCTATCACTACAGTGTCTCTACTACTGGTAAAAAAACCCTCTCCTTCTTGTAAGTCTCCCTATGCAATAGGAGTGGTGCTCCAGATTCTGATTGGTTTTGTGGCCCTTCTTTGGACCCACTTGAGGTC
This sequence comes from Lonchura striata, assembly GCF_050655825.1. Classification (NCBI taxonomy): domain Eukaryota; kingdom Metazoa; phylum Chordata; class Aves; order Passeriformes; family Estrildidae; genus Lonchura; species Lonchura striata. The sequence continues at coordinate 78,489,889 of NC_140703.1, read as the reverse complement.
CATGTCTTTCCTGTGCTGGGAACCCCAGAGCTAGATGCAGCACTCCAGGTGGGGTCTCACCATGGCACAGGGACAGAATCCCCTCCTTTGCCCTGCTGTCCACGCTGCTTTGGATGCAGCCCAGGACATGTTTGGCTTTCTGGCCTATGAGTGCACACTGCCAGCTCAAGTCCAGCCTCTCATCCACCAGCAACCCCCAAGTCCTTCTTGGCAGGGCTGTTCTCGATCTGTTCAACCCTCAGCCTGTGCTGATAAACAGGGAGTTGCTGCAGCCTAGATGTAGCACTTTGTACTCAGCCTTGTTGTAATTCGTGAGGTTCCCATGAACGCACGTCTTGAGCTTGTCCAGGTCCCTCTGAACGGCTTCCCATCCTTCATGTGTGTCAGCTGCACCACTCAGCTTGGTATCCTCTGCAAAGCTGTTGAGGGCACACTTGGTCCCTTTGTCTTTGATGCGAAGTGATGCAAAGTTTATGTGTAAAAAGACAATGAAAATACCAGCAATAGGTAAGAAAAAAGCGTATCTTTATAATGAAGTATAAGATATGTGTAATATGAAGTAGCTTGTATTGCATATTCAGGGTTTCATAAAAGAGCTGTATTATAGAAATCTATAACACACCATTTCAATATCATCTGAAGGGGGGTGTTCAAAATTTTTAAAGTTACTCTTCCTTATTTCAGCTACTGTAGCAAATTTGATGAATTTTAAGAGGAGTTTGCAGTGCAAAGTTTATAAATGAGGTCCAGTTAAATCTGCATAAGGATAATTTGCCTATGCAGACACATCCCAGTTTTAGATTCTATGCATGTCTGAAAGATCTGAGTTTATACTCTAAGCTACACTAAGTGAAAGAGTGACTACAAAGGTAGGCGAGACAGGAAGGAAGAAATCTTCCCAAAAGCCCAATTATTTGCTTGAAGTTTTTAACCAAAATATTGTTGATTTATTTTTGTTTGGTTTTCACAACAGAAGAGAATTTGTTAAAAGATGTAACAGAAAAATCAGCATTATATCTTTCTAAAATAAGTATGGAATTTATTAATAAAAGCAGAGTAATGGCACAGAGTCTTTCAAAGGAGGAAAGTTGGATGGATCACTTGGTTTGAAGTTCAGTGAATGGTTAAATCCTATTTTCACCGTTTGGTCCAAATTCCTTAATTCTGATGTTTTTTTCATTTATAGTCTTAATGTTTACTCAAAATGAATGCTTTAAAAAATTGAAAACAGCTGGGGCATACAGTTTCTTTGGAAATTAATGTTCTTGTCTAAGATTTTATGTTTGAAGAAAAAATAAAAACAGACATCAAGAATAAATATTGGATGCCTGATATGTTTTTTCTTCTTAGGTACTTTTTGTTGATCCTGTCCAAGAAGATACTGGTGATTATATGAAGCTGGCAGAATTATTCTATCATCATGATGTACCACTTAGGTAAGGAAAACTGAAAGTCTTGAGGAAAAATCTTTAAATAAGGATTCTTTCCTTTTTTCTTCATCTTCTGTTCTACTAGACAAGGATGTGAATTCAGGTTAAATCCAATGTAACAACATTTTAATAAAGCACATTTGTTACCCATTTGTGTCAAGCTTACTCAGGTATTAAGTGTTCTTAAGCAAATAGATTGCAAGGTATAACATACATGAGTGTGTATAAAATGAACTGCACAAGTCTGATAAAAATTTATCTTGTGAAAGAATCCCACTGGGTGCCCTTGCAAAGTTGCATTCTAATAAAAATATTCGTTATATAAAACATTCTTTCAAGGAATGTTTTCAATTTGAGAGAGAGACACTTCTGAGGAAGAGTCTGGTTGATCTGAGATACCTAATTGTAAAAAAAAGTGAATTGGTCTCAGAAATGGCTGTTTATTTCCACAGTTTATTAAAGGATATCCAAGGTTCAGCAAGATGAATTGCATGTTAAATATTTAAAATCTTCCTGTGAAATGGCTTTTTGTGTCCTCAATAAATTACAGGTGTTTCATTTTACTTTAAAATTTTACTAGTCCTGATCTTTTTTTGTGGTTGTTTTTCTTAATCTTTTATCATTCGATTACAAAAGCATAATGAAAGATAGATCGCAGTGTTCTGTGTGTCTTCACAGAAAGTTTTGGGTTGAAAGTGACCATAAAGATAGTATGGCCTAGTCTCAGTCCAGGCTTTTTATATGAAAATAGTATCAGTGCACCACCTCCAACAGGCCTTTTTACCTCCCAAGCTTCATATTCCTTTGTGTTTTCTTTCAATTAATGGAAATGTAGGGATTAGTAGTAGATATGTTTAAAAGTGATATGAGTGGAAAATGAACAGCAGTGTCAGAATTGTGGAAGGCCCAGAAGGTTAAAAAAGCCAGAGAAGGGCTAGTAGGAGTGGCACATACTGATGATGGGACATCAGTACCCCAGCACATCTTCATGCCTCTACTCAAGTTATCTCCAGGAAAAATTAGGTAGGCAATGCCTATATTAAAACAAAGACTTTAGCCATTAAGAGATGATGGCAGGAATGTAAAGAATCAAAACCTCCATATAGGTAAGGAGAGAAAGTACCGTGATTAAACCCTATTGACTCACAGAAGTCTTAATTATTGTCAGCTGTAAAAGGTATATGTAAAGTCAGTACATAGTTGGTAACCTAAGCATACTGCAGAACTGATGTAGGATACCCGCTGGCATCCTGTGTCAGCACACAGTCACAGGAACACCACCCAGGTACAGGGTTTTTATGTTTATGTGCTGGGCAGATCACTTGAATGCAAACATTTGGTTCTTCCATGTTTGTATTAGAATTTGTGTGAAGCAGATACTGTGTTGAAATGTATGATCTCTTTTTTTTTTTTTATAGAATTGGAATTGTTTTTATTTTAAATACAAGAGAAGAAATTGATGGAAATGAAGATGCTGGAGTAGCTCTTTGGAGAACTTTTAATTACATTGCAGAGGAATCTGACACCTCTCAGGCCTTTATGTCGATAATTAATGTTAGTTCTTTCACAAGAAATCATCTATTTACTTCTGGTTTATAATTTATTAATAGTTAGGCTCTTGCTACCTTGTGATAACATGAGATGTATGCATTTACTTTATGCAGAAATTAAGTATTAAAAGCATGTATAGCATTAATAGTCTATAGAATTAGTTGTAGAAATACTTTCCACTTGCAGAAACCAATTTTCTCTTGTAATTTTGCCTATCAATGGGCTTCCTTCAATAATATAAAAAAAGTAGATGCATGCCTTGCAGCTTTTACTATTAAGAAAAATTATTCTGTATTATTTGTGTTAATGTAATGGCATGTCTTTGTGTTCTGTGTTTTTTGGAGTACAGGGATTTTAATGTCAACTCTGGCAGTCCTATAAGATTTGAATAAACCCTTTCTTATTGTCCAGTGTAGGAAGTGAAAGAGTAAGATAATTTCTTTTCTTCAGTCATGCTTGAGCTGTCCATGGGTGTAGAAAACATAGAAGTACTCCAGGCTTGCAGCTTAATGAGACAGGTTAACTTTGAGAGAATGCAGATTCTCATAAGACAGGAATTTCAGAGATGAGAGGTGAATGGAGGAGAAATAAGGTGACCCATCTATGTAGAGGCTCTGTGGGTCAAAGTTAAGAGAACATGCTATTTATGCATAGCAATTTTTCTTCCCTTTGTTTTCTGATTTTATGTTTAGTGCTTAGAAAATGTCATGGTGTCATGGACAAACTTAGAGAGTTTAAGATTAAAGGAATTGAAGTAACTAGGAACACCTTGGAAGAGAAATCAACAAATGTTAGGGAGCTGACATGCATGGGTAACAATTATCCATGACTAGATCAAAAATATAATTTACAGTGTGCTTTTTAAAATGTATTCCTCTCTTTGTTTCATAAATAAAAAGGGGGGATGATAAATATAATTGAAAGATAACAAAAATAGAAGCAAGAAAATAAAGTTTGAGCTATTCAGAGCTATAGAGGAAAATATTGCTCCTCATTTGAAGAGAAATGAATAATTTTCACTTCAAATTTTTATTGTCTGTTTGATGAAAGTAATAAAATATCTTTCTATGAAATAAAATAATGGTAAGGAAAAATTACCACTAACTAGTTTAGGCTTGGATTAATAAGGATTCAGGTAACTACCTATGTTAGTTAGTTTATAGAGAGAATTTAGATTACATCTCCAATTAGTAGAGAAAAATAACCTTTCACATTTAGCTCACATAGGTATATTTCTGGCCACTTCAGATTTAGACTAAAGGTATAATGATCAATTGGAACAGTGCTCTAATAAAAAGTCATGTATATGTGCAATGGTGATCATGGTGATAATTATAAAGCAGTATAAAAACTATAGTACAGCAATAAAAGCAATATGAAATTATACCTGTATAAAGTTTTCTAGTGCACTATAAAGAGATTATACTTATTGTTTATTTACTTCTATTAATTTTATCTAGTTGTTTGACAACTTACTACATTTTTTAATTTCTTTCGGTTATAATTCTTACAGATGTACCATGAAGTGAAAGATGGAAATATTCTGACAGTAGATGATGTGAAACATGTTCTTAGGAGTGAGTACCCCCATGCTAATGTTCAGAGTATCCTGGATGTTCATTCTGAATATGATGAAGGGAGGAAGGTACGTTGAGAGCTGTGCTGAGTAAGAAATACTGCAGTGTATACAACTCAGTGCATTTACTAGTTGAAGGATTGCTAAATGTTAAAGCACCTTTGAGTGAAATTTTTCTTCAGCCACCATTCAGTTGTTAATGGAAATGTTGTAAAGGTTTCTGCATTACTACGCTCATTATGAAAATTGACTCTTGCCTGCTGCTTTCAGGAGTCACAAGTATTTTTCTAGTAGGCATGTCAAGGGGTCTCTCTTGAATTCTGCTTTCTTATCAAATAGAGTTTGACTTGCAAACACAAAAACCTTTTGACTTTTTTTAGGGTTCTTTCTGTGGTAAAAGCAGCTTTGACTGTCTCAGGGTTCTTCTCCGATGTTATTTGCTTAATTTTTATTTTTATTTAAAGTAAAATAAGCTAAGAATGTTAAGCAAAATAAATGGCAGTATCTCAGCAAGATGATAAAGCAAAAGTTCACAACAAAGTATAAATCTATAATTTAAATCTATAATTTCCTTTGTCATTCTATGTGACAAATGAGTCCCATCTGTCCTGTTAGGTTTCCAAATGCTTTCTGTTTTGTCACTGCCACTCATGACAAGGTGTGACAGTGAAGAGTGCTTGAAGATTAGAGTTCATCCTCTCTTGATACCAATTTCATTTTTTTACTACAGTCAGCCAAAGTCTCTTTAATCCTGTGATATTTCTGATTTGATCAGGCAGGAGCAACCTTTTATAAGAAGAGTGGCCTGGGCCCACTGCCTCAAGCGCTGTTTAATGGCGTGCCCTTTCCCAGAGAGGAGATGGATGCAGCAGAGCTGGAGACGCTTATTCTTCAGAGGATTTTTGATGCCACCGGCTTCTTCCAGCGGGCAGTGTTCATGGTATGCTTAACATTTCTGAATGAGTGCAAGATGAGGTATTTAACAGTGAATTGTTTCAGTCATGCCTATATATTATGGTTTTTTATAATGAGATGGCTTGAAATTAGTAATATTGCACCTGCAGTTACATTGTTACAGTCATTTGTGGTCATGGTTTTGAAAGTGTATATTGAAATTATTCAAGGCTGAAGGATCAGCTAAGCATATAGTCATTATATGGAGTTTTTCAACCAGAAATGAGAATGTACTGCAAGTGTCCATTGAAAAAATATTTTGAAATGCTGTCCGTGTGATATTTATATGGTTTTGATCTGACACTGTCCATAACTTGATGTGTATAGAAACTTTAAGCTCAATTGAAAGATTGTACAAATACTTGGACATTGTCTTGAAAATCTGTCTTAAAAGTACGGATTTTACATTTTTTTCTTACTCCAGGGTTTGTTAGATGATCATGTAAATGCAGTGGATTTTCTTATGGATCAGAACAATGTAGTTTCCCGTATAAACCCCAGTATTCTTGGAGCAGAAAGAAGATACATACCTTTCAGATTCACTTCTGGTAACTCCTTTTCTTGGATGTTGTGATTTGCAGGTTCTTTTTTGGTTTTGTATTTTAAAGTCTAATACTTTGTGGTTTACATTATGCAGTTCCATTCCATGTGGAAGACTTCTCTACTTTCTCCTTTTTGGACTCACAAGATAAAAGTGCTGTGATTTCAGATAATATGAAGTATTTAACAAAAAAAGGTAATTAATTTTCTCTATGGGTTGTCTGTCTGTATATGACTATTACAAATTGTTAAAATTTACCAGTAAAATATCCTAAGTAAGTCAATATTCCATGGATTCTATGTAAATTAAATATTTCTCTATATCCCAATATCATCTTTCAGGAAGCAGAGCACACCTGAATGTTATAAACATAAATTATAATTTACAGGGTAGTTATTTTTTGTAGCTTTGAAATGGGGTGGATGTTGTGGCTAGTTGTTTTTATTTTACAAACATGAGGTTAAAAAGATTTACAAGACTTCTGCAACTTTGAAGGTAGACTCAGCTTCTATAATATATGGTTCTACTTGATGATATTGAAGTCTGGTTTTCAAATGACCCTTACTTGCAGCATTGTCAAGTGCAGAATGCATAGTTTGTATGTTTATACCAAAATCAGGAATTTCTAAATTTAAGGAATAATTTATAATGTTTCTAATTTATTAACATTAAGTATCTCCTTATTTTCCCTCTAGTTAGATAATTTAATTTTGCTGAATGAGCCTTTGTTTGTCTATAGAAAATAAATAAAATTTATATTCTGATGATTTATAACTCATTTATAGATTTTGTCTTTAGTTAAAACTTAAATGTTTTTGTACATTTCAAATGCTTTTTGACAAAATGTTCTCATGAGAAGAAATTACCACAATGGGGTCATAATTCTGCATGAAATTTCACAATAGTCTGTGCTTTATGAAACAGCTGCTCATTTATATCAGTCCAAGGGACACAATAACCCTGTTAATAAAGTACTTTCTTTCAGTGATTTTTATGTGGTATTTACAGAGTTTTACTTAATTCATTATCAGAACGAAATGCCAAACACTTAAATTTCTTTAAAATAAATTTATTTGGCTCTTTGATTTGATTATTTGATTCTGTGTCTGCAACCACAGGGGCATCCCAGTGAGCTGTCAAATGAGTGGCTTTCAATCTCTGTAGGATTATATTTCTACAATTGAGATCTCTTGTGCAACGTGTATGACCTTTAAGCTGTATTTCAAATCTCTCTCCCCAGTGTGTTTCTCTAAGCCACAACAACCTTTTCCTAGCATCTCACCAGAACCCTGGAAAATTTCTCTCCTTATGCATTATGTTTTAGGGGTAGACCTGAGTAGACTGATATTCTTCTACAGATAATTTTGCAGAATTTTTCACCCACTGTTGCTCTTCTGCAACAAGTAAAGAACAGGAAACCATAGAACAAGAAAAACAGAAATTACCTGCGTGTACACTTGCTTTCCTTGAACTGTGCTTAGTATATTCCCATTTGTGTCCAGAAATTATAAGATATTTCCTGCCTTTAGTTGAAGGAGTTTCCTTTGCTAGCAGGGAAAATGACTGGCTTAGTTTATGTGGTCCTGTAAGTACTTAATTCTTTTCATTTCTGGCTATATGATCAGTCTTTATCAAATGTTCACAAGTAACCTCTGGTAAAGCACGTTTTGTTAATTGAAACTAATTGTTTAGGGCCCTCTTGTCTCAATGCTGTAACAATGGATCAGCTCGTTTAGTCTCTCTCCTATTAATGTGATAAATTGCCTTCTAAGAATCTTACTTCAATTCGGAGGGCAAAAGATTCTGATGTGGCAAAGATTATTCTTACAGTTGAAGTCAGCAGTCAAATATACACATGAATTTAGAAATTACAAACAGAATGATTTTGTTTTTCGTTAGTCATGGGAAGATTCTGCATAGCATAAAACAGGATTGTCTTTAATTTTCAGATGAAGATGCATTGTATGCTGTTACTGTCTGGATTGTTGCAGATTTTGATAAGCCAGCTGGTAGACAACTGCTTTCTAATGCCTTGAAAAGCCTGGTGAGTTTCTAGAAGATTTTACTAAAATAGTTATTATGAATATGTTCTTAACAACTCTCTGCACACATTCAAAAATCATACTCTTAAATAAAAGTCTAACAACTTTGTTGATCAGGTGTAGCCCAGAATGTTACCTGGAAGGACTTGGGGATACTGCCTGTTGATGTGAACCATTAAGCATTGTTCTCTTGTATTCTATGGAAATTAAGCAACCATTTTTCCCTGTACTCTTTGTGTGCTTCTAAGATCAATTTTCATGTGTGTTTTAATATGCTCCTCCTAGCATCCACATTTATGAGTTTGCTTATTTTTAAGTTCTTCTGTGTTAACAATAAGATTTAAAGTATGAATGTATGAAATATAAATATACTTCAGAAAGTATAAATGTCAAGTCAGTATAAATGACAAAAAAGGACCACTGTTTGGGGCAGGTTAAAAGAGTACTTAAACTGAAATTGGGAAAGCATCTAGATTTTCTAATCAGAAATGAAATAGGAACCACCTAAGGGAATTAGAAAATTGGAATGTTGCCAAGAGAACGTGATAACAACTATGTCTTAGAAAGAGGCTTTAAAAAAGATTAAGAAGACTATTCAGTACAAGTCCTTGTTACAGAAAAACATTTAATTTCTTGAACTGCTTGATTTATGTCTCAGGCTTGACAGATGTACTCCCTCTTAGCTTCATTTTTTAACCCTCTTCAGTAGGGGAAATGTGCCACAGCTCCTATCTAAGAGGTGAGAACCACCTGGGCAAATCCCTTTGTGTTGGTGAGAAGAATCTAGGAAAAAACCCCAAAACATTAGATAAATTTCACGTGTTGCTTGGTCATGTAATTTTCAAATTTCATGAGGAATAAAATGAAACAGTATTTTTTTAAGTCCACTGATTTGTATTGAGGTTATTTACTCCTTTCTAGTCCATTTTATCTCTCAAGTCAGAGTCTAATATAATTCCTGATAGTATCAGAGCTGGCACAGTCACCACTTGCTCATGACTTGCCATCAGCATTTGAAGTAAAGCATGCAAAAATCTAGGAGTGAAAATGGCTGAAGGAAATTCACTTCTTGCTATTCCAGTTAATACATGCCATTTTGAAAACTCTGATAGATTTTTACTTGCTTTGGAAAAAAGCTTAAGCTGTCTTAGCTGGAAGAAACCTCTTGAGGTCATCCAGTTCAGCCTCTCACTCAAAGTGGAATTATTGCCTTCATTACATCAGGTCAGCTATAGGTGTGTTTGAAGGATTTCTGAAAATCTCCAAGAAGGTGACTCTGTCTCTCCCTTTTCAAATTACTCTGCCTTCCTGCTGTAGTTCTTTTCTGCCAAGCCAAAGTTTGTGTGCACTCGTTACACCCTTTGCTGATAGCAGGAAGGGTTTAGCCCTGTCACGTTTTTCACTCCCCCTTCAGCACCTGTTGGTTGCTGTGCAAGTTCTCTGTAGTCTTCTCTCTGCCAGGTGGAGCAAGCCCAGATTCTTCAGTGCTTCCTCATAGTTTTCTGATTATCTTGGAAGTACTTTGTGGAAGCCTCTCCAGTGCTGAATACCAGTGATTGCATTCCTTATTTTTTTGTTCCTTCCTGCATTGGAGTTTATTTACCTTTTCTTCAGTTAATGGTGTTATTTGATCCTACCTTAGAATCATCACACTCTCTGGTAAAATTTGAGTGGCATCAGTGATTTTTAGCAAGTGAAAGATTCTGCTCCTGATGAACATTAGAAGAGTGATAAGTGGATAAATTCTCTTGCATTTATTTTATGCTTAGTTCAATAATTTTTGAAAAATAGACAGACAAAAAAAATAGACATATAAAACTAGTTCTGAAGTCTGTAAATGAATACTTGTTTATATCCTTTGTACAAAATGCTCAAAGGCAGCTGTTCTATTAAAAAAACTTAACAGTTCTATTTAAAATATTTATCACAGAATAGGTAAATCCTTACTAATAATACTTTTACTCACAGTTGGAGTTCTGAATTAGTCATTGATGTATCTTTTCTAAAGACAAATAGCTGCAAAAAATTAAATACTAGCATTTCGTATAGTTATAAATGATATGAATACATTAGGTAAGAGCAGATGGAAGTGTAAAATTACTTATTGTTCTGTGTTTTTCTTTGCAGAAAACAAGCAGTCATACACGAGTTGGGATTTTGAACAATCCTTCATCAAAAATAAAGGAAGATAACACAGCCATTGCAAGAGGAATTTTGGCTGCTTTTTTTACTCAAAACAACAGCAACTTAAAAAGTTTCCTACGTAAACTCAGTAAGGAAGAGACAGCAAAATCCCTTGCTGCTGGAACTAAAATTGTTAAATTCCTCATCCCAGTGAGTACAAGCTAAATTAGATTACTTCCTTTTTTAATATACATATATCTTGTTGGAAGGAGGTGGTGAGAATAATAGTGTTTGGCTGAATGGCATGAAGTTTATTACCCATACACCTTTCTTCTCAAGCAGACTTGGATTTTTGATTACTTTCATGTGATTGAAGAATATAGAATTTTTTTATTGGGAGAAAATATGAGAGTAATGAAAAAAATCAGTATAGAGGTGCTAGATAATTGAGACCAAAATAGTTTCATTTTTGGTTTTTTTAATTGTTGCTCTCATTTAGTTAAAATAACAGTATTAATGTTCTTCAAGAATTTAGACTTCAGAAAAAGTTAAGACTGCATGAGAGTGGAGCTGAGTTATGAAATAACACCTGTTAACTACTGTTTTTTGTCTCAGAAGGAGTTGTAAATATTAGTATTTTTAAGTAGGAAGTGTTGGAAGACTAAGAAAACTCTCTCGAACCATATTAGAAAATGTATATTTTTGAGTCATGCTCTTGTTTCATTGTTTAATAAATTTTGAAAGACATAAAGGTCTCTAATGAAGCTGTGTAAGCTGTTACTAATTCATGTCATTTTATTAATTGTATCTGAATTAATCTGTTTGCTTGGTCTGTTTATTACTAATGAAGAGATACATATCAGAATAATTCTGACAGGTGAGGCACAGTTCCAGTGTAAGTTTCAGCATGTTTTTCCCTACTTTGAAAATGGATTTGTGTGTCTTTGTGGATGATGTTGGCTTCCCCAAAATATGTTCAAATTGTATCAATAGCCATATTAGAATGGCTGTTAGGTTTTTAGAGTAATTACAAATTTTTGTATATCGTTGTCCTAAAAGTGGAAATACAGTTGAGTTGTTAACAGAGCATTTCTTTCGTGCGGCTGTTGTGCTGGATCATGGAAAAATTGCTTAAGCTCAGACTCAGCTTTGCTCTCACCGTTATTCACAGTGGCCCCAGGGTATAAACTGCACTCTAGGTGGTTGTGAGATGTGGCTCACCACCAGCAGTTATGTGCTTACACTGAAGCTGAGGTGGCTATTCCACTTTGATTTCTGGTTTTACCACATAACTTGAAGAAAATCTTTGATTTTCTCACATGTTACAAAATTTATTTTTGCTGAATCATTCTAGCATCTCATGCTTTACCTTTGCTTTAGGGAATGGATGGTGATACTTTTGAGAAGAAGTACAACACTTTAGGACTGGATTTAATTAAAACTCAACAAATGTTCTGCCAGGAGGTTCTGAAGCTGCTTCCTGGGCAAATGGCTGTTATTAGCAATGGCAGGGTAAGAAGGAAATTAAGTCTCTCAATCTTTTTTTAAGATTTTTTTACTTCTGGAACTTCAATTTCAGACTAAAGAAAATGCATTATATTGATTTCCCATTTATTCAGACAGTTGTTAGAGAATGGTATGAATGTTTGCCTTGTTTTTTTATTTTGTTTACTCCTAATTTGTTCATTAGCTCCATTCCATTGAAGCTACTATGTGTGTATGTCATTCCCACAGCTATTTTAGAGTTAATCTGACAAAATTAGTATCTGATTTATTATTTGTGAAGTCTAAGAATAACTTCTGATCCTGAAGTTACTTTGATTTTACTATGTAAATAAATGTATTTAAATTACACTGAGTAGGTTAGTATTTCAATCTCTAAAACACCGCATTTTAATAAATACTATGTTCTTGGATAGTCTTAATTCTTAAATGCAGATAAAAGTAATTTTGTTGTTTCAAGTTCTTGTGTGTATATGCTGAAACCAATAACCTTAATTACAGTTTGTCAACAGACTATCTGTGATCAAAAAATACAATGTTGCATTCAATATTTAGTACTTGTTAAATGACAGTCAGTGCCTTACATTACAAATACAATTTACAAGCTACATTTTAATTATACTTTTGGTTTACTCGACCATTCGAAACAGACAGAAAACTATGTTGGCATCTCATAACTGGCAATTCTTTAAATTTAGTGAGTTTAGTTACTCTTATGCATCCTAAAGGTTTCTGAGATGCAACTGAAATACTGCTAAGAAACACACAGAAAGCATTTCTGTTGATGAAGCCTTAAAGAATTGTTGGCTTTTTTGCGTCAGCTCCCTCATAACTATATCAGTGAATTTATTTTATAAACTATTATTACTGTTATCCATGCCTAAAAAAGTTCAATTAATGTAATATTTTATGTTTTGAGGAAATAAGTTTCATAAAAATATTTGGATAAATTCAATAATGTATATTAATGTCTCTGTGTTTCACTCTAAACTATTACTTTTAAAAAGACATGGGATAACCTTAATTTCTGTTCAACTATTTCATCACAGAAGTTTTGCTTTCATGAGCAAATTATTTTTTTCTAATTGATTTCTCCAAATTACCATAGTATTTCATAATTACACTGTGGTTTCATCTATCTCATACATCATTAATTAAAAAAAAATCAAAAGTGGAATTTGTTATATAACCTCTCATTTATAGGAAGCAGTTGAATTTTGAAGAAGAGGCATTCAGTACCCAACTTATATAATGAGATTCTACATCCTGGGAGCCCTGTAGGCTATTGGAGCTGTCTTGGGTCAATTTGGCCTGATAGACTGAGTAGGAAATCCAAAAAACATCCTCAAAGCTGTTTTCTGGGATTTCAAGGCACTTTCTTTCAGCCACCAAAAAATGTAGTAATCCCGTATCCACTCAAAATGTGCATTTTGTATCCTTTCCCATTCTTTCTATCCATTCTGCTTCATTTGACGAGTGGTAGGATAGGATATGTGTTCATAGAATTAAAAAACTGAAGAGTATGGTAGACAAATAGTAATTTGAGTTTAAAATATTTTACATAAGAGAGCTTTTTCTTGGAGTTATTTCTACATGGTGTATTCCATAACAGAAGGATGTATAATGAAAAATAACATGGATATTTCCATTGCAGTTATTCTTTGGGATTGATAATTAACTGTAATCCTATAACTGTAAAAGCCTAATACTGCATAGTTACTATAAAATTTAATTAGTTTTGTAATCAGTAGTATTAATGTATACAGAGATTGGGGTTTCATAGTCAATATTGTGCATTCATTTAAAAAATTAGTTTATTTTTACTTGCAAACAGAGCATTATTGGGACATTCTACACTTAACATTTTTTTTATCTGTCTAAGGTACTGGGTCCTTTAGATGAAAACGAATTCTATGAAGAAGACTTTAATTTATTGGAAAAGATAACATACAGTACTTCAGCAGAGAAGATTAAAGCCATTGTCAAGGAGATGGGAAACAGTAGTAAAAGGTAAAATTCTCTTGCCTCATACATGTATGCAGATCAGCTGAATTACTCGAAATACTTTCCATACTTTACTGTCCTTGCAACCAAGAGTACAGTTAACAGTAAAAAAATCCTACTAGGTTTTGTTTACATAAGTGTAATTGTAAAGAATAATAATAAGCCTGATAAAATACTTAATGCATCTTAGGCCAAATATGAGTATTAATATTTGAAATTGTTTTTGGGAATTGTTAGTAAGGGAGCCTGTAGAGGCATGGGCTGATGTTGTGCCCTGACACCATGGTAAGCAACATTCACACGTCTGTTCACTGAGGAAGTGTAAAGATGAGTTCAGGCCATCTTCTAGTCTAAGGATACAGCTTATGTACAAAGAAGAAAGCAAAATTATATTCTTCTTACAGTATCTCTCAACTTTCTGAGTATCATTTCTGTTACCTAGAAGGACTGGTACAATTGAAAGAATCATTACCAGAAAAACAAAATCAACAAGAGGCAGAACTCAAGTAGATAAGTAGTGAGAGACAAAACATATTTAGACATTGTGAATTAACAACACTGAAATGGAACTATTATTTCTAAGGAAACTTCAGTAGGAAATTCCAATAGAAAAATCTGAAAGATGTGGCCATACTTGAAACCAGAAACCAGGTCATTTATGTCTGTTCCTTAATGTTGTCATAAATGGGAAAAAAATAAATAAAAAGAGCTAGAAATGTCAGCAGATCTTAACATCATATACTCACTCCTCTTGATTCTGAATCAGATCACTTTGGCAAATTTGTGACTAATAAAACCTTGCCATTAATTCAGGTTTAATTTTGCTTGTGGACCAAGTTCCACATTTTCATCAAAGCCCCACATTTTCATAAAATTACACAGATTAGAGGACCCAACTGAGAAAAATAATTTCTGTAAAGCTGAATGATAACTGTGAATTCTGCATCTCTTAAAATTAAGAAGCATACATTTCACAAGGCTTCTCTAAGCCTATAGTGGTTCTTGGGCATTGTCATGCTAAAGGTTTAGCTCCAAGCTACAAGTCCTGAGGTGGTAATCAGCTTAGAGTCCAGGTCTGGGATGTGGGCTTCCTAAATATCTTTTATACAAAGAGACTGACATTAAAGTCTTACTGTTTTACTCGTTTTCTAATGGAAACCAAACTATATGTGCCTTATTTGATACAGTGGCAGTGACTTGATTATGAAAATAGATGCCCTGCTGTCATCTTTGCCTAAAACAGAAATGAGACAAGATGTTGAATTACTCAAAGAGCAGTACAGGTCAGTTTTGTCATGATAATGCACTTAGAGTAATTTTTTATTAACATTTGAATGTACTGATGATTACATAGTCTATGGAAAGTTGAGTAAGCATTCTAATTTTGCAACTGTTGTATGAACAGCCTGCATCTGCCATAACATAATGCATCTTTACCTTTTTCCTAATAAATTCATTAGTAATGCCTATTGTTTTCCCAGCTTTACCCTTTGCTGAAAAGAGGGCAAAGGGCTACATGTTTTAAAAGGACATGTGATAATACAAAATCTGTGCTCAAATTACAAATTTTTATAAAAATTTTCGTCATGCTGTTTCTGAATCTCTACTTGTTTTTGTTGGTAAAGGTGGTCCAGTGTGTATGCAATGGGCTCTCCCTGTTGGTGAAGGCAGGAATGAAATCAATAGCTTTTCTAAGAGGCTGACACCTTTTTCAAAGTTACACTAGTAGCAGTCAGAAATGTGCTGCCACCATATGTTTTGTGCAAAACAAATTCTGAGTGTCCCTTTTCTCTATTTATAGCACATGACTTTTTTTTTTTCATTTTTTAAAATATCTTCTTCCTGTAAATCCAGAGTACTTTAACTGGGGTTTGCTTGACTTAGCCTAATAAAGTCTATCAAACTGAATTATTTTTTGGAATGTGTAAAGCTAGTCCAGCCTGTCAAGTTTCACACTTCTCAAATGCCATTTTTCCTCCTTGTTTTTTTTTTTTTTCTTTTTAAATTGTCATCACCACTATTTGTCTGATCCAATGATTCCAGATCTCTATGTCATTTTGTAGACAAGTGACAAAAAGGCCCTTTTTTAAGTCTGTGTTTTATTTTATTAATTTTGTTTTAGAGAATGTATCTAATCACTAACCAATATAGAAGTATGTAGGTTAATGCTATATTTTTTACTCCTGTTTGCATTTAGCTTTTCTAATTGTATCACAGCGAGCAATCATGATTATTGCTTGAAATTAGGGAAATATTTTCTTGAGCAGTAAAATTTTAAATGCCTCTGATATTACAAATCCGTGTCTAAAAATATTTGTCATTTCAACAAATTCAGTTTTGAGTTTTCATGTCACTTGTTTTGAATACTTTTTTAACAGTGTAGTAAAATTCGAGCCCCAAGAGAATGAGCCATTCTATGACATCATTGCTATTGTGGATCCATTGACAAGAGAAGCACAGAAGATGACCCATTTATTGATTGTAAGATGATGGTCATTTCTTATAATTTGCTTATTTGTACTTCAGTTGTTACTAAAATTGTTCTAATTTCCACATACAGTGTAGTAAAGAGTAAACAAAATTTGGTTGTTTTTTCTTTTCCTTTAAAATATGTATTTAGTAATTTTAATTCATAAAAGTTGAGAATTACCTAGTTCATCATTATGAATATCTAATTTGAAAGTAAAATTCAGATGCCCCATGGCCCAGTCCTCTTAAAGTGAGCCTGTAAGTGCTCTCTACAGTCAGTAGAAAGAAAAGAGGAGATTGTGTACAAAATCTCAGGAAGTATGTGCTTCTTTCCATTAAACCAGATTACCTTAGTTTTCCAAGGTACCTTAATGAGGTGGTCTAAATCTGATGTGTAATATCATCATAAGAAGATTGGACTATAAACCTTTCAGCTCTTGGAGAGATATTTCTCAGTTGATTAATGCTACCAACTATATCTAGATAGCCTTCCATTCTGTGTAGCTATTGATCTTCTAAAGAGAAACTGTCTTAAAAACACAGCTGCTAAAATTATTTTCTTCTTTCACCTACTACAGAATATCACTGTGTCTCAGGTTCTTCTATAGTTTCCCATAAAAATGTAAATTTTGTCTTCACTTTATGGTCTTTTATAATTCTGAAACCTCCAACTTGATTTTTGCTGCATCCTATTTTATCCTTTTTTTCCCTGCAGTAATTATGCAAGTTTCATAAATTCTTAAATTGCTTTCCCCTTCCCATTTTCATACCCTTTTATATCAAATGTTGAAGCATCTACTCGCTCTTCATATAGAGGGGGAAAGTAAAACATTTTTAAAAATTAATTTAAAATTTTGCTATTTCAAGATTCTAGAATACTAGCTTTTTCTCTAGAACTAGATCTCTCATTTCACCCTTCTCAGCGAAAATGAAAGCTTGATATTACCAAATGAAAATATTTTCATGTTGAAATGACTGGAAGCTCTCAATTTATCCAGAAGTTCATATTATCAGTATAAATCACATCAAGGATCTTGTATCTCAGAGCAGAAACCTCCATTCCTCTGAGCTCAACAGGGTCTCTCATGCCTGCCGAGGCAAATGACAGCCATGGTGTCCCAAGCTGTTCAGCTATTGCAGGTCCTGCTTGAGTCATAGGAGCTCTAGTTTTCTTCAAAGCCAACCCTTAGGAGAAAGTAATGAAATGCTGTTGAAAGTAAACAAACGAGAAATATTTTAACATAGATTAACCTTTTCAATAATATATTTTAAAAAATGAAAAATAGCCTGGAATTTTTAATATATATAGAATACTTATTATTTTTACCTAGAAAGCCACCACCTCCTGCTGTAGAAACAAAAGAGACATACAAATATAGCAAGCCACAAACTCAAAGTTCTTAAATGAATGCCTCTCTGATTAGCTTACTCTACATAGGTGATTTCAATACTATAAACTTGAGTCACTGGAATATATTTATGTTTAAAGGTTTTTTTCTTTCAGTCACATAATTGGATTAGAGCTAAGTATATTGGATTGGTAACTATTCGTGGTGCAAAACTTGTTGAGTAGCTACCATGGCAGAACACGTGATTCTTGCCCCATTCTGCATTGAATATGTCCATATAATGGTTGGGTTTTTTCACCCTGGTGAAACTACTCTATTATATTAGGTTCTGTCACTTAATAGTCACTTCGAATAAATATTTTGGTATTTTTATTAAAAATACAACCAAAAAGTTACTCATATTAAGTGGAATTAAAATTGAAAGAAGGGTAAATAGCTATAGGTAGGCTGTAATCTAAGCTCTGCTTAGTCTGAAAGACTGGCAGTTTAAGGATAGAGGAAGGTATGAATCAGAGCATGAAGGAGAGCTCAGTCAAAATTGCTGTCTGTTTTTAAAATCTATTATTGTATTGTATTTAAAATATCTTATGATTATATCATAAGAACTGCTCTTATCCTCTCCAGAGTGAGGCAGGTAGCACCTTCCACATAGTCTGTGTTTTCCTTTTTTCAAAAAGTTTTGTTACAGACTTCAGCATCGAGTATTTCCAGACAAGGTAGAGTCACTATCCACTATAAATATTTAAATGCCAGACATAACTTTACCCATGGTAGGCCACATGAAGGTCTCAGCAGAATATATGGAAGAGCTAACTAGTTCTAATGTTATGAATGTCATCTCTAAGGTGATGTGAGAAAAGTAGAAAATCCTTCTGCTAAAATGGAGAACAAAATTGAAGCATTGTGGATTTTTTTCCTCATGCTTCAGTGAAAACAAGAAGAAAGATTATTCTATATACTCTTAGGATTATCCACCTTTTTTTCTTGTTCCAGTAAGTATCCAGTAATTCAAAAAAGTGGAGGAAAAAAATCAAACCTTTTATTTTTTCTTGTCAGTTATCTTTTGCATTTTTTTCTTTTGTTCATTCTGTCTTCAGTGAGGACTTACTATTCCATCCCTAAATTAAAAGGAATCTCTGAAGGAGCCCCTTTTGGTGATCTAGTCTGATTTCCTATATAATGCATGTCACAGGATTCCTTTTTCACAATTATTATTTGAAGTAGAAGTAATGTTTAATGAGTTCCTAGTTTAAATATTACCAAGCAGTTGTGTACAGATTAGAGCTCCTACTGAGATTTTTCAGTGGCTAATTAACCTTACTGTTAAACTCAGACTTGGAATTACAGATTTTTGTTTAGATCCATGCTGCAAGCATTGATGTTCTCATCATTTTGCCAGTTCTGTTGAAGATTCTATTATAAGTTTGCTTTCAGTGCAGATGGTTTGTATTGTCCTGAGGTTTACAAACAATTCCAAGTGACTGAATAATCATGGTTTACTGAGTTACTGTTCTTCAGACAAGTTGTGGTAACTCAAGTAAGTGTCTTGCAAATGACTTTTTATTATGCACATGCATAATAAAACTAGTTTTTGAATAATTTCCTCCTGAAATATTTCAGCCATGTTGTACAGTGTTCCCTGAACTAAATTTCTATGCTCTTTGAATTTTCTTACTTAAAACAGACTGAACTCTTCAAGTATCCTATAAAAGAGTCTTCCTAATTTTGTCACCATTTTCATGTGTTAGCTAAAATGCTCTGGTTTCTGGTGTCCTCAGAAGCCCTAAATAACAGAACCAAGTTCAGTATTTCAGAAACTGTATTGTTGAAAAACGCAGAGATAATGAATTATTGTCTTATTTGTCATTTCCTATTTAAAGTCCTTTGAAATGTTAATTAAGAATGGTGCTTTTTTTGGTTTTGGCTACTGTACTAAATTTCATGGTCAGCTGATGAATTGGGATGATGCATCAGCCTTCTTTAAGATAATTTCATTCTATACACAGAAGCCTATCAATACAGATTGCTGAAGAATCATTCTTGCTATTGGATGAGGGTTTTTTTTTTGTTTGAAGATGAAGTCCATACAGGCTATTATCATTCTTTTTATTCTGAATGGTAGATAGATATCTGAGTCACTTTGACCTCTATTTTGATTTTGGTGGTTTTAAACTTTTATCATGTAATGCTTTCCCTTCTCATGCTTTCAGTGCTCTTAGGTTCTCATTTCCTGCTTCTTCATTTGTTCACACCAATATTCTATTCCCTACTCTTTGTTTTTTATTCAAGAGTTTTTCAGTGATGGTATTCAGGTGACACCAAAGATGAGAATAAGAAACTAGGAATAGAACAGGTCCCTAGGACTAAGTAAAGTTACAACATTGTAGTAAAGAATGTGTGTTTAAGCCATGGGTTGAACTGAGGAAAGCAAAATTATAGTTATAATAAAAGAGAGATTTAATGATGACTATTGTATTGCTTTGATCCCAATTTATCTGCTATTGTAATAATTTTAGATATTAGCCTTATTAGTATTGGTGTTATAACTTAGCTTTTATATCTTACTGGCCTTTCTAATATCCATAAATGTAGGCACAGCTGCTTTATGCTTTCAGGTAAGCACTTTGTGTCAGAAACCACAGAAATGAGGTAATTTGTTAAAGGTTTTTATGAGTGCTTTAAATAAATTACTAACTTTGTTAGCTTTAAGCAAAACAAAATAGATTGCTCACAAAAATAAGAAAAAAAAATACTATCCTAATATTATGGTTCCTATATAACAGTATCCAGAACATTACTATTTTAGAAATTAACAGATGAAGAAACTGAGAGAAAAAAAATAGAAATATGTTAACTTACCAAAATGTTTTGAAGTTAATTAAATGGTTTAATACATCATTAATCTATTGCTGACATTTAAAGTTATTAAATAATTGAGTATTAAAATAGTTCTCTGAACTTCACTATATTTAACAATTTTCCATATACTACAACTATTTTAATAAGAGTGAAAGTAATTGTTTTAAGACTAGTTGTTGAATTAAAGGCATGTTTTGTATATGGAGACCTTCAAGTGTTTTAGAAACACAATGTAACAAGGGTGATAATATCATTTACCCAAGTATTGGAAAATGGAGGAAGCTGCTCTTGAAAAAACTGCATGAGTAGGAGAAGACATTAATATTTTGACTATCAAGAATATCATGTGCTAAATCATGCAGTTTTAGGAAAGGGCATATCTTTATTTACAGTATCTGACAATAACCTTTACAATAACATACAGATAAATTTACATCTTTAAAGTTTTAGATTCCTGCTGAAAATTGAGAAATGGCGTGATGTCACAAGGGTAACTTTGACTTATTTTCAAAGTTTGGTGGTTACCAAGAACGATTTTTTTACAGAGATTTTTTTTTTTTCTGTAGGTACTCAAGGACATTATTAATATGAAACTTAGGTTATTTTTGAACTGCAGATCTAAGCTGTCCGAAGTGCCACTGAAGAGGTTAGTGGTTTGTAGCTTGTGATGCTCATTTTAGAAAAACAGCCTTAATGGCATATATTTTCTTAAAAAGTAAACATTGCTTTGTGTTTCTGAATTCTTTTTGTTGACTCATTTTTCACTGAATGTTACCTAAGCAGTTTGCACTTGTTTAGAGAAAAGTTTGTGTTCTAATGTGTCAAGTATGTTATCACAGGGAAGTGATCCAGTCCATAAAATGCATCTCTCATTAACAGGCCTTAAATAAATCAATAGTGTCTCCTTTATGCCTGTGAAGACTTGCAGAGGGGGATTATCTAAGTTGTTCCCTTCTTTACAGCCCACTGTTTGTGTAATGAATTGTACAGATTCAATACTCCTAGGAATTAAATTCATTTGAATAAATGTACAGTCTGCATTTGTTATATTGAGATGATGTTATATTTCATTGAGAATATGATAGCCTCAATGCATCTACTATAAATTGGAAATTTCTTTTATCTGTGTGTAAAAATCAGGGTTCACTACTTTAGTGATAGACATTTACATTGAAATTAATTCTCCCCAAGAGGATTTCTTTCCCTCTAAGAGAAATAGTTAAGCACAGCCATTTCTTTGGCAGGTATAATCCTATATCCTATAATCCTATAATAAAAAAAAAAATAAAAAAAAAATAAAACCTATAATCCTAACACCCATATTATCAATTGTCTGTGAAAGAGGCTGGTGGTAGTGCCTGTCTTTCAGTCAGTGGGTTGGAGAATTAGTCATTTGCTCACAAAATAGAAGTCCTTAGTTTTTATGCATTTTGAGAGGAATTACATCTCATGTTCCACAAGAGGGTCTTAATTATCAGTCTTCTGAGTGTCTTCTTGTGTGAACATCATTATGATGGCTTTTGAAGCTGGCACTCTTCAGGTCTGGGTGCCTGCTTCTTTCCTTGTGTTTGGGAGAACTTTTATGTATGGAATAATTGGGGTAAGAGCTGGAGAGGAACAGAGAAACCCTACCCTTCCTCTGCTTTGTACTTGCTGCTGCTAGTGACAGTAGCCATTCTCAAAGACTTCTTATCCAATAGAGGTTAGTCCTTCTGCATAATTCAGTGATACACATTCTGAGAATTCAAGGCTGCTAACAGTCAAGCTATGTAG
Source organism: Lonchura striata (assembly GCF_050655825.1). NCBI lineage: Eukaryota > Metazoa > Chordata > Aves > Passeriformes > Estrildidae > Lonchura > Lonchura striata. The sequence continues at coordinate 78,467,714 of NC_140703.1, read as the reverse complement.
ATGCACCTCTTGGGTATTCACTTTCATAGCCCTTAGAATGTTAATGGAATATAAGCACATCTACAGAAAAATCACCAAAAGTGAATAGGTGTGTGTTCATCTACCAGCCCATTTGAGATGCTGTAGGTATTGTCTGATGATATTCCAAAAGAATAAGCTACTTTGCTTCCAAATTTCATCATACTTGGTAAATACTCACTATATTTGAAAATATTTTAGAAGAGCTTCATGTTTGAACTTTGTATTTCACTAAATGTTGGGGTTTTGTCACACTTATTTTTCAACAGCTTCTATCGTTTTGTTCTGGAACCAGAATTGACTTATGGAATCAATAAACACATTCCTTCTGAGCCTGTAGCAAAATTCCTAGAGTTGCCAGAATCACCTCTTTTGACCCTAAACATGATCACTCCTGAAAGCTGGTTGGTTGAAGCAGTAAATAGTTCCTGTGACCTTGATAACATTCATTTGCAGGAAGTAAGTAATAGATTGCAAACACTGTAAAACTTGTATTGACCCCTCTACTTCAAGAGGGAAGGGGAAATGTTGCAACATTTGTCTTGTTTATATTCTCTGGAAATACTTTCTTTGGTAATTGATTATTTAGGCAATATTTTACCATTTCTATTGTCATCATGTTTTGTTCATTTTCTCTCTTAAAAAAAATATAAGTCTTAAAGGAAAGCAATGGAATAGAAAAAAATCAGAATGCAAAGTACAAGTTAAAGCAATTTACCTGCTATACAGAGCTTTGTGTTTAGAGAAATACTACATTTAAGATAAAAGTAAAGCAATTAAAGGGTTCTTTGTGTTTCCTAGTTCTTGTAACCTAGGTAAATCTTCATATAAACTGGAATATTAATGTAGTTCACAATTTTTTCAGTTATTATTTAATTATATTTTAATCCCCCATCCTCAAAATCATAAGATTTGTTTGAGTCAATAAGCTTATGCAAAATATTGAGGGTGTTTGATTGACCAAAGCTGTGTGTTTTGAAAGTGTATTGTGAAAGTAAAGCTGGGAGTTACCTTACCAAGGCAGAGATGCCTCAGCTTCCTCAATGGTCAGTGGAAGGAAGGTTTCTCCAGAGAGTCATCTTTCCTCTTTGTCTTGGATACCTGTTTTATAATTGAGTGAAGTTCCTTCTGGATGGACTTCTCTTGGTTTTTTTTTTGAATGTGGGAGTTACCTTGTGGTAAGTCCCACACAACATGTTTGTGGCTGTGATATTTTGTTTTTCCCACATGGTTAAGTTACATAATTTATTGATGAAGCATTCCTTCCACAGATAAAAGGGGCAGTTATAGCAGAATACGAGCTGGAATATATATTGCTTGAAGGACATTGCTTTGATGTGACAACTGGACAACCTCCTCGAGGGTTACAGTTCACTCTGGGCACAAAGAAGAGTCCTGTCATGGTTGATACTATTGTGATGGCCAACCTCGTAAGTACTTAGTACAGGAATAGTCATTACAATTGCACACTTCTTCTGAGAATTCTTCATGAGCATCTTGGTCTGTAAATCCATTTATCTGTGTTGCAAGCTTAGTAATGCTAAAAGTAACAGGCACATCCTGGAGCTGAGCTCACCTCCAATTTGTTGAGCTTCCCCACCCCCAGCTCTTCTCCTGTGATGCAGTATAAGTTTGAATAAGCCTAATTTTATACTCTTACCTGAAGTGCCTAAACTGGCAGCCTTATTGCCTCTAGTAGGTGGTAGGAGGCAGTTATATTCAGGCTGAGATTCCCTGACAAATGGAAGGTATGATTCACGTTCTGATTAAAATAATCGTTTCTGTTACACAGTGATCCAGGCAAAAGAGGGCTCCCATTTTAGATGCTTCAGGTGAGTGCTTAGAGCCTTGATGGGGCATGTGCACCTGAGAATTTCTCTCATCTTGCCAAGTAATTATTTTTCGTGTTGGCAGTTTGTAGAACAGAAGACCATGTGACTTGTTAAGTGAAAGATTTATTTTCTGTTGGCTAAGGGGATTTGATAGAGAAGTATTTTGATGATTAAGACCTTTTACCTATCTGCTGTTCACTTGTCCTTGTTAATACTGTATCATAAGGAAGGAAATGCTTAATAAATTGTGAATCTTTGATTTTTGCACAAGTATTGAATATGATGGACTCAACAGTAGATGGTCTTTGGCATGATGAAACTTCTAACAATTCTTCGCATTTCAAAACTTGATCTCTGTGACTTTAACAAAGAGATAGCTGTTTACAGTGTTCCTAAAATGGGAAAGAATTGTGTTGACTTGGAAAGTTGTTCCAGACAAGAATTTTCAATTTCAAAGAAGCTTTTCAATTTTGGTCTGTTCAATAATTTATTTCTTTCCTGCTCTTTTACCTGGTGCTCTTTTACTGCTGTTCTTGGTGCAGTTTATGTATGCAGCTTAAATTCAGCTAGAAAAAACAGAGCACTGAAAGACATTAAAACAGACATGCAGGATTGGTGATAGTTGTTGCATCACCGACACACTTCTTTCAGGACTATAACATTTATCTTTAATAAATGTTGAGTAGTTGGGGTTTTTTGTATATGAAGATGGTTGAGCATTTATCTTTGATAAATGTTGAGTAGTTGGGGTTTTTTGTATATGAAGATGGTTTAGTCAAAAATGCAGCCAGAACAAGTGCCTGTCTTTTTTACTTAGGGGTATTTTCAGCTGAAAGCAAATCCAGGTGCTTGGACATTGAGATTGCGTAAAGGAAGATCTGAGGAGATTTATCAGGTTTTTTCGTAAGTATGAATCCATCATTTGGAAACAAAAATTAATCTGAAAGTGCAACATATTTTGAAAAGATCTGACAACACTGAAGGAAAGTGAGCAAAAATAGCATTAAAAAGTGCAAGATGGAAATGATGATTTAAAGTTTGTAAGGGATACCTTATTTCCTTGTATTGTTAGTTGTTGTTTGATGGCTTCATGTGTTTTTGAAGGCATTTCAGTATGTCGATGCATAATAAACCTAAGCTGCTCAGCTAGACTAGATGCTAGCAGTGTCCCTTACTATACAGTTGCACAGCTACCAGACAGTTTCCCTGTCAGTTCCATACATGGTTAGCATTGTCACACAATGGCTGTACCAAAATCTGTAGAAATGTCACTCATGTTGATTAATATTTTGGCATTCCCAACGTACTTAATATGTAATTTCAAGAGTATGTCCAATGGAACATTGCTCTCCAGAATTATATCTGGAACTGTCTGGAGGAAGTACCATAAATTTCCTTCTCATATTTTTTTTTCAGTCCTGAGGATGCCTCTGAATGCAGTATATTTATAGGTGGCATCTTTTTTTAACAGGAACATTGTAGTCATTTCAGTTCTAGACTTTTCAATTAATTCTGAGTGTGTCTTAGTTGTCTAAGTCATTTCAGTATCACTGTGGTTACACCTCCACCTTAGGATATCAAAGCACCCTTCATTTCAAGACCCTGGCTGCATGTTGATTGCACCACAATTCCCTCTCTTGGGAGAGGTAAACCTCTGTCCACAGAAAGGAAGTTGTATTGCCAGTCCTGTAATTGGCATTTAGGTGACATCTCTAAGGCTTCTGAGATGCCTTAGGTCTGTAATTTCCATGACTGATTTTCATGTAAAGGAATATATGTGCTCACCATCATTCCGACTATTCCTTAGAAGAATCACCTTTTCCCCATGTTTTATATAAACCTGTAGCCTATGAGAGCTTTCTCTTGAAGCTTTAGATCCTATTGCTTCTAGAGGAGCAATATTGTTTATTTAATTTAAGCTTCCGTTTTTCCTTTTTTTTTCCTTTTTCCTGTTATCTCTGTTCCCCCTCAAAGTAATTGTGTGGTTTGAAATAGGTCTGTTTCTTATAAAATATGTATTATTACTTGAAGCCCAAGAATACATAGTTCCATATGTTGTTAATTATAAGCTACTATTAAAAAACAAAAAACTTGATTAACCTCTTTGTGCTTTTGAACATTTAGTTAATATCAGTGTTGCAGGGAGAATTATTAATGGGATGTTAGATTCTTTCTATTTGTTTGCATTTTCAATTTGTTTTTTCCAGAAATCAGTTACAATCTGTTGAAAAAGCAGAAAAACATAGTCCTTACCCTTGGAGAGTCACCTAATTTCCACCAACTGCATCTGTACCATTTGTCTAATTTAGCATTTAATTCTTAAGAAATATAAAGTGATTTATATAAGATAGTATAGTTTAAAAAAATAATGTAATGCAGTGCAGTTGGGTTAAATAATGAAACAAAACCACTCTACATTCTAGCCTGGATCAAAGGAAATTCAAATTATCTGCTGAGGTTTTGCTCATTTTCCCTCTGTAACATAAATGGACTTAATTGAACTCAGCTAAATTACTAAAAACTAATACCTCATGAGGAATCTAAACAATGTAGTTTATTTAATCTCACTATTCCAACTGTAGACTTAAAGTACAACAGGAAAAGTATGTTTGTGGGGCTGCACCAGGATCTTTGATATTTCATTTACAGTATTAATAGTACAAAGTTGCTATCAGAACTCAGGCAGCTGTTTGATAGGGTGGAATTTTGCTAAGAGCTATTGCAGTATATTCTCCATCCATATATATTAGTCACACCATCTCCTGTTGAACTGTGAAATGAGCCTGTTTTCTTTGAGGCACAGGCCTGTATATTATAAAGGGAGTTTTAGAATGTTCTATATCTCAGTATTTATCTTACTTGCTTCTCTCATAGTTGGAAGTAATTTATTTTTACTGTATGTAAATACATAACATTTGAAATAAGTTGCCTCTTTCTTAAAGACTGCTTCTAACAAGGATCATTATATTGATGCAGTCATGCTTGTAAATCAATTTGTTATTAATAAATTCCTATGAATATTAGGAAAATAAAAATTGTTACCCTCAGCAATAATCTGAGCACTGCTTATTATTGGGACTTTGTTGGTAGGAAAACAAGTAGGTATTGCAAGATAAGATTGCAGAAAATTATTTCTAGCTAAACATATCTATAAAATCCTGATGAATATTTTACTTTTTAAAAAGACAGGTAGATATATTAGATGTAAGATATAGTATTATTATATTTGGATGTCATGCAGACTGCCTAGCTGAAAGGTGTCTTCTATAACTTAGGCAAGGAGTTGTATGTTTGTTTCTTGGGCTTGAGGTTTTAAAGGATCTCCATTTCTTGAATCCAAATTCTTTTGTTTCCCAAATTATAACTTGTATTTTATTGGTACTTACTTGTATTTGTATTAAAAGCATGTAAGTGTTTTGAAGTTCAAGTTGGGACATAAAATGTCTGCTAGGCATGTTTAGCTTTTCACAGTTACATAGTATTAAGGTAGCTGTTATTACATATGTCAGTATGCAAGATGTTTTGCTTGTATTTAAGAAGGTTGTTAGTAGTAGGACAGAAATTCATCAGACTGAGTACTATGCAGAGTAAAACAATTGGCACTCCATAAAGATGGAGCCCACAGGGAGGCATCCATGAAAGAGATTTAGGGAGACAAAGCAATGTTGTTGAATTTACATCCAAATCATACACTGAGAATATTGCAAAGACTTTGGAAAATCATCTTTATCAGCAGAATACTCTATATCTACCTACAGAATTCATAGCATAGGGATTTTGAGGTGACTGAGGGAATAACAGAGTAAACATTGGTTGTGTGAACTCTGAGGACAAAAATGAAACATTGGGCTGAATGCTGCTATCAACAGTTTGTGTTTGGATCAAATTTTAATATTTTAGAACTTTTTAGTGACACACTTTATTTAAAATGGAATTAATATCTGAGCAGTATACATCCCTGTGATGCAAAGACCGTTGGCTAGGTGTGCATATGTATGATATTTTAAAAGTGTGAAAACAAAACCACAATAAAGAGTGGAAAAGTTCAGGTAATTCTGAACATTGTTTTGTACAAGGATATGCCTCTCCATGAGACTTAGTGATTACAGGCACATTTTACAAAAAATGTGGTATGTATTAAATGAGTGTGTAAAATCCTACAGTGTTCAGGTAAGTGGTATGATACACACTGAAACAAGATTTAAATATTCCTGTTTTCTAGGGGAAAAAAAATGAAGCCTAAGGGGTAGCAGATTATTTTCTTAAACCCATTTTTTGTGGGTAGCTTTAGCAAGAGAAACCCACATAATGCTGATAAAAGACAGAAGGGATTGAAGGGGAAATATATGGGCTGTTGAGTTGTAAAAGTGAAAAAATTTGAAAATTATGTTGTTATTATAATGTATCACAGTGACATTTTTCATCTTAGCTACCCTTTGGACTGCAGTAGTTTGGAGACACCCGAATGTCTTTTAAGTGATGCTCAGTAGGGCAGAGGTTCATGTGATCCTTTCACAGCTGTGTCTTCAGGGGTACAGTTTCCAAAGCCAGCCAGCTGAAAATCAATATTCACTATCTCAGCACTGTGATGAAGCCTTCCCTCTACTTTTAAAAGCAGATATATTCTAAAAGTACACTTAATGCCATCACACAATTCCTATTTGAAAAAAAATATTCCCCTACTTGAAAAATAAATTGTTGTTTAATATTTGAATATTTTTATATATATAGTGCATAATAATATTTAGCTCTAGGTTACTGTAGTTTTTCATTGATTAGTAAATTTCCTGTGAAAATTCAAATTAAAAAGTTCAGGTGACAACTGTGGGCAATGTCCAGTGATGAGTAAAACTCAAAGTTTTTGAAGTTAAAATATATTTAGATGCAAGTGAAGTAATTTTTTTCTGTAAATATAAGCAATTCTAAACCTTATTCTCTGATTAAACCCAAGTAACAATGCATATTTTAATGAGACAGTACATTTGCCTGGGTTTTTTTTCTTTACAGCCATGAAGGAACAGATTCTGTAGCCGACCTGACAGACGTTATTGTGGTATTAAACAACTTCAGAAGCAAAATTATCAAAGTTCAAGTACGTATGCAGTGTTTCCTGATATGAAATATTACTTATGCTTATGTGTCTCAGGCTATATTTAATTGAAATATGTATACTGAAATATATAATTTAGATTTTGTATAATTAAAGAGAAGGATGTGCAAATTAATGTAGTTAATTTGATCCAATTGGGTTATACTAATTGTGTGGGAGATTTGTTAAATAGCTGTTAAACATAGATAACATTTATCTCATCTAACTCGAGGTATCTAAGTGTGTAGTTTTGGTGACTTAAATTCCCTTTCTGCTTAGCAAGAGACAGTCCAAAGGATTGCTCTTTCCTGCTTATAAATGGATTTAAACCAAGAGAATGACCTTTTGAGACATCCATTTCCCTCCAGTGACTGAGGAGAGATTTTACATGAAGTCCAGATTCCGGAGTGGAAGTCAAAATCAGTTGTGTTAAATTTTACCCTAGGCGACCAAATTTGTGTCAACAAAATTGTTACTGCTATTGGATGCATCAAAACCAGCTAATGAAGCAGTAAGGAGAAAGATCCTCATAATACACTATTTTCCTATATATATTTGTAAATATTTTAAAACACTAGACATAAGTCTATTCCTCAGTCCTATTAATGAAAAATTTCCAGAAGCCAGGGAAAATGTGTAAGACTGGAGCATGATGAGCCTGTCTCTAAACCACAGAGAATGGGTAAAAGGGTGCCTAATTTGAGCCAAAATAGGAATATTATTCTGTGTGTGTGAAAAGTGGTATGTATTAAGCTTATAACTAGAATATGTAAGCTCTGCCATTCAGTTGAACTCCAGAATCACTTCACTGATATGTAGGATGTGGCTTCAGGAACATTGGCAAAAAAGACTCATGATTTAGTGTCAACAGAAATCTGTGTCATCTTGACAATATAAACATGTGAAATTAATATGATTAGATTCACACATTCAGGGTGTAAGAAGCTATTTGGTTTTCAAAAGCAATTAAATCTCTTTTAATCAAGGAAATTGAGATGGTAAATGAAATTAATTTTGAGCTGTTATAAGCATCTGGATAAGACAGCAGAAATTACTTAGGTTGGATGCAAGAGAGCTTATGTTTCAGTGACAAATTTGTCACTTTCTCTTTGTGAAGGGCTTATGAAAATGACAATTTCCTTTCAGGTAAGTTCCATTGTGAGGTGCTATGCTTCTGCCAGCTAATGGCTGGATCACAAACTTGGGAGGAAAATTAGATAAAATTCACCACACTAGTAGTTGTTTTTTTGCATATAGATGTACAGAGGGCTTGAAACATGCTGGCTGATTTATTAATCATCATACTTAGTGGCTCTAGCCAGTTAGTACACCATAGTGGTGTCACAATACAAGTAGTAATTACTATCAACTACCTTCCCAAGTTGCACAAAAGCATTTCTTTTACTGACTAGGTACAGAAAAAGCCTGATAAAGTGAATGAAGAGCTTCTTACAGATGGAACAACAGGAAAAAAAGGAAATGTGGAATCAGTTGCAAGGTAATGCATAATTTGATTCTAATTCAGCTGTTCCGGGACATGTTTATTATTACTCATAGCAAGTAAATATTCTTACTTGATAGTGATACAAATGTGTAAAAAGTCTCTCCAAGGGATTTATAATGTAAATAAAAAAGGGGAAAGACAAGCTATAATGTCATGTAAATCTCCTTTTTTATTCCCTTCTTAATCCCTCCTTTGTATTTCCAGTTTCTCTTCATTTTCTCCTTTGGCTGTTTTTTTCATTTGGCTGTAGCAGGGAATCAGTCCCAGTGTGAAAATCTCAGCTGGTTATGTGATACTCAGATATGTCAAACTGAACATCAACAAGCAGACCAATGCTGCATGTCTGCTGCTGGACATAATTTATGAAATCTCAAGAAGTGTTTTTACCTTTTACTTTAAAGTTTGAGTTTTGTAAGTAATCGTAATAAGCATCTCAAGCATTACATTTGGGGCTAATAGCTTTGTAGTTTTTCTAATTTGCTATTTTGAACAAGACTTAAAAAAGTTTTCTTCAGTTTTCAGTAGCTTGGGCAATGATTGTCAGTGACAGACTGCTGAAGAAAATAAAGAAAAGGCATAGCAGTTCTACTTCATCTACTAATCACTTGGCTCCAGTCAGTCCTGTACACACACCTCTCTTGGTAGATCCAGGACTAGCTTCTGTTCCGGCTTTAAAATGTCTCATGAAAAGGCCTCTTGTTCCACAAGTACCTTCAGGCCTGAGATCATATTGAGTGTCTGTTGCTGATTTTATGTTTATCACCATTTATCTACAGATGATTTTACTGTTACAATATAATAGAATCACAGAATATTAAGGGTTGGGAGCACCCTTGAAGATCATCTAGTCTCAAACCCCCTGCCATGGGCAGGAACACCTCCCACTAGAGCAGCTTGTTCAGAGCACCATCCTGCTTGGCTTCGGTCACTGCCAGGGATGGGACGGCCACAGCCTCACAGGACCTGTTCCAGTGTCTAACTACCCTCACACTAAAGAATTTCTTCCTGCTATCTGACCTAAATTTCCCCCTTTTCAGTTTGTACCCATATTGACTAGATTCAGAGACCCTCCCAAACACTATGCTAAAACTCTGAAAAACTCTTTGCACGCTGGACCCACATTGCTGCACAAAGGTGCCTCCTTTGAAGAATGATGTTAGTTGAAGGAATTTTTCATTGACTTCAAGCTTCCCGCTTCTAATTGGCTGCATCAAAGGATGTATGTGCAGATCAAAATCTTAACTCCCTCTGAGAAGGTTACAAGGCCAGAGATCTTTCAACCTTCCAGGGCTTGCCTTTTATCACAGTGGCATTCATCATGCTCTGAGCTTGGCTAGGCCAAGGAAACCCCTCACCCAGTAACGTTTATTTGCTCTTCCCAGTGATTCAAGGTTGTGGCTCAAGGGCATTATTTGAGGCTGTCAGCCTTTTGCCATGTAGAATCTTGTCAAATACCCTTCTTTTCTGTTATCCCAGAATGAAAAGAATATCCACCAGCACACTGTTCACTACAGGAACCCACCTGTTCTCTAACATGGGAGATGTGCACATCACTTTGGCCAAGCTTTTTTATTCTTGAGCTGCCCTTCTTGAACTGATTGCTTTTCCCATGTGACCTTACAGGTCAGCCCAGCAGCTTTGGGAAATTTCTGCTTTCTGTAAAGCTTTACAGAATCAATATTTTCAAGATCCTTGCATCAAACCCCAATTTTCTTCTTTCACATGTGATGACTGCTTTATAAAGAACTTGGCATTCTTTCAGTCCTGCTATCACTAAATATAAGACAGGGACAAAAAGTCAGGAAGAAAGGAGACGGACTGCTTGGACCTGTGAACTGCAGTCTATTTAGCCTGTGAGAGTTCAATGCTTGTTGAGAGGTTGTCTGTCTTCTTTGAAGATGCCACACCATGCAGACAATGCCACTCCACTGATGTCTCTCTCTTTCACCATGCCTGAGTGAATAGAACTGGGTTTCTGAAAAGATTATTCACACCACTTAAACACATTGCAGCCTCTCAGCTATTTCTGAGGTTTCAGCTTTGTATCAGTGGAGTGATCTGAATTCTTTTGAATACATTGGAGATTTGAGACTTGTCTTATTTGCTCCTAAAGATTATGAGGATATCTATTTTTACACTTTCTAAAGGATACTTTTAAAAGGGATTTAAAAGAAGAAAAAGCAATAGGCGTTGACTCATCAATCTAAGTGTGTGAGGAATGACTCATCTCACAAAAAAGACTATTGAGGTAAATTTCCAACAGTATCAAATGGCTTGATAACCATTTGATAACTATAACCAGTCTGGCTCTTCAGTTCTGAGGTCTCTGAAGCAGTGCCTGAGGGAGACTGCAGCCGCCATCCCCTGCCTCTGTGTGCTGGCAGGCACATGATTAAAAACCAGCCCTGGTAGACTTTGGTATTCAAAACAAGCAAAGCATGCTGTGAAACAGAAACAGAAACCTCTGTACAACATACCTTGAATACATAGGTTAGCTTCTAGGGAGAGGAATCGGAGTAATCTGAAGAAGAATTTAGCAAGTGTTACAAAAAACACTGGGAAATGCTGTCACCACAGATCTCTGAAAATTATGAGAGTATTCTGGGGAAGGTTATAACTCCTGAACCTAGGCATGTGCAGTGGAAGTAGAATGTAAGTGTATTTGTTTACTGCAGGATGTGTATTTCATTTATTTTTGATTCTTGGTGAGCTTAATGATAATTTAGTAGGATTTTTTCCTGCAGAATTTTTACTTTATATAATTACTTATAACAATTCTTAGATTTTCAGAAGACATTCCAACTGATGAGAAGGAAAAGAAGAGTGATATTAACATTTTTTCTGTTGCTTCAGGCCATTTATATGAACGTTTTTTAAGGTAAGGAAAGCAAAAAGGAGAAACAAGAATTTCATAGCAATACTCTGCATTTTCTTAGTAAAACTCAGCAACCTAAAGAAACTGACTTTTTAAACAACAACTAAATAATTTTCAAAACCAAGAAAAGTTATATACAGTGAGAACTAAATTAATCTCTAAGAACAAAGTGATTCAACATAGCATTATTCTTTGAAGGCAGAAAATGTATTTCATGTGTGAAGCACAAGCATGAAAGATGAAGCTCAGCCTCTCTGTGTAAAGACACAACAGAAGTGACTTCATTAGAGTTGTATCTATTTGTGTTTCATACAAACTGGATTTACTACATGCACATATGGCCTTACTTATCTCAGGGTCCTTTCAATGAGCAGTGACTGCTTTTAAGGAATTCTTACAGCATTGCCTGATGTCTTCACAACCATGTGTGTTACTTTCCTGATTTGAGCACTGGTGATTTGATGGCTGAGTCATCTGAAGTTTGAGCATTGTGTTTCTTTCCTTCAACCTGCAACCACTTTCATAAAGGGAAAGACACATTTACTTCAAAGGAGAAAAAGTTAATATTAAACGTCCTGCTTGCTGCTTTGTCTTATTTTTGAGTTCATTTTGTCTTGATTTTAAGGCAGACTTGACCTCTTTAAGGTTGTAAGTCACTGTTACCTGTCTGGTTACACCAAAGGCCATGATAGTGAAAAGAATTGAACCCAAAATAGTGATTCTTACAGTTATTAAGGGTTTTTTCTTACAGTTATTAAGGGTTTTCAGAAGAGGATCTGAGTTGAACTTTGCTTGTTTTTTCTTTTCAGCAATCTATTAAACTCAACCAATAGATTCTAAAATAAGTTATTTCAGTAGCCAAGTTAATATTTAAGGTACTAACTATCATTCTAATTTTGTCAGGCACCTCTCCTAGAATAAAACATGTTAATAGATCCACTTTCGAAATTGTTCCTTCTACTATTGCTTAACCAATCTGGATGAAATAAGGCCATCTCAAAGTACCCTTGAACACAAGCTCTTTCAAGCTTTTAATTAGAAGTATATAAAGATTTCTTCTTAAATTGGGTTAAAGAAATTGTAGTTAGAGTTTTAGTATTTTCTAAGTGCAGTTGAAATTTAATGACCCGTGTGTGTTTGTTTGTTTATTGTAGACTTATATTTCCACAGAATTATGATGCTTTCTGTCCTACGTCATACAAAAACACCAGTTAAATTTTGGTTTCTGAAAAACTATCTCTCCCCAACATTTAAGGTAGGAGAAAAGTCCTCCTCTTTTTCTTTTTCTTTAAAATTTTAAGTAAATTTTTTTAATTGCAGTTGAATAATTATCTAATTTAAAATAAACTTTCACAATGGAAAATAATCCCTGAATCTGTTAAATACCAGTGTTAGGTAAAAAGTTCTTCTCTTCTGCTACATGAAGCCCAGTGATAAATTATAATTTAATTTATTCCCTTTTGATAGTCTCCAAGAGAAGTGCCATTTCTATTGGTGTAGCTGAGGATACTGCTAAAACTAAGGGAACACTTTAAAACAATAAATTACATAGTCAGTAAGGCAAACACAGCTACAGCCTTGGAGCATTCACTCCTTTTCCTTTTGAGTCCTTGTGTGTCTCATATATGTGCCCCTGATGGTTTTTGTTCTTCTTCTAGGATGTAATTCCTCACATGGCTAAAAAGTATGGGTTCAAGTATGAGTTGGTCCAGTATAAGTGGCCCCGCTGGCTTTATCAACAGACAGAAAAACAAAGAATTATCTGGGGCTACAAAATTCTTTTCTTGGATGTTCTTTTCCCTTTGGCTGTGGATAAAATAATATTTGTCGATGCTGACCAGGTAAGAAAAGATAATGGCATACAACTGTATGAGGAATAAATTTGGGCTTAAATTGATCTAGTTTCATTCTCTGTGGCTGTTTTATTCAAATATTGATCTCAAAAGACTGTTGCAGTTGTACAGACAGAATCAGTGGTGTTGCAGAATGTAAATGCAAAAATTTCACTTGTCTTCAGTCATGTGGACATTGAGTTGTTCTGAATTGTCTGTGTGGAGAGAAAAGCATCTGGAGAGATGTGTGTGATCTTAAAGGTGCATTTCACTGAAAGCATATTGGAGTGATTCCATCTCTAGGCTGATTGTGAGAGGAATTCTCTACTGTGGCCAGTGTCTGAGATGACTTGGACCATTTAAACAACTTCTAGATGGCTGAAATTCTTCAATATTAATCCTATCTCTATTTTAAATTTGCATGCAGTCTTTCATTCAGGAATGAACATTGTACAATATACTGGAAGACAAAGTACTACCTCAGATGAGATTATCACAAGGTTATTAAAAACCTTGAGACAAATTTTGATGTATTTTGGTCCTTTCCCAAAGCTCAAGAATAAATTAAATTTAGAGGTAGCAATCAGACTGCAACTCTCTGTAATTTCATCTGGGTACACCATGTGGGAACACTGGTTATCACTCCTAACTACTGTAAGGACTTCTCTCTGCTCCCAGATAGCTAAAGCTTTTTTTTACCACTGATAAATTAAGTAGGATTTGATAGAAGAATGATTGATTAACAAATAAAGGGAATTTGTAAAATGCCATTAAAACCCTTTTTTGAAAGTACTTTATCATTAGATACAAGGATTTATCAAAGGATGAAATAATTTTGGAGTGCCTATGGTGGGTAACAAATGAGGAGGATTCTTTAGAAGGCACATGATTGGAAGATTTCAAAAATTATGTGTCTTAACTGAGGAATGTTATATTGGGCAACCAGAAACACTAGTCTGTGATTTTAAATAATATTCCCAGTTTTATATCATTTAGTCAATAAATGTGTTACACAGATGGCCACTGTTATTATTTATTAATGTTTATCATAGTATTAATTTTTGAGCAATAATTTGGTATATATCTCCCAGTGGAATAGTTTATCTATACCCCACTGTTGTAGCATCTGAGGGTTTTTCTAAAATTAAAATTAAACATTATGAAGCCTGCTGCAATACCTACCCTTACAGAAACAGTACTAAATGATATTCTTATTTAGATTGTGAGGAGTGACCTGAAAGAGCTCAGAGACCTAGACCTGAATGGAGCTCCCTATGGATACACTCCTTTCTGTGACAGCCGCAGAGAGATGGATGGGTACCGCTTCTGGAAATCGGGATACTGGGCTTCACACCTCGGGAAAAGGAAATACCATATTAGGTAGGACAGCCCCTTACACTCTTCTTGTGCAGTTTGGGAATTTGATTAAAATCTGGGTGTTGGTGTTGATCACTGAGGCATTCAAGAGTCATTTTCAGTAAGAGATGAAGGTGACAAGAATTCTCATTACATAACTGATTTCACCATTTTATGGTAGTTTCAGCTACTTAATAAAGAAAAATACCCCTTCAGGATGGGAACATGTTTTGCTTTCTTGTTACTTTTATTACTGTTATCAAAACCCCTAGAAATCTTATTTCTTTGGGGTTTTTTATTCCTTTTAGTGCCTTGTATGTTGTGGACCTGAAGAAGTTCAGGAAGATTGCAGCTGGAGACAGGCTTCGGGGCCAGTACCAGGCTCTTAGTCAGGATCCAAACAGTCTGTCAAATCTTGATCAGGTATATATGGCTTTGAGCACTTTTGGGTTTATTTTCTTTATCTTTTGCAATATGCATGGAATATCCTGTATCTCAACATAAATGTTACATAATTCCAAAACGGTTTGCCATTTACTGCTGTTTTTGCCTATTTTCAGGAGTGTATATGAGCACAGTTCAGAAAGCTGCTTTATTTTAATTTACAAATGGGGAAAAACCCCAACTTACAGGACTTTTCACCTTTATTTGTAGTTGTTCTTTGTGCACTTATGTTTTTCTGATTATAATCCTACATTCTGATAATGGTAATTATATTCATGTTTAGCAAGAGCTTGTTTCCTTTTGCTTCTTTTTTTCCATTAACGTAAATTAAATTTTCTTTTGTAAATTAACTGCAAGTGCACTCTGGTTGCTGTACATGGTCACCTTGGAGTGGCTGGAGTTTGTCTCACTTTGGGTGAACCTCAGAAGCCTTCATAAGTGAGATTGTCCCTCCTTTTGGTGTTTTCCTTGTGGAATTAAGCACAAAAGATTTTTACCTGCCTCTAGCAGCAGGATCCCATGGTAGCAAAGCTCACATTGCTCAGTGCTTTTCCACACCCCTGCTCTGCAAGCAAGTTTTTATCTTACATAAGGACATTATTGCCACTTGCATTTTTTTTTCCAGAAATAAAATAAAGAATTGAAAATAGCAGTTCTTATGATACTGGACAAAGAAAAGTGGGAATACAGCCACACTAAAAACTCAAACTAGACTGGACTTCTGGAGCTGGAGCAGCCTTTAGCTGTATGTTAAGAGCAAAAGGCTGAAATAACAGTAACAGTCAGAGTTCACATCTTCCTGGACAACAGAATGAATTCCCGGCCCTCATCAGCCGTGCAGAGTCCTGATGTGATAGAGCTGTGTGTTCTCCAAACACAGTCTTACCCACATGTACAAGGTGTCTTTCATAAAGACCTTTTAGGATTCAGAGGTTACAGGGTTTCCACCATAATGCTGGTTTTCAGAAAATTGGTTTTATCTAATGTTCTCAAAGTACTAAAACTTGTCCTTTTA
Organism: Lonchura striata; assembly: GCF_050655825.1. Classification (NCBI taxonomy): domain Eukaryota; kingdom Metazoa; phylum Chordata; class Aves; order Passeriformes; family Estrildidae; genus Lonchura; species Lonchura striata. The sequence continues at coordinate 78,451,749 of NC_140703.1, read as the reverse complement.
AGATTCTTATATTTCAAATTGCAGCTTTAATAGCATATATCTCCTATAAGCCTGTTGGATGAAATCAAAAGCCACTTAAGGACCAGATGTTAAGGTAGCTAAATCTTGGCAGAATGGAATCTGGTTTGACTGTATTGATAGGAACTGCTTGCTGTCTTCAGTGCTACTTCTTACCAAAATACAGCAATACTCCTGGAAATACAAACCACAGTGCAATGTATTTGCGACATGGAGAGCTTTCATCTAAAGGATGCATTATAACTCTTCTATTACTATTTTTGTTTTAAATACCTGTCTGGAGTGCTCACTGCCCTTCTCAAAGAAGCAGCAATCTCAGCTCTCTGTTAATCTGCCAGCAGTGCCATCTTCACAGGTGGTAGTTACGGTTCTTAAAACACGAAAGACAAGTAGATAGAAGGGGAAATGGTGATTTTAAATGCAAAGGAGAATAAGTACAGAACTCCTAGGGAGAAAAAAATTACACATCATAAAAACTAGACTTCCAGAACAGTGATTTTGTTCAGAGGATTTTTTGTATTCCTTTTTTTTTTTGTTTACTTTAAATCCTGATACTAACAGCTGAGTTTCTATTTTTTACTGTGTGTAACAATTTTTAAATTGATAACTTCTAAAAGTATTGTAGTAACTAAGGAATTGTGATTTCATTTATAAAGCCAGAGAGGCACAACAGAAAACCTCTTTTGGAATTGAAATCGTGATAAACTATTCCAAATGGTGATAAACTACTTTTCAAAAATTATAAGTTTTTTTTAAAAATAAAGCATTTCAATTAATGTTGAATGTCTTGGCTCTCTCTTTGGTACTAATGTCTGTATTTCCATTAAATTATACATCTTTTATAATGCAGCAATATGTGCTATTTTATTCTGTCACATTTAGCAGTGGGAATTGACAAAATAAGATGTGACTAATACTTGAGTACTGACATTTATTCTAAAATACAATGTAAGGGTTGCACGTGTGAGGGAGCTTATGAATGGGTGTGCCAGTTACTGCCCCTGCTCTTTGTAACTCTGGCCAGAGGAGGTGCAGCGAGCCTGAAACCTGCCTGAGGTGTTCCTCATTCATAAATGCTGTTCCCTGCATTCAGCCAGATCTTGGTTCAGAGTTTTTGTGATGAGACTACCTGACTATGTAATAAAGGTCAAAAAAAACCCAAAAAAACCCAGAAGTGAACTAAGGAACATAGCCAGAATAGCAGCTTAAAGCTTTTAATTCCCAAGCTCATTTCTGGAATCCATTTTCCTAGAAGTTGTCTCAATTTAGAGTAGTGGCATAATCCTGTATTATACGTTTTTGAGTCAGAGGGGCATTTTTCAAGTGTAAGGACTGAAAGCTGGTTTCCATTCAATGCTAATATGTGATTTTACAAAATTTGTACAGGATCTTCCCAATAATATGATTCATCAAGTAGCCATTAAGTCTCTCCCTCAGGAGTGGCTTTGGTGTGAAACCTGGTGTGATGATGAATCCAAGAAAAAGGCTAAGACAATAGACCTGGTGAGTACATCCTGACTTGAGTGAGTTGTATAGATTAACAGCTTTGCTATGGTTTCTGGGGCTTTTCAGTGTGTGCTATGTCATGAAGGCAGCCTTGCTGGGAGGCACTGCAACATTCCATCCCTTCCCCCAAAACATTTTCTCCTCTGAGACCTCTCCCACTTGCTCTCTACCAAATCTGCTTAATATTAAAACTGAAAACTATACCAGAAAATTAAGTGTTGTTGTCTCTTAACCAGGTGAGATTGAGGCTTTTTATGCCTATATATGTAATAATTTATAATTTTAAGTATAAATCCTTATAATCCTTATAATTTTTCCATAGTCAGCCAAGTTACTGGAACTGTGAGAAAGTGCTGTTGCCTGTCTGAGCTCTATAGACTGCTGTTGTTTTCCCCACATAGAAGGTTCCTCCAGAACCTTAACATTATCATGGTTTTCTAAGTCTGTTTCATTGCTCTAAACAGGAGATAAAGGAAAGTTTTTAAAGCATAATGCTCAGGACACTATCCATGTTTAGAAAAAAGAAAGTTTCTTTCTTTGGGAATAGAAAGAGACAAAATTCTTTTTCCTGTCACTTATTATCTTCATCCCATTTTTCCCCCATTTAGATCTTTTTACAACACTATTTGTGATGCTTTAGATATAATTTGAAGGGAAAACAGACAGTTGGAACTTGATGTGATTTTTCAGTATGGAAATAGTTTTCTGTGTCTTTACAGTTGTTAGAATTTGTTTGTCTAAAGACCTGTGCTCTCTGTTCAAAACCCACATCAGGTTCAGTTTCAATGTGCCAATCTTGCATTTCCCTGGGGAAGTTTGTCTAAGTTTTAGTAGTCTTGTGCCAGCCATGTCTGTGCTATACTGACAGTCAGCAAAAAGACAACTATTTACAATTAATTTGATCTAAATTCTCTGAAAAGGTGTTATTTTCACATTTGCTTTTTTTACATCTGGTATGTTTTGAACTTTCAGTGCAACAACCCCCAAACCAAAGAACCAAAACTGAAGGCTGCTGCCCGGATAGTTCCTGAATGGGTTGATTATGACACTGAGATCCGAAACTTAATACAGCAGATTGAAAGAGAGAAGAAAAATCTAACATCATTATTTCAAAAAGGTAATTTACATGCATATTCAGCTGTTAGCTTCTAAAAATTAAATATTAGTCTAGTTGAAATGAAGATTGGGGTCAGTAGGCACAAATCTTGTATTTGTGTAATTTCCCTTGTTCTTAGAGAAATAGTGTGGGGTTTGAGAGTTGTGTGATGCTTCTTTATACAGGAGTTACACTGACAGGACAAACCCTCGTGTTTCATGCCAGAATCTAAGAGAAAGCTCTGTGGTCCTGTTCCTGCACCTCAAACACAACCAACAGTCACACATAATTTTAGCCACAAATATTATACAAAGCACCTTAGCTTAGACTTCACTTGGTTAATCTAATAATGTCTATGAAGCAGTTGGGACTGAGTATTAATTTGCCTCTGCATCTCTCTCTCCAGGCTTATCTACCCAAGCCTTTTTGTAATAGACTAAAATCTATTTTAGTAAGTTTGGGTGTAGGGTTTGGTTTTTTGTTTGTTTGGGGCTTTTTTGGTTTTGTTTTGGGTTTTTTTAACTAAAATTGTTTTAAACTAACTTAGTTAAATGGCATGAAAAACCAAGATAGACAAAACCCAAAACCAAAAAAACCACCAAACACACATACAGGACTCCCAGAAAGACTTGACTTGTTGGACTTAAATGAAACAAAATGAAAATATCATCTCAGCTCTCAGGGTTGAAGAAACAATTAGCAGATAAATATTTATAAGTCTTGAGTGGAGGAAAAAATCCACTTTTCCTTATAAAGGATTCTTAGTGGGTTTTATTCCTTGTGAAAGTTTCTGGTCAGCTTGTAGCAAGGCTTCAAAAGTAAAGTTCATGTTGCTGAACTGAGTGATTAGCAGGAAATTCGAAGTAAAAGGCTTTCTCCACATCTTACAAACCCAGGTACTCTTTAAGTAACACTTTTGTGTATTTTTCCCCTTTGGCAACAGGGCTCAAGCACGATGAACTTTAGCACAGCCTGTGACCAGCAATGGTGACAGCTCCAGAGTCTTCTGGGAAGGACTGAACAGAATTTACAGCTGTTACATTGGCACTATTTGCAGTCTTCTTTAATGTGAAGTCAAATATTTTATAACTTAATGTGTTATTTAAAACATTTAAAATGCAGTACAAAAATAAGAAATCCACAGGTATTTGGGGGTTTGGGGCTTCTTAACTGGTATGGAGCAGCTTTCCCAATGGCTTTGCTTTTCATTTCCTTCTTTAAAGTACAGTTTGCCCAGAGGACTTTGGAATGTGAAGAAAGATGTGCTCAGTATTGTCAGTTCAGAGGAGGACACACACATTAAATACATACTTGAAAACTGTTTTGTGCATATTCCATGCATTAGGCTACTGTATTTAAATATTAAATATTTTGGTTCTATGCCCATAGTTTTGTCCCTTAAGAAATGCTGTAGTCACAAGAAAGAATTCATAAAAAAGGTCTCATTTAGACCACACAAAGATAACTCCATGGCGAAGCTAAAGCAAGGCATTACACTCTTCATTTATTATGCAGGATTGCTGCAATTTTAGAGATTTTTAAAACTTATTTTTTGATTCTTAGACTCCTTTTGGCCACTTAAATAGTGTGTGATAAAATTCCATTATGTTTTTGGTTGAGGTGACTTTCCAACCAGCATATATATCATCAGAAGGTCAGTACCTGAAAGATGGTTCTTCTCACTTTTGATTATCATCCTGTTCATAACTGAAAAGAAAATAATAAAATACATGAGTATTTTTTGACTATCAGTGGTGTCTCCTGTAATTTTCTAAACCTGTGCTCACAAAACTGTTGCTTTAATGGGATACTGACATTTTGATCCCACAAGAATTGCAGGGGAAAGTTCTTGCAATGCACGTATTTGAAAATGGGGAATTTGTGTCTCAATGTAAAATCGAGTGCCTTAAATACACACCCTGTTGTTCAGGCTGTGCTGGTTTCAAAATGGGATTGGATGAGACCACACCTTCTTACACAAAGTCTTCCAGTTTAAATGCTTGAAATTACACAAGACTATGTAATTAGCACTAAGTGGGTGAATCAGCAAGGATTGAACATTATTTCCATAGCAGCAAATAACTGAATAAACAATTACAGAAATGAAGTAGATTTTGTATCCACTGCCATTGTCCTCAGCTGTTGGTTACTTACAATTTCTTACTGTAAGAACGAGTAATTAAAAGCACATGTTCTTGATATATTTCAAGCCATATTACTAAGGAATGTGAGAAATGCAGATTTTTTTACAGCTTTTTATATTTTCTGTGGTTTTACCTTTATGCATTTTGAACAATTTTAACATGTCACATATAGGTTTTTAAACGTCTGTAGAAGGATTTCCTTTGTATGAAGTATCCAATGGAGTATTTCCTGTGTAACCTAATAGCAAAAGTCAGTAAAGCCTAATGTCAGTTCTCTTTATGTCTGACCTATTTCAGTGCAGGAGCTGTTTTGGTTTGCTCGTTCTCTTAATTACTTCAGGATATCATGCAGCAAGTCAAACATACTTGAACATAAACTTTAAGTTGGTATTTTTGTACCACAGAGATGGACTTGTAATTGACTTAGCAGATGCCTGTGCACCATTACTATAAATGCCACACATAACAAGGAAGTAATTGATTTGCCATAGCAGAGGATTAAAGCCCCCAAACCAAATTCAACTGTTTGCTGTGCTATTTTATTTTATTTTAAAAATACTTTCCAGATTTATACTTCCATCCTGCTGCCTGACTCTGCAGCAGCATTTCACATGGATCTGCCTTGGTATTCCAAGCTTGAAGCATATATTGGAGAGCTTGTTTTAGGACACAAGTTAAAGATTCTTTAAGAAACCTTAGTTCTCTTTAATTATAATTATCTGTGAACATGGTCTGCAGTATAAAAAAAATGGATAATTCATGCTCTGATTTTATGTTCATTTTCTCTGTAGCATCCTGTTCTTTTTAAAATTGGATTACCTCTACTGGCTTTAAAAAAAGAAATAGTTCTTTAAATACTATTTCCTTGAGACTGCTTAAATTATTAGAATATAATTTTATAAATGTAATTTGCTGGTGATATTTTGAAGATGTAAAAGGTTTAATGCAATTTTCTAGTGTTTTATATATTTGTACATAATGTTCTGGTGGGTTTTCTTCTGCATAATACTACTTTCAAAGAAGGCTCTTTTTTTGAGATACACAATGGTTTATAAAATAAGAAATGTCCCACAAACATATTCACTACTTTTTAAAGATCTCTTGAAGGTAGTACTTTGAGTCATTAGCATGCCATTATATTTTAATAGTAAATCCATGGATTCTGTATGTTGTACAAAATATTAAAAGGTACCTCTGCAGAAAAAAAGATTAATTATTTTCTGCTCTCCCTCTTTGTATTACACAATAACCATTCCCTACTTGGTTAACAGATCCAAAGGAAAAAAATGTCAGCAAATCCTCAGCTGTCTTTCCTCTATAGAAAGTGTTTTTGCAGGGAGGCAACAGCAATGTTCAAAACAAGGCATCTGCTTTGAGGTGAGATGTAGAGAGAGCTTATTTTTTATTTCCAGTCTCTGTGCTCTGCCCTGTAAAAGGGAAGAAAACAAAACACATCCTAGTTTAGAGTGTTGCCAAAACAAGGTGCAACTACAGTAAATAAGCAAAAGAGTATTTGAACTATTCAAATGAAGGGTTTTTACAGTTTATATTCCTATGACATTGTCTTGTCTATGTCTTGATCTTCTTGAGATCAGCTGGTAAGTTTAACAGAAAATGAACAAACCAGGCATTAGTGCATTATTGTTGATGAGCCAGAGATTTAGTATTAAAAACATTTGTCAGTAAGGTTCATTTTAACCCATTCCCTGAATTAAGTACTTGCCTTCAGTCTGAGACTGCATGGATTCACAGGATATGAGGTTGGAAAGGGCTGGTTGTTCTCACTGTGAAATCAGCACTCAGTGGGGCTGCTGCAGTTGCTGTAGTAGACTTCTATACAATGGCAGTTCCCTTCCACACAGAACGTGGCTGCTTCCTCCTCTTGTCCCCTGCCTGCAGAAGTGCCCAGTGCATTCCTGCACAGCTCCAGCTTCAAAGAGCAGGGCGAGGAAAGAAGTGAAGACAAATACACAGTAGTGCTTTCTTGTCATCATAAATATCTTTATTGTGAAAAATACCATAAAATAATTCCCAGAGTTCTAGAAAAAACAGTTCTTGCTTTGTAGATTTATGATTCCATATAAAGACATTTTATAGTTTGAAACATTTGATAAATCTCTGGCTAGCTTTACTTATCCTTCCTAAAACATGAAACTGCTACTTAGTAATTTGCTGAGGGCAAAAAAAAAAATTATTCTCCCATTAATTTTGTTACGTTTTATGGATAAGAGTGTGTATTACAGAGCAAACAATACCTTACAATAAGGCACTTTTAAATACAACTAACCTATGCTATCCTGGCTAGTTTCCAGCAAAGCTCCTATAAATCACAGCCCTAAACAGAAGAATAATTCTTGTTCCAAACACCAGTCTGAAAACTGAAATGATAACCAAGCATGAAGGTTTGTTTGGTTTTTTTTTTAAGTTTAAGCTAACATGTTTTCTCCATCTGTCCCAAGTTTGAGCTCTTCAGTTTGTAATTCACTTTGAATCTCTTTTAATATTATTATATCAGTATTTTACCAAGTAAAATATACTCCCCCCAACCTTCATTTTAAAACAAGTTGGAAACGAGTTTATTAAAACTGAAAGAACTCCACAGAGAAAGTTTGCACCTACATACAGGCCAATGATGGGAACAATGCTTCATGCACATCTCAGGGTTGACAAACTACCGAGACATTTACTTCAGTGTTCAGTTACTGAACATCATTGCACTACAGACACCCACGAATAAATAAAAAGGCAAGTTCAGCTTCCTTGCATGTCTCCTGCATCATTAACACTCAGCATGGGACCAGCACGTCATTTGCCAGAGTCACGTCAGGAAATGCAGCGCCGGAGCTGGAGAGCCTTGCAACGTAAATGGTTTCTTTTAAACACAACTTTGTTTTTCTGTTTTCCCAGAATACCTCAAGGCCCTTCAAAACAGCACCGGGGTGGTAACACTTCTTGTGCACAGCAGCTACTCAATACTAGGAAAGCCTTGTTCTCCACTGTTGCTTTTTGCTATTGTTTCCAAGAACCTGTCTTCAAACAATAGGAATCTATGAACAGCAATCATGCATTAATCATCCTCCTTCTTCTACTGACTACATTCAAGCCTTTTTGTTCTTAGAATGTAATTTTCCCGTTCCCATTCATTCATTTTCAAAATGCACATGGTCCTTTTTTGTTCCTTTCTGTCCTGCTGCCTCCAAGAAACAAACCCACACTGCTCCAACATCAGTGCCTTGTATGAAGAATTTACTCATGAGGGAACATCTTATTCCTTCTCTAGACAAAAAAAAAATAAACCTCAGGAAACAATTCTCTCAGCTGTACAAGGGCAGTCCTTTGAAAGAGGATGTACTGCCAGCAGTCCCCTGGCACACAAACGCAGCTGTCTGTAGTTTTTACTGCGACTTCCCGCAGCCCAGCCACTCCTGCATGTGCGAATTCGGGCACATCGCTCACGTTGCTCATTCAATGCTCATTTAAATGCAGCCCCTGCTGTAGTGAAGAAGGAAATACAAGTGTTCCAATGGCTCACCAAGAACCCCCGGGCTAGCGCAGCTGGGCAGAGCTCACCCCTCAGGGCACAGCGTTGACAAGAGCCGCAGGAGGACGCGGGACAGCCGCCCCCCACAGCCACCTGCCCAAGTTTAGGTACTGTCAGCAAGAGCAGGTGCACAGAGGCCCAGCCCCAGGGCAGCAGGCTCCTCACTGTGCAGTCAGTTCCTGCGTCTGAGCCAGCCCGAGAGCCGAGCCAGCCTCAAGCACCCCAAACAGCCCTGAGCATCTGCAACAGTTCAAGCAAAAACATTTCCAACAGGTCACAAGCACAAGTTGAAGTTGTAGAAAATCATTCAACTTAGTGGACATCCAACACTGGAGTTTGAGAGGCTGCTTTGGTGGTTTTGTACCATAAAGCATTAGAAATCACCACACAACCTCCTCAGTTTGAAGATAAATTTGTGAACACTGACCTTTAAATTGCTGTTGAAAAACATTTTACAAAGCCACATGGCCTCGCAATTATGTTTAAATACTTGAGGCAGGAGCCAAGGGTGCTGCTGCAACAGTGACTTCATCTACAGTAAGAAACCCCTCCTTTTGAGAATGAAGGCCTTCTTGGCTCATTTAATTTGTTTTACTGAGGCTGCTTAGGTTTTCAAGTGCCAGGAGTTGAAGCAAAAGAAGACTCCTATCAACTGATTATTGTTTTCCAGTTAAAATCCAATCAAGAGAACACTGATGAACTGTAATTCTTGCATTCCAAGAAAATGGCTGCTGATGAAACTCAGTAATTATGTCAGTAATTATGACAGATGCAGTTACAGAACAAGAAGACTCTCACTCCTACCGACTGCAGCCCTGGTAACACCACACAGCGCATTCACGCAACTCCACCAACTACACCAAACCCATTTTAAATACGTGCATATAGAAAAAAAAAAATAGAAACAGACTTTTAGCTAGTGGGAAGCGAATCCCTCTTTTTGCACACAGCCATCTCTGCAGTACTGATGCTATTACATGAAACATAAAATTCCTACAATTTCATATAGTACTAACTCCCTGTTGCATGATCCAGCAGAAATGAAGTTGTATTACAGGGTAAGGCTGGAGTTAATATCACATTCCTGCAGTACACTCACATCACAATTTGCCTCAGTTCTGACTTTATGTACAGAACCAACAAATTGCTGCAGAGTCAGGGAAATGTCACATCAAATTTTCTGCTCAAATCTAAAGCAGATATTTTGTTGCAGTGCAAACTACTCAAAAATCATACCTAAACACCCAAAACCACAATCAGAAAAGAAATGTTCTGAAAAACAAGTCCTTCCCCCCCATCCCCACCTCACTGCTGACAATTCCACCAAGGAAATCACCCCAATTAAGTTCAGGTTAGTGAACAACAAGGTGAGCAGGTATTTCAGATACAGTTACTTCCAAGCACTCTTTTTTCCAGAGTGATTCTGGTTCAGTGCACAGCCTCTTCCCCACCTCTGGCACTGCCAAGACCAATCCAGCAGGTGGTCACTTGGATTTCCTCCTAAAAATACTGGGAGATGGATCATTCTGCTGAGCACAACCAACAGTTTGTGAACGTAGAGACTACTGTAACTACTCTTGCCATGTTTATTAGGCCCCAATCCAGAGAAATATTTACATGCATTTTTATCTTTAAGCATATACTTGAGTTATAAATTTAAGTGTTGTCCGCAGTAGCATCTTACTGTTTTTTCCATCCATAGGAATAAACACATCCTCCATATCCACAGCAAACACATAGGCAGCACAACCCTCATCAGCAGTGTGAGCTTGTCAAGCTCATCACAAACCCAATGAAAGAAAAAGGAGCTTTCTTCCAGTGCAGTAAGACTCTGGGTTAAGGACAACATTATAGAAATTAAGATTTTGGGTGTTGAACTGAAAGACTTTTTATTTTTCAATGAATTAAGTAAAAAACAGCAGCAGCCACCCAGAAACAGTCTTGGCTCTAACTGAAGTGGAATTTGAATGTAAATGGTCCTCCTCCAGAACCAAAGGGGTTGAATCCTTGCCACGTGTTCCAGCTCCTGTGGAAAGGGTTGTTGCCGCCCTGCTGACTCTCCGCATCCAGTGGGTCCTCTCCCGCATCAAACTTCCGCCTCATTTCTGGAGGAAACAAAACCAAGGTGGAATCATGGCATAGTAGTAACAGGGTTTTCCCAGAGTACTTCAGTTGCTGTTATAAACTAAATGCAGTGGGCAATAAAGCAGAAGGAGACACACATATCCTTGACATAAGTATATCCAGAGTTAGTCAATCCTAGAAATCTCTACAAGATGTTATCCCTGGAAGAGACCTTCAAAATATAATTTTTATTTGATTTTTAACAAAAGTTACTGAAAGACAATATGTAAAGATTACATCTAACTTCATTCAACAGACTGCATACAAGCATCTCAAGATGAGTAAGGGCAGAAAGGGAAAAAGGGAAGCTGAAATGCTTGTTATGACTTACACTTTTGTTTTGACCTTGATGTAAAAAAAAAAGCAAAAATAAGAAGTCACTGCATCATTACCTGGGTCAGTGAGGACTTCTTTAGCAGCTGCGATATCAATGAATTTCTTCTCTGCTTTCTTCTTTTCTTCCTCACTCTGGAAGTTATCAGGGTGCCACTGGGATGCCAGCTTTCTGTAAGCTTTTATGATTTCTTGCTTTCGAGCATTTCTAGATGGATAAAATTACAGGTAACTTCATTTTCCAATTACTCATATGCCACACTAATGAAGTCTATTTTAAACACTGAGACATTAATTAAGGGCATCAGGAAAGTTATGGGGTGCTGTTAACCTTCTGCAAGTGGCACTGAAGACTCTTTACAAAAAACAAAGGAAGCAAGTTGCAACCTTAAGCGAGATTCCTCACTCCCTCCTTCACCACCCATATACTTCTCTTGGAAAGATGCTACTGCCAGTGACTCTGCAGAACATAGTTCTCAGTCTGAGGAATTTACCATCACATGAATAACAAAAACCAGATCAAATTAGTTTGCAATTGGAAGGATGACCAATACTAGTTCAGAACTTTGCTTGCTCCTCATTAGCAAGGGAAGTTGTTCAGTCCTTCCAGACTCTTCCAATCTATCACACAATCTGCCACAATTTTTGTTACTTTTAGTAATTCTTGCCAGTATTCATTTCTTCCCCAACTCACTTATATGACTTAGAGCCTTCTATACTAAGAATTTCTTCCTAAAGAATTTATCTCCCCTCTTCCTGCTGTTGTTTTTCCATTATTTCTAAAGGAATTGTAAACAAATGCCATTTTACAAGCTGAACGCTAAAAATTAGTACAGCAGAAGAGTGAAGATAGCAAGATACAGAACAAAAATTAACACTCAGCAGAACAAATTCAAGTGATCAGCCCTAGAAGTACTGGCTTAAATAACTACCTTTCACATCATCATCTCTGGAATTACTATCTCACCTTTTTACTCCCAGGATTTTATAATAATCCCTCTTCTGTGATTGCTTCAGCATTCTCTGGGCACGTTCCAGCCCTTCCCGAATCTGCTGGTCATTTTCACTATTGGCTTGAGCAGTCTCATAGTCTTTAATAGCTTTTTGAAAAAAGTCAAAGAAAAAATGTTTTACTACTCTACAAACTTCCAGTTCTAGAACTCAGTCACTTAACAAAATTGAAGCTTTGTTATTACCATATATAAACAGCAAATCTTTAGTTTCAACTTGACATGTTTTGGGTTTTTTTCCCTAGATTAGAAAACCTTCGAATAGAGGAAATTTACTTTCACATACGAATTAGGCAATTTTCTTTCTTTCAGTTTGTCACACTTGCGGGAAATGAAAAAGAAAGGAGGGTACCAATGTAGGTCATAACACTCTCTGGAAATTCTACAGTCACAACCATGAACAAAATGAGTATCTAGGACTGGGATAAAGAAACAGAAACTAAGAAGAAAGATTAAGCAATTAGTACTTGAAAAGCCCACTGCACTACTCCCACATTGTCATTCAACTCAAGAAGGATTTAACCAGTCCTTAAATGAATATTCACTCTTCTCCCCAAGTCTGCACTCAATCAACACAACAGGAATTCTCTTCCTTTTTAGCAACTACAAAGACAGATTTCAGACTAGCAGTAAGTTCATATTGTTAGCAAAAGGCAAATACTGGCTTTTTACACCTCTGCATGCATAATATGCAAAGTTATATTTCAGTGTTTGTTTTTCTTTTTTTCCAAAGGCATGCTCTCACTTTTATTTCAAGAGTTTCATTTCTCAGGAATGAAAAGAAGATAAGAAAATATTTAAGAAATTTAAGGTCTACACTTAAGTAAATTCTATCATTATTGCAAGAGCTTAAGACACCAAGTTTATATATTCTTTATTGTCAAAATATCAAGGGAAGCAAGTTGAAGTCCTTAATGAGACTGCTCTTCTTTCACTGTTACAATAATCCTCAAGGTCTCATTCGCAGATCCAAGTCTCTTAGGTTTCTCAAGTTAGACAAAGTACTTGCATCAGATTATTTCCAAGCAGATGCTATTTCTCAGCAGGTGTTACATTTGTTTTTCACTGTTTCTGAGCAAGACAGCAGGAAATGCTAATGAATTTGTATTACCCAGACATCTGATACCACTGCAATCTTGTTTCCGTTACTGGAAAAAAAAAACTCCAAAAAGTATTGCCAGAGCCCCAACAATTTCCTAGGCTACTAGAAACCAAACAAAATTTCTATTCATTTTCACATCACAGGACACTGCCTTTGCTGCTTAAAGCATTCTGGCTTCTATTGGTATTTTTAATAATTTATCCAGCCATTTAAAAAAACCCAAACCAGGAGTGCGCCCTAATATGTGTGCTGAATATGTGCTATCAAAACTAATAAAAGCAGTGAAAGTGCAAGGATTTCATTATGCTGCTTTATTACTCCAATAATGTTAAGGCCCACTGAACTTCATCTGCTTCAGGTAATACAGGAGGGGCTAGCAGAATGTCACATTGCTCAGCCTCACTGAGCAGCAGATCACCAACAGCACCATCGTGGGAAACCTGCTCAGGGGTCAACCACTTGCCATGACAGTATCTGATTTCTCTTCTTTTTTTCCTGAATCAACTTCCTTATTTAAGGACTGCAAGCATTAAGCACAAGGGAAGGTGTTTCAGTGCTGCACAGAGGGAATGCATCCAGCACACTTTGCAAGTACACATTGCACTTCCCCTCTTTAATTTTGATGGTACGCTCCAGTGTAGGGATTTTCCTCTTTCAGAGAACTAATTGCTCTCTCCATCTGAGGGATGAAGGTTGGAAGCAGGTGGAGAAGGATGGCATGACCAATGGTCATTACTTCATGACCACAGTAAGTTTGTTATGTAGCCAGGAGACTTATTACTAATTCCTAGTATGTCAAGTGAGATACTTAATAAATTCTTTCGAGTCACTATTTCTAAAACCAGTAGTACCTCACAAGCAAACAGAAGAGTCACTGCTGCTTCTTAGTAGCCTGGTATTTCAGAAAGCTTCCTTTCATCCTGCTCCATGACATGAAAGGAACAACTCTTTCCCAGTGTCACTTTCAGTTTAAATACTTCAATCAAATCTAACTCTCATTTTTCAATCCAAGAATCTTCATGATCTCTCAAAAGGTAATCACGTTCTGGCTTTGGTATCTTGCCTGAGTTTTTAAAACAGTGACAGATTAATTCTATATGTGGAATGATGGCCAATTTCCCATCAAATATGAGTAACTGCAGACAACCTACATCCATGCCAAGACTGTTAGAGAAACAACAGAACCACTTTATGCTCTTACTGAAACCTCTTCAGTAGAAGAGTGGGGAGGGGAAAAGAAGAAAACACAAAAATTAGTATGTTCTGGCCCATTTTGAAACAGCAAGGCAGGTTTTTTCCTTTTTTGACAAAACTTGTGCTTTAGACAGATAGACTCCTGTACTTATGAGGTATGCCAGAAATTGAGTCATTAAACATCTGTCTCTGCAGACAAGCCCTGGCTCCCATGTGATTATGAAGTAATTAAAACCATCTCATGAACACAGCTATACAAAGTGAACTGCATCTTGAACACTTAACAATAATCACCTTCAAAGTTCTGAATTACAAGTACTTTGAAATTTCCTACCTTTAACAGGAAAATAGGTGCCTCCAGCTTGAAAATTTTTTTGAGGGAAAAATGAGAATCATTTTGCCCTTTTAAATATGTGACTACAATTTTAATTGCTCTTGTGTTCTCTATGGCAAAGGGAAACCAGCCATCACAAGATAAATGAAGACACCTCCAGGCAGATGAACAGTAATGGGCTGGCTGTAATGCAGTTGTTGATGGAGGCTATGCTGGAAGGCAGAGTGTAACTGCATCCACCTCACTGCTGTCAAGGGCAGGAGGAAGGTACAGGAGATATTACACAATCTGGAGAAGCACAGCTCTGCTCTAGTATGGTTCTTCACTTGGAACCAGGGTAGGCCAAGCCCAGCATGCACCAACACAGGAAATAAGCTCTCCCAGATTCCAGGCATGTCCTCTGTTTCCTTACACCCTGCAGCAGGGAGGCATTTGCCCCAGCACAAGACCAGGCCGGCTGTCTGCATTTGTGAAGAACCTTGTTACAAAATTTTTCTTTCTTCCAATTCACAACAGTTTGAGTCACCCTCCCTGGAGGTATTTAAAAGTGATGTAGATATGGCACTTGGGGAGAAGGTTCAGTGGTGGACTTGGAAGTGCCGAGTTAATGGTTGGATAATCTTAGCGATCATTTCTATCACTCCATGTAATAGGATGCAATGTACAGAAACTCCATATGGAAAACGCAGCCTCGGGAATAGAATCAGTTTACTCTGAGCAACACTAGAGAGATCCATGGAGGAGAAGCAATAGCTGTTACCTTCCTCTGCCCTCAGCACATGCTAGGGAACAGAACAGTATTATTTCACGCTGCCATCTCAAGACATGAAAATGGAGCTCATAAAATGTATTTACATTACCCTAACTCTAATTACCTTTTACCTCTAAATGCAATTCTGTGACATTGCTGATTATATAAAATGTCTGAGCTGAGTAAGCTGCGCAGTCTCATAAAATATCCCGAACACAGTCCACTGTTGTAAAGACAACTCTGCTGTAGATAAAACAAGTACATTCCACTTACACTAATCAAGACAAATTTACGACCAAGTATTTTTGTAAATCTGCAACTACCAGAACTAATTAAGGATAACATGGTGTAGAATCAAAGTGCATGGTAAAAAAAGCCTTTGAAATGCTCACTACACTTTAAACATCCACATTAAGTATGTGCCAAGGGCATACAAATGTACCTTCTTCATACATGTCTTCTAGCAAATAAGCTTCTGCTCTGTCTTTCAGGGCATTCACGTTGGTTGGTTCTAGCTGCAGAACTTCTGAACAAAGTTTGATGGCTTCTGTAGCCTGCTGATTCTGGAGAGGCAAAAGTAAAAGCAAGCTCATGTAGTTGTGAAAGTTTTATTTCATGTTTGAGTTGAAGATTTAGAGGGAGATAAGCAGAGTTACCTTTGATAAGCTGTGACAGATCCTTTCTTTGGCACGAGTAGAATAAATTGGGACTTCTGGCTCAGTTTTCATTACATACTCATATTTACTGATAGCATCTTCATACCTGTTTAAATCATAAAGCATAATATCATGAGATGTAATCACTACCTTAGGGTGTAGCATTTTATTTAAAAATTCTTAAAATTCACAGACTCTCCCATCCTTCTATCAAAGGACTTTCCCTTTAATAGCCTTAAAGTCAAGGTGTCAAACAACAACATGAAGAAAACTTGCAGGCACTTCAAGAATTACATTCCCATTCCCTTTTCTGCACTGAGAGACAGAAAAGCAGTCACTGGCAGGCTTTGCACAAAGTAACAACAGCCATCCGTCACCATGCACAGCCAAGGGTCTGGTCTCCAGATTTGCCTCCTGTCCAACATGACACTGCATTTTAAAATAAGCATCTCCCGCACTGACACCTGAGATGGACTCAGTTCTGAGCCCACAGTAAGAGCCCAGACTATCTGCACACTACAAAAGGTACCTATTCACAGAGGTACAAAAAAGCTCCTTATGCCAGTTTTAATCAGGCAGATGTTTTCTCCTTTTCTCCTTCACAAGTCACACAGCAAAGTGTTATTTTGCTGTGAAGGACTCAAAATGCTAAAGTTACATGGTTTGAGCAAGAAACAGATTAGAACAATTACCTAAAAATGCAAGAGTGAGATTGAATCCACAGGTTGCTATAAGTTAGAGACATGCAAGTTCTCAGGCTCCCTGAAATTCACTGATGCTGAATTAAATAAGTGAAAAGAGTCCAAATAGACTTCTGTCTTAATAAAATTAGCATCAGTTGTGCTTATTTACATTCCTGATGTACTTCATTTTAAAAAGCCACCTTGACAATGTCTAATGACTTGGTCAGGGTCCTTACAGCTGGATATCATGTGCTTGAGAACTGAAGTAATGCAAGAACTACAAGAATACAGAGGCACTGTCTATCATTTAACAGGATGCATAAAAGAAAAAAAGTTTATCAGTCAGAACCACTTCTGCCATCAAAGCACTGCAGAGTTACTAAGTGGTTTTAGTCTTAAGATATGGTCCTTTCAACAGAATAGTTGAAGTTGGAAGGAACTCTTAGAAATCATCCGGTCTAACCCCACTGTCCATGCAGGGCCACCTCTAGAAATTTGCCTACGACTGTGTCCAAAATGCTTTGCTATAACTGTAAAGTGGGGAGACTCCATAACCCCCTTGGACAACCTGCATCACTGGAAATGAGGCAGTGTAAAAAACATATTCTGATGTTTCAAGGGAATTTCATGTTTCAGTTTGCACCCACTGTCCTGATCCCATCACAGAACACCACCAAGCAGAGCCTGGCTCTGCCCTCTTTGCATCCACCCTTCAAGTACATTGATGAAATCACCCTGTAGCAAAGAAGTCTCAGGGCAAACACTACCAGCCACCCCAGCCTTTCCTTGCAGAAGAGAGATGCTCCCAGCCTCCAATCTTAGCGAAACTTCACTGGACTTTCTCAGTAGCTTCATCTCTCTTGCACTGGAGAATCCAGTGCCCAGCTGGGGTCTCATCAGTGCTGAGTAGTAATATATGAGAGCTGAAAACTCCCATCCCTACGTTTGTCTTACTACCTGATGCAGAAAGAAGTTAAGAATGCAAAAGGGACACAGTGGCATCAGAAGTAATCAGAATAGAATAGTTGCTATGCAAGTCAATATTTATCTTAATTGTAATTTGAGAGCTCTGTACAGTACCCACTTCAACTGACACATGCAAAAAGCATCACTTTAATCAGCTCCTCAATCAGTAAATTGGTGCCTCAATTGTGGGTTTTTTCTTTTTTAATTCCTTTAATATAGCAGTAAATACTTACCTGCCTTCTCTGATGAATTCCTCTGCTGACTCAATCTGCTTATTGAGTTTCTTTACTTGCTTATAGAGGGAGAAGCACTGCTTATGGTCTTGGTCCAGTTTCAGACACTCCCGGACCTCACTTTTCACAGGGAGGTGAAGAGAAGGGGAGAAGAAAATAAAAGAACCACACCTAGGTCACCACATACTATGAAACTTTACCTGGATACACAATGCATATAATATATAAATATATAAATTATAGATATAATTATATATTATATATTATATACAAATTATATAATATATAAGTTATATATAAATAATATATATAAACTTTATATAAATATATAAATTATATATATAATTATATATTATATATAATATATAAATATATAAATTGTTCAGAACAATGCTCAAGCTCTTTCACAAACCTCTACCTTCATCCAAATATTAATATAAAGTAAGGCCAAAAAGAATTGTCCAAATGTAGAGGGATATTTACCTGGGTTTGGTTTTAATTCTTTTGTATTGCCAAACACACAAAAGAAAAAATGCTACATTAATAACTGACTAAAGAGCTTAAGAGTACTGCTGAAGAAAAAGGCACTCTGTGAAAGAAATTGTATTCAGCAGTTATCAGATTAATAGATAGGAAAATTACCATCAATTGTAATTCAGATATATTACAAAATTCCTACATTCAACTGTATTTTGTGCTGCTTGAAACAATGCTCAGCTAAGACACAATCCTCCTCGATGGAATCTCAGCCAAGCCTGAGGCTTATGTTTCACTATGAAGAATGTTTAATCAGACTCTGATTAGGGAAAATATGTCTCAAAATAGTCCAAAGTCTAAAAAATAAAGCCAAAAAACCTATGCAATCATATGAAGGAATAAATGCTTTGGATCCCAGAGTTATCATAGCACAACCAGTATGTCAATTTCAGGAAGAGATTACAAAATCTTATTTTGTTCCTAAGCACAGACAAAAATATCTAATTTGAAAATAATTAGGCCTTTAAGAGGAAGAAACTAATGGAAGGACAAGAGATAGCACCCAACAAGTCCAAGAGCTAGAGAACTCTTTCTCAGCATATCTCATGATGCAAAAATTAATGGTATCAGATAAGAATAAAGGAAAGTATTTTCAATTTCTTTCTGATTCCATTCTGTTCTTCAACAGTGCCCTCAACTGTGCTTTTAAATGCCACCCATACTTGAAATCACTGGGCAAAGTGATGGCCACCTACCAAAAATCATTAAAGAAGTCACCGATGAGCTCACAAGATTAAGTAGGCTCTGGAAAGGGAATGCCTAATGCAAACCAATTACTTTAATGTTTACTTTTGGCTAGCTATAAAATGAACTTCTGCAAGTATAATCACACACTTTCCATCTGCCAAGGAAAGAAACACAGGCTTTTTCAGTTCTTTTCACCTTATTGAAGGGATTCTGTGGCAGAAATCATATTGGAAGGATTCTGGAGATGAGGGTAGCACATACAAAATTATGATTGGCACAGAAACTACTTCTGTGTAATAGGAAGAATTCCATCACTTGTGCAGCTGGACAGAGTACAAACTGAAGAGTACAGATTGGGCAAGGGCAGTTATCTGCCAGACTGACTAGGGATATATGGGAATAATACCCTGAACTTAACTCAGTATGAATAAAAGGATAGGGCATTATCAAAAAGTCATCCAGGACTGTCTACAGGAATGACAGGCAGACAGCTCTGCACCCCAAGCTCTTAATACTTGAATGCTCCTGTGCTTTTTATTTATTTTAAAGCTTGTAACCTGAATGTATACATCTTCTCTTTGCATCTTAAGCTTAACTTCAATAGAGGTTTAAGGTTAAAAAAAAGCTCCACTACAGGAAATTTAGAGAAGCGCTTCCTTCTAGGAGAAATACAACTAAAACAGCACTTGTAAGCAGCTCCAATGGAGAGAGACTCTGGCTTCTGTTTAAGGAAACAACATGCCTAGAACCACTGATGGCTGGTCTTGCCAAGAACAAACATGGGTTTCTTCATTGCCCATCCTTAGTTTCTAGAAAGGATTTGCCTTTATCAGATCTAGACCACAGTTTATTCTCCATGCAAATGTCACACAAGAGATATTTCATGGTTTATCATTACCTATATAATTATATTTTCTCTCTCAATTATAATGATTACAGCAAATAGTAAAATTACCTGAGAGATAATTCATGGTCCCCCAGCTGATAATATATTTTGCTGATTTTATAGAAGGCTTCAGTATTATCATTCTTTAATTTGGCAGCAGCTTTCAAGTCACTAATGGCTTTGCTTGGTTCCCCTTCCTTTATATAACACTCTGCTCGGAGTTCCCGTAGTTCTGCATCCCAAACACAAACCTTGAGAAATCAAAATTAAAGCTTGTTTTTGGTCCATATCACTTCACTTCTTTTCCTCCCCAAAAGAAAAATCCCATTTAATTTCACTTTGCCAACTGCAACAGCATAAGGTTCAAGCTGCATGCAGAGCTCATGAAATTAGCATCTCTGCTTCCTGGTGGATGCTGTGATGCACCTGCCCAAACAGAAAAACAAAGGCCTGAAAATTTTGTAAATGATGCAATGAACTCATGCAGAGAGATGAATTAAATCTACTGGCATTGCTTAAACTAGGACAATCTGTTGAGCCTCCAGGAAAGGATATCAGAATCATAAATTATTGTATCTTCCAAAAAGAACAGAGGTAATGAACAGCAAGGACCAAGCTGTCGGATGTCCTCTAGGAAGAAGCCTGTGGGTAACATGCAGCTCCACCAAGTTTGACCTTAATATCTGGATTTTAAAGAATAAAGAGAGGTACAATTGTCACAGCAAGGCAAAACTAATTACTCACAAGGAACTGCCTATCAAAATTTGATTTAGGGAATTAAATCGAAGTCTTAAGAATTGTTTGGAAATTATCCTCTTAGAGGAAGCTTTCCTGCTTTTCCACATTGCCTCCCCATAAACCAATTCTGCACTGGGGCAGTTTAATCACCAAAAGCTCCAAGGTGTAAACTCCAAGTCAACAGCAATAATTTCTACGTGCAGTCATAGCAGTTAACTGTCTTTAGTACATTTCTATATGACACACAAAATGCCCACATGATTGAGTTATTTACACTTGCACTATCAAGCTATCTACACCAATTAAGATTCAACAAATACAGATACTTAAGGAACAAGATGAAAATTCAGTTATCTGTATTTTTAATTTTGTGGGGGTTTTTTAAATCTTTTTTTACTTCATTTTCTCAAGACAAAAGCTTCTGCATATATGCAATGAAAAATCCAGATTAAAAAACCCTCTAACTCCTATACTTGGCAAAACTTCATTGATTTCAGGGAAACTTCTTCTCACCTTCCTGAAGAATACCAAATTGTAGAAAAACAGGAAAATATAATCAGTAAAGTTATCTGTAATAGAAGTTTCACAGAAGTATCTTTAAGACACTTCTGCAGCTAGTGCTCAGCCCTCCCCTCTCTTCAACACTGTTACAGACCCACAGTGCTCAGCAAAACTAAACCAGTTATGCCAAAGTTATTTTCACATCAGTAAAGAAACTATTAAACAAAACCACACAGATGTCAGAAGCTCTTACTTTGCTTTCACAGTACCATTTGACTTAACACTTACTGCCAAGATTTCATCAAGAAGAGAAATAGCAGCTCCGTAATCCTCTTGCTGGTAGGCAGATAATGCTTGTGAATGTAGGCGCTGAAGCTCATCAGATTTTGTCAGCTGAGTCTGGGCTTCTTTTTCCTCATTATTGCTAGGATTAGATTTGAGCTGCAAACATGAACAAGGAAAGAGACTCAAATGCTTGTTCAAGGACCTCTTTCAGTCCCATTAATAATTATATAATGGAGAACTGACTAAAACTGCAAATAAATCAAAAGTTTCGAAACTCCACTGGAAGCATTTCTATCTCTGAACTTAAGAAAGAAACATTTTAAGATTCAATGCAGGATGTCAGAAGTCAGAAATCCAATTCTTCATGCTTGATCAATCATCACTGGACACATCATACAAAACAGTCACTGTTCCCCATCACCTGTTGGACGGTGCAGACCTCCTTGTAACCTAATTAATTCACCTCTGCTATCTGCTGTTCAGTGCTGGATTCCTCAGGAGCAGTAGACAGTGTAACCACTGGCATAATTGCATCTGTCACTTTAAGCATTATACATATTTATAACTTCATGACAGAAATAAATGAAACATGTTCCAGACAGTTGTTACTGGGAAGTTATGTTTCTTAAACTTTCCTCACAAAAAGTGGCTGCAGCAGCAAGTGGCTACAACCAGGGAAGACTCAGCTGGGCAGTCATGCGTACTGTTTCTTACATAGTTTTATACAAGTCAACATTCTGTCTACAAGAACTCTCATTTCTCTAACCCCTCTCTCTGAGCAAGTAGAAGTTGTTACATTTTACTTGCTGTTTTTATTTAGGCAGGTTTACCTTTTCAAAGAAAATTTTTTCAAAGATCTTTCACACAACTTTAGTATCACCCAGGAAGATATACACAGTCAGAAAGAATCTCAGCCATTCCCTTGCAAAGCCAGGGAATTTGTAGCATTACTGTAGCTTGAAAGAAGCACTGGCTTCACACTTGTTGCTGATCAGAATGACTTTCAAAGTTTAAAAGAAACAAATCAGCATGACTTTATTTTTTGTTTGTTTTTAAATAAAAACTTTCATTAGCTTGCATTCTCTACACAGAAGAATGTGAACTGAAGTCACTCAAAGACATCCAATACCTTTTTATTTCCCCATTTATCTTGAAGCAGCCTCTTTTCTTCTCACCAGGAAGTTCTTGAAACACATGCATTTTGTGCTTATGTCTCTAACGTAATTCAACTTTAGTCCTCAGAAGTCGTTTACCAGAATTTTCCCTGGTTCTACCACTTTAGTATATGAAAGGAAAGAGCCTAAATAATACATCGAAATCAAGCACAGGTCCCACACTTGGTCTTCAATTCCTGTTTATAAATCTTTACAAACCTTATGCAGTTTTTCATTTTACCTGGTAAAAATCAAGTTGTACTTACACCTGAAAATTCTCCTTTATTCCCTACACTGTGATTCAGCAAGAGGAGAGGAATGTGATCAGTCTCACAGCTTTTCTTCTGGTTATATCTCTGCCTATAAGCCCTCGATGCTTCTACTCTCTCCCTAAAATCTGGAGCTTGTAGAAGAGGCAAATTTCTGCACCTGTAATTTCAAAAAGTACCAAATGTACAAAACTCTCTGAAGTTCTAAACTCTTCAGCTCCAGCTGACTTATTTGATTTCTTCCTTAATTTTTCAGCATTTTCTTCTTAAAAATTAAGAGCCTTTGGTATGGATGAGCCTTATACTTCCATAAAAACTTGTGATAACACCACACTCCTTAGACTCACACAAGGTTTCTTATAATGTATTTGGAGAAAATGTCAGTGGAATATGAAAAGCAACATTACAATCATGGAGGCAAATCCAATAGGAATCAAGACCATTTGAGTGAATCATCCCAGGTAATTTTAGGTAACGCAACATGTCCAGTTAAATACAGGGAAATTTTTTTAAGGTATCATTCAAACGCAAGTCACTGAGTGTGTACTACAGTATGATGAAAATACACTCATAAGCTCTTATTAAGTAATTAGCATATTGCTATGATATTTAAATCAGTAATGTTAACAAAAGCAAAAAGAAGCCTGCTCATTCAGGTTGTGAAAAACATCCTGAAGGGAACTGAGGGAACCTCCATGATTTGTGGTATCTAAGATAAAGACACCAATGCACTCAAGGATAGTGCACAGAGGGAAAGCCCTGCACAGGTAACATATCAGGTAATACAGCTAAAATGACAGACAGATTAAAAAAAAAAATATTTGAATACTTTTTATTCTTTAGCTTGGAAGCTACAGATGATCACTGCAGCACAGAGGAATATATTTGGCAATATCTAAGGTTATATTAAATATCTCTGATGTAGTTAAAAGAGAGCCTCAAACACACAACTAGATTGTCTAGTAACTTAACCCAATTTGATTAACTTACAGTGCCATAAGCTGGCCTCTCCCACCTAAATCCAAAACAGTATTATTACATGTAACAACCAACCATGGAAAGCTCTTCCAATGTTCTTTGCAACAGGCAAGGGTTTAGATGAGAAAGCAATTTGCAGTTGTACAGAGCTCAGTCACTTGGTCTTGGCTGACATCTAGTGGAACTACAAACGGTGCCTTCAGTGTCAAGTTTTGAATATTAGTTCTTCCAAGGCAGACAGAATTGTGTATTTAGGACATCTCCATTTACAGTATTTATTGCAATAAATTGCAACTGTGAGTGTTACAGTCAGTCTTAAAAAAGTCTAGAATTTAAAATAAATATAACAATTTGGTATTTACTCACTTTCCAATAGACAAGGCACAAGTTCTGCTCTAATTTTGTACCTTTTACAGAATTCACCAACTCAAATACTTGCTTATGTTCCAGAGAAAATGACAGAGTTACTGACAACACGGTAAGGTACATACACAGGGCTGGCAGCATTTGCATTGTTTTTGTCACCTTTCCAGAAGGCCTTCCATCAATGGAAGTATGCTAATATCCCTTTTATTTTTTCAGTAAAAATCACATGTTTACAGGTAAAATAAACATTCCAGGGCTTTCATGGCTTGAGGCCCTGGACACAAATGTTGATGCACCCACAGATCTGTCCTGCTGACTTCTATTAATCAGAAACCACTAAACCAAACAGAAGGAACTTGATATTAAAGCATATGAACACTAAACCGAAGTTGTAGCAGAAAAACAATTACTATTCATATAGCATGTGTTACAACTTTGTAAAATCACCAAAGGAATTCTGTTTACTCCTTGTTTCACGTGGAAAATCTGACCCATGTAAAAAATGTAATCAGCTTGATTCATCTGCTGGCCAAAAGGAGAGGTTTCTAGAAATGTAGTACTGCTTAACAGGTGAAGGTATAAGTCTGAATCACACCCTCTATCCAAACCTTGTGATTAACTTCAGCCAACAGGAAAATAGAGTACAAAAAAAAAAAAGCTAAAAATAACACATGAAGGCTGAATCTCAAGAGGCCCTGCTCCCAAAAAGGAATACTGCATCCTTTGCAGCTAGGCATTTCCACTACCTGCTCTCACACTAGCACTGCCTCACAAGACAGCCAATACTGATGTGCCAGAGAGTCAGGAATATACAGAGAAGCTGCTTAGCAATCAAGAATTTAAAGATATCTAGGGTGCTCACCACAAAACCTCTTCCTGATACTATGAAATTATATAGAAAATATTTGAAGACATTTATTTTTTTTTCGTTTCACAAGTACACATTAATGGATAGGTTTACTGCTTTATATGAAGTACAGTTACAACGGTTTCTTTAAGTTCTACACAAAGCCATTGGTCTTGCAAGCTGCAAAAGTTTACCTGTCATCCTTCCCTTCCTTTAGATGGGAAGGATGACACAATCAACCCTGACACTGCATAATTGTTACTGCAGCAACTGTGTCCTCAGTTAATCCGAGCTGAACAACTCTCTCCCACATTTGCAGACAGCAGCGCTGCACTGCTATCAGACTACACATTCCTAAGAAACTTACTGAGGAAGAAGCAACCAGATGTGCCATTGCTACATGAACTTCAGAAAAAGCTGCTGGAGCTCTAATACAGACACAAGAACTGACTGGTGCATTTCTACCTGCAAGGGCCAATCCTTGTAGCTATCCTGCAGAATATACAGAATAACCACTCCAGTTTTGTCATCCACACTTACTAGTAAGATTTCCATTAAACAGCTTCAACCTGGACCACACAACTTTTTTCATCGCTCTCTTCAGAGACAGCCAACAAGACGGCATCTGTTACTTTGCAAATTCTTATTTTGGCTTAAGGGACACACATACCAGCTGTTCAAACTAGCAACTCCTGAAGAGCAAGCAAGAATGAAGAATGCATCTTATTTATACTCCTATTTACATGAATTTTCTGCAGTAGAGAGGAAATCTACATACACATTCTCTGAGGGCTTTTTTCCTGGGGTTAGATCAGTTTATCTGTGCAGCATAGGGCTGAAATGCACAAGATACCCATTAAAACTAAAAACACCCCAAGTGAGTTTTAGGTGGGTAATATCCACCTATTTGTAGTTGGAAACTGCATGATTCCTGATCATGGAGAGAAAGTACTGTCAAGACATTCATGAAGATGGAGAGCTCTGTAGATTAGGAGACAGAGGGATGCCACTGAAATGTACTGGTTTAACTGCTCAGTGACTAAATTCAGTGTGGTATTCACATATCCTTTGAACAGAGAGAGACACAGACTTCCCCAGGATTTTCCTGGGGAAGTCTGTGTCTCTCTCTGTTCAATGGATATGTGAATACTACAATTAAGAGTCAACAATTCTTTTGTAACCAGTAAAAAAGAGATAGGAACCTGCAAAGGTTGATCCATGATGCCCCTAGTGACTTCCCAGGAGATATCAATATAGTGATGTAAACCAGAGTTCAACTACATACTTTGAGTCCCATATTACTTATTTCTGAATGAAGGCTGCTCCCTTCAGCTATCAGTAAGCAAAGATCATGAAGTATCAGGCACACACAAGAAAGACTTTCCAAAATGCTCCATAGTTTCAGGTAAGACCCATTTCATCTGCATCACTATACTGCAACTCCACTGGTCATTTATTCATACAAGGTTGCTTAGCGACTAGGCCTGCAAAGAACAGGAAAGACAATCTCAGGCCTAGATAGAATATATTCTATAGAGCATCAGAGTTCAGATGTGACCTTGCCTCAGAACCCAACCTTTAAAGTAGTGATTGTAGTTCAACACTGGTCTACAACTTACCACATTTTTAAAGTCATCCTCTGCTTCATCGAATTTTCCTTGCTTAAGCAGTAATTGTCCTCTCTGTAATCTTGCCTGAAATGAAACATAACTTTTTATTTACAAATGGGGATTGAGCAAGGTATGAACACAAGTTTCATTTTAGTATAGCTAAAAAGCTAAAACAGGGATCATGACAACCATTCTCTGTCTTTTTGATTTAATGATGTTCTTATAAGGCCTCTTTAATGGCAAAGGATTGCTCTGCAACAGAACTGAGGGGCAAAAAGCAGACAATTTTTATGAAAAGAACTCATGTGAGAAGTTTTATAAATCAAGGTGAATGTGACTTTACACCACTTTCCTGATTATAACTGTTTACAGATGAAATAAATAGCAGAAATAATAAATAATTCCCACAATTATTTCAGTAAACTGTCAAAATAATAGAAGCTATGTAAAAAGACAAGTCAATGATTTAGAAGACTTTGATTTCCAATACAAATATTTTCATACAACAGTGAATTTAACATTTCCTCCTTTATTGTCAACTATACAGGACATGCCACTGCCCACAAAAAAGGGAGGTGAGAGAATCAGTTGGAGAGGACTCCAGCACCAGTTTCCAGCTAGCGAGGCAGTCTCCACATACAGTACCCAGAATGTAGAAAGGGGCAAGCAAATCCAAACTTGAAACAGTCACACAGGAATGCAGTGAGATTAGGGCAGTTACTGTGGAGATACCTCAAATCTAATGCCGATTAAGAGAAAAAAACCCCAGAGGCATCTGTGTGCTTTCTTCTCCCTGTCCTAAATGGTAAAGCCTTGGTGAACAACAGAATAACCACAAATGAGGGAAGTGTTTAGTATAAATCCATGAACTTAATAAAACCAATAGTTGTTCAAATAACTGTCTAGACTATACTTAACACCATTGCAAATTAAGGCACATACACTATAGCTATTATTTTACCCGCTTTAAAGCCCTCTGAGGGATAATGTATTCTCTATTCCTGTTGAGCAAAGTCTGAAAAAAATACAAAACCTTCTTTGAAGCTGTTTTTTTCTTTATACTTGAACAATTTTCAATTCCAGTAATACTTACTGATGTGAAGTCCTGCTTTAATTCAACCACTTTACTTAAATCGCGAATTGCTGCTTTAGATTTGCCCATGGCTAAGTACACTGTGGCTCTTCTGTAATAAGCAATATAGTTCTCAGAGTCTCCCTCTGCAAATGAGCAAACAGTAATCAGAATACTATCTCAAACCTACTAAAATTTCTGGTACAGGGGAATGATAGTGACTAAAAATATATCATCTAACTTTTGAGCTACTGGAAATAATGGCATACATTAATAAGACATAAAATTTACAACATTGTGCAAGCAGTATTTTCTATGCAGTTTAATTATTTAACAATAAAGATTACACAAATACTGTAAATGACAAAAAATTGAGAGTGAAGATCAAATATGTATGTGTTCTTCAGCTTTATACAGGAGAACCACCTCTACATACTAATGCAGTTTACCTCCAGCTGCAGGCCTACATTTCGAAGGACATTAATTCATCCTTTTCCAGCCCAAGTGCTGATCACCATATCCAAGAAATGCAAATATTCCCAAAATTACTAATATGTTAGTGCAATGTCAACACAGACACAACCTCTTTATATCATTCACTGAAATATCAGCAACTTCTTTCTTTAGTAATAAAGTGGGCCTCAACATTCCCTCTCACCAGGAAATGCACACACACTAGCAACATGAGGTCTAGCTTCAGGGCCCACACATTCCATGTTGTCTCCTGGTCAAAATTCCAAGATCCAGCAACTTTAACACTCTCCAAGCTAGCATATACTCCTGTACAAGAGGCAAACATCAGTCTCTGAAAATAAGAATATTATTCTTAACATTCTGCTCTACGCAATATTTCACAAAAACAGGTTACTGTGGGCTCTCAAGGAAAAGTAACTTCAACCACCAAAACAACCCAATGTTGGAATACAGGAAAGCTTTTGCTATACTATTAAAAACATAATAATCAATCCAGAATTCACAGACAAGAACATCCATATCTGAGGAAGAATAGTAGTATTTTCCTTCCTCACATCATTTGAGGTTAAAGTTGAACTTCAAAATAAATGGAAGAAATGGCACCACCAAAAATCTTATGATCAGCAATGAAGTTTCATAGCTGGCCACCTCCATTACCAAAACACTAGCTCAGCTCTCACTGAAAAAGCTATCTGCACTCTTCCTCTACAATATCTTGGCTGTGAAAATTCTAATCTCCAAAGCTGAAATTTAGTAGGCACTCCTATGCTGTATGCCTCTTTGCATTATAAAACCTCAAATAAATTCAACTGTTATTACCCTTAAAAAAAAAGCAGCATTGAATCCTAAAGATGTAGGCTATGTACAAATCGACAGCTGAAATTAAGGAACTTCATTAATACACAAAGGATGAAAGGTAGGAAAGAGCAAACACCAAAAGCACATTCCAGCACCAGATGATTATCTGACAGATATTTTTGCCTCACTAAAATGAGGCAATGAATTACTGTTCATTACTGTTGCTGGAGTAAGTTGCCTTACTCCAGCAACAGTATTGAACATCAACTGACACCTACCCAGACAGAAAGCATAAACTGGGATTGAAGAAAGAGTGGAAAATTTAACTGAAGAGAGGTAATATAGACAGTAGTTATTTTCTATTTTAGATGTTTGCAAAAAAAAACCAAAAATAGACTGGCTGAGGCAAGACAGAAAGATCTATTTACCTCACAATTAACAATGATGCAGTACAGCCAGGAAGGAATTCTAACCTCCTCACAAGCACAGTTAGCAAATCATGCTTAAAATCTTTTCAAAAAGGCAAAATCTGAAGAAGTCTGATGAAAATGAGGCCATCAGGCTAAAATCATTATCCAACTAAGAATCCCATAAAGGTCACAACTAAGGTAGCCACACCATACTTCTACAAGCTGCTCGAGCACAGCTGGCAAAGCAGAGGGTTTCACTCATGCAGGCACCTCACTTCACTGCTGCCCCTACAACACCACCAGCACCTGCACAGCCACTCACTGAACTGCTCTCCTCACCAAATCCAAGTTCAAGTTTGTCAACTAATAATAAAGAAAAAAATCAAGCTATAGCACACCTGTGCACAGCAGTGCTTTGGCAGCAACACAAACCAAAGGAGTAACAGACTGCATCTAGATGGAACACGGAACTTCCATAACAAAAAAAGGGAAGTTGCCTCCTCCATTCTCTTCATAAAAGGGAAATTGATCTTTGGGAATGCAAAGAAAATATTAATAACTCAGAAGCAACCAATGTTTTGCTAACACCTCACTATTAAACCAAGGCATAAATAAAAGTATCAATACTAGGACTCATCAATGTATAACATGCCAGTAACAGTCTTTTCACAAAGGAAAAAAATGCACTTGTACATATTGTAACAAAGTCCAATAACTTAAAACTGCACCATGCAATTAAGAAACTGTAGTGTTAATGGACACTGCTCTTTAGTGGGGCTGTCTCTATGCTTCAGTTAAAGGATTTTAATCAGCTACGTTGCTTTAAAACTCTTAAAAGCAAACATTTAACTTCTCATTTTGTTGAAAATGCAGAACACCAAACAAGAACAAACTCACTATTTGACTACAGGAGGGGGTCAATTTTGCCCTCCGCTGCCAATTCAGTACTGCAAACTTGCAGCATCAGCTTCACTGAGATATCACCTACTTCAAGATTTAATTAAGAAAAAATAAGAAGAGAAAGAGCGACTATTTTAAACATTGCATCTTTTACAGCACCGGATAGTAGAAAGCATGGATAAAACCAGACTTTCAAAGACATATCCATACTTTGAAAAACATCATAAAGATGAAACCTGATGGGATTAGACAGACAGGGAATACCACATCAAATAATATCAGAGTCAGTTATAATTCCTTTCATACAGCTAGCTTCTAGTGACTTAAGTGTTGATGTAACAGGTAGTTAATTTAACAGTTTTCTACTGCTGGCTTCTGTCCAAACTGCTGTATAAAGATACACCAACTTCTGTGATTCATGGAATGCAATTTGCAAGAAAGAAGGATATTTAATGAAGCAAACAGTGGGAAAAACCCACCCAAAGGTATGTCAGTATAAGAGTCACCTCCCCGAGATACGTACCTATAGCTGCATGAAAGTGAGATAAAGCATCCGCCAGCTGTCCAGCAGCCAATAATTTCTTCCCCATTTCAAGTTGTTTTTCTACTTCTGCATTTATTCCACACTCAGCTCCTTAAAGAAAAACAAAAAGACCAAGGTTCTGAATGAATAGTTTGATTACAGCTAGCAAATACAATGATAATATGATGCATGTAACAAACCATTATTTACAGAGGCAGAAGTCACATCCTCCTGCACTTCAGGCAATCTCAGAGGTCTTTTCCAACCTAGGGGATTCTGTGACTCTGTAAAGCACCCTGCAGTCTAATAACCCCATAGCATGTCCCATTTAGGACGTCTCAAAAGTACACAAGATGTGGCTTTGCACCCCACTGTGACAAGGCATCAAATATACATCCACACATTCAGTAACATACTCTGACTTTCAATTTCTGAAGAATCTGCAAAGCACTGGTAACACACACATGCAGCAAATGCACAAAGGTTCCAAGTTAAAATTAATGACCCTGATGGTAACTTAATACTTAACTTAGAACTGTTTGACTACCTAGAGATTGGCTTCTCATCTACTGCACTTTTGTCTCATCTTCATAATTTCCAGGGCAAACTTCTACAGGACTGCAAGTTTAGACAAACAATTAAAATTCTCACTCCTTTTCCCTTTAACCAGTAGCATGAAAACCATACTAAAGTGGTAAGTCTTTAAAGTGCCAGTTTGAGTTTAAAGCTAATAAACTGCTGCTGTTTAACCAACAGGGAAAGACTATTGTTGGAAAGAAATGAGCAGTCAAGCGCAAGTACGTGCTGTACAAACATCAACAGCTTTTTAGTTTGTCCTGTTTCCTGCAGCCTTCAAATCAGGGCAGAATTCCACTACAAATTACCCACCAGCTTATGGCCATTAAAAAACTTCAACATTAGAAAAATTTTCATTTATTAAGAGGATACCGTATGCCTAGATTTAAGCAAGGCAATATACTGAAATCCTGAATAAGCACATTATATTAAAACCCAATGATTTATAACTTATTTTGCTCAGGTTTTGCACTGAGCTGATTCAGAAAGGCACTTAAATGCAAAAATGTAGCAGCACTCCAAAGTTGTTTCTTAGAATCCAAATAAAAATGTTACAGTACAGCTGACTGAAGGAAAGTATAGCCAACTTCTCACACTGAAAGGTGGTTAAGCTTCAACATACTTGTAATTAACAAACAGTAATTTCTTATCACCAAATCATCACATTTTTAGATGTAGGAGCTCTTAATACTATGGATCTTAATTTATTTTTTCTTTTCTGTTCTATTATATAGCTCGTAATTCTTTTAATTCCAAACTATAAGAAAATCCTTGAGCTGTCTATACTAAAATGAACAAAATACCCTCTGCATCCACTAGAGAAAGTTCTATCTTCTAAAAGACTGACAGTAAGTCAGCACGCTGAATTCAAGGGCTTCAACTCAATTATTTGTTTTAGAACAATGATAGAAAGCATTTTTTTAAATTAATGGAAAGTTAAAAAATGGGACTTCATAAAGTCCCAAATTTCCAATGAATATTTTTTGTTTAAGTAGATAAAGTTAAAACTGCCTCCATGATAAATAATTGTTATTTGAGGATCTCGCTAAATTATTCATTTTAAAGTGAACTCTAGGCATGTAAAAAAGGTAGTCCCATTTTATGTGTCTAATTTGCAGTAAAAAAATTCTTCCTTGCCCATTTTCCTTTGCTAGCGTAAAGCTTCAAGCAGTCCAGTGTCCTTTAAAATGACAAAGCAAGTATAAGAAACACAATGAAAAAACTAAGAACTGAAAAAAATCTTCACCACAAATTTGGACATATGCTAGCAATAAAGCAGGTATAAAACCATAACCAGACTGAAGGATTTAACACTACCTAATACCAACTAAAATTTCTTAAGTTTCACGCCTCCTGTGTTTCCCCACACACAAACACCTGAAATCTTTCAAAACATGTCAGCTGGAAGTGGTATCCTAGAATTGGGCTATAAATTAGTCTTGGATGAACTTTCCATCTACCCAAATATGGCATTCAATTCCCACAGTCTCAAGCATCCTTGTTTTACTTTCAGTCACATCAGGATCGCTCCAAGAATACGTTTTTCCACAGTAAGATGTACCTACACAATTTGCTGTCTTTCAAACATGTTGTGTACAGTACAGTTATAGTTACATAATATTTAGGTGGAAGGGCCATATTTTCCTTGAAAATAATGAAGACAATTACTAAAACAAATGAGAAAGGTGACCACTTATAGCAAACAAGTAATAAAAGCAGGAGCAACATGGATAAATAAAGAAGCAATTGTGAAGTCTTCTAGATTCCCTGTAAAATACATTAAACATTTACATACATTAACCTATACATTAAACCTCAGCTCTGCAAGTTGCTGAACATCATAAATCGGTGCACGAATCTCCAGAAGCAGCTTGAATTATCAGCCTAACCATGATGAAAAGTGACATTTACCATAACTACTCAGGAACACTCTGCATTGACCTGATAGTTGGACTGTTTATTCACAGAAATCTATTGCTTATTCATTTTCTGGCTGTAGGCAAACAATTGCTCTAAATAACACAGCCCACAGCAGACATCTGAAAACATAAGCACAGGAGTCCAAGGACTCAAATTCCCTGCAATCTATTTGAGTACCTATGCACTCTTTGGTCTGGGAATGAGCCTAAGAAGTTCAGCTGGAGCAAAAAAACCACCCCACAGAGCTCTTTCCAACAGATACACATTTGTGAGCTAGAAACCACAGGCCCAGTTCAAGAAGCTCTGCATGCTCCACCAAGAAACTAAATTTACCCAAGAGATGTGCAACTTTATCCTTATTTTTAAAAACTTCCACATATTTTAATTTGAATATCATTTCTTAAGACTGCCTAAGTGTTAAATATTTACCCTGGGCCTCAAACAACCACACACATGAGCCCAGCTGTTAACCAAATATTCTGGATAAATTCAGAGCCTGAAGTCCTTGCAAGTCTGGGACAAGAGTCTAAGAGTCAAAAAAAGCCAAACCAACACGAAGAAACCAAACAAACACAAACTCCCAAACTATTCCCATATAATTTTGGTACTAACCAAAATTGCTACTAACCCTGACAACTCAAGGGACAACAATCGGACTGTGTAAGGAAGATAAGCAGGTGCAGCAAACCTGTTTTTCCAGTTAAATACACTCAATTCAAATAAATTATAACTTCATGGTAGGAAGTTTTATTAGGATAATTGGTGCTAATATGTAGGCACCTAAGTCTATGGACTTGAACTATATCCTTGTATAATTGGTCTCATCCACATTGCGAAGAACTCATAACCCTGCAACTTGAGAATAGTTTCAAGATGTTACATTAGTCTACACACTCCTGTTTTCCCCCTTGTAGAATTTCCACCTTTTTTTCTAAATCTTGTTTTCAAGCTGAGTAACAAGATTATGAAAATAAACAGAATTAGTTCCTACTGTGTACCAAAACCAGTTGTTTCAACGACAAGGAAGCAGCATGCATGCCATTAATCTTAATTGCATTCACCTAAACCTTTCTTTTTCCCCCAGAGAGAAACTTAATGATTGCCTTATCTTGTCAGAAGACAGGGAGATCCTGCTTTTGTAGCATTTTTTTATCAGAATGGCCCTGAATCTTAAGTTTGCTGTTATTTTTCAACAGTTTGGTGTTGCTTTAGATATATTTGCTAACATGATTTCCAAGAACTACACTGAACTAAGTAATATGCGGACAAGCACCGACAGTTTCAGAAGCAACACTTCTGAGGTTTACAGGGAGCCTCAGATTATGCAGTAGAGCCATATGCAACTTCCACCCAGCAACTTTTCATTCCCTCCCCGTTTGCAAAGGCAGTCGGTAAATACAGCAAAGACTGGCAGACAAAAAAGCCCCACCCTCAAGTAGCCTTTGCATTTGGGCCCTAAAAAAAAAAAAACCACTCCCAAACTTAGGGAAAAAAAAAAGGGGGAGAGGAAGAAAAAAAACACTTAAAGCTTGTGGTCTGACAGTAACTAACTGAGCTCTGTATATTCAGAGCCCATTTATTCTTCCCCATATTACATTTCCTTTCTTCTGCTATGAGGAAGGAGAGGGGGAAAATGAACAACACTTCTTTAATCCTCCTCAGTCACCTCTTTTTGTTTGGATTAGTGTCGACAAACAGCAATGAAGAATTAATCTTCCCAGAAGAGGATCTCTGCCAAATTCATCACAAATTGAGGTGAAAAGGAGGAATCAAAAATGGTTTTTACATGGGGTATTTACCAGCCAGATATAAACAGTATTCACTGCCATCAACTGTGAGATACAAAGTTAATACAGAATGATTTTTTCAGATTCATGAATCAGATGACAAAAGGCAGACTTCAATTACCAAGACATCAAAATACAAATTTAAATGTGACTATGAACACCTTTGAGCTCAAAGACCAGTAATATTCCTAAGGGAAATAAAAAAACTAGATACTTAAATAACATGACCCCCTCAAAAATTCTCTAACTACACATTCTGAAAAGTTAAATAACGAACTAAAAAGTAAGTTAATTCAATAAATAAGATCCCGTACTACCACTTCTCAGTCCATTACTGTACTCTACATTTTTATTAACTGAAGTTAAGACAATGTCCACCAAATTAGGAAATGTGCTATGCCCAAATAGTCATTAAACCACACACTTGAAATAGGTTGGCAGCTCTAAATTAAGAATCCTCAGCAGGAGCACCACTGCCACAATCTAAAAATCTAAGTGGGGGGGGGGGGGGCGGGGGAAGAACAGTAACTTCTGACAAAAGTTACTATTTGTCTTCTAACACTATTAGAATGCATATTAAAACAAACAAACAAAAAAAGGCAAGTTGACACCACAGTACATGATCTAATGCACAGTGTCTTTGGCACACTATGTTCCTGTTGCCATCTGGCCAGCTGAAGTATTCTTTAATTTAGTGTATCAACTGAATTTCTAACTTCTATCTTCCTTAAGCCCATAGCCCTTTTCTGAGTACTAACAGCTTCAGTATCATTTCCATCTGCCACTGTCAGGTAAACAATGTCCCTCAGGTGAAACCCTGACTATAACTACCATTCTGCAACAGAGAAACTTAACAACAGCCTGTGAATAAAAGTCTGGCTACACAGGTGTTACTGGCAGTGTACTATGAAAGTAAACAAGCTCCACAAAGCACAGATAAATTGAACTTCAAATACTAATGGTGAGAGGTGAAAAAGAAATAAGACCAACAAAAAAAAAAACAAACATAACAAATTCAACGCAACCATCAAAAGCCTCAGCGAATCTGTAAGTGTGGTACTAATACTGCCTGCGGCTGAGAAGGGCCACTGGAAAAGCCTTTGAACTTCGGAACTACACAAAATCCACACGGGAGTGCGAAATTCACGGCTAGCATAGAGGGCCGGTGCTGTCCCACAGCTGCACTGGAGGACAGCGGCACCCGAGGCCTCAGTGGCTGGCGGCAGCCCCAGCCCGTCCGTGACAGGCCGGCGAGCGCGAAGCACACACCGCGAGCCGCGTCCAAGCGCACGAACCCAACAGGTCACCGGCAGCGCCCGTGCCCTTGTTACTCATCCTTCGCCACGGCGCCGAGAGATGAGCTGGCAGCGCTGCACCTCCCTCCGCACACTCTTTCCCGAAACGTGCCCCCCGCTCAAGACGACACGGGCCCGAGGAGGGGGGAGCGTGGAGTGTGCGCCCCGCCGCCGCGGCGGAATGCGCGCAGCCCCGGCAGGAGAGCCGGACGGAGGGCGGGCGGCAGCCACCAGCCGCCACGGCCGCGGCACAGTACCCCCGCACCGCACCCCCACCAGGGACCCCGGCGCGGCTCACCCTGGTACTGCAGGTCGAGGAGCACGAGCAGGAAGGGCAGAGCGGAGCCCAGGCGCCCGGCCGAGGCGGCGGGGGACACCATCTCCTCCTCCTCCGTCGCCGCCCCCCGTCCCGACAGTGGCGGCTCCGGGCCGGGCCCAACCGAGCGGCGGCTCCAGCTCCTCCGGGCAGGGTCGTGGGCGACGCTGATTGGCCGCGCGGCGCGCGCCCGCCCCCGCCTGGCGCCGCCGCCGGACGTGAGGGAGCGGCGCGAGCGGGCCGGCCCCGCCCCGGCGCGGTGCCTCACGAACATGGCGGCGCGGCCGGCGCGGGCCCTCGGCGGACATGGCGGCGCCGCGCCCCGCCCGCTGAAAGGCGCACGGGGTGTGCGCCTGGCCGCGTCCGCATTTCATCTCTCTTTGCCCGCTCCCGCCCTGCTCGTCTTGACATCCCTTGAGTCAGAAGTTGTTAACGATTTTCTCAGAGAATTACAGAGAATGAAAATCGGATTGGGAAATACAGTCGTGCCTCATCACAGAAGCACAGAATATCCTGAGTTAGAAGGAATCCATCAGGCTCTTAAAGCCCAACTCCTGGCCCTCCACAGGGCATGCCAAGAATCACACCATGTGCCTGAGAGCATTGTCCAAACGCTTCTTGAGCTCTGTCAGGCTGGTGCTGTGACCACTGCTCTGGGAGCCTGTTCCAGTGCCCAGCCACCCTCTGGGGGAAGAACCCTGTTTCTAATATCCAAGCCAAACCTTCCCTGACACAACCTAAGGCCATTCCCTCAGTCCTGTCACTGGTCACTACAGTGATCAGTGTCTGCCCTTTCTCCTCCCTCCATGAGGAAGCTGTAACTGCAATGGAGTCTCCCCCAGTCTCTTCTTCAGACTGAACAGACCAAGTGACCTCAGCCGCTCCTCGTATGGCTTCCCCTCCTGTCCCTTCATCCTCATGGCCCTCCTTTGGACACCCTCTAATAACTTCATGTCTTCTCCCAAGTTGGTGCTGGTAATATATAGTAACATCAGAGGGCGACAATTAGCAAGGAATGACTTGAAGCTACTCATTGCTTCAGAGACAGTGAACTGAATAAGATGACATTTGGTGGAGATAGTTATATCTCTGGAGGACCCTGGAATGCTCGGTGATACAATCGATAGATACAATTTCATTAATTAATCTCGATTCCAAAACCACCCTAACAAAAGTTTCCTGATCCAGGAAGAATATAGAAGCAATATAGCAGACTGAACTGAGCAGAATATAGAAGTAATATAGGA
Organism: Lonchura striata; assembly: GCF_050655825.1. Classification (NCBI taxonomy): domain Eukaryota; kingdom Metazoa; phylum Chordata; class Aves; order Passeriformes; family Estrildidae; genus Lonchura; species Lonchura striata. Next base: position 78,413,882 of record NC_140703.1, on the reverse strand, counting down.
GACTGTTGCATGCACAATCTAGTATGAAAATAAAGGAGGAAGTGAGAGAGGACAATAACACATAGGTGGTATTCTCAGGACTATTTCTTATAAGAGGTTTCTCAGTCCTTGTACCTCATTTTTGTTCTTACCTATGTGCATCTCTCTGTCAGAAACTTAGCTGTGATGGAGCTGCATTAAATAGTAGTGTACATCTGCTTAACATAGGATTCTTGTTTATCTAGGCTAATCTTTTGGGAATTTCACATTTGGATTGCTATTCACGGGAGACAGCTGTGGGGAAATTCCTTTATCTGGGTTCCTTAACAGTTAATAGAATTAGAAAGGCTTCTACAACCCACAGTTCAGCACAAGAGCTTAATTTACGTGCTGTAAACTTGCACTTGGAAAAGCTGATGTTTGTCATTGGTCTTGAAAGGGAGTGTGAGTGTCCAGTCTTGTCTAGGACAAGGGAGTAAAATATTTAATTTATGAAAATATGCCCTTATTAAAACATGTATTGCATTTTTAGGGCATAGAATATGTCTCAATTAAAATGCTACTCTGAAAATCAAAAAAATTGCTTCAAATATTGAGACACTTATTTTTCTGAAGTAAAGAATTTTATTTTGAAAATATATGAAAACTGTTAACATTAATGAACTCTTTGTATTTCTTGATTGAAGCAATTTCTGAAATTCAGTCTATTTGCATAACTAGTTTTGATTTCCCTGAAACTCATTTTGATTTACCTAGCATTAATTACACATATTTTTCCCAGCTCAACTCCAAATTTCAAACCTCTGTGATTCCAGGAAGCTATATTGTTTCTCTTGAATGTCTCTGATTTTACAAACTGAAAACTACCATTAACAAAGTGCTGTGCCATCACTGAAGGTGTTTGTTCTTATTTTGTCTTCCAAAACACCAAACAAGCAAAACTTGCATTTCTAAGCACTTTAACCAGAACTTAAGAGCATGTATGTGTGCAGCCTTACCTCTGCCTCCTCTAGCAGACAGCTCCATACTCTTCTTTCCTAAGAGGATGTTTCCATCCCTCAAGACATTATTCATTCAAGCCACTGGCAACAGAACCCTTCTCATGCAGAATTTTACAAGTTCATGTAAGCCATTGGTCAGTGATGCCATCTAGCATCCTCTTTTACTCACCCAGCTGCAGGCTGTTATAGCCACATCAGTGAAAAAGTGCAATGCAGTTGTTAGAAAAAGAACAAATATCTAATGTATGCCATAAAAAATTCATCTAGAGGTATTTAAGTGTTAAAATCCAAGTACTTGCTTGTGTGACCCTTCTGTTGCTGCAATTGCATCAATGGTTTCAGTGTCTTTGCAGACATTTCTCTATAGTTAAGTTGAATTCCCTCCGAGTTTGGAAGAAAGGAAGATACATGAGCTGGCCATCTCAGTAAAATCCAGCTAGACTTCTTATGTGAAGAGAAACTTTTAAGATAAACTGTTTTATTTTAAGATTAAAAAAAATTTAATTTGAAGAGTCTGAAGCACCCAAACTTGAAAATAAAATTTATTAAACTACATAGAGCAGTGTCTATTCAAACTGCTTAATTGTGGTTGGTGGTAGTTGTTGGATTGAAGAAGTGACACAAAAGGGTCAGGAGAGTGGTTCATTCTACCTTTCTTTAAAATATTTTGTTTTCCTGTGATAAAAATACATAAATTATTTCCTCAGGTAAACTGAGTGATGGAAAGTTTGAACAAATGGAAGTATTTATTATAGGTATTTGTCACAGTTTACCCCCAGCCAGCAACTAAGCGCCACACAGCCACTCGCTTGAAAATTGAAAAATGTGCCATGGTGCAAACTGGCAGGAAGGAAAAGATTAAATAAACTAAGAATCTGGCTAAGCTCATTATTATGCTTACACCATTCTGGTGAAGTCAGCTTTCCACCAGAGTTAATGATTACTTGTATGCGTCACTCTGACAGCACTGTAGGAGAGAGGTTACTGAAGAGTCCATTTCTCAGTTCCCAAGACAGTTTTTCCACTGCCCTCTCAAATTAAAATGTCTTGTACAACATGTGTAGTCCTCCTCCACACCACAAAATACACCAATAACTTTTTCACTTAACACATTGCATCAGTGCTCTGGGGGCACTGCCAGGCCTGTCTGTCCCCACCCAGCCTCCCTCAGTGCCCAGTACCCCTGCTACTCAGGATATTTTCCAAATAGCCATTGCCAAGATGTCATCATATTTCACTCCACAATCAGAATACTCTCATTTTTCTGCTCTCCATTTGCAGGTACCTTCTATGAGCCTCGCAAATACCTTGGAAATGCTCTTGGTCCTCTCCTAGTAAATCCACGCATGTTTTAGGAGAGTACTTTTGTCACCAAGGCATATAAGGGTAGAACTCAGAACTAATGTGGGTTAAAGAATACCCACCCTTGCCAAGTGAGGCTGTACCACTTACAGCTAGCAATTAAAGATTAATCAAGCCCTGGAACAAATTAGAATAAAAGAATTAAAGGGTGAGAACCACCCCTTCACCATAAAAATCTTGGTTATAGCTCTCATCCAAGGCCTGCTTGTGTATTTTGTATTAAACAGGTACTAGAATAACCACCAAAATCCACATTTCTGCACACTTCATATGCCACTCTCCTCATCAACTGAAGAGCATTTCCAGCATTTTTGCACACAGTTAGCATTTATTTTGATACAAAAAAAAACTTTATTTGCAAGAGAAATCCTTAAAAGGCATGCTGAACAGACTCTGGTGTTGCCATTAGGGCATTCTAAGGGAATGGGGTATAGAATTTCTTGGGCACCCAAGGGCCTGTACTTGTTCATCTTGCTCTCTGAGTGCTCCAACTATTCACATATTCACAACTATTCATCAACTTGTATTGCATATTTGCCTCTAGGCCTGACCCATAGAGGCTGTGACTGTCACACTGCAGGTTTCCAAAGTCCTCTCTTAATTAAGGTTTACCACACTAAAGCCTTAATAAAGCATCTTCTGGCAATGCCTGCTTTAGTAGTCCAACAGATGTAGATCTGCAGAAGCAAAAGTCATTAGGACTGAGGACTGGATGTCCACATTTGATACATGTTCAGGTTTTCCTTCAGACTAGCCTGATCCTCTGAATTGAACACACATTAGTGACTGAAGCATGCTGAGGTACCCTTGGAGCATCAAAAACATAAGCACCTAAATTATTACCTCTTTTTTAAAGCTGGTGTTCACAGCATATGTGCCTACATCTACACTGTAGCAACAGAATTTCACAGTTCAGTAAGGTAAGCTGGTGTCAGTACTTTGGAAAACACAGTGGTATATCCCTGGCCAAATGGAATTCCTAAATGAAGATTAGGTGTTGTAAATGTCTAATGATTACTTCCATCACTGAATTTGCCAGCATAATTTATATTAAATACAAATTGTTTGAAATTTTCCTTGTGGCCACAAAGGCTGCACAGCATTTATAATGGAAAAACACAATTTAAAACACTTACAGGGAAGAGGAATCAAATCAGAACGATTTGAGGTAATCTGTAGCTGTTGGAATTATTCTATCTGCATGATGCAATACATATTTTAATTGAAAATAACAACTTCATCTGACATTACTTCTATAAAATACCTGCAGGAAAGCATACGCCCAACCTTATCCTGGCACTGGAATATGGTGTTTTCCTGCAAACGTCAGAAAACTCTCATGAAAGCTCCTCACCTTCTCCCGCTGGAGATTATCACTACGTTCTCGGTCCCTCGGGCTTCCCTCCAGCTCGGCAGGCAGGCGAGTCTCTGCAGACCCACAAACCCCTTTCCAGCTCGGTGCGCAGGCAGGATGCTGCAAATCCCGAGACCCCGCTTCTGCTCGGCGGGCAGATGGGATCCCGCAGCTCCTCAAGACGCCCTATCCAGCTCGGTAGGCAGGAGGGCTCCTGCAAGCCCCAAACCCCCCGTCCATCTCGGGGAGCAGGCGGGCTCCTGCCCCCGCCCCACCGCCGCCCGCCTCGCGTCGGCGGGGACTCCCAATCCCGCTAAGAAGTTCGCTGCTCCACAGGTTTAAACGTGTCGTATGCGGTGACTGCGTGGCAAAACGTGCCTTGAACTCCCAAAGGCAGCCTTTCCAAAGGTTGCTGTAACTTCCCTTGCATTTTACAAAAAGGGAGAGAAAAGGCTTCTTCTCGGTCGGAGAGGCTCGGGACCGGACTAAGACAAAGGACATCCTGCCCGGGCATCAGCATCTGCCGGGCAGGTTATCAAGGAGGGAGAGTGGACGAGCAGCGGGGGAGCCCCCGCCTGCCCTGGGCGCCCACCCCTCCGCAGGCAGCCCCGCGAGCGGCCCGGGGTAGCGGGGCCGGCGCGGGACGGGCCCGGCGGAGGCGGGGGCGCAGCCGCCGCGGCACCGCCGCTAACGGCAGGGGCGGGAGCGGCCGCAGCCCCGCCGCCCCTCCGCACCCCTCCGCCCGCCGAGACCCGCGGAGCTGCAGCCGGAGGTGAGCGCAGGGGTCTCCCTTTCTCCCCCCGCCCCGGGCGCAGGGGGGTGGCGGGAGGCAGACTCCGGAGGGGCCTCTCCGCTGCGGCAGGCGGCAGGGAGAGGCGAGGCGGCCGCGCTCCGAAACGGAGCTGCAGGTTTTGGCAGGCAGATGGAGCCCGGCTCAGGGCCTCCCGCAGGCCCGGCCGCGCTCGGCCGCCTCCCGAAGCGCCGGGTCTGGGCCTGGCCCGCGGACACCGCCGCGGGGAAGCGCCGCTTTTCCCCCGTCCCGCCCGTCCCGGAGAGGAGCGGCGGCCGGGGACGCAGGCGGTGCCACCCTTGACCAGGCCTCGCGCGTGGGTGATCACTCTAAATTCTTCAGGGGCACAGCTCCCAGAATAGAGTAAAGCTGGCAGAAAGGAAAGGGAAAAAAAGATCGAAAAGGGCCGCCTCCGCCCGTGCGTACTTTTTCTGTCTCCATCGAGATGCCGGGGCGGTTTATTCGTCTTCTCGTAGTGCTCCTCCCATCCCTGGCAGTGTTCAAGGCCGGGTTGGATGGGGCTCTGAGTGACCCGGTCTACTAGAAGGTGACCCTGCCCATGGCAGCTGGTTGGAACTAGATGGTCTTTAAGGTGCATTCCAACAAGGACCATTATATGATGCATAGATGATGTACCACTGCAAGGTCGCGTTCAATTAAAGCATGCAAATCTGTATGGATATTCCTGACTAGATACATTGGTTGAGGAGAATAAGCTGTCCTCAGGCATAGTTTACTTTGCTGGCTTTAAATAATGTTTGGTTATTTTTTTCTATTTAATTTCAGGCTTCTTCTGCTTGACACACAAAGTGGTAGCTTTCAAAATTCACATGGTTTTTATGTAAAGAAATTTCTCTTATGTCAAATAGATGGAGCACATATTTGGCTTAGATCTTTGGGAGCTAGATTTCATTATGTGTAATATGATATGATATGTATATTTGATATACATCAAAAAAAGTTAAATAGATTTCTTTGAAGATTAGCTGGAGACTGTTCATGGAAAATGAGGCGGCAAAAATGTCATTCTTGTAGGAGAAGGCTGAAATGTTGGAAACATCACACAATATCTTTTCTAAATTAAAAACAAGTGGCGTGGTAAGTGATGGAAGAATCTAAATGGAACTGAACCTTGGGTATAAGTGTGACCAGTAGGCTTAAGGTTCAAGGTCCAAAAAGCAACAACCAACATAGAAATCTACATAAGACTAAGAGCTTGTAATTTGTGAGGGTGCTCATGTTGGTGCACCTAGCAACATTGCTGGTATTTTTGTGGAAGTAGTTCTATATTGTCATTACTGGTAAACATGTTACTGTTTGTGTTGGAGAGGGCAATGTTAAAAGTGCAGATGAAAGATGAGGTTCATTACAAGTTCCTAGGAGGCGAATGGAGGGAAATTTATGGGGGGTTATGAACTATGAGGAGGAACTGAAAGGGGACAAAGGAGGCCTAACATGGTTAGTATCTAAATGGTCTATGAGAAGAAGCTGAGGGACCTGGGCTTACTTAGTGTGGTAAAGAGAAGGAAAAGGGGTACTCTTGTAGTGGCCTGCAGTTACTTGAACAATTGTGGCAAAAATATTCAAACCATTTTTTTAATCTTGGTAATAGCAGATACTATTATTAAAGTGAGACATTAAGAAAAATGTTTTCATCAGGAAGAGAGCAGACATACAGCAGGTTGTACTGGGAGGTCATGGATTGTCTGTTCTTCTTAAATGCCACAGGTGATGTGAACTAGTGTGCGGCAGAAATTTGGACTGGACGATGATCACCAGAGGTCCCTTGAGAACATCTCTGTGAGTCTATAATGCATGATGTAGAGGAATCTACGGAACGGAGTGTATGGTCAGATATATATTGTGTGACTGTTCTTAGAGAGGTATGTATCTAGGAATGACCAAGAGGATGAGAAACTAAAATATGTGTGGAAGGGACTGAAAAGTTAGGGAGGTATAAATGTGGAACATGGCAATAAGGCAGACATAGCTAGGAGACTGAAATATTAAGAAATGGTAACAGGAAGAGCAGGTTTTTGGGGAAGAATGAAATAGGGTGATTTTGTATGTTGGAGGAGAAAGATGCTGCTGCTCAGAAATACTGTGTGAAGCAACCAAGCAGGTGCAAGGGAAACACCGTAATGGGGAGCACTGGGGACTGAGGTGAGGCAGGGATATAGGCAGAAGTTGTTGGTTGCATTGAAGAAAAGTATTTGTGCATGGATGGTAAAGTAGGTGATGTATGCAAAGCACGAGGGGCTGAAGGGTTTGGGATCGGTAGTATGAGACAGGAACAACAGATGTGGTAAGGTTGTAGGGTTTTATGGTTGCAGGAGTGGGTCTGGTGTGTGCTGATACCAGGCAGAGGTGTGTTGATTCGATGAGTTACGGGAGCATGTGGAAGCGGCATGCAAAGTGTGTGACTGTGTTAAGGTGAGGCCTTTGTTTGAAAGCACCCAGCAGGAGGTTGGTGTGTGGGCATTGGGAGGGATGTGGAGTTGCAGTGGAGAGATTGCATAGAGCTACGAGCTAAGGCACATGAGGGCGCAGCGGTGTGAAGATGTACGGAGAAACGCTGTATATATGAATGCTGATGGTAGGGAGGTGACAGGTGTTGTCACATCTGGGAGAAAGTTGAGTAGGCGAGGCTGGAGAAGGGCACAGGACAGCACAGGTATAGAGGAGTGTAAGTCATGGCAGACTGAGAAAGGTCAGAGTCAGGAGCAGCACGGAGGGGGCACCGGATGGGGATGCACGTTGATGCAGTGAACGTGTGAGTAGGGTGGCATGTACAGACTTCAAAGAAGCCAAGGGAACGTGGAGAGAGAAAGCGTATGCTGTGTAGCTGCATTAAGGATGTATAAACATAAGAGCGAAGCCGAGGATACGTTTGTTGGTGCGAGTGGCGTGTGAAGATGGTAAAGGATGCGCTGCGTGCGGTGCCGGCACCGGGAGCCGCGGGACAGAGCTCCTTAGCGCGGCGCTGTCGGGAGGCTGTGGAGGCGCCGCGGGAGGAGGATGCCCGGAGGGAGAAGGACGGGATTTGCGCCGTGCACGGAGCCGAAGGGCCGTGGGGCGGGGAGAGGCGGGGCGGGCGGTACAGCCCGGCGTCACTGCCGCCTCCCCCCGCTCAGGCCGGGGCTGCTATAGCGACGCGGAGGACGCCGGCGCCGCGCGGAGCCGCAGGGACGGAGCCCGGACATGGTGAGCGCCGGGACGGGCGGGCGGCGGGGCGGGCGGCGAGTGCCGGCCCGGGCTGAGCCGTGTCTGTCCCCGCAGCCCTTCTCCCAGCGCACCTACCACCCGCCGGCGGCCGGGCCCGGCGCCGGCCCGGCGGCGTTCCCCGCGTTCCAGTTCCGCGGGAGGCACGAGAACCCGGACTGGCGGCGGCTGAGCACCGTGGACGTGGAGCGGGTGACGCGGGAGGGGGACGTGGCGGCCCTGCAGGCGCACCTGGAACATGTCACCTTCTGCACCGCCGAGCGGGAGTGCTGCCCGCACTGCCAGGGCCCCGCAGACCCGCTGTTGCTGAAGCTGCTGCGCCTGGCGCAGCTCTCTACCGAGTACCTGCTGCACTCCCAGGAGTACCTCAGCGCCCAGCTCGGCAGCCTGGAGGAGGCCCTGAGAGAGGCACAGGCCCAGCGTGACAAGGTGGTCAAGGAATTGGCCCAGCACTTACAGCAGATCCAGGGGCTTAAGGAGGAGTGCCGGCGGAGGAAGAAGATGATCAGCAATCAGCAGATGATGCTGGAAGCACGAGCCAACTACTACCAGGTGAGAGGAGAGGGCCTGGTAGCCCAGTCACCCACACCTTGTCAGCTCTGGGCCTGTGGAATGAGCGGCAGAGCAGCCCCGCTCTGCTGGGGTGTAGTTGTTTGCTGGATGAAAGGCTGGAACTGTAAGGACCAGTGACTTTGCAAAAGGAAGTGCGTTGCTGGCACTTGTTTTCCATCTGTGTTTCAGAGACTCTTAAGAGAATGCTACATCATCTTTAACAAATCCTCTTTTTACTAACAGGTGCTCTTTACTCTTGGGTTCGCTTTAGATGCATCTGAAATGTCAGATACACACACATACAAAACCTGTGATAAACATGTTGCTATTTTGTTGTGTTGCTGTCTTTCCTTGTCTGCCAGCTGTGTGGTGAGAAAACACACAGGGCAAATGCATCGGAACTGATGCTGAGCCGTAATGTACTGTCTACAAGAAGTCACTGTCCTGCACTGATGTTCTCCAGGCACAAAGTTGCTGCCTGTATGTGTGACTCAGAGGTGACTCAGGCAAGATGGTAAAGAGCTTCAGTGAGTTAGCACAGCTCTGATTCCACAACAATCTGTTCCTAAAGGGTTTTCTTAATATACAACTTAATCTTAATATACAAGAATCTTAATATACAACTGTTCTGACAGTGTCATGGCACTCTGTTTATATTTTGTCTCACAGTGTGCTAGTTTGATCTAAGTATTTTTCAGCATCAGCATTTTCAGGATTCAGGAATGCAAATTTTGGCTTCAAATGTAATCTGAAGTATAAAGGGTACACTAAACACAGACTTGACATGATTTCAGGCTAGCTCTGTATGTTTAAAGTTACAGGCAAAGTTCAAATATTTAAGACATCAGCTAAGTTGGCTCAAGTGTTTCTGTAAGGCAAAAGGTACCTTGTGCCCCAAGAGTAGAACTATACAGGAGGCAAGGTTCATGCATTCAAGTGTTAGTCTCAAGGACAAGCTGCTGATATGCTATTATTTAAAAAAAAAAACCTTTATGCAACTCATGAAGTAGTTCGTCCTGTGTTGCAAAAGAAAACTGATTGCATGTGTCATTTTATGTGTCAACTTAAATAATTCTCATACTGTCCTTGCCAAATATTACAGATTTTCCAGAAATATTTGTAGTGTGCATCTGTCTCTGTGGAAGCTGAAAAAGAGCTTGTGTCATTGCTAATCTGTTCAATGGCATTTGCAGTAGAACAGAGATGGAAATATATTTCCCATTTGTAATTTGATTTCTTATAAAGTAAACTTCTGATCTCCCCATTTCATTCTTCTGTTTCTTTTCTATACAAGTTATTTAAGTTCACATGGGAAAAATTAGTTCAGGGAATGATGGTGAACAATACCTGAAGTACCTACAGTGTTTTCAGGATTCTGAGATGGAGTGCCAGAATAAATAAAACTCTTCCCAGTGTTTGTAAATGCAGCGTAGCAGTGTGATCAGTAATCAATAGCTCTGTGATATTTATCTGTGCATAATCTTTGTTGCCAGATAATAGAGGCTTTACTGGGTGTTCCTGAGAGGGTAGTTCAGATTCCATCCCCTCAAAGTCTTGGATGTTTTGCAAATACGCCCATTACTTGTTTACAAATATGCCTTTTTTACTGGCTGTGCACTTTACAGCTAATGTAAACATTTTGGGATTCAGATATAATGCCTTTACTCCAAGATCAATATAAGTTTACCCATGAAATGCTACTATAAAACAGTACTGATACCCACAAGTTATAAATTTAAGTCTCATTGGTTAGTACCTTCATGTGACTAATACAAATTTAATTTTAAATAATATTTTTCACTTTTTTGATACTTTGTTCAGAAATCTTACATTCTCATCTACAATGTGGGCATAAAGTGCATGTTGTAGTTAACACTGAAAAGTAATTGCAAGAAAAGTGTTGCATAATTCAAAACCTAAATATTCCATATGTTAATCCTGTCTCCTACAGTAAGAGCTTTCTTTCACTATCAGCTAGTCAAACTGACATGAAGTTTGTGCTTGAATGGATAACATTATTTCACAGCCAATTTAGTTCTGTAAATGATGTGCAACCTGTTACACTGTAAGCTCCCTCTTGGCTGACAGTAATGCTTTGCTGCTATATTATATCACTTTATTTTGGTTTTATATTGGGTCTTGCATTTGCTCAACAAAATTTGACTTAATTATTTAGGGCTTTAGTGTTTGCTGAAAAGTGTGTTTTATAGGATACCTGACTACCAGGGGCAGCATTTTAAATATAATATGAAATTTGGGAATCTCACATAATCACAGAATCATTTAGCTTGGAAAAGACCTCTGAGATCATCAAGTCCAACCTTTGACTGATCAACATCTTGTCAACTAGACCATGGCACTAAGTGCAGTGTTGATTTATTTCTTGAACACTTCCAGGAGTGGTGACTCCACCACCTGCCTTGGCAGTCCATGCCAATGTTTAACCACCCTTTTAATGAAGAAATTCCTTCTGATGTCCAGCCTGAACCTTCCCTGTCACAGCTTGAGGCTAAGTCCTGTTGTCCTGTCATTTATTGCCTGGGAGAAGAGGCTGACCCCATGTAATTACACCCTCCTTTCAGACAGTTGTAAGGGATTATAAGACCTGAGCCTCATTTTCTGCAGGCTGAGCACCTCCAGCCCCCCTCAGCTGCTCCTGGTAGGTCTTATCCTCCAAACCTTTCATCAGTTCCACTGCCCTTCTCTGAACATGCTACAGCAGCTCAATGTTCTTCTTGTAGTGAGGGGCCCAGAACTGGACACAGGATTTGAGGTATGGCCTCACCAAGGCTGAGTACAGAGGGACAAACAGTGCTCTGGTCCTGCTGGCCACCCTACTGCTGGTACAAGCCAGGATGATGCTGGCCTTCTTGGCCACCTGGGCTCATGTTCAGCAGCTGTTGACCAACACCCCATGGTCCTTTTCCACTGAGCAGCTTTATGGACACTGCCCCAAACCTGTAATGCTGCAGGGGGTTTTGTGGCTGAAGTGAAAGCCTTGGTGCTTTGTCTTGCTGTACCTCATAAAGTTGGCCTCTGTCCATCAATCTATCCTATCCAGATCCTTCTGCAGAGCCTTCCTAACCTCCCAGATTCCTGTTCAGTTGGTGTCTGCAGATTTACTTAGGGTGCACTCAATCCCCTCATCCAAACCATCAATAAATATATTAAACTGGGCTGTCACCAACACTGATCCCTGGGGACATGACAGTGACCAGATGCCAACTGGATGCAACACCACTGCTCTCTGGGCCAGGCCATCCAGCCAGTTCTTAACCCAGAGAAGAGTGCACCTGTCCAAGCTGTGAACTGCCAGCTTTTCCAGGAGAGTGCTGTAGTAGATGTTGCTGAAGACTTTGCTGAAGTCCAGTAGGCAATATCCACACCTACTAGGCAGGTCACCCGGTAATAAAAGAATCGGGTTAGTCAGGCAGGACCTACCTTTCCTAAACCCATGCTGGCTGCATCTGATTTATTCATTGTTCTGTATGTGATCACACATTGCCAGGCGCTGAGGTTGGGCTAACCTGCCTGTAGCTCCCCAGATCCTCCTTCTGGCATTGATTATCATGACAAGATCTTGAACCTGTTAAGCTGATTTCTTACTGTCATATCACACTGATAAGTAAAATTTATTTTTTTGAATGTCTGTGGTTTGTTAAAATGTATTTATTTGAAAAAAAAAGTATGAGATGGAGGTTATGAAGGACCCTAAAGTGATGAGGGGCCCTCATGCATAGTCTTGAAGTATGTTACAGGGTTTGTAGATGTAGCTTCTGTTCTTGTACTACCCATCTATTTTTAATATATTCTGAACATTAGTAGAAAATGTATTTTGAAGGTGTACAAAAAGGATATTTCTAAAAGGGTGGGATCCAAATTTTATGTCAAATTTATATTCAAAACTAGAAGATTAATTATAGAACAGTAATTGAAAGGACTTTGTGCTTCAGAAAGATTCTAGGTGGCATCTTACAGCTCATACACACAAACCCATCTTTATTGGTTTTTTCCAGCTGTGTGGTGCTCTACTTGTGGTGTTGCATGAATCTTAAGAATACCTGAGCTACTAGTTGACTGTAGTCTTTGTATTATGCTGAAGAGGGTTGTCATGCCTTTTCTTTATAGTTCTCTACCTACATATGTGAATCATTATCTATGGTTTATATCTGAATTTGAACTTGTTGGCCAGAGTCTATTCTGTTCAGTTTGTACAGTGCCTAGCACAATCAGATTCTTGCTCTTGACCATCACTTGAAATGTTAAATAGCATTAATATACTAATGACTTTACAGAAATTTGGTACCATGAGAATTTTTGTTCTTATTCTTGTGAGAGGGTATTTGTTAAAGTTACCTTCTTTTTATATATAAGCAAAATGTAATAACCTGCTAAAAACCTTAGCCACTGTATTTACCAAAAAGATGTTACTAATATGTTTTTAACTGTTTTTTTTTTCTTTGTAGTGTCCATTTTGTGAAAAGGCTTTTGTGACCTCTTCCTTTTTACAAAGTCACATTCAAAGGCGTCACCCAGAAGAGTCTGAGATTGGTAGGTACTTTAATGTTATCCAAAAAATTGAGAGAGGTGGTTTAGAAAAGTGTAAATACAGTGAGGATGTGCAGTCCATGATTTTGTGTAACTTGGAAGAAAAGTTTTTACTTTTACTTTTTTTAGGTTGTAGATCTCAGTTTGTGTAAATGCAAGTGCCACTGACAGATACAATGTATTGGGCAACATATGTTTCAGTCTCTGGAAAATAGTTCACAAACACCTGTGTGCCATATTCACAGCATCTTTTCAAACTAGTGTTTCTGTTGAATACTTTAGTCAGTAGCACAGTTCGGAGCACAGTTTCTCTTTAAGCATGTATGTTATGGAGGCATGGGTAAAATGAACAAGCTGCATTAAGGAAAATAAATTTTGCAAATATATAATAATTGTTAATACAAAAATAGTCCACCCCACCTGAAATCAGTTTGAATAGGATCAGGCTCTCCTGAACTGACTATAAAATGTAGTGAGAAAGAGAAACTTATAAGAACAGTCCAACTTCATCTATCTATGATACTCAACGTTGCTTTACCACTGAGTTGCATACTTTTTTCTCTCTTCACTAAAAACTGTTTAGTTTGAAAAGCAATGATCTCAAAGTTTCTTTCATTCATACCTAATTTCCCTCCTTCCTGCTAGGCTGCATGCTTATGATTTATTGCTAAGGACTAGCAAGTATTGACAAGTAACAGTGGTTAGAAACAAGTTAGGAACAAAGGAGTGTTTGGGAGGAGAAAAAGTGGGAAGAATCTAATGAGGTCTGAAGTGTAGCTTGTCAGGCAAATGAAACAGCAGCAAGAGTGAGAGGGGTCTGAATAAGCAGCTGAGGAAGTGTGAATATATTAGAAGGAGAAAGAAGCACTTGTGTGCCTTATACTTGATAAAAATGATGATAGTATAAGATGCTGCAGAAACAGTTAAAGCCATTGTCGTACAAAAGGATTAGCCTGAAATGGCTCTATGGGGAAAATATCCCATGCAGTTACTTCTGAAATAATATTCAGATTCACAGATGATGGGCAAGTAAATAACTGGTAAATTGATAAAATCTTTAACAGTTGAATATTATTGTGATTTTTGCATATTTTAACATTTTTGTTTGATATTCCCCCCAATTCTTTCCACACAGATAATTTGCTGTATTCCAACTGGACTCCTTACAAAAGTCATTTAGAATAAACTTAAACTAAGAGATTGAATAACTGAGGTTCACTTTGTCCTTCATGTATCCTCTTTATCAGTCTGCGTTGCTTAGATTCCTTTAAAATTAGGTTATAGAATATTTTTCATGTAAATATTTCGTGAACTATCTGATATGTCAGTGGTACAAGTATTTGAGCGTAAGTTAGCAGTCCAGAGAATATATGTATTTAAAAGCATCTATAGAGAATCGTAGTAGTGGGAAGGCAAATGGTCTAAGAAAGTCACACTTTGTGAAAAGTGTGTAACACTTTCAGAAAGTAACACTTCGTGTTACTCAAACACTAGAAATGTATTTGCAGTAAGTATTACAGTTCTAGAAATTGCAATAAACCTTTTTAAAATCTGTGTTTCTTTCAAACAGAACAGAAGAAGAAAGGAAATATAGAAAAATTGAAGGATGAGATTGAAAAACTGAAGGAGCAGTTGCAGCTCACCAAGTCCCAGTTAGAGTTTGAACAACAGGCTAATTTGGCCAGGTTGTCTAAGGTAGTACTAAGTAATGTGAATGTCTCAAAAGAATTAGCACTTTGAACTGTGTTCACTCAGCCCACAGAAGTATTTTATTTCCCAAAGTTGAACACTTTCAAGATTCAGCTGGGTAAGGTCCTGTGCCACCTTGTCTAGTTTGTGCTGTTGTCAAGAAAGGCTGGACCAGATTATCCTGGAGGATAATCCAACCTGATCCTTCCAACCTGACAGTCTGTGATGGATGATTATTTTCTTCCTTTGTTTTCAGAGGAAACCCTGATCATCTGTAAAACATGGAGTGTTGTTTTCCATGAATTCAGCTTCAGACTTCTCTTTCTTCAGTCCTTTTGTTTCCCCTTTCTTGGAAGTGTTCAGCTTCCATTTTCAAAAATCCTGAATGATCAAATCAAAAGCTGGTAGAGTTTCACTTTGAAGTGCAGGCACTGTCAGAAAAATGGCTTTATGTGGACATGTGGAAAATATTCTACTCATTCATTCTGTGCCTAGCTTTTGAGAAATACATCTATAACATATTTCTCCTGCCCCTGAAGCATTGTTTTGTTTATGAGGTGGAACTTGGAGTATTCATAACAGTGCAGTGTAGATTTTTTGGTGCCTTAGGGCCTCTTTTGAAGTCACTTGTCTTAGCTGAGACTCCTAACTGCAAGAGGACTACCTGAAATGTCCTGAAGCTACAGTCTGCAGTGTTACACAACAAGAAGCTTTCAAAACTTCTCTGTTTTATGTCAGGGAAGATAGAAGTGTGTGGTGTGACTGTTTATGGTTTGTCTGCCATGACTGACATCCACTGTCAATTCAGGTGGCACAATGTTACTGTCTTCTGATTGAAAGAGCAGAAGATCTTATCCTTGATTGAAGGATACAGATGATCCCAGTCTTCCTAGTTGTACAATGATTGCATGTTATAGAGAACAAATTCAGAGCGAATGCTGTGATGGAAAAATGTTGGTGTTTCCTAAAAGATTTGTATGTCCTAGGCAGTGAAATGCAGGACTTTAAACAATTTGAGAACCATATAAAAATTCATCACTGTGTAGTGGAATGGTTGAAGTAATCTAATGATGAAGCAGGGTAAATGCATATAGGGATAAAATAGGTCTAATTTAATCTATGAAACAATGGATTCTGAGTTGAGTGCTGTTACTGCAGGGCAAGATCTTAAGTTTGTGATACGTAGCCCTGGGGAAATGCTTTTTGATGACATAGGATTTCCCAAATATTGAAAGTCACTGCATTCCACATGTAGTTTGGGAGCTTGAATTTGCATTGAATGTGAGGAAAAATAACAAATAATTTATTTTTTTTTAATTTCAGGAATGTGAGCAGCAAAAAGCAAAAGAAGAAGCATTTCTACAATTATTTCATAAATGGAAAGATGAAGAAAGAGAAAAATTTGCTGATCAAATAGAAAAAGTGAAAGATACGTTTACAAAAGAGCTTAAGGACTTACATTCAAGAAATTCAACCTTAGAAAATGTAAGCAACTTAAATTTTCTAACATTTTAAAGCATGAATCCCTTACAATAGATGGCAGTGAACTTCACATATTTGAAATATGATATAGTCACTGTAAAGTTCTTGCTATAGAACTCTTGAAAATAATGATTGAATGGTAGCTATAATTGTATCCTTGTATACAGGTATTTTATTAACATAATTTCAGGTTGCCTTTTTTTTTTATTTAAAGTATTGCTTTGTATGAATGAATGATCACTTCAGCAGTTATGTCAGTTTTTTCTGTATTCCTTAGCCTTTGAATGCCCGTTTATAGGTTAGCAGTTATTGTGGTTGCTGCATGTCAGATATCCTTATGTTAATATTTTCATAAGTGGTGTGGAAGACACTAACCTCTGCATTACAGTCCTGACAGAATTTGTTTGTTTTCAATACATGCTTTGGAAATGCTCACTAACAAGAGAATCATAAAAGTTTGGCTGAGTCAGAAAACAAATGTGCATGACATTACCAGAGCAGCTTATATTTTGTAGCTGCTAAGTCATGTGTACTTTTACAAGTCATATTTATTTTAGATGTAGATATTATTAATGATGTGAAATTTGATAAATGCTGACCTCACAAGAAATGGGAGAAGTATCTGATGCAATCTCTGCATAACTGTGTTGAAAGAAAATTTTGTATTCTTCCTCTCTCCTATTAGCAACTGTTAGAATTGCAGAAGTCCAATATGCAACAAAAATCCAATTTAGGAATACTGAAAGACAGCTATGAATTTTCAGAGGAGAAACCTCATAATCTTCACAAACATCCATATGTAGTTAGACTTCTGGAAAAACAGGTAACATTGTAACTTAATGTATTGTTTGACAGATTATTGCTTGCTTTTGATTTTTCTTCATCTCTGAGTATGATATGAAATCCCTAAGTAAAATTTTCATTATTCTTAATGCCAAAAATAGCTGGTTTTAAAGATTTAATACTATTTAATACTATCCATATAATGACAGACAAGGATTTATTTTCTTTATCTTTTATAAGTAAAGTAATTGTTGCTTATTTATTGATATGATCTTATTCTTTATGATTAAATATATCTGTCTTTTCCAAATCTGATGGCAGTTCAATTCTAGAAGGCTCTAATAAAGCATTTATGTTTATGAAGAATTAGAATATTCCATTTCTCAAAATGAAAAAGAAAATTAGGAAACTTTCTGACAGGATTTTCCAACCTGTGCCTTTTGTTTTCATTCACGGTTTTTGGGATGTGAAAGCCTTTGTTTACTGCAGGTATTATACAGAAGTTTGGTCACTTCTGCACAAAGATGTGCCAAACTTAAGTTTTGCTTTATGTTTTTTTTTTTTTTAATTTCATCAAAGAAAATTGGCTTCACTCTAAAACTCATATGTTAATTCTGGGGTTTTGTCATTATTATGCAAAATACATTGTTAATGAGTGCTCAAAATTACATTTTTAGAGGGGAAAACCCCTGCTCTTACTACTTTTTTTTGTTAATACACACAGATGTATCAAAATGCTTATGTATTTCTCACTCACAGTGACTGCATATACAAATCAAAGAGAAAATACAGTTTCTGGAGTGATTGGTAAGAAAACCACACTCAGGTGTATAAATCAACTGTTCTAGGCATTAAATACTGGGTTACTCAAATTTCATCAAATCTGCCATCTTTTTGGTATTTATGCTTCATTTAGAAAAATGAAGCTTCATGTATCAAACTAAATGCTCATGAGCTATTAACAACAAACAAAGCTGCATATATCAAACTAAATGTGTTGTTAACAAGAATTAACATGCATTTCCTCTATGCAGGAAGAAAAGTGGGTGTCTTGTATGCAAGCCAAGGTTCAAACCCACGAGGCAGAAACATCCCTAGTAAGTGGCACAACAAACCACTTACACCTAGGAGACATTTTTTTAATTTACTCTTTCAGTAGTTCTTGATATGTTTTAGTACATCTGCCAGATGTCAAGAGTTTATAAGAGTGTGTCCTCTTAGCTGTATTTGTCATCTCTGTGTTTCTGTTATAGTAGGATCTTGGTGTTTCAGTTAAGGCCAGGGTTGAAAATGAATTTATCATTTCATAATCTGATGGCAAGCTGAAGCTGTATTTGTCTTTTGAAGAGCTTACAGCTGGTTCTGTGAGCACTATATTATACAGTATTTTCTGTTATGTGGTTGAATAGTTGATATATGACTTGCCAACATGTAGCTTTCATCTATCCTGTACCTGCTGCTACTATGGACCTATGGCATATGTCTCAGTCTTTTTTTTTCTCCTTACTACCACTTCTCTATTGCTTTTTCTGTTGTAGCTTTCTAATGCAGAATCTGCTCAGCTTTTCCAGGAGAAAATACCATGGCATTTTATTTTGCATCAGTTTATATATTTTACTATAAAAGCTTTATTCCTCAGATTTCTTTTTACATCTGCATTTCTTTTTAATCTCTTTCCTGCTTTGTTTTTCTTGCTTCTTTTCCTTACATTTTTCTTTCATCTGCGTGACCATGTAAGAGCTGAGCAGATCATAGTGGTTCTCCTCCTCTGGCAAGAAAACATTGGGGATGAACCATGGAACAGTCCCCAAAAAGGATGTAGTTAAAGATACACCCACATACAGTGCAAGAATAGAATAAGGGAGAGCTAATGTAAGTATTACTTTTGGGATGGTGCACCTGTATAATGTTCCCTTTCTTCCACATTTGGAGGTAATATACTAGGTTTATTATACAGATTCACATATCACCTCCTTAAAGTATCATTGCTGGATACTGTTTATAATTAACACATTTTTATAGATC
Source organism: Lonchura striata (assembly GCF_050655825.1). Taxonomy (NCBI): domain Eukaryota; kingdom Metazoa; phylum Chordata; class Aves; order Passeriformes; family Estrildidae; genus Lonchura; species Lonchura striata. The sequence continues at coordinate 78,395,095 of NC_140703.1, read as the reverse complement.
TATACACTTTTCCCTGCAATCTTATTTTTAGGCAATCTCAGCAATGTGTTTATATGTCCTTTTCTTTATATTGAAATTTAGGTAGTTTTCCTTGTGTAATTCAAAAGTGATCCAGACAACTGTTCTATGTTAAATACAAGTCCAAGGGAAGTCACAAAAGACATCAGGTTTTTGCTGAGGAAAAAAAAAAAAGTTAAAAGTATCTAAGTATGACGCTTGTTTAGACTTTATAGCATTAAAATATTTTGTATAGTGTTAATATGATGTTACTTTTCTTCTTGCTTTCTAGCTGCGGTCAGAGATTGAGAACACCAAAACATCAGCAAGAGAAGACCTGAACAGAAATAACATGTTTTACAGGAAGAGGATAGAAGAATTAGAGCAGAGGCTTCAGGACCAGACTGATCTGATTATGAGTCAGAAGAAGCAGGTCTGTTTTGTGAAAGGCCCTGTTTCAGAGAGCACAGGATACAGAGAGACACTATACTAGCATTTGGGTTTTGATATTTCTCTGACTGTATGTTTAATAATTACAGTCTGTAATAGTATTGCTGGAGTGTTTTGGTTGCACTTTGGAAATTATGTTGGTAAATAAGAATAGATCTGGAAAGGAGACAGAGGAATGTAGAAGAGGAATTAAAACACATTTGATAAAGAAAGGCTTAATAAACCAAAAAGTTTTGATAGTGAAAATGATTTAATCATAACAGAATCTAGTGTTTGAAATCTGAAAATACATTACTTCTCACACTAAAAATAAAGAATCATATTCATTACTGTGACAATAATTATTTAAAATATGTAAAATATAACAAGACCAAGTATCAGATTGACCACCTGAGATGGGGTAACCCTGGTTATACCCATATATTGGGGAACAAGAGGCTGGAGAGATGTCCTGCAGAAAGAGATCTCGGGGTTTGAGGTGATGTCAAGTTGAATGTGCTCAGCAGTGCCCTGGCAGCCACAAGGGCTAGCTATGTCCTAGGGTGCATCAGGCACAGCATCTCCAGCTGCTTGAGGGAGGGGATTGTCTTGCTCTGCCCTGTGCTGACTCATCTCGAGTCCTGTGTGCACCTTTTGGGTGCCTCAGTATAAGAAGGGCACCAGACTATTTCAGTGCATACAGAGGAGGGCAGGTAAGATGATCAAAGGTCTTGAGGGCATTTTAGGAGGAGCAGCTGTTGTTACTTGGCTTGTTCAGCTTGGAGAAAAGAAGGCTGAGAGGTGATCACAGCCTCAAGGGGGGCAGTGGAGGAGGAGGTGCTGATCTCTGGTGATCAGTGGTAGGACACAAGGAAACGGAATGAAACAAGGGAAGTTCAGATTGGGCATTAGGAAAGGGTTCTTCACCCTGAGGGTGGTTGGGCACTGAAACATGGTCTCTAGGGAAGTGATCATGGCACTAAGCCTGTCAGAGTTCTTGGCATGTCTGGACAATGCTCTTAGGTTTAAATTTTAGGTAGTCCAATGAGGGAATTGGACTTGATACTTGTAGGTCCCATCCAGTGTGATTTTATGATTTTATGTTTGGAAATGAATTGTTTTTGCCTAAAATAAGGTTTTATTGAAACATAACTGTAGATTTTTAGAGGCGATTGTGGGGAAATATCTGGGTAGTCTGGGGTTTAGACTATGGCATGATTATGTGGCCTATTCCTCTATTAGATGGTGCATTCTTTGTAAATCTGATTTTACATATTTTGCTTGAGATTAATGTTAAACCTATACTTGAATGCTTAAAGAATGGAAAGACAAATAATAGCTTTTACATCTCCACCTTCACAAATTTTATGGCTGGAGAAATGAAGGACTTAATCATAGATTAATTTCCTTCAATAAAGTGACCTTTGGAGAGATAACAATATGACCACAGATGTATAATAGGTTCAGAGGACTCCAAGTTTAGTGTTCTTGAAATACAGTTGTGCAGGCTTGAGAAACTGCTAACACTTTTGCAGAATCCAAACTTAATGGACAATGAATAGAGGCACTACTGGGTATAACCAAACTGATAAATAAAAGAGGATCAGGGTTCAATATCTTGTGCCAGATCCATCTGACAGTGGCTATGTGTTTGAATGAATCGTATTCTTCTTCTCTTTGGGGAATTGGAGTGCAGAACATTGTTTTAATGATATAAGAGTCTCAAGTTTCCTGTTTTCTTTAGATCACATTACAGACAGCATGTTTCCTTTACTCTGTCAGTTCAGTGCTTGTCGTGGGGTGTCAAATAGACAAACCTGTAAAGCACAGAGGAGAACTCTTCATGCATTTAAGATCAATGTGTAATTAAACACTCCAGTGTTTCCTTGTAGTGGAAGCTAGGCTTGCAAAATGGAACATGTGGCCCATAAGTCTGCTCTCATTTAACTTTATAACTTGCAATAACAGAACGTACAAAGCATGAGTATATATTAAGAGAACACAAAAGCATTCATTAAGCATAAACAAAATATATATCCGGCACAGAAGTAGTATTTTTCTCCCCAAATCATAACCACGAATTTATCTTATGGAATAGTACTGAAACTAGGTATTTCATGCTAAATGTTAATTTTACATATTGATCCTTTACATTTGTATCCATGTATCTGTGTTTTCTCCTTTAGATAAGAGAACTGTCCACAAAACCAACTCCAAATGTTAAAACTTATGATGGTAAGTACAAACTGTAGGAAGAAACAGACTTAGTTTCTGATTTCTGTAGCCTGGCTGAAACAAATATAGACATCAACTTGACTAACAAAATGCTGAAATAAAATCAGTACTGGAAATGTATTTGTTTTTCGCAGGGTACCTACCTGTGTCCGTGCCACAATTTACAAAAATCATGTTCTGTAGCTATAAAGACTTCTAATGTACAAAGTTGATTGCTTGAATAGTGAAGAGGTGTGAAATAGAACAACTTTATTTTGTGTTACGTAAAAAACTTCCAGATTTGCTGTATGAAGTATAATTTTAATCCTTTTTTTTCATGCTTAACTGTCCTCAGGCTGCAGAACTCACAAAAGGGAAAATATTGAGAGTAGACAAAACTGATTAACTTGTCAGTTAAGACACAGATCTTCAAAGAATATTAAGAGCTCTTATATTTTTATCTGTGCAATACTTTAATATCTGAAGTCTACTACAAATAACTAAACCTGATAATTGTGTTTCAGGTTATTGTTCTACACTACAAACACCCATCTAGTTAATGCTGCAGTTGCAGTGACTTGAAGCAAGTTTATTGCAGTAGGTGATGGCAGATGAATTAACACTGATCCCAGTTTGGAAACTATTTTGCTGTATTAAAAAGACACTGGCTTGAACTGAGTCAAAGAGCAGGGAGTAAGTTTAGTTTGAGGAAAGCCTAGTAAGAGCATGGCCATGTGGCTTTTCAGCTGTTGCTGGTCATATTCATTCACACTGAAGCACAGACAAGTAAAAGTCCATGGCACACAGACAGATTTGCTCCTAGTCCTGAGCTGATCTGAGGAATGTAGGACTGAAGTGCTAATGCACTCCAAGGCTACACCCTATACATGATCTATAGGTGTATGAGGGTTTGCTTCTGCATTGATGTCACCTGTGGATGCTGCATATCCTCTCTGGCGAATAAAACCCCTGGTCAGTCTGGTGTTCACTAAGTAGCTTTGGGCCAAGACTTCTTCCCTGTGACACAAAGGCAGCATGCACTCAAGACCAAAAAACTGATCATATTCTAGTCCAGTGATGATTTAGATAGCAGTGTCTTTTCCTGATTGTAGAAGTGTTAAAAATGCTAAGCATACATAGAGATGTACTTTTATGTTGTGAAGGAATGGTTTTTACATTTGTAACTGTTTTGTTTATTTTTTGCCCATCGATGTAAAAAAATAACTAATTATAAATATAATTAAATATTGCTATATTTAAGGATCTCTATTTTTCTACTACTGTTTACAATAATACAATTTTATTACTTTTTTACTATTATGTTATTTTAGTGAACACTCCTGTAGAGCGTCTTCAAGAACATAAACCAAGTCCATCAGTTCCCCCATATGGTAAGTATTTTTGCTAGGTCCAGATCCAGTATTTTCAAATCTAACCCTTGCTTTTCTCAGATATATTGTTTGTCAAATCATAGGTCTAAGAGTAGTTATATTGAAAGAATATAATTCCTATGTCAAAGTTGAGAATTTCGATGAAATAATTATAGGGATGCACTACTGAGGAGAATAAATAAAAAACAAATTAAAATAATTTGAGCGTATTTTCTAGAATAGTTATGTTATTGAATCACTTAGATGAAATTTATTGAGGAACAAATTTGTGTTTTCTAATGGAAAATATGCTTATACTGGATAGGTACATTATATGCATATACTGGATAAGTACATGCATCTACTGGAATTTATATAGGGAAAGATATGGAGATGTTTGTTTAGAAGACTTGAAATACTGTATTTTCCATGTGACTTCAAATGGAAAGGAGCAAAATTACAGAAGAAGTAATCAAAATAGACAATTATCCTGTCATAGTTCTTCAGAGTATACCTATGCTTACATATAGATCATTGTTTAGGTATTTTAACTTGTGTCATTGTGGGATACTTTAGAAGGGGAGCAGGGCAAGGGAGCTCTATTTACATTGTTTTGTACTTTATGAAAATAGTTTTGTTTTTTAATCAGTATGCAAATTATTGAAGAGATTTGTTACCATGCTAATAATCCGTGATCAACTAATTCTTTATTTTCCTTTTAAGTAGTGAAGTAATGAAAAACAAGCAAGCAAAATGTTTCAAAACAGTTTATTGATTTGAATTATGAATTATAGTTAAATAATGGGTTTTTCTAATTATTTTTCTTAGTTTTTAAACCTGTCACAGGGAGACTAAATGGAATTTGTCTGTGAAAAATGTAGATAATTTTTCTTTTTCATCAAATACAAAGTTCTGAAAATGCTTCTGTGGAGAAAGGGCATTATGTATCAAGCTTTCAATAACTTGATGAGGAATGAAAAGCTCATGTAGTGTTAATTTTAAACTATTTGTTATGACAAGAATCATTTAAAAAAGGAAAAGATTGTATTATTGCTAATTATTCTATGGCAACATTATTTGAATAATACAGAGATTTCTTTCTAAACTATGCAAGGTTTAGTAGTTCATTGCTTGTAGCTTTCTAAGTTAAACTGTATGGATTAATGTTGTGTAGACAAAAGTAGTAGTATATGAAGTACAGAGAATTAGGAATAGCATTTGGAACAATTAATTCTTTTTCATTTAAGCCAGCCTCATTACACCAAAACAGTAGTTCTAGTTCTGGCTAAGAAGTCTCATAGCATGTAGTTTAGCAATTGCCCTGAATTTAATATGTAAGTTTTATGAAGATTATTGCTGCTAAGGACTTACTCTCCAGGCTTGTCAAGCATTAGTTACTTGGTACATTTGCTTTCATTTGTACTGGGGACAGAAACAGTCCTGTGAACATTAGTATTTTTTGTACTGTGACAATTTAAATCAGCTCATTCAGATATTTTATAATTTCTTGCTGCTTCAAATAGGAAATTGTGACATCTTGTGAAACTTCTCAATATAGAAGAGGCTATTCCTGCCATTGATACACAAAAGATTCACCATCAGTTTATTATGAAACCTCAAAGAAGGTGTTCCCTTCAGTTTCCTTTGCTGATTACTATTTTATTTATCTCTGCAGGTCTCTCTGTCCTGTCCCCTTTCTTCCCTTCTGGATTGTTTTTTAAACTTGCCTTACCTAATTTCTGGAGGTTAGCAGAAGTTATGGTGTCTTTCCCGAAGTTTTCAGGACTCCTCAAGGGATTGACTTACTGAATTAAGACATCATGGCTGCATCTCATGCCTTTATGAAAAGGAAAGCACTTCCTGGTAACTTCTGTAGAAAAAGATATTTAGCACAGATCATCTTAAAATTGCCTGCATATAATATATCTTCATTTTTTAAAATTAATTCTAGAAAAGGCTCTCTAATGTGAACTTAAGTGGCTTTTCAAAGCCACTCAGAAGCTTTTTCATCCCAGTATTCATTCTGCACATCTTTAATTTCTATTATGAAAAGATACCCAAGTTGCAAATGTGAGTAATCCTAGGTGTAAAGTAGGAGAATGACTATGTTAGGTCTGGTGATTTTGTGTTAATATTCCTGACTTCTTGTGAGAGCTAGTAGAACTCCTTGAATGCTGTCCTGGCAGAACATTCTTCTGTCCATTTCTGAGCTACCTGTAGGGTTTTGTGCAGATATAACTTAGGTCTTACTTTCAAAGATTACTTCAGTCTCACAAAAAGGCAACAGATAATTGCAATTTATTTTTCTGAATAATATTTTAAAATTAGGCTTTGGCTTCTATATTACTCTTGAAATGCTGATACTTGTTCAATATTTAGTGGCTTTTAGGTCAATAATAATAGGTGGAATTGAAGACAGTAGTTAAAAAGCAAAGCTACCCATTAGATTGTTCATTAAAACCTATGTATCAGTCTACAAACATGATGTGGACACCAGGGCTCACCTATCACTAGGGACATAGCTGAAGCATCTGAGGAAAATTTGGGTTAAGTACTTACTCTTCCTAGACAGTAAGCAGAGAAAAGGGGTGCCTTCAGAGTTTGGTTCAGCTGAACTAAGATCTGAATGCTCTTTGAAGTTGCCTGTGTCTCTTCAATGACTGTAGAAGGAGTCTGAGGTGACTAGGCTCCTAACGTAGAGGCCTCAGGTAAGTGTCAAAAAAAATCACACTTAGGAATATTGGTTTAAAATTAATATTTCTGCTTCTTATGTGTAGTATGTGGCTTTTGATCTATGTGACCTATTGATCAGTTAGGAGAAAAAATATATTAAGTGCATTAATTGAAAAACAATGGTCCAAAGTACAGATATCACAGACTAGGTCTGGCACCTCTTTGTATGTGTAATTTGAGTATAAATTAAAGGAGTATATAATAAGCGTATCCATGGCTTACATTCCTTACACAAATGCAGTAATGCAGTAGTTTAAAAAAACAGATTTTACAGTTTTTCTTAGGTTGTTACACTGCAAGTGCAAAGTGCTTACTTTAGATGAACTACACCATAGATAATTTTATTGCTTCTGTTGGGGCTAAAAGTTTTTTAACATTTCATATTTCAACATAAATAGATGGTATTTCTTCTTTAAATGTTGGCCAGAAGACTGCTTTTCCAATAGTACTGTCAGAATATTGGGATTTTTTTTAACTAGTAGATTAGAACAGACAAAAAATATATGATATACATGAAACATGCACAGCCTGAATCCTTCATTATTGTTCATTATATCTTCCTATTCCACCTGTGTAGAAATTGTCTTCAAATACTCTTTAAAACAGGTACCTTATTGTTTCTTGAAGTATGCTGGGCACATAATTTTTCAGTAGTATAATTATCCACTAAGAAATTAAGGTAACCCGTACTTTTGATACATCTCATCTGTGTCTCCACACATACTAGCTGTCAGAAGAGATAGTCTGGAAGATATGGGATGATAGACACACGTCTGCGGACCTTAATGATGGCTAGAATTAATATGTGATGATCAGATGGCCAGAAGAAGCGCATCTCTGGTAAACATAAGGAGAGGACTCCCTAAGGGGGGTCATCTCCACACCTGTCTATAAACCAGAGTAATGTTTTTTCTTAAGTGTGATTCCAATGTGATGTTTAATAGATATCTCTTAGAATATGTGTACAGTGAAGAGAAAGAAAAGGCTTGTTTATGTAAGGGGAGTTGGTGCTTTCAGGTGTTGCACTCCCTCCTGCCTTAGCATTTGATCTCTTCTGTTACCATGCAGTGAACAACAGTATTAATAAAAACAGTAATGCATTTTGGGTCTGCTCTTGCAACTGTTCTTTGTAATTCCTGGTTTTTCATTTCCTCTGTTTCTGGTACAGTGAGGAAGAGAAGCATATACCTTTATGTCTGATCAGCAGACCATTTTCAGGTCTGAGTTCTGGGGACTGGGATTTTCCTGTTACATTAAGTCACTTGGCAAGGACTTGTGCAGGGATGAGTCAGCCCCTTTAAGCAGAGAGCATTTGAGTAAAGTACAGGTAAAACAAGCATAGATTAAATCCAACTACACAGCAACTGCCTTACCAATTGATAAGTCCAGCCAAGAAATTCAGAGGCTTCACTGCCCATGCAGCTTAATTAAATCCTCCCAGAACATTTAATCTATGCTTCAGGCTCTGTCCTTTTAAACAGACACATTTCAGGCTTTTGGGAATGATTCCAAACTGTGTCTGAACACTGTTCTGGAGGATCTTAGTTGGTGAAGGGCAGCAGTGTGCCAGGAGCAGTAATGTGGAGGATCATGTTCCAGTGCCCAGGAATGCTCTGGCCACTGGTAAATTTTACAGCATTAGAGACTGAAAGACCAGATGTTGTGGAAGATAGATAAATATGATTATCCATAAATAATACAGCCAGGATGAGAACAGTTCTCCCAGCTAGCCGGACAACGCCCCTGCCTACGGATGGGTCCTGGGGTCAAGTGGACTGTTCCATCTCACCCCCCAAAGATGTATGGCTCACCCCGCACCTCTGTCCCTCCCCTAAAACATCAAGTACCTGTAACCCCATTGGCCATGCCTTGTTCCAGCCCACCTTGAAGCTCCTTGAAAAGGGGGCTTCCAGGGGCTGCACGGTCTCTAGGAACTTCCTCCCTCTCTTGGAACTCCCTCCCCTCTCTTGGAACTCCCCCTCTCCTTGAGCATCCTTTTGTCTCTCCCCTCCACCATCCTCTCAAGCCCTGCCACGTGCTGCGTCTGGGAGCACGAGGCAGGACCTTTCTGCATCCCCAATAAACCTCATTCCCCAAGAGCAGCCTTGAGAGATCTCTCATCTCCATTCACCCAAACTGCCATGGATAGGCAGCAATTTTCTACAACCAGAAGCCCATTTGTCTCTCAGAGTTTTGCTTTTAAATATTTTCCTAAGATAATCTTGATATTTGCATCTTGTTAATGACTTGTGAAAGTATAAGAAGCATTTTTTTAAAACTTCTTATTTAGCGCAAGTTCTGTGGGAGCAGATCTTAAGTCTGATAGTTGGCTTGGAAAAGCAGGTGAGAGGCTGAATATCACCACAGGCATGGAAAGCATGAAGAGACCAGCTCCCATACACAAGCATTTATGCCACCAGATTTAATCTCCTTTACCTGGGGAGTATTGGAGATGTGACAGTGTCACTTAGCCCCAAATGCTTCTTTCACTGTGATTACTTATCACAGTGCATCCATGTTTGTACCTGGTGTACAAGAAATGCCAAAACATCTTCATGCAACATCACTTCCTCCCCTTCTACCCAAAGAGCATAACAACCATTTATAGTGCAAGAGTGTTTTTTGTGAAGGATGGAGATGTAGACCCAAACTATGACTAATAAATTGTTTTCTCTTATAATGCTTGTAGCTGAATGCTGAAAGTAGAGTTTGCATACCTGTTTTTATTGAAAACCCTACAAGACACTGAAGCTCTAGTTTTCATTGAAAGCAATTAATTTGTAGAAGGTGAATATTAACATTTTAAAAAGCTGAATTAGTCTACATATAATAATTTTCAAGTGTGTCTTATAGCTGAAGTTTATAAAGTTGTAAATAAACCGTAGTCTGACTTCATTGTTTGTAAAGCAAATTGTACCTGACAGCCTATAGAATGAAAAATTCAGTGTGTTTAGGAAGCTGTTTGTAGCACAGACACTTCAAGAATTCTTTAAAACACATAATAATATTGAATCTTACTCAATTGGAATGATTGAAGATTTTTTTAATTGATTATTGGGAATTATTTCATATATATATATATGTTAAATCTCTGTCTTGCACATATGGACTCATTAATAACTGAGTAATGACTTAATAACTCTCTGGAATAGTGAGTTAATATATTTTTCCATATATTTTTGAGGTTTACTTTGTCCATTTCACTTGTCTTTTTTAAACTTTTAGTATAAAATTGCACATAAACAATATTTTTAAATACATCTTAAAGAATTACTTCTTATGAGAAATTAACATCAGTATTGATTTATGTAATCCTGGGTGGCCCTGTCATTGTAGATGTCTAAAACTACCCTACCTGGCCTACCTGGTGCCATTCCAGAAGTTGTGTAATGTATCAGTCAAACTTGTACTGATGGCTTAATACTCTGATGTATCTGGATGACACCATACAGCTGTGTTTGGACAACAGAATCACTCCTGAAGTGACTATTGTATTAGGGTCTCCTCTACAAAAATGTACCCCTGAGGCAGTGAAGAGTCATGTTGCACTGGGTTTGTGATGGTTAAGCAGGTTGTCAGCAATCAAGAAAGTTGACATCAGTGTGTTTTTTTTTTTTTTCTTCTGACTTTCCCTCTCTGGACTTTGACCTTTTTCTGTCCTTTTTGTCTGGTGTTCCTGTTCTTCCTATTATTAGAGCAGGCACCCTTGGTGCATATGCTGGAGCCCATAGAGGAGCTTTCAGAAGAGGAAAAAGGTAATGATTGATTCAGCTCAAAATATGCTGGCATGTGTTTCTTGAAAACAAAAAATATTATTTGATACCTACAGTATTTTTCATCGTATTTTAATTGTATTTCATTGTATTTCAATTGAAGAATTATATTTGTATGATTTGGGTGGGATCATTGTTTGTGTCAGTCTCCTGTTTGCTATTGCTTGTAAATACTATGATTTCCTCATCTGAATTCAATGTTTTTATGAAAATCTGGCTAACTTCTTTAAAGCAGGCACATTCCATATGTCTAAAGGGATTTGAACTAAGCAGAGCAAAAATGATGGGGAAAAACCCCTCAGTAGGAAATTTTTGGTGCTGGCACTATTGCAATATGTGCTCACTCCCTTTTTAAACTCTGCATAAGAGGCTAAAGAGTTCAGGTGGAAGGAAGTTGATGGTGGAGGTTGGAGCTGCCAGCTTTCATGAATGCATCACAGATACTTTTACAAGTAATCTGACTTGCACCTACCCATATACAGCCACAGCTCCAGCCAGGGTTGTGCAATTCATAACAAAGTTACATAGCCCAGCACTGGCAGCTGTTGTGCCTCTTCTGAGGAGACCCTGGAGAAGGCCACATTTACAATGACAGAACAGAAAGCACTGGTTCATCCTGCATGATGTTCTTCTCCTGAAGGCAGCTAATAGTACCTTAGGTGAAACACCAAATAGCTGAGTAGCATAAAAATCTCTTCTGTGTGTGAAAATCAAAATCAGTCTTGAACCCTACAGCCAGTGAGTTTGAGTTTCAAAGGAATTATGCTGTTTTGAAAACAAAATAATTGTTTGAATACATCTGTGTGTTGGGAGGTTTCCCCAGGGAAAATCCAGTGACTCTGAACAATTTGAAATAAAGACTGCTCGCATTTTTGCCGTTCCTTCTGCTGTTTCTCTTGCTTGCCATCTTCTGTCTTGATGGATTGTCTTTGTTTCTTCTGCTGTGCCTGAAGGCATGGCCTGAAGTGCAGAAGAGAAAGAGAAAGAATGCAGTCTGAAAAGACAGACCAAGATTTTTTTGGTTTTGATGACGGTCATTTTAAAGGGAGAGTGTGAAAATTCTTGACTCAGAACATCATTTTCTAGGATTACGTAGGAGCTGAGACAGTGGACCTTGTCTCAAAAGTTATATCTAATATTTAGGGATGAATAAGAAAACAATTCCTTAAATAATTGCTCTGGCAAATAGGATTTCGCTTGAGTTAATTAGCAAGAATTAATATTTTCATTAATTAGGATAATGCTGGATAGTCTTGTTACCCTTATTAGTATTTAGTAATTAAGAATTTAAAAATGAATTTAAATGTATCTATTTTATTGTAAGGATTAACATTGGAAAGAGATAGGATTTTCAGAAGGCTTCTGGGAGCCTTCCACTCTAAGACGTCTCATGTATGGCTTTCTGGGAGGGTTTGGTACTGATGGTACCAAATACCAAATGGCATAATGATGGCATAATGCCATCTTGTCCTAAATGGGGATGGTCAGATAGCCCTGTCTTTCTTCAAGACCAATTGTTTGCCTCTTTTAGGACTCAGTTCTCCAGATAAATCAGTTTTAATGTTATCTCTGTCAAGGACTGAGTTGTCCACACAGTTCCCAAAACCAGATGAGATTTCAGCCTCATTATGTCTTCTTCAACATGTATCTATGCCATACACGTATGGCAGCTGGATTCTCTTTCAGTTTTTATTACCTATAGTTCTTTCGAGGACCCAATGGGAAGCCAGTTTCTCAAAACTACCTAATATGTCATTTGTGCGTCTTGAGGCTTTTCCGTCTCCTCTTTAGGATGCTTGTCTTTCCCTTAAAGAAAAGTGAAAAAAGTAAATTGAACTGCTTTCTAATAAGATGTCATTGTTTACAAATAGAAAAAGTGGCACATTTGTTTAAAAATATAATATTGGAAAGTCACAATATGGAATTATGCCCTTCATTCCTGTTCTTCTCTATTGGGTGGTAGATGACTTTGCTGCCTTTTGAAGCATACTGGGAAGAGACAAACTCCTGCCCAAGATTTTCCTGTTACTACAGGGGAGCTGGGAATGTGGTTTATAGCATGCTTTCCTGGGATGTTTTATACCCTTTGCCAGCTTTGCTGACCACTGCCAGACAGAAGCAGCCATCATGGTTCCACAAGTCATTGCTTCATTTACTTCAAGTGGCATTCAGCAGAATTTTGTCTTGCCAGTGACACTTTACAGACAGGCTCTAAATAGGTTTCTTTTGCTTCTTTACTTTCCTGTATGACCCTATGATACTTTGGCCTAACTTGAATGTCAGTCTTCATTTTAGATGGAAGAATCTGTCTAGATGAGTCTTTATTGCTTGCATAAGAGTTCTTTATTGACATAAGTGTCATTGTTGACACTTAAAGCAAGGAAAAGAGATAGGAACTTCTTTGTCTGCTTTTAAGTATGTATGATGTCATAGACTTGCATAGAAGAAAACCACAACACTGAACTTTGTCCTTGAAAGATTTTTGAGGATGGCTATTATCCAGCATGTATTTTCTGTGAAACTAAGCCCCAGACTAAGGTTTTGTCTTTACCAAGACTTTGAAAATGTTACAACTTTGCAAAGGTTTAATTTCAGTAGATGATTTTATCAGAGAACATCATGTTGCTTGAAGCTCTTCTTAAGAAAACATTTGTAGTGTTCTTGTTCTGATTCCTGGTACAATTCAGCTTTTCTTTGAAATACCACATTTAGAGAACTTAATATCAGAAGATACTCTTTCATTATCAGAAGTTTTCAAATACAATGCTAAAAATAAAGATCTTTGTTGCCAGATATTCAGTGCTGTGTCTTTACAATTACAAGAGCAATAAAAGATACTTGTGATGGTGAGTACATGGTGCTGAGGTACAGATTCCAAGTGAGCTGGCTTCTGTAGGCCAGCCCAGTATTTTGAAAATTACACAATTCTGTGTAGATAAAAAGTGCACATACATGTCTATGCTGTTTCTAAAGAATGCATGCTTCAGTGCAGTTTTTGATTGTCTCATGTAATGTGGATTTTAAAAACATCTCTTAACAGCATTTTTCCTTCTTATTTCAGAAACTGAGAAAAGTGATCTAAAACCAGGCAGAAGTAAGACCTTTTTAATAAATGCTCTGAAGTCTGATCCTTCTTTAACTAAAGAATTGCGAGTTGTTTTGGAGCAAGCTCTGGAGGAGAAGCTGGAATCCTTGGGAATTAAAGCAGTAAGATACTGAATTATTCAAAAGAGGGGTAATCTTTGTACCACTTACTTTCTGTTGTCTTTCACTCCTGCACTACAGTTCTCAGCCTATAAAATCCAAAGCTAAATTTCCATGTTTTAAATAACTGTAATTGCTTAACCTGTAACCTGAGAGGATGGCCTTCAGATTACAGCTGTGGAGGATATGTCTACACTTGTGAGCAATGTTACCAACTTCTATGATTTTTCTACAAGCTTTGTGATATCTGAAGTCTAAAAGAGTGTTTACAATACAATTTGTTTCCTTAGGGTGTTCGTGGAATATCAAGTGATCGCTTAAATAAAATTTTGCGAGCTATTGAATATGCCAGAGAGTGCAAAGAGAAGCAAGAGCCAACCATTCATGGAATTCGAGAGCGTCTTGCACGTCAAGTTGGCCTTCGGGCTGAAGAGAAATCATTATCTTCTAGCAGAGATAATTCCTGTGTTCAGCTTCTCGGCGAAGGTTACAGTGGATTTTGGGGCTTATTTCATTGTCTTACATTTTATAACTGCTATTTAAAGTTTTATTTGACAACATTCCTGTATAGCTGCTTTCCTGCTTTTCCATATCAATATTCTATATAGTTATGGACAACTAAACTGTTTTCTTTTAAAGGTTCTTGACATGGTGTTTAACAGCAAATATCTTAGCTCTGGAAAGATACATAGTGTTGTGTTGTGAGTGTAGCAAGCACTTTGGCAGCAAATAAACCCCCTTGCTTTCCAGCTGGTCCTCACAGATCTGAAGGGCTGAGTATGGCTGTGCTTAATTTCTGATTTTAACCAATTCAGCATTTGAAGTGTGATCATGTTCCCAGGCGCACCAGTAATGTGGGTCACAGTCTGAGTCTGGTCTCGTTTTGTGATCCCAGATTTGCCAACACTGACACCTTAGCCTCAATCCTTCCTCCTAGGCTGACTGCAGAGATGAAGGTCATCCAACCTCTCTGCCCGATAACCTACCACCCCCTCAGCATGCCATCATGGCCACATAATCCCTTAGCTACCCATCTTGTGGCATATCTCATGGAAGTCCCTTCATCATATATCTCATAGCTGTAGGCCCATTCCTACATTATCCACTATGCAGCTACAGTCACACCTTCAATTTGGTGCCCCTATCACACCTGCTTAATGGATTTTTGGGGTGTCTCTGTAGAGCAATTGCTCATACCTCTCCCCCACACCTTTCATTATACCACACCCAGACTGTTTCTGACAAATCATTATACAGATTTTTATGTACATGTCTATGATAAAAGCAAAACATATTAGAGTCAGGATTAACATAGCAACAACAGGATGAAGTAGTTTAATGAAAGTTCCTCTAGCTGTGAGTGACCATCTGAAGCGGGAGTCTGACCACTGATGCTTCAGTTAATCTTTCTTTTTACTGTATTCTTAACGAGGTCCTAAGTAAATTAATTAGATGCTACCAGGTCTGAAATTCCCTGCCAAATTCAGTGGCATTGAGATTACCTTTCTAATTTCAGTAGGCAAAGTGCTCTCATCTCCTTCTTTTATATATGCTGCCACAGTAAATTTCACAAGTGAGAAGTGTGTGTGGTGCAGAATGTACTCTAATTACCATATTGATTAGCTTCCATAGATAGAAGAAGTGAGGGTCTCCACCCTGCAGGTTGAGCTTGTCGATGTGTGAACCAAATTTGCTTATTAACTTGATCTTCAGTGAAGATGTGCTTGCATAATTCCCAGTATCTTTCCTGGAAAAGGAAAGAAATACATCTTTCATTGGGGTTTGTCCAGACAGGTTATCCCTTAGTGGCTCAACTTGTTTAATTGCTTGGACTAATGATTAAAGTCACTTTTCCATCTCAGAATATCTCTGTTCTGTCTCTTTCAATGCAGTTGGGCTGAATCTCTCTGGTCCATCAGAGCCAGTGTGAAACAGGCTGCAGTGCCATGTTCTCAACAGAATCCCATTCTGCTGCAATAGGGTCACTGGGGGGGTTGTGGGACCAAGCTCTGGAACTGCTTCATGTGTTGCTCAGTCCAATCCCATGGCTTTCCCTTTTTGAGCAAACTATACAAGGGATGGGCAATAATAGAGAAACTAGGGATATTTCCCCCTATATCCTAAAGTTCCCATTAACTGTTGTAATTCTTTTAATCTAGACAGATTCTACCCATGCTCTATTTTTTCAAGGTGTCAGAATCCATCAGGCTCTAAGGAACTTAACCTTCTTTGAGCCCTTGACACTTGGATAGAGGAATGTCTAAACCTAAGGCTGTTAACCTATTCTTCCCCTTGTCTCTTGCACATACAACCTCCATGGGGTTTTCTCCACCTGGTATTTTATCATTCTGTTGCAAAAGTGTAACTAATTACAGGCTGGGTACATGAGCAGTCTGTTAACCATAGTTCTGGTCGCATTCTAAAGAGCCAGTCTATCAAAATAGAACATATGTGGTTCTTTTGGATTGCCAGAAATATATATATACACATATTACACATACATATATATACACATTTATACACACACACACACACACACACACACACACACATATATATATATAAGCATTAACTTCAGGGTAGCTGTTTATAGCACTAACAATACAATTGCAATCACAAGCTTAATTTCCTGGGTCAAAACACTTGGCATAGCCAAAGATTCAATGAATCACTGAGGACCAGCTTTAAAGCAAGGGGATTTATTTTCTGCCAAATTGCTACACTTTTTAACCCACACATGGTACCTCTGAATTGCTTGGAAGAAAATAATTGCATTTTTCTTTTTTTGTGAAACCATAGTCTTCAGCATAGACATCTTTAATTGTAGAAATTAAATGTGAAAGATACTGAACATTGATTGTATGATAACTTTTCTTGTAGAAAAACACAGGTTCAACCCATTGGGAATTTCCTCATTTGCCACACCTCAGAAACCATCAAAGTGGTCTCCATCAGCTCTCCGCCCACCTGGACAAAGAACAATCATCCCTGAGTATAATTCTACACCAAAGTAAGAGATGCCATTCTTAAAACACTCATACATCAGATAACAGTCCTATAGGTCTGGGTTTTTGTGGCTGATGTGAACATTTCCTCAATTGTAAAAATTGAGGGAAGAATTCACAAAAATTCCATGTAAACTTTATGCTTGCTATCAGTCTTGAAATAACTTATCTTGTTATTTTTAGATCAAGGAAAATTCTTGGAAGTGGAGCCTCCAGAAATACATCTAGCATCACGTACGTTTTGTTCCCTTGCCTTTTTGAAGACAACATTTTTGTTGACATATTTGCCACACAAAAACCATTATTAAGCTAAAATCATAAACACTCTTGGTGCTCCATACTTTACCTTTTGGTTTCAAGTGTTACTCCATTTGAGTGTGTTATTATAATCCCTGAAAGACAGCATGTGTTTCTTTCAGCATATGTATTCTATGTTGTGGTTGAGAAAGAGAGATTCAGTAAGATAAATAACTTTCTTTAGTTTCTCTCTTAGATGCTTTTTCTGACTGTGTTAATAGCATTTAGAAACTTTGGGGACCTAATTTTTTCAGTTTATTGATACTTTCATACTGCAGCCAAAATGAAATACAATATTCCATGTTCTGTTCACATCAGGTGCATTACTTTGCCACTTCCTGCACTGAAAAATTCCCACATCTAACTGGTGTCACAAGAGACTTTCTGTGGTACGGATTCCTTGACCCTGAAATTTGCTCTACCTGTTGATCCATGAAAGCCCATCTGTGTTTGCCTGGCAGGACTTGTTTTATACTGGTCTCTTGTTTTGTAAAGATGGTTGCATAAATAGAAATAGTCATATATAAGAGAGCATTTGGGATAACTTTCTGAGTTTAATTATCAGTGTGATTTCTTTTAATTTTATTGTTTAGTACTTAAAATTTAGGGGAGATTCTGCCGTTTGCACTAAGAAAAATGCACATTATTGGAAAGGAAAATACAAGGAAGCTTAAGCATGTATGCATTGATGCACGCACTGAAACCCAGTAAGTGCTCATGTTGTATGTGGTTTTCCTTAGAACACCACCATTCAGTTCAGAGGAAGAAGCCGATGAAGATGATATGAAACAGTCTTATGTAACACCAGAAGCATTGCAAAAGCAGTCAAAACCATCAAGCAGCATAGTCCATGCTTTTCAGAAGCCTTCTGGCAAAAACGATGGGGATAGGATGGAGGAAAATGGACCTCAAGAAACTGGAACACCTGCCAAAACTTTTAAAGGTTTTTCACTGTATTTGTATATGGATGTTGTAACAATTGTGCATGATTTTGCATTTCATGGTAATATTTCTGTGTTAGAAAACATAGTGAAGGCAGACTACCTATTCTTGAGTATATATATATATATATATATAGGTAAACACTTCATGTTTTTGCTAGTGTGTTTCTCTTAATGTATTACTTAGAGATGTGTATCATGCTCTTCTATATAAATGCAGGAAAAGACACAATCTTTGTCTCAGAGAGACTTCTTTCACTTATTTTTATGTTGGGGAAGATTTCTAGATGGTTTACAGTAAAGTCCCTCCTTGTGAATGGAAACTGTCAATCTGATTTTTTTTCTGAATTTTAGGAACAGTTATTCAAAAACTGACCAAACAAGTTGGAGAGAGTCTTTCTAACCATGGAAGTAAGAGCAAACCAGCTGGAGGAATTAATGTTGCACAGGCATTTATTAAGAAAGAAGGAGTGAAAGACCTAAAGGTATCACTTTTAATATGCAGCATTATTACATTCAGTAATTGAATTATATGTATGTTAATTTTTTTTTTTCATGCTGAAATCATCTTGATGCAGCAAAGAACTTCCAAGACAGCTTTGGAATTACAACTAAGTAGCCTTTCTGGCTACACCTGCTCTAATGTATAGAAAAGTGCTAGCAAGGGACCAGTGGCAAGGTATTTCATCCACACTGCTTATTTAGCTTATACCTTGATTCGTTTGGATCACTAACCAGTCAAAGTTTGGGCATGGTATCATTCTTATCTTCTATTCCAGCAGCATAGAGAGTCCTGCTTTAGTCATTTTTCTAGTGCCTTGTTTTGACGGAGGAAAAAAGGAATTTGCTTATCTAATATTTAAAAACATTTCTAGAGCTTTATCTAATATGGGTCTCTTAAATACATTTTCATGAGAGGTCAAATTCTGTTGGTCTTTGTTGTTCTGCATCAATCTACAGTCACATCAGATCTGTTGCTGTCCATTGAGTATGGGCTGTGTTCACCAGTAGAATACAAACACAATGGATTCTTTACCCCTCAGGCTCCTAAGGTCCTGGTCTTCTCCAGTTTAGAGTTCTAGAATTGATAAACCATTTTGCTGCAATTTTGAGTCTTTGCATAAACATTTTTTAAAAGGAAAAAAAGTTACTCCAAATGAGAAATCAGCAGCAGATAGTGATTTTATTTCAGTTTGAGTAGTTGTTACTGTATTGAAGTAGACAGACAGGTACTAATTCTAGCATTCAATATAGTATTTTTTCACTATATTAGCAAATAATAATTACTGAGAATCCTGTTATCCATAGTAAAACTGATACCATAGGGTTTCCTGACTGTGAGTCAAATCTGAAACTCATCACTCCCCCCAGAAACAGGGACACTTCTATTTCATTTTCCAGAAAGGAGTGATTGTCCCAATCAACTTGGGCCATGGGGGTAGCATAATCACATTTAGCCTGTGTCCTTGTAATTGACGTTGATGACACCTAAGTCATCCACTGACTGTTTGAGAGCAGCAAATTGCACCAGACTCAAAATTATCAATGCAGACATGACTATTATAGTGCAATTTCTATCTAGTGTTACTTCCAAGTTCTTTGTAATGTCAGATTTTACAAGACCATAAAATGTTCCCTGTTAAATTGGCAGGATGATTTTGTAAAGATCTTTCGATGGTGGGCCCATGTGTTCAGGAATTTGGGCTTCAAGAGCAAAGGCCTGTAGCAAAATAAACCTCAAAACCTATGTTTTCACTGATAATCTCCCTTCCCACATCTCTCAAACCCTTGAACCTTAAGGTAAGTATTGGGAGAATGAAATACCTGCTATTGTGGCAGAAGGTTGAGTTTAAGACCTCCAGAGAAGCCTGAACTTACATAAATCCATGGGACTCAGTGAGATGCTTCCCAGGGTCCTAAGGAAATCGATTGATATAGTTGCCAAGCCATTCTTCCATGATAATTGAAAAGTCATTGCAGCTGAGTGTAGTCTCTGAAAAAGGAAAATAAATTCATTTTTTAAAAAAGTAAGAAGGAGAACCCTGAGAATTATTGGTCAGTTAATCTCACTTCTGTGCCCAGAAGGATCATGGAACAGATCCTTCTGGACAGAAAATTAGACTATAATGAGAAGACAGTAGGTTTTGATTAGTTATTAGGAAGAAGTTCTTTACTGTGAGGGTGGTGAGGCACTGGAACAGGTTACCCAAAGAAAATGTGGATGCCCCATCTCTGAAAGTCTTCACGGTCATGTTGGAAGGGGCTTTGAGCAACCTGGTCTAGTGGAAGGTGTACCTGGCTATCGTGGGGGAGTTCAACTGCATGATCTTTGAGATCCGTTCCTACCCCCACCTTTCCATCATTTTATGGAAAGTGTTGTAGCTATGATTCATTTAGAATACATTGCATTCCTGAGGTATCCTGTATAGACAACATGAGTACAGAATAAGCTTATGAAACCAGGGCAGGCTCTGCTACTTTTTTTCTGCAATCTTCACAGAAGAACACACCATCTTGTATGCTTTGGTAATTACATGCATATATTTATGCCCATATTTATATGTTTTATGTATACATCTTTATGTAAGTCTTTGAGTTAATAAAATGGTTTAGAATTTTTGATTGCTACCTTGTATTTACTCTAGATCAAAACTGAATTCTGCTTGAAGTTGACATTTTTATCTCTATTTTTTACTTTAACAATCATTTGGGACTTCTTGAATGTTCGAGGAAACTCTTCCTCCAGCATTTCTCAATATATGTGACTGACTTTCCCATTACCACACCCTCAAATGCAGATAATTTGAAACAGCACAATAATGAATTCTGGTATGTTAATAATACAGCACACTAGCAGATCTGTCAGTTTTTGAAAATAGCTTGCAATGTTAAAACAGAGTTATGTTGCAAGGTAAGCATTACTGCAGTCTCTTACCCACTTTCAAGACACACATGTTCATATTTGTTGATTTTTCTCTAGCATATACATACCTGACATTGCTTTCTAATAGCATCTGAACCTTCCTTCTGTGCAATGGAAGCACCATCTAGATCCTTACTGTAATACTGGAGACTCCAGTAAAATAAGGTTTTAGCTTTGTAAGAAAACATTGTTTGCTTTCCACAGTTAAGCTCTCTAAAAATAGCTCAAATCCATCAAGCCACATTTGACTGAAAAATAGGGAAATGCTGTAGCTCTTCTTGCTAAAGCTGACAGAAGATATTTTGTTCTCAGGCAGATGAGGTAAGAGGGATCACAGGCTCATTGGCTTCAGGTTCATCTGTCTGAATTGACTCTCATTTTGTGAACTTAGTATACAAATCCACCACTTAATTAAAATATGTTTGTACATATTGACACTGTATCTTGAGGGGAATGCATATTTAAAGCTTGAGCATTATACATTTTTTTAAATGTTCATTATTTAATTTCTCTTTCAATAAATTAGGTTTAAATTTAAAAGGCCTTTACTGCATTATTTTTTCCTAATTTGACTACAGAATGCTTGCAAACTGTCATCTTGCATGGCATTTTGTGTAAGTAATCTACATTCTAAGGCTTAAAGAACTTTCATCTCACTGGAATATCCCAGAAAAAATAATCCTTTTTTAAGACTGTCATATAATACCTGAAAGCAGAGGTTTATGTCAGATACAGAACTGGCAGAACTTTAAATGTTTGCAGTTCCTGACTTAAAAAAAAATCAACCAAACATCTTTTAGTTTCAGAACAATAACAGTGAATTAATATCATTTAGGTAATTGAATTAATGTGGATTTTAAAACTGTGATGATAGATTTCATAAAGGCCATGTGCCAGTGCATTCTTCTTTAGCAGTTTCACATTGTTGAGTTTAGGAAATAACTCAGCACAGCTTGAACAAAGGAAAAATGCCTGTTTTTTCTTGTGCCTGTTAGCTCACAGAAGCTGATGAAGATGATTGGGATATTTCAGCAGCAGAAGAAGATATTTTATTGATGAAAGATGACAAAGGTCAGAAGGCAATGACAGTTCAGAAAAACGAGCCAAATGCTGCATCTGTGGTACATGCATGGGGCCTTCCCAAGAAAAGTGCACCAAAGGAGGAAGGTAATGTATTCATAAGTGACTGACCCACCTAGAGGAGGATTAAGTACAGTACACATTGTAATTTAATAAATGGTGTTTTGTAAGAAAAGAACAAGAAAACCTTTGTGTTTGGTTTCTTGCTTTATAAATATCATGTTTTTATGATACTTAGTGATACATAAACCACGCACACATAAATACACAGAGATACCAACTTAAATTTGAGATTTTAAACCATAATATTATCAGATTTCAATGTCATCTTAAAAATTAATCATCTGAGGTTTTTTCTTTCCAAATTTAGGGGAGAAGGGAACTTCCTTTTTCTTGAGAGTAATAACATTTCAGGTATCTAACTGACTTACCAGGCTGAGATAAATATTTGAACTAGTGCTAAAGCAAAAGCCCCAATCTTACATATAATTTAAATAGTAGATTCTAACCCTAACATTTCAATGTTTGTAAAGGTTAAAGCTGTGTCAGTTTCATAAAGATACTTCTGGTTATTTTTGAAGGGAAACTAAGGTTGACACTAACTGCTTGTACTGTGCTTTATGTTCTGTGAGAGAAACAATCTACATATTAATTTGCTTACTGGTTACAATTTGGGGCTTCCTGAAGTCCACAGGTGTTTGCTCACATAGCATGTTATTTTATAGAAAAATACAAAGTAAAAATAAACCCAAAAGTGTATTAATAACTATTAATTGTTCTGTTTGTTTTAAAAGGCCTTCAAGAAGCTGATAATACAAGCACGTTAAAAAGCAGCTTAGTCACTGTAACAGACTGGAGTGATTCTTCAGATATTTAATGGTACCATTCCTGAATGGAGGTCCTGCTTTTTGGTTCTGCAGGGATTCAAAATGCAGGAAACATCAAGTGTTTCCCAGTAACTTCTCTTATTGGTCCTGTAATAATAAGGAATACTGTTTACAGAGCTGTTGTGTCTTTCAGTCTGACTCTGAAAAAAAATATTGAAATATGTATTACTGGCCATGTCTGTTTGGAAACAAAGTAATTCTTCTTTCTTTCTGTGGTAGTTTAACCCCAGCCAAGCCCCACACAGCCACTCACTCACTCCCTCACCTGTGGAACTGGGGTGAGACTTGAAAAAGTGAGAAAACTCATGGGTTGAGATCAAGGCAGTTCAATAGGGAAAGCAAAATCACACACACAAGCAAAGCAAAACAAGGAATTCATTCACTGCTCTGCAAGGGCAGGCAGGTGTTCAGCTATCCCAGGAGAACAGGGCCCCATCATGTGTAATGGTGGCTTGGGAAGACAAATGCCGTCACTCCAAATGTCTTCCTGTTCCTCCTTCTTCCCCTTCTGTATATACTGTGCATGATGTCACATGGTCTGGAATATCCCTTTGGTCAGTTTGAGTCACCTGTCCCACCTGTGTCCCCTCCAAACCTCCCGTGCACCCCCAGTCCTCGCCGATGTGGTGGTATGAAAAACAGAAAAGGCTCTATGCAAGCCCTGATCAGCAATACCAGAAACATCTCTGTTATCAACTGTGTCCAGCACAAATCCAAGACACAGCCTCATACCAGCCACAGTGAAGCAAATTACCTTTATCCCAGCCAAAAGCAGCACACTCATGAGTTCAGTGGTGAAAGTCTCTTTCATTTCTCTGAGGTGAAGATTTTGCCTCTAATGTTTACATTAAAGATTGAAACTGGTCTTGCAAGAAAGCCTGTTAACCAATGAACAGAATATACTGCAGAGTATTACTTTATACAATCTTTAATGCATATTTTGTATATTTTATCATGAATTTTATATAAAATTGTCAACATTTGAAAGAAGATATGTCCATGTATTAAACTATTACGTTTCTACCATGGTTTACAATAAACACCAAATGAAAAGAAAAAAAGGCTCAGCTCTAAAACTAATCATCATTAAATGCCTTCTCTGGGGAAGTTTGTTGTGGTTTTTTTTGTATTGGAGTTGTCTTTGTTAGCATAAAAGGGCAACAAATGGAAAAAAATTACAATGTCAAGCCACAGTAAGGAAGCACTAACCTGCCATTGCAGAAGTACTTGACATTTCTGCTTTGTCCATATTGGCTGCTGTCTTTAAAAAACACAGTAGTGTTTCTACTTAAATGAAGTACAAAAATAACATAAAACAAAAAGAACCTTAACTTTGTAGTTCTAATGTAATCTAGATAATATCAGATACAAAACTTTCTTTATACTGTGCCATTATTAAATGGGACTGTTTATTTTTTTATATTTATACTGTCGTCCCAAAATAACCAACTTTTATTGAAACTCCACAGGTCTATCAAGTCAAACTTCACAGCAAACCTGAGCTTGTGTCTGATTTTAGGGACTCAGTCTAGAAAGCATTTTGTGGTTATTTGTAATCTCTGTTCTCACTTATTGACTTGTACACATATTCCCTCAAAAGTTATCACATGGACAGACAAAGAAAAAACACTAGCTGAATTTTTGAACTGCAATATGCCAATACAATGTGTGTGATACCATTCACATAAGCAGCTGACATGACAAACTGACTTAGTAAATACCTTGTTTATTTCTTTTCAAGAATGCAACATCAGCTCATGATTTCCAGGTATAAACTTTACAATACCAACATCAATCTTAAAATATATAATAAAATTTACATCAGTATGTAAAAAGCTGCAAGTTAATATTTTTAAAAGTCATTGTCTTAGTAGTA
Organism: Lonchura striata; assembly: GCF_050655825.1. Lineage (NCBI taxonomy): Eukaryota > Metazoa > Chordata > Aves > Passeriformes > Estrildidae > Lonchura > Lonchura striata. The sequence goes on along the minus strand of NC_140703.1, from coordinate 78,370,366 downwards.
AGTACATTGGGCTTGGGGTAGGGGGAATCACTCTGAATGAAACATAAAAAATCACGTTTAAAAACGCTTTGAGTCTTCCAACAGTGCAACTAAACATAAGCGTTCTTGTCAAAGTGCTTGGGTGGGGTTTTGTCAGGGACACTGTTGTGGACCTTTGTACGAGAAGACATCACAGATGTGGCTCCATTATAGGCATACCCCCTCCTGAAGAGAAAAAAACAACCATTTACAGCTTGTCCCATAGACAGGTGGCATCTCTGCATCCAGGCATTCTAGTAAGAAATCTAGAAGAAATGCATGGGAATGTACCTACAAATTTCAGGAGAGGTGGCACGTTCCTACTCCATGTGGCCCCATTCTAGTTAAATGTTGCCACCCCAGCTATCTCTTTGCATCTGTGTTTACACTTTTCTGTAACATATATCCCTCATTCACAGCTAAGTAAATTAGGGCCTAATCATGACATAATTTAAATTGTGGCAGATCCTGGATGAACAGTTACTCTCTACAGCTGTTCTTTGTTATCACCCCTCTTCAGCTGCTGGAGGTCCCCCTGCCACCACCACTCACTTTTGATCTGATGATTTGAGATCAAAGAAACTTGTCTATTCGTGCCTGTAAAGCCACCTGACTACTTTTCGTACATCTGAATGCACTGTTTTGCAGATGTAGTAAATTTATGAAAAATATATATATCACAAATATTTGTTCTGAGACAACAGCTTAATTACATTAATGGTGGACAGAGCATTATCCTTAAATCCCCTTATTTTCTTTTATCCACACAATCTTTTTCAGAATCTCATTACAAAGTGTTTTGGAACAGTGATCAAACTACATACATGTAGCAGGTAAAAATGCAGAGGTATTGTTTTCTTTCAGTAGTACAACTTGTGTTTTACCTTGCAGAATTACTGTTTTCAGCTATTGAGAAGCAGAATATAATGCCACCAATTATGCAGAGTGAAGCTCCAGCCCATCCAATGAACAAAGCTGCTCCTAATTCATACCTACAAGAAGTCAATAAATGTATGTAACAAAAGAGCATGGATTTAACAGGGTTATTTACATAATAAAATAACTATATATTATATTTTTCTTTAATAACTTTCCATTGACACATTTTTACCACATATTTACCACAAAATCAGCATCTCTGCCATTCACAACATTCTTTTCATTATTTCCCTCTGACTCAGGAGGCAAACTCTTGTCCCTGCAGTACACTTGGGCAGTGCTCCTCTCCCTGCTCAGCCAGGATTAGGGGTTAGGGTTAGGGGAAGGCCTGGCCTTTGTGCATCTCCTCCTGTATTGCTTTGCTGCAGTGTTTACAGCATCAACTCCTCAATTTCAGTTTTGCTCCTGTTGGCTCCCAAACCAAATGGGACTGGGGCTTTTCCTGGGCCAGAGACTACAAGTTCTGCCTACAACCCTCCTTAAGTTTCCCCTCTGGCTCTCAGGATCTTTCTGACTTCCATCTCTCATCATCCACACGCCAGCCTGCTTAAAATATGAGGGTTTGTACATATGCATAGTATGCATATGCAGTATGCATGCAATGTATACATATGCAATGTATGCATATACATACACAGGTGTGTCTGGTATAAGCATTTGCACACACAGGTGTATGTTCCAGCATCTTTCTCCTTCTCTAGTTCCTGTGGCTGGATTCTATCTGGAAGAAACTGCTCCCCAGCACCTCCATGGGCAGAGCTCCCAGTCACCAGCAACAGTCCCCTCTGCTGCCTTGGCCAGCCACAAACTTTGCTGCAAGGAACTGCTCCATTTGTCTCCGAGAGGAGACAGTGGTGCTTTAGGAGCATTATCCCACTAAGTCCATATTTCTAAAGCAAAATAATTAAATTAAGGGAAAGAAGGGCATTGTGAAGTGATTCTTTTCTTTCCTCTCAGTGCTGATTCTTCAAGACAAGCAGCAAACCATGGATGCTCCTTGTCTGCTTCATTCCCCAGCTCTCTGCCTGAGTACCACGCTTAAAGCATTTTAAGGATGACCTGCATTAGGCTGCAGCCCAACAGTCTCCAGAGTCTCCTATTCCTCACCTTTGTAAAACACTTGTATATCTCTTGCTCTTTCTCTGCTGCAGTTTCCCCTTCAGGAGACCTTTATCTTCTCCAGACTTCTGGGATCCTGCACAGAAACACAGGCCCCTGTACCCCATCCAGCCACAATTGTCAACCAGGAGTCTGTGCTGTTCAAGCAGATGCTACTAAATTGATTTGTTGTAAACTGGTGAGGCAGCCAACACAAAACCCCCTACCTGACAGCCTGCCTGTGCAACTGCAACACTGTGTAGTTGCAATTCTCAGCTAGTTCTGAACATTTCATGTGCACAGGCCCTAGTCCCACATTACCAAAATATCTAAGTCAAAATACCTGTCAGCTGTTCTGAAAAAAGTGTATATTTACAAAATGGCACTGCAGAAACATTCAAAAATAATCCAGTGAGGTGTTAGAAGACCCCCAGACCATAAATCATCACTGGACCAAGAGGCACATGCAAGTTCTGTGAAGAGCACATGAGAAGCAGGTGCACAGACTGTGAGGGGATAAAGACCCAGGGATTTCTTTGTTCAGGCTCCCTCTCTGGAGACACCAAGCTCAAGCTGAAATAAACTGACTCTGCCTCAGAACCCTTCCTCAACACCAGCATGGAGTTTACGGACCCAGCCCCCAATTTAAACTACTGGGAATCATAGCTCCTTCCACTCTGGAAAACTCTCCACCCAGTCCAGTTTCACTTCAAAATCTGCCAAACTTGCAAAATTTAAATTCTACTTATGCTCACATTTCCAACCACCTTGCTACGGTTTTCACATGACTCAAGGAGATTTGTGTCCCTCCAAGAACAGGGGGTTCTCTGATTAGAAACAGAGATCTACATCAGAGCTCATCAACTGAGATCCCATTATATCCAACATGCAAGAAATACACACAAAGTGCACTTCTAAAACAACTTCAAGGCACTTCTTTCATTGACCTATAAAAGCAGATTAGAGGGACTAGCTGAGATGTAAGTCCCCTCATGGGGATCCCTCCATCCCTACAGGACTGCCAGAGCGCAAGGTACAAGGACCAGGATTAGGCTCCCCACAGAAGTTGATGCAGATCACTACACTGCTGGAGAACAGAGATAGACCAAGATCCAGCATGGCTGTTGCAATAACAACTTACTTGCCTAGAAAGTGGGAAGCACAAATTTCCATATTTTTATCTAACAACACAAAACTGTTGACCTGAGGGACTTAAGGAAGCCAAGCACTATCTTCCCTTCCTGAGACTCTTCAACTCTACAGAAAGTAATCATGACTATATTTGATAGAATTGGGTAGAAAAGGGGTACCTGAGTGTTACATACTAGCTGGGACAGAAGACATGGGGTTCAGCCTTTGTAGTTGGGATTGTTTGACCTTGTGAAGCAATATTTGTAACTATACCATGATTAAACAGATTGTGTGTATGGCCCTTCTCGGGGGACTGCCACACCACCAGGCTAATGACTTGCAGAGCTATCCTGATAGGTCTTTCTTCCACATCTTCAGAGAAAACAACCTTTCTGATTTATACTGGTACTTAAGAGTAAAGCTCAAGATTTTCAATTGCATATCAATGCCTATATGGGAAGCTAGTCAGATAATTTAAATTAAAAATAGTAGAGAAGACAGGAGGGAAATCCTGATGGCTGACACAAGATGCTGAACATTTTGTACAATTTGTTTCCCATTAACAGTATCTCAAGCCTGTCTTTGACACTGCCAGAATAACTTCAGGAGAGCTATGTGCAGTAAAAGGCAAAAGGTTGAAACCCTCTCTTAGCGAAGAGACAATTTCAAATTTCCACAATATACAAGCAAACATTTTAAATGTGTCTGCAATGCATAACAAAGTAAGGGTTCAGAGATGGCAACAAAATGGAAATTTTACATCAGTTGAGAGAGGAAGGAGCTGAATGCCACCATTGGCTCAGTCTGGTGCAAGGTCACTGCATGAGCTACATGCATTGTGCACAACTCAAATTAAAATATCAGGAATATCCTCTCTGCCTTTATCTTTGCAATCATGATTATGTCTGCCCACAGCTGAGCTATGCTGGTTGTCCACAAAAAAAGGTAATTTCTGGAGAGGATGTTTTACTACTGTTATTTCAATATTTAAACTGGATTTCTCATTCATTCCTTCATAGTAAAATTCCACCATGATATCTGCCTGATTTTTCACAGCAGAAAAGGGTAAGAATAAAAAGTAAAAAATAAAAGGACTTCTGGCAGCAATCATTGTATTTTTCACTAAGAACAGTAAGCCTGATGAATAATTAACTTCTGTCTATATAGCCAGGCTCAATTTTCTTCAAAGAACCTCACATCCTTCTTTCTTTGGGTGGTCTTTCGAGCCTTTCTTCACTACATCAAATAAGCAGAAACTATAGGGGAATTATGGACAAAACTAAGACTGTATGGAGAAAACTAATACTGTTTCAAGATAGGAAAAGCAGTGTCAACCCTACTGCAAATGTAGATCCCCTTAGTGTTATTTATTCAGACTATTTTATTTCTGTCAAAGTGAAACATAAAGGCTCAGTGTTCCTTACTGATCCCTTACTTGGGTCTCAGGGAAATGTACACCCAATGTTTGGCATATTCTGGAATCACTGCCAAGAAAACTTTAAAATCCTTGCCTTTACAAAAGAGTTTACATCATGCATGAAGGCAAAACAGGAAAGTCTGTGATGCTATAATTTACAGCCAACATTTTCAGACTTGGTGGTTAAGAATGTCAATTCAAAATCCAAGCGTTGGTTTGTGGATTGCTGCTTTTGCAGGTCCTTAGAATTTGCTCAGCTTTAAAGGGAGTCTTCAGGGATGCTCATTATCCCTGGTGTGGATCCCAAAATTCTATAAGTACTCACTCTCTTAAATTTAATTACAGATATAGGCAAAGTATTTATGTTAGTGCTTAAAAGATTGTGGGTTTTTATGAGGTTTATGATCCAAATTTCAGTCATTTGAAAATCTGTCAGCAAAATTCCACCAAGCCTGCAGAAACCTCTCCTCAAGAGGAATCAAGTTTGCTTTATCAGATCCACCTGCTATCAAAGGCTCAAGGAAATACTCTTCTCCCTTCCCTATCGAATTATGCATGTACTGAGCCCCTGTGTCTTGTGCAATCCTTTTGCTTCACCTCTGGCATTCATACAGGCTCCATTCCCAATTAAGCCCAGCTGCCCTGCCAGCCCACGGTAGAGCTGATCACGTAGATTGCAGAGCCATCACTGTGCAGCAAAGTGTTCATTGAATTTCAGCACCTGGTTGCTCCAGTTAGAAATTGTGGTTACATAAAACTGCAGCCCACTCTCCTCCTCTGCCCAAGGGGAGAAGCAGCTGCTCTCTGTCTAAACAGACTCTGGTGTGCAGTAGAAAACCTAAAGTCTACTTGTTCGAAAGATTTATGGGTATAGGAAAGTACTTACTTTTGTGCAACAAAAGAAGGGTCAAAGAATTCAGACGTAATCCTGTTTGCATACAGGGAACAACTAGTCATAGAGCACAACCCTGAAAAGCATAAGACAAACCATTCAGTGGAGCTGGCAGCAGAGCTTTGGGCCTGACCCTGAAGTCAACGAAGTCATGGAGGTTTGTGCACGGGTTTCTGTGGAAAAGAAGCGCCTCTGGTATGACTTCAAATATGCAGACTGATAGAAATAAAGTATATTTACCAGAGAGTATGAAAATCAGTCCAGCTAAGCAAGCTATTTTTGCTTTAGTCTGATCAGAGCCTCCAACTTTTGTACATTTCATCCCAATCAGTCCAAAAACAGCACCGAAGAAGCCCAGGCAGACAGCAGAGATCATCAATCCTCTGCAGGCTTGGATGTAACCTGTGAGAGAAAGAGCAAGGCTAATATGAGAACTGGAACCATGGCAATTTTTGCTGTAGTTTCTCTCCTGTGCAGCATCAGGCACTTACTATTACAAATGGAATTGGACTTTGGCTGGAACAATATCACTTTACCACTGAGTGTGTTCCTCTAGGTGATGTGTGCCCATCACAGGGCATCTTCACCCATGCCCAGTTCATAAGAATCATACTGTGGCACTCAGGGCTCCAAAACATTATTGATACCATAGCACTGGGTATAGCATCTGCAAGAGGTTATACCCATGAGGTTTAGAAGAGCAACTCCATGTGGTCAGATCGGGTCACAAGTTGCAGAGCCACCCCATGCACTCAAAGCAAGTCTTACATCAGCCAGTTGGGTGTGTGTGTCCCAGGTGCAATATGGTTGGCAGTGAGACTGGCAGCAGTGACCCAGGCTGGGTTCCTGGGCCACTGCTGGGCCTGACTGGATATGCCACTGATTTGATTTGGATCTGCCCAGAAGGCCCTCATTCTGCAAGGAAGTCAGCCATGCACTCAGCTCCATGGACAGCAGTAGTCCCTTGGGATAAAGCAAATCGCTGCCATATTTAAACCTGGACAAACAGCTTGCACCTGGCTTCAGCCACAAGAAATTTGGCTGTGCTGCCCGAGACTTCTCCCAGAGGGACCTCCCAGGGCAGGACCCTTCAACAGGACAATGGGCTGCTTGGCCTCTTCTCCCTTCTGAGAATATCTTGTAATTCAAAGACTGTGATAATCTCATATCGCTGCTTACGGGGTGGAACGCTGCAATCTTACACAGCTGAATAACCATCACAAGATGTTTTTCTTCATAACCTGTTGTTACATCTCATTTAAAATGAAAATGAACTCCAACTAATAGGGCATTCATTCTTTTTGCTTTGATCTCCAGCGGGTGGAAATGTTGAGAGCTAAACCACATTGTCATTGCCTATTACACCAGATTTTATGTAATAATAAATAAACAAAAAACCCCCAACAAACCCTGCATAAAAGTTTTAATATGTAAGAAAATAATATATTAAAGCAGGAACTAGAGGACATCTGATGAAAACAGAAGGCAGCAGACTCAAAACAAAAGGTGTGCTTGTTTGTAAAATGAAGCTGTGGAATTCCTTTCTACAGAATGTATGGACACTAAGGTTTTACTGAGACTCAAAAAAGAGACTGGATGTGTTTCTGATGGAGAAGTCTGGCTGGCTGGCAGGACTTTGAGATGCACATGGCTACCATAGACACTTGGCCACCTTCTGCTATCCTTACTGCCACCTCCTTTAGCCACTGCTGAAGGTATATCAGCTCTAGGATGACAGCCCTGTGCTTGAACAATGTTTTAAATCCCCCACTGACTCACAGATTTGAGCAACAAAGCAATTTGTAGCACATAACTCCCCATTTTAGCAGGCCTGCTGAACCTGGGAGCTGCGCTGCCCATCTGTGAACACAACCTACTAGCATTTATCTACCTCTGCTGGCACACAGACAGACTTCTGTCATTTGCAACAGGCCTCTGTAGCCCACCTGCTCAAGAAAGACACAGTCAATGACATAAATGTGACTGTCATACAGCTCACATGTTGGAATGTAAGATAGAGAGTGATTTGTGCAAGACTCAGGTTTGAAGACAGCGGACTTGCTTTGTTAATTTTCGCTATAGGCATGGAAAACTTGCCTTATGCTGCTTTAAGTGGTGTGTAATGTGTTTCTTGTAGCAGACAGGTAAAGCACAAGATGAAGACTGGAAAGGAAGCTATTATTTTTGACAGGTCCAATTTATTGACAGTGTTAGTTAGCTAATTGACACATTAAAGTGCTGAACCATGAACATGTTTACCCAGAGGTCCTCTAAACTTTTATTTATGTCTGAACCTCCTAGGAAAACCAGTAAATATTCACCCCAACTAAAATATCCAACATCTGCTAGTAACCACAGGGCTGAAATTCAGTTTTTGCTGAAGGTCAATACACAGTTTTAAAATAGGTAGAGGGTAGTGAGACAGCAAGAAATAATTAACTCACTCACTCAGAAATCATTTTCAATTATAAACAGCATGAACTGGAGGACTGCTTAGTTCTGCTGAATGAATAACCTTTCTAGCTAAATAATTCACTGAATTGGGCAGGCCAGCTATAGTAGGGCTTGTTTCAGTTCACCAGAGCAATCAGCCAACTGGCACACATTTTTAAAACAAGATATAGGGGGAAAAAAGTCACAGTTTAGACCAGTACTGTGGAAAAGCAGAAGGCTCTAGTAGTCCAACTAGGTTGATAGAGCGTTAGGAAGCATGAAAGATGGAAATCAACCTTTTCACCAAATCAAACCTCCTATTGCTTAGATCCTAGATTCAAACTCTGTATAAGATTTGGTTGTAAGAGGGACTAAACCTCTTTTTTGCTTTCAAGAAAGCAAGATTATATTGGGCACCAAGACTTATAGGGCTTGTTCAGCTTGAAGAAGAAAAGGATCTGGGGAGACTTTACAGCAGCCTTCCAGAACCTAAAGTGGGCCTACAGGAAAGCTGGAGAAGGAGTTTTTACAAGAGTGTGCAGTGACAGGACAAGGGGAAATGCCTTTAAACTAAAAAAGGGCAGATTTAGGTTAGATATTAGGAAGATATTAGGAAGAAATTCCTTATTGTGAGGGTGGTGAGACACTGGAACAAGTTATCCAGAGAAGTTGTGGATGCCCCCTCCCTGGAAGTGTTGAAGTTTGGATGCAACTTTGAGCAACCTTTACTAGTAGGAGGTGTCCCTAATCATGGTAGGCAGGTTGGAACTACATGGTCTTTAATGTTCTTTCTAACCCAAAACATTCTGTGATTCTATGATAATGAAGAGGAGTGTAAAAGGGAGCTCTCTATTTTTTCCAAGTCCTCCACTCAAGATTAAAACCTGTCCTTTTCCAAATGTTTATGGTCTGTATTTGAACCAGGCCCTGCAGGAAACTTGTCATGTACATACCAACCACCCAAATAAAGCTCCCAAGCAGCAAAAAGCCATGTGTTTTAAACAGACAGGCAGAAAAACATGCATTGCTCATAAAGTCATGTTTAGCAGCATTCCAAGAGAAACCTATTTCAAGGTGAGTTGGTTTTTTTTTGTTTTTTGAGTTTTTTTTTGTTTCAAACAAATGTGTTTTGTCTTGCATTGAAATTAATCTTGTTAAAGCTTCATCTTTCTTGCCTCACTGCTCTCACACTTGCCTCATGCTTACGAAGACTTAGAAGGCATTCACATACTCATATCATATGACACTATGGAAAAAATATATATGCAAAGTTCTGGGGACTGCCACTTTCACAATAAATGCCTCTGGTGGCATTTTGCTGCCTGCATCACGTGAGGTGTAAGAGGTTGCCTTACAGTTACAGCACAGATTCCTTCCAAAAGTACACACCCATTGCTTTTGTATGTCTTTCTAAGTTCTAATACCCTCTTGTAGCTCATAATTGAATTTTTGTTCAGCTCTGTTCTTGCAAAAGGTCATCAGATCCACTGTAGGAAACATAGAAACTGATACATCCTCTTTTGGGGAGGCGGTTTCATCAGTAAATTTCCACCTATGACCAGTGGCACAAAAAGTATACCTGAAGTGACTTTTAGCCCCACAGACAGGAAGAGCATTTGTGCTTGTATAAAGAATGTGGGGCTCAGCATTTAATGAGGGCTGGTCAAATTGGTTTCTTCTATAGGAATGCATAAAGGTGGAAGGAGCCACAAGCAATTTTCTCTGGAAGCCATTTGTGTGGAGTGGTGGCCTGAAAGCCATGATGGGCTGCTGTGCCATGCCACAGCAAGCTGGAGAGGACAGTCCAAGCCCCAGTCCATGATGCCAAAACAAGAGTAAAGAGGAACCATCTCCTGAGCATCCCTGACCTGAGCTATAACACTGCTTCTGAAAAGGAAGGACTTCTCCTGCACTCCACAGAACTCCAGCAACTACAGTAGAATCATAGAGTCATCGAGGTTTGGGCAGGGAGGGATCTCAGAAGTCATCTGGTTCCTACCTCCTGCCATGGGCAGGGACACCTCACATAGACCAGGTCCCTCAAAGTATGGTCACACTGCTTTCTTTGCCCCTCATTTTGCCTCTGATCCCCTGGAAGACCTGAGCAGTCTCTTGGAATAAGAAGTCCAGCTTACTTAGGTTTCCAGTTTGACCAATAAAAAAAATTCTGTAGAAGAGGAACTGCTCTGAGAGGCAAATCCTCTCCATCTGTGTGACAAAGGAGTGGAGCTGAGCCATATTTCCACAGGACAGAATTTTTTTTAGGAATTTTCCAGTCATGCTCTACCATTTTGAGGTGAGCAACATATTGTCACTATATGTATCTTTACAGGGTTATTGTTTCAGCTCACAAACACTTCCCTGAGAACAGAAATCAGATCTGCCCTGTTTGTGTATTCTGAGTCCCCCCACCTGAGGATGGAGTCAGGAAGTTCTCACATTCCCAGTCACAGGGAATGGGATCCACCTTAGACATGTAGGTCTGGGCAAAGAGGAAGAGGAGGGAAGGAAGAAGCTAGACAAGGGCTGAGGCAGACTTGTCTACTTGTTGAGACAAAAATTCTTTAAGCCACGAGTGACACACCACAGCACTGAAGTGCACTCCCCCACAGGGGGAGGGTTAGGGTGAAGAGGGGACATACACACCCACACTCAGCTGCTGGCAGGTTCCCTGCAGAGCCTGTAATCACAAGGAAGGGTGTCTGGGCTAGGCTACCTACTGAAAGCACCTCTGACTGCAGTGGCTGCCCCTCTGACCCCACCCAGCTTGACTGGTCTGTGCTGGGGGGGGTACATCACTCCCCCTCCAGCCTGCCTTTCATTCATCTTTCATTCATGTTGTGCCTGGGTACCAGAATCTGGCCCCACAGCATTTAAAGATGCTGTTGAGAAACACTGAAGCCAAGAACTTTCTCCTACTGATAAACAACCTGGCCAGAAGGGTCGTGACAGGGCTCTTCCAGATGTGCATTTCAGATTAATTTCTGTCCGAAATGAGCTGATGGTTCTTTCACTGTGCACAAGGCACCTCAGAAACTCATTCTTTGGCCAAGTGGAACATCCTACCCAACACTCAAGGCTTCAATGCACAAGCATTTGGGGGAAAGTTGGAAAGGATCTTGCTGTCAAGTGTTGTCTTCTTTTTGAAAATTTAAATCCTCCCAATTCTTCATACATTGAAACTATGCTTTTCTTACTTTAAAATCAGATTCACCCAGATCTAAAAGAACAGCTAAACAATAGATTCAAGGGATTCAAAAGGTTTCGCACCAGCGATCACTCCATGCCTGCCTGCACAGAGACCCCTGCTCCTTGCCCAGTTCTGGAAACTACACTCTCAGCTGCTACACTTAGCTACAGAGTGACTGATGTCAATGGAGGCCAGCCAGCTCTCCTATCCCTTCAGACGAACTGGCAAATTCCTCTGCTGCCACAGGGCTGGGTCAAAAGAAAGTCTGGGAACAGCACTTCTCCCCCGAGGGAAGCATCCTGCAGTAGGGGTGCTTAAGGGTTGCCTGTGTTACCTCATTTTGGTACCTTGACCTCTTTCAGCCCGTTATACATACAGAGGTTAAAGGTTTTCTGATATTGATATTAACATCATGTTCATATTAATCCCTGTTACAATTTGTATTAATTTCTGTTAGTGATTAGATTAATAGTCCTTCCTTTCATCTTAAACAGAGCTTTTACACCAAAATAACTTCTCAGACTCCAGTGCTAAGGGAATGTCTTGCCAGACTGTGAACAGTAGGCATGATCTTTTGTGAGTATCAAAGCCACTGGAACACTGCATATTGCATTCATTTATAACTATAAAAACTTAGAAAAGCTGCCATAATTTTAGAAGCCTTTCTTCCCTTTCTTCACAGCCACTTCTGAAACTATAAACTGATGTCATACACACGTCTCCTGTTTCTACCAGCCATGATCAGTGTGGATTTATCAACTAAAAGTTTAACTGTAAAGATTTCCTGCAGTGAACCAGTTTCCCAGTACAGCTCCCTTAAAGGGCAAAAATGTTTCCCCTTAATGAGGGAGGAAACGCAGCACCGATTGAATCTTTAGTTTCAATCCCTATAGCAAAACTCAGCTTTGCTTCAAAATAACATTGCCCTAAAGCTGAGCAAAGCTATGCATCCCTTCTGCATACCTTTGCATCCCTGACTGCCCCGAGCTTTCACACTGTCATTTATCAATGAAGCAATTACATCTGAGTTAATAACCACTTAGCAAAACCAGCAAAGGAACATTAATTAAAACAAAACTACGCCAAGGCTTGTTCTTCTCCACCGACCGTTGCATGGCTGGCAAAACCATAAAAAAGAGGAATGTCACAACAGTCGGAAAATAAACCGGCAAGAAAAATTTGCTTGCATTCTTCTTGTGTCAAATCCACACATACACTCTTCTGATGGGGAAAAAAAGCCAGGTAGTGGCAGCACGAGAGCCCAAACCGGACACTTGGGCACCGAACACAACCTCCACTAGTGGGTTTTTGGGAGGAAAAACCCCACTTCCACAGGTGTGCACACGCAGCACGCTGCCACCTGCCTGGGGACACGGGAGCACCTGCCCGTGAGCCCGCGGGGAGCTGCCTCCGTCCGGGTCCCCGCCGCCCCCCGGCCCCGCTCGGCGCAGCCCGAGCCCCGCTGCCCGCCCGCCCCGCCGAGCCCGGGAGCGGCCCCGGGAGCTCCCGCAGAGCGGCACGGGGGACACCGGGGAGTGTCGGGTTGGGGGTCAGCGGGAGCCTGACCGTCCAGCGCCAGCATGGATGGGAAGTCCTTGCAGTTGGAGACGCCGGTGGAGTCGGTCACGCAGGTCTTCCATAGGTTGGCCCAAAAGGTGGCGGTGGTAATGACCGTGCCGTCGATGGTGGACACTTTCCAGTAGTCGGTGGGCAGCGTGGAGGAGACCAGCACCCATCCCGAGATGGTCAGCAGGAACGCGGTGATCTCCGCCGACGTGCTCGCCATGGGCCCGGCAGCAGGCGGCGGGCGGCGCGGAGCCGCGGCGGATCCCGGCGGAGCCCGGGGCGGCGGATCCCGGCGGCAGCGGAGCCGAGCGGAGCGGAGCGGAGCCGAGCCGAGCCGAGCCGAGCCGAGCGCGGCGGGGCGGGGGCGGCGGCCGCGGCCGCGCAGCCCAATCAGCACCGGCAGCTCCCGGCATGGCCCCGGGGCCAGCCCCGCCCCGCCGGCCCCGGCATCGCCCCGGGTCCCCGGAACGGACCCAGCACGGCCCGGCGGGTGCTCCCCGGGGTGACGGAACGAACCAGACCCGAGAGCAAACAGCGGTGACCTGTAATTTGGGGTTAGATTCCCCTTCCTCCGCAGGTGCAGGAGTCGGGAGGGAGGCAGCAGAGGGGCAGGTGCGTCCTTAGCATCTCCTTCCCAGCCGCAGGTTTGCGTCTCTTTCCGAACGACCCCGTGCCATCCTCCCCACAAACAGCCTTGCTGGGAGGGCAGCTCTGAGGAATTCTTGTTGAATACAGGTGTGCCGACCGTGAGTGCTCCATATTCCTACAGGGGCATAAGCTTTTAAAACGCATAGCAGGGTTTTTTAATCCTCTGAATTTAAGCTGGCCCCTGATATTATCCAGCCACAGGTGATACAGCGTTTGATACCTGTTTTTGCAATGTGAGGGGATGAACTTGGGATTTTCTACCCCAGTTTTTATGCAGCGGCATTCAAGCCTGCAGCTCACAGGTGGAGAGTTATCCACAGTGGTTTCTCCTCGTTTGAAGCTGTTTACTTTCCACATCAGTAGTATATTTGCCATTGATGTGGAAAGTACACTGCCGGTCTTTACTTTCCTCCTATTTATGTCAAAACTATTGTTACATTTTCTAAACCTTTTTGCCAGATGGACAATCACTGGAGGATAAGAAGCCATATTTGCACCATTATTCTTCTGATGAATGCTCTTTGGTTTTGCCGTGTGGACACAAACGCGGATGTAATCACTTTAGAGACATATATATTTAAAAAAAAAAAAAAGATAAAAAAAGGAAAGGAAAAAGGAGAAAAACCTCAGCGTTGGGTGTACCTTTGGATGTGTGTCAGAACTCAGTGGGAACAGGGTGTTTGTTATCTGTTAGTGCTCCAGCAGGATAAAAGGGTGTCCACAGACGCATTTCCTGACGCAGTGGCTCTCTGCCTGCTCTCTGCCTCCCTGGTACCCTCTGACTCTCAGGTGACGCACAGCAGCATTGGCAGAGGGAGAAGGAGGCAAGAGGCTTGTTTGCACAGCAGCACTGGGCATGGGGCATGCTACAGCTCCATTCAACCTCTGTGCCAAGCTGCCTTCCTCTCTCCTCAGGAGGGAAAAGAAACAGAGTCATGAAGAAGGTGAGCCAACCTCCTGTGTCATATCAGGTTGTAGCCAGAGCTCACTTTGGAACACTGGGATGACTACAGATCCAAGTCCCATCTCCATGATATTATGATCCAGTTATTGTAGGGCATGGCAGCAGAAGGGAAAAAGGGAAGGAAGATTTTTTTCAATATTTCCCCCCATCATAGTGCTTTGAGATCTTGCAGACTGGAATTGTGTTGGTAGTGGCAAAGTAGATCAATCCAAGCTATCAACTAGGATCTAATGAAGTCTGAGGTAGGAGACTCGAGTCCAAACTTGGGTCATCATGTTTCTTGACATGGGAAGTTCACCTATTGTTTTGTTGATAACACTGCTTTGCTTGGTGAATCCAGGGAGTAGCATTTGGGCAAATTTTGGCCAGGGCCCATCAGAACATTTTGGTGTACTGTCATGCAATAACCAGAAGGCTAGAGTGAGTGTTGAAGGGCAGGAATGCAGCCAGGACACCTCTAGGCCGGAGTCTGAGCTCTTGAGTCTGGGATAGAGAGGAAGAGGGTCTTCCTGAAGAGCATAGGCACTTCTCCCCAGAGGGCCAGCAGAAATGGCAGGCTGGTGAGTGACCCTGCTGAGAGTGGGCAGTCTGCTGAAGCTGCTGTGGCCTCTGGCTGTCATGTCCAACAACCATTTGTGCTGTCCCAGACCATGTTGCTTTCAACAGAGCCAGACTTGGCTGCCATGTACAGTGTGAATCCATGTCTCTCTGTGGGCCACCTGTCTGCTGCCAGGGATATCAGGGTGTGTCCATGGAGGTGGCTTAGGACACATTAAATTAAATTATTTCAACCTCAAACTCTCTGCCTGCCCATAAGGACCCTTCAAGCAGGGCTAATTTATATGTTTGTTCCCTTGTAGGCCTTGTTTTATTCAGAATGTTGTAAAGTGTGCATGAGAACCAGACTTGCTTTGGCTTCAGAGAATGGCTCCTCCTTTCATCTCCTGACACTGTTGCTTCTGAGGATGTTTTATGTTACTAATCCAGTTGTTACCATTTTTCTCATCTAAAATCAGAGCAAGATGTTGCACTTCTGATCTCAACTTTGGTGATGTAAACCCAAAATGGCATAGTGCACAGCTGAATGTTCACCCCAGGTTGAAGAGTAAGGCAAGTTGCAAGAGAATACTCTTCCCCCATGACATTTTCTTCACTGTCTGGATTCATCTGGGAGGCTCTGTTTCTCCCCTGTATATTTTTTCAGCTTCTTTCTCTTGTGCAACTGCAAGTACCTTTACTGTGAGCTTAACTCATGCATCTTCCAGTTTTCCAGGATACTGTGGCCTCTTTTCTCCCTCTTCATGTAGTAGGAACTTTAACATCGATATGAAGACATTTCTATCTCTTCAACTTCTGTCTTCCTGCCACCATAGCTCTGGCATTGGATTTGCCTATTTGGCTTTCTTACCTATTTATAGTTTATGTAGTAGAGCAAAAGACTTGTCCTTTGGGTTTGTTTGTTTGTTTGTTTCTGATTGGGTTTTTTTTTGTTTGTTTGTTTGGTTGGGTTTTTTTGTTCCTGACAAGTTATGACTCGGGAATTTTTTGAAAGTTCCTCAGGTCACTGTGGGACTGATTTCTTTTTACTTCTGTTCATAAGTAGATCATGTCAATACAATAGCACAGTTTTGTGCTGGGTCATTTGACTGAGTATGGGGTTTATTGCCTTGGATTGGGGACTGGGTTTATTCTCTTGGACTTAAGAAAGGTGCTCATGTCTTTTTTTAAAAAAAGACAGCCCTTGTGGTTCTTTTTTTTTTTTTTTTTTTTTTTTTTTTTTTTGTGGCAAGTTTCATTTTCTCTTGGGCATAAAAGTAGCATTTAGGGGAGAAATATTAGTATGTGCTTAGAATAGGCTATTTCCTTTGGAAGGGACCTGTGCTGATCATCTAGTCCAGCTGCCTGACACTTCAGAACTGACCCAAAGTTAAAGCATGTTACTAAAGGTATGTCCAAATACCTCTTAAACACTGATGGTTTTGAGGCATCAACCACCTCTCTAGGAAGCCTCTTCCAAGGTTTGACCATGCTCCCAGCAAAGAAATGCTTTTCCTAATGTCCAGTCTGAACCTTCCCTGGCAGAGCTTTGAACCATTCCCACGCATCCTATTGCTGGATTGCAGAGAGAAGAGATCAACTTCCCCTCCTCAGGAAGCTGCAGAGAGCAATGAGATCACCCCTCAGCCTCCTTTTCTCCAAATGAGACAAGCCTAGAGCACTCAACCACTCCTCACAGGACATGATTTCCAGCCCTCACCAGCTGTTGCCCTCCTATCAATGCATTCAAAGACCTCAACATCCATCTTAAATTATGGACCTAGCACTGCACACAACACTCTGGGTAAGGCCACACCAGAGTTAAAAAGAAAGGGATAATCCCCTCTCCTGACAGGCTGGTGATGCTCTATTTTATGCACCGAGGAAGGGATTTGCCCTCCTGGCTGCCAGGACACTTGGCTGACTCACACTGATCCTGCTGCTGACCAGCACCCCCAGATCCCTTTCTGCAGGGCTGCTCTCAGGCCTCTGCTCTCCCAGTTTTTACTTGTGCCCAGCTTTACTCTGTCCTAGGCACAGAATCCAGCATATGGACTCATTAAATTTCATCCCAATAACCATTGTCCAATGCTTCAATGTATTGAGATAACTCTGCAAAACCTTTTGTTCCCCAAGTGTGTCAACAGCACCTCCTGGGTTGGTGTCATCAGCTAATGGTGTGTTCAAGTCCTGCATCCAGATTGCTGATATTAAACAGATCTGGCCCCCAGGAATGAGTTGTGAGGAACACCACTGGTGACCATTGACCATCCAGATGTAGCCTCACTACAACCCTTTGTCCTTCAGCCAGCACACCATGAATCCGTTCATCTCACAGCTGGACAACTTGTGCGGAAGGATGTTGTAAAGAACAATATGAAATGCCCGACTTAAATCCAGAAAAACTCCATCCTCCACCTTCCCTTCATCCAGCAGGTGGGTGACCTTATAATAGAAGGATATAAAATTAGTTAAACAGGATTTTCCCTTTGTGAGCCCGTGTTGACTGTGCATGAGGATTTCATTGTTCTTTAAATGCCTTTTGACAGTACCCAGTGTGATCTTCTCTGCAACTTTTCCAGGAACTGAAGTTAGACTAACAGGTCTGTAGTTCCATGGGCCTTCCCTCACATCCTTCTTGTAGATAGGAATAACATTGGCTCACTTCCAGTCAGCAGAGACCAAACCAGGGCTACTGAGGTTTTTGAACTACATACATTTTACAAATCAGGCTGGAATATTAATAAATAGTTGAATTTTTATAATGTAAAACTTTTATTTTATTGCCATATACAGAATAACCCTTCTGAGATGGTTTTGCTCTCAAATCTGAAATAGATTATTTTAGCTCTTGCAGTCTCAAAATGACAAGTAATCATTATTGCCTCATAAGTTAAACACTGTATGACAACAGCATTTGTTCTGCAGCCAGGATAAGCAGATTAGGGTCGTCATGCCTTTGTCCTGGAGTAATTTTTCTTGTAATTTTACCATGCATAGGTTGGGCAACTTGAGACTCTTTCATGGCTTTGCCATGTTATGATTTCCAGGGTGCCTAGAGCACTTGTGCAAAAGGAAGAAGTCCCAACTTCATTTTTCTTCAGCTGAAGGACAGCTTCCTTGTTTGCTAGGGTTTTCCTGAGAGTCTGAATATTGAAAAAGTAAGGCAGACATAGGGAACATAGACAGCCTTATAAGAACGTCATCACCTAGGTCTGTTGGCAGTGCTAGATCTGGGGAGGGCATGTACATTAGAGGGGATTAACACAACGGTAGGTGAGGAGCTTGCACGGTTCTCTGCATTGTGTAGAACAAAGTGCCGCCTAAAAAATGAGCAACCAGATCCTCTTCCTCTAAAGAGAGCAAACAAAAGAATGTTTCTGTCTCACCTAAAAAAAAAAAAATCATCAGATTGGGAACATCAGTTAATAATCACCAGTCCTTGCTGGGGGTGCTATCGTTGCTTTTCCTAAGTGGTAGAAAAAGTAATTAAATTAAATTACTGCATGTCTTTTGTAAACTGCCAGGACAAGAATGATTTTTAGCTATGCAGTTCTTATATTACATAACAAAAAGTAAAAAATTAATAGGAACTGACAATCCAGAGCATTTTAAAGGAGTGAAAAATTGCATTCCACAAGCCATAAACTTTCCCCCCTCTCTCTCTTTGTTCAGTGCGTTCGGACATTACTGACTTTGTTTCTTGACACTGTGATTAATGCTTTGTTTCTTCCTTTCTTTTTTTTTTTTTTTCAGCTTGCCTTAATTTTGTTCAGAAAAGCCTGTGTTGTTCCCTGAAAGTTTGTAACACAATCTTTTAAAAATAGATATAACCTGTTTAACAAACTCAGCAGGAAATGTGAAGAAGTGCATCTCCTACTTTCCTGGAGGTGCATTCCTCCTGGCCAACAGCACAGGTGCAGCTCTTGTCTGTCAGAAGTGGCCGCCACATCCAATTAAGTTTTGCTAAGCACAGGCAGGTTGCTGTGGAAAGACAGGAAACCTCCGGATAGATTTTAAGAACATGCAGCCCTATGTAATGCAGTTTAGAAAGCTTGCAAAATTTTAGAAAGTTTTAAAAATAAAATAATATTGTAAGTAAAGTAATTTAAAATTATTTAACTGAGTTGGCAAATGATTTCCCAGAGCAGTTGGGGTTCAGAAGTGGTCATTGCCAGAGAGCTATAAAGACAAAGGAGTTGAATCCTGACCAGTCTGAGTGGCAGGACAGTGTTTGGATATTGGTGTCCCTGCAGTGGGAACACTTTCCCACCGAGCATGTTCTCTGCCCTTGTGTGCCACAGCTGGCTTCTGCTGTTTCCTGAGCACCTGGTAGATCTGGGCATCTGTCATTTTTTACAGGCACCAGGGTAGCTCCCAGCCAGAGGACACATAGAAGCAGAAGCTGACCCTCTGCAGGGAGGACAGCAACAGGACAAGGGGCATGAGTTGGAAGGCAGGAAATTCCCTTTAGGTATTAGGAATAAATTGTTTACCAGGAGGATGGTCAAGTACTGGGAGTGGGCTGCCCAGAGGGGACCCCGCTTGAGTCCCTCCTTGGAGGTGCTCAAGACTTAACCAGTCATGGCCCTGAACAAGCCCATCTGATTAGATGTGTTTTGGACTAGATGACCCCTGGAGGTCCCTCCCTCCTAACCTGACTTTATTACCCTGTGATTTTGTTACCTTGCTGGAGCAGATAGAGGAGCACTGGGCTGCATTTGGCTAATTATCACTCTAAGTGGCACCCAGGTGCACTAACGATCACAGATTATATGTTATGCCCAGAACATTATTCCATGTGGTCCCTGATACCCTGTTATTTAGCACACATGCTGAAATATTTTCACAGATAGGTGTATTTCAGTTCATAACAGCAGTGCATTTAACTACTTTTTCAGCTGTTTACACATAGGGAATTTTTTCCATGGTCATTCTCCTTTTTTATTTATTTTTGTAGGATGCCTCTGGACATGCTAAAGAAAACCCCAAGAGGGGCATGTGACACAGAGACCTTTATCTCTGCCAGTGTAATACTCTTCCTGAGACAGCAGAGGAGGGACGAGAAGAAGAGACAAGCTCGTGGAAAAGAGGGACTAATTTCCTGGGTGGATGCAGGAGCAAAGGTGTTCAATGTGTGCTTCAGCTAATAGGTGGCGGCAGCAACTGGAGAGAGTGGCTGGGGACATGTGAGGTGACTATCAAGGGCCCTGGAGGAGGCAGAAATACGCTGCAGCAGAGCATGAGTGAGGTGATAATTTACACCGTGCTCTTTACCTAGCCCTGCTAAGGTGTAGCCTGGCCCTCACTATGCATTTGTCCCAGTTTCCAATTGGAAGGAAAGGGAGACAGGTGAAGGTGAGTTTCTGCCTTATACCTTCCCACCAGCATCTCTCTCTGCAAGGAAGCTCTTCCACATGCCTTCCTCTGGTTCATCTCCCTAGTTCCCACAGGGGCTCCTTGTTTACTCAGGGAATGGTTGTGCCATGAAAGGGTGTTGTGGTTTGCTGTCCCTGGCCCCACTGTTTGTCAAGCACCAGTTGTCTCAGCTGGTGGCATAGAAAGATCTAATTTAACTGAGAACCTGAAAACCACAACCTAGAGCAAAGCAGCTTCTGCAGTGTAATTAATTTTGGAGCAAATGGACTGGGATCAAAAAAGGTCACGGTGACAAAACAGAGTTAAAAGCTGTCTTAGATCAACATGCTCAAGCAATTCAGAAACAAAGGGAATAAGGAAATAATATGTGACAGATTCAAAAATCAATAAACCGGTTGTGGTTAGTGTGCATTTGATCCATCATCAATGCTGCTCCTTTTGATCCTTCTGGTTTGATTTGGTTTCTGACGTGGTGTGTGTATTTGAAAGAGAAGTGGGTAAAACCATCCAGTGAAAGGGAGGGGTTGCCTCCGGGTGTAGAGGCTCTTGGATAAAGAGGACAGATTTAAAATTCAATTTAAATTTTCTGAGCTTAAGAAATCACAAATAAAAGTGGCAATAATGAGATATGAGGAGAAAAAAACCCCACATCTTAAAACATAGGTGTCAATGTCAGTGTGTTTGTGCTGGGGGACATGATCAAGTTCCCCCTGCCTTCCCATCTACTGAGAGCACTGCCTACTCAAAAATTGACTGGATCAAATGAACTTGGAAGTTTTTCAGTGTACTGAGCAACACTTCAGTTCATTTTTGTGTACAATCTGTGTGCAGCACCATGTTTTTCCTATTTCTTCAGTGCAATGTTCTGCCAGCCTCCACGCTGACTCTTGAGGAAACAGTCCACTACTGCATGTAGTAAGTGAAGCAGTATATTACCTAAGAGAAAATTCATTTGGACTGCTTATTTTTGCTGGGTCACAGTCCAGAGTAGCCAGCAAGACATTTGCCAAGGGCAGGACATAATGTGCTTTGCCTGTTATGTTAATGCTTTCATGGTCCCATACGGAAAGCATTTTTCTTCCACTACAAAGCAGTAGTTCTACCTTGCCATTGCCCTTGCAAAGAAATAAAGCCTTTTCCACTGATAATAGAGATCCAGGTATGCACTGTGCACTTTCCTCTTTCTCCTCCTCTTTGTTCAAATGTCATTTCTCAGCTGATTGTTTATTTCAGTGGCTCGTTTATGTGCTCATTGCAGCTTTTTCATTCACTTTAGCTGCAAGCTGGGTGAAGAAGGGCAGAATCACTTTCGAAAATTCATTATTAAAACTATGTAAAGTGTCTTTTTTTCATACCAGAAATGCTTTTGTCTTTTAGAAAAGGAGAAATTCTTAAACACTTTTGACTTAAGTTGGAGCTTGTAAGGTGGGAACTGAGCATGTTTCTGATTTGGGTGGTATTATATGGATTGAAATATTGCACGACACTTTATTTTCAAAAAAGTTGTGTAGAGGGAGACAATGAGATGATGCAGAAATCTTTTTTCTTGGTTCTAGCTCTGGGAAAGTTCTGTTTACTTTTCTTTTCCAGTGTTTGTTTTAGTTGCTTTATGTGGATGGGAATCAGAAAATATTTCCACAGCAAATTCATGTTTCAGAAGTCTCCGGGTCACAAAACGGTGGATTTTGATTGTAAATTGCTTGACAAATGCCAGCAAAATAAAGACTCCAGTGGATGCCAAACATTGAGACTGATGACACTAGTGTGTTTGGTTTTCTTTAATGCCTGCTCTTTGTTTTTCTACTGGATGGTGCACTATTGACACAAATTACTTTCAGTGATGTCTGAGGATTAAGGATTTATTTGGAAAGATGGCCCAGAGCATTTTGTTCATGTTGTATTCTGGGAACTGTTAACTTTTCTAAATACATACGAGAAAAACCTGATTTTGTAGGAGAGAGTTAGGACATGGCATGCAAAAGCTACAGGCTTGCTGCATCCATTAGAGAACTGGACACAAACGTTAAAATTTAGCTGGAGGAAGTGTTTGTGCAATCACTGAATATACTGTTAGTGTGAAGCTCTGTGCTTTAGTATGAAATGCAAATATAAAAATGCATTAAATTCTATTGCCAGCCAGAAATCCCACCCTATCCCCTCCAGTGCCATTAAATGCAGGACATCTCTGGAAGGTGTGCAGCTTTTTGGGAGGAATTTTCCTGCCTGTAAAGGAAATCTAGAGCTGTGGGCAGTAGGCACCAGCTCATAGATGCCTGTGTGCAGGCTGGTTGGTGACTGGAGCCGTGTGGAGCTGCAGTTCTGTGCCAGCCATTGTCCTCACCAGGCACTTTCCAGTGACACGTCACATGCCCTGAGCTGTGAAAATATTGATTTTGGGATCACATGCCCGAACAAGTCTCAATTTTCCTCCCATCCCAAACAGGATCTAAGCTCAGGCTGGGATCCTCGTTGAGCAGGTGTATGCCCTGGAGGTTGCTCCAAGCCCTTTGCCTGCCTATTCTTTGCAGGAGGTTTTATCCACCTCTGCCACAACTGTTCTCCAACTCTGGCAGCACAAGCCCCAGTCCTGCACATTTCTGCAGGCTGAGGATGGCTTAAGCATGACCAAAAGCACAAGTGCCTCTCTCCTGCCTGCAGGGTCCCTCTGTGTCAATTCACTTCTGTGGGAATGGTGGCTGCAGGTTGCCAGCCTCAGGCACGGGTCGCTCCCCAGCTCTGTACAGGGTGACCAGAGAAATTGAAGAAATGATGGGTTTTAAGGACTGAGTTTAAAGCACAGAAATGAAAAACCACAGTTAAATCAAAGGGGAAGTACAATCCTCCCCTGTGTTCAGCAGAAATTAATTCTTGTGTTTTTCCAGCAAACTTTGTGCCTGGAGAGATGACTGTGCAGCCTCTACTCACCCACTCCAGCAGCTCAATATTGTCCTGGGTTCTTCAAGGCCTTCCACCTAACTTGTACGCATTGGCTGCCTGTTCTCATCCCAGTGAATCACAGCATGTGTGGCTCAGCAGATGGGCATCTTGGGTTTGAAACCCTCATCCCTGTGTCCCTCTTACATCTTCAGCAGTGGCTCCCACAGTGAGTGTCTTGTGTAAGCAGAAGCTTCCCAGTTGCCCCAAGAACCTCACAAGTGCTGATGTATTTTTTGGCTTTTGGCAGGGAGCAGAGCCATCCTTGGATACACACCTGTCAGCTGACAGGCTCCTTGCCCAGATGCATTTCAGTGATTAACCTGCTGCCTCTGTCCGTCAGCTTAGGGGTTTCCATGCCACACAAGAAAAGACAGGAAGGTTAGATTTGCTTGAACTCCCTGGAACTGGTATGATGTCCCAAAGGTAGGCATCCTTCTGGATATTCAGATCAATATCTACCATGTGGTTGGAGAGATGCAGAGCACTGCAAATAAGGCATGTAACAGCTTGTGTTGCAGGCTTGCTCTCCAAACAAGGCTTGGAGAAGTAAGGGGGCTCTGACTTCCAAGGCAGGACTGTGAGAGGTCACTATCCTGTTTGTGCTGCCCCTGAACTCACCCTTTCTTCCGTAAGACATTTCTCGGCATGCTGGTGGTCTGTTGGCTTGTGGGAATGGCCCCTGCCAAGTTCTTCAGGCGTGGAATAGGTCGTTCCCTTCTCATTTGTAAAGTGTTGTGGTTAATTTCTAATCAGAAGTGCCTTTGAACTTCTGAACTTTGAACTCAGCGAAAGAAACCTTACCTTGAGTACATCAAAGTTTGTCTCTGTGCTAAGGGGAATGATTTATGCCACAAACTCATCATGCCAAGAAATTATAGCAAGTCCTTTATGTGGCACAGGCATCATTGAATATGTTCATATGCACAAGTAGATAAAATAAAGCCATTAGTCTAGGATGCGCATCCCTGAGAGCAGAATTTGCTCTGAAGGTTTTCAAGCAGGATGAAATACCAACCACTGATCTTTCACAAAGAAAATCTCTCATGTGTTAGAACACAGTGAAGAACATTAATATACATATTTATTAATTTATATTGAAAGGATGTGATACAAATAATTTTATATATCCCTGCCTTATACTATGTCTCAGAAGAGATCAGGCTCTTATGAAAACTATTATTTCCTAGATATTGGAGAAAAATTGTTTGGTAACAACCCCACCAACCACAGTTTTGTGTTTTCTTGATGACATTAATTACATACACATCTCCATAAGCAAGCATTACCATTACAAATGGATGAAAACAATTCATAAAGTAGCAAGAGAGGAATAATGGTTTAGGGTAAGTACAAAAGACTGAAGCAAACCAGCACACATACCATCCCTTCCCTTAGCAGATGAAAATGTTCTTTTCCCTTTCCTTACAGCAATCTATCATAGGACACTACAAATGGTGTCTGTGACAAGGCCTCTCTTTAGCCACAGAATTTCTTCTGCAATCTATATTCTTACATACTACTACATACTGCCCATATTCCTAGGAAAATTCATTACAAGAAGTGGGATGGGCATGTTATAATTACAGCTGTTCTTAGCCTTTTCAGGAATTATCTAGATTTACTTACAAAACAGAGAGGTACTTCCTTTGTAATTCATTTATAGCTTTGCTCTTCAGGCCTAAAAATGCCCACCAAGACAGTAATTTCATTAGGATTTTGCTTTCCATCCCTTTTTTCCCTTTTACACTGTCTGGGTTTAGAACTTGGTTTAGTGTGCAATCCATGAGAGAAGAGTTCTCAAATGAGCTGGCCATGAATCTCAGGTCACTATTGTTCCTTTTCTCCACTCAAACAGCAGTTTACAACAAAGTATGATATTTTGTGTTGGTTTGTTTGCGCAACAGCTGAACTTTTTTGTGATAGGGAAGTAAAGTACTTGAGTCATGTCCTTTTGTTTTCGATAGGACTGCAGTAGTATTGAACTGAGAGGTGTTTCTGAGTTTTTTTCCCTGATGACTTCCAGCATTTGTTGCTGATTTCACTTTTTTTCTTGTATAGCAACAGTCACACCTGGTGAGATAAGCCATCTTAAGCCATTCCTGATCCTCAGATGAGCACTGAGCATACTGTTTAGCATTTCTGTGGGTATGCTCTGTACTGTTGCAACACAATACTTTTCACTTTAGTCTTCCATCACCTTCAGTGACTTGTCTCTATTGTCCCAAAATATTTGCAAGCTTGGGAATACCCAGAGTTATGATGGTGGCCCCATATAATCACCCTCTCATGTGATTAATTTTGGAGTAATTTATACTCATCAGTAGAGCTTGCTAGATTTTCTATTAGAAGGATGAAATTGCCAGGTGATGTCAATGAGCTCTAGTCCTGTATACTGGTTCACAGAATTACTTCTACACAGTGCATCCAGAGACTTGCAGTCTTATTTAAATTGTGCCTGCTTCTGACCAGCTCCCTAAATGGGTCACATAAAAAACAAACTGCCAGTAGTGCTTTCTTCGCAGGAGAAAGTGGAGGGCCAGGTACCGATCTCTTCTTTCTCATGACCAAAGACAGGACCCAAGGGAATGGCATGAAGCAGAGTCAGGGAGGTTTAGGTTGGATATCAGGAAATGTTCTTCACCCAGAGGGTGGCTGGGCACTGGAACAGGCTCCCCAGGGCAGTGGGCTCAGCACCAGCCTGACAGAGCTCAGGAAGTTATTGGACAATGCTCTCAGGCACATGATGTGACTCTTGGGAATGGTCCAGTGCAGGGCCAGGAGTTGGACTTGATGATCCAGATGAGTCCCTTCCAAATCAGAATAGTCTGTGATTCTACGATTCCATGATTATGAGCTCATCCTGGTAGCTTTTATTATTATTATTATTATTATTATTATTATTAATAATAATAATAATAATAATAATGATGATGATGATGATGATGATGATAATATTATGGAAGCAGTGAAAGATTAACCCCAGAAGAGGTAAGTCAGTGAGGGATTTACTTTCTTGATATTGGAGTATTTTATTGAAGGCATGAAGCAGCTGTAAAGACTGTTTCTCCAGCTCCTAAACCACTTTCTGATGTCCATGTCAGAAAGGATCTCTGAATAATGGTAGTAAGGGTAGAGCTTGCCTTATGTATTAGTATGCTCATGTATTTTTTTTAGGCTCTTGTCGCTTTTTTAAATTAAGACAATACTACCACATTAGCTATCCCTGAGTGCTGGGAGCAAGGGTGAGGCTGAGATGCCTTTGTGCCTGGGAAGCAATTTTCAGACTAGAGACTCCAGAGAAATGCAAAATTTTGTCCACCTTTGTACACAAATGAGAGAGGGCACACTGTGTAACCTCACCATTTGGCTGAACCATGGCTAGAAATATGACACTGGCTTTGCACCTGAGCATGCAGAGACACCTTAACTGAAGAGTTTTTGTGTGATGACTGTTTCATATATGCTTAAAGGGCAGGGTGATGTCTTTGAGCTGAAAGAAACTCCTTGTGAGTGCATAAATTACAGAACTGTTTGAAGATTTTATCATATCCAGTGGAGGTGATACAATCTCCACAACATTCATATCTTTGAAATGAGTCATTATTTTGAATAATGATCCATGCTTGCTCATTTTCATGTGAACAGTTGAGGAAAGCTTAGCATGAAGGATTTACTTCAAGCTTTCACACTCTTCCTCAAGATCCACTGGTCTGGGAAGTTTAAAGATCACTAAGGCCATGTGAAGTGGTAACAGGGATTGATGACACTTGAATAAAGAGAGTTATCGATCTGTGTGACAGCTGCCATCGTTAACAATGTGGTCTAACCACAGTGACACCTCTCTTCCTCTCCCTTCCTTGCCAGCCAAGACTACTTCAATTTCTCTGCAAATGAGCCTTCATTCTGCTCTGCATTGCAACATTGATGGTAGCCCCACAAAGTAATCAGAGCTTCCCACAAGTTCATTTACATTTGAAGTGAATATGATGCAATATGACAAGTGGTGTTGGGCAATAAGCACATTATAGGTAACCCTGTTCCACGCTGCCACTGTAGAACATTTCCTGGCAAATGCAAGAGGTGGGATTCTGCTTAGTTTGGATGGCCAAAGTACAGATGTCCACATATGGGCCAGTCATCAGAGATCCATGCACCATGGTGAAAGGAGTCTGCAGAGCTACTCAGTTGATAAATATAGAGTGAAATGGGAGAACTGTGTTCCTGAGTGCCTAATTCATTTTATTGACTGTAAAAGGAAGCAAAATGGGAACATTCTTATGGAGTCATATATTACAAATGTCATGGGATGAGATTTTTTACTGTCAAATATTTTAATGTCAAATCCCATATTTACAAACTGAGATATTTACAAGCTGAAAAGGTTTTGTCATTCACAAATACAGGCTGGCAGGAACATAGTGCTTTTGTATTACTGGTGATGGATGAAATTTGCACCCTCTACTGGAAAATATGTTTGGTGCATATAAAACATGGAAAAGGGACATAGATACAGTGAAGTCCTCTCCTCATTGTCCTAGAGCAAAGTTGTTATATGCTGACTAATCCTTAATTTCTCACCACTTATGAGTACTGGCACACATGACTCTTGATTTGCGAAGTTACCTGCTGCCAAAGTTAATAATCAGACCATGTCCTCTTGTGAAGTATGATTTCCAAGTGAATACACTGAAACTCAAAGAAAACAAAGATTTTTATTATTTTTAAAATTTCTATTGCTATGTATTCACCTGGAAAATCCAGAGCACAAAACAACATGAAAAGCCTGTATATAAGCTCAACTATGGCAGTTTTGTAGTGACATTGCTCGATTAGTGTTAAGATCTGTGCAGCTCTGAGTTCACAGTCAGATCTTCTACCCAGGCACAGAAAAGAAAACAGCTATTATTATTTCACTTGTAAGAAGAAAAAGCTCTTTTCAGGGTTACATCACACGCCTTATCTCCCTGAACAAGCAAATGTGGCAGGTGGCTAATGCAAATGAAAGAAATGGTTGGTCCTATAGAGTCTGACCTCGGAAGAATAGTCATTTTGGCTATCAAAAAAGAGAGAGCTGATAGTTTACCCTCTAAAGGAGAGGTTCATTGTCTGAAACTTGAAATATGTGAAAAGGGACAAGAAAGGAGTGTGGTCAGCTTTCCAGGTGGGATGTGGATATTTCTGTCTCTGAGATGTCTCATCCAATTCAGCTGAATGACACTTCTTCCAATCTTCTGATTTCAGCAGGATACAGTAAAATGGAGCAGATAGTTACCAGAGTCTGATATAATGAGTCTGTACACTTTCAGCAGGAGTGTTTGCAGGGAATCTGCTTTCCACTGATATGACATGGTCACATGCTGGAGGTGTGTGATCACTCAGAATCTCACTGGATCCTGGCTGGGTATCAGTAAGCAAATAGCAAATAAAACACATCATCAGATGGATTTAGTGTGTTAAATTTGCAGAGATCACAAATTACTCTTTGCACTGCTGACAGACCCTGGTCATAATATCTTTGGCAGTCTTAGCCAAGTGTGTGAAAAGGATCAGCAAAAGAATCAGTTCCCTCCAGGCATTCTGAGAAAGAAAAGGCACTTTGCCAGGAATAAGAAATGAGATCTGTTTTGTGAAATGAGCTATTCTTCAGGTCAGTTCTTCTCCCCAGCTTAGATAAGACAGGATCAAGTCAGACATGGTACTGACAGCTAGCCTTGCTTTGCTGAGCTGTCAGGTATTACCTTTGCTAACTGTCCTTGAAAAGGGAGGAGCAATGGGGCAGCACATAGATATGAAAATATGTAGACCCACTTCTTCTGGGGAAAAGGACTAACACTGGAACATATATAAACATTTAGCATCCAACCCTTTTGCCATTCCACAAAAAGCAGGCTCTCAGCTTCTCTTATCCACAACTACACACAAATTACTATAGATACGCTCAAAGTTTTTGCATCAGTAAAAATCTGGGGTTCTATATGCAGCTCCTGCTCCATACCGGGTAGTACAGCAACCACCAGCATTCCATGTGTGATAGATTGAGTTCAGTACAGAGCTCCAGTAGCCCCCACTATTCCCAGAAGCGTCATTTGTTCCCCTGAAATGGAGATCTTGCAGATCTGGCCGTGCTGCAGACCTGGGGAGCCCCACTCCCAGCCATGCCTGTGCAAATTAGTGGTGGGTCCCATCTCCTGCCAACTTGAAAGGCAGCATGGCTTCCTGCACTCCAGCTGGTCTTGAAACCGAACGCATTTTGCTACTGGGATCTCACAGCAACAGGGCCCGTAGGCTTTCTAAGGATGGGAAAAATTTGTTCTTTGGGGAATTAATTTCCCGTGAGTTCCCATACCCTGCACAGTGACAGGGGAGTAGTTCTGTTGACACTTCGCTACTCCTGAAACATGAATGCATGAGGATGCACAGGCTGAAACAGGAGTGGACAGTGAAAAAAAGTGAGAAAGGAGAATAGAGAAACAAACCTGTCTCAAACAAACCTGGTGGAAAGAAATCTGTCTCCTGTGGACTCAGGAGAAATGGAAATGTCTGGCACTTCAGAATATGCTGCCTGTGGGCAGGGAAAACAGGCGTGAGAATTAGCAGCAAGCCCTGAGGAAGAGCCTCTCAGCTATTAGGAGTGTTCTGGCATGAAGGTAGAAAGGCACAGCAAAATAAGAGATATGGTCATTTTATAAGAAAGACTTAGTCTTCAATAACACATATATGGATAGGGAGGACTCCAAAAGGAATTTGAATTACAAACATGGCTCTCACCTATGAACCACAAGCCTGAGCCATTTACTAATATTGAATGGAATCTGTCTGTCTTAACATAGTTGTCTCAAGTTTAGGATTTAGCCTAAGCCCTAAGCCACTGACTCTAAACTCCATGTCTGGTAGATGGACGCTTCCAGTGGCTGATCCAGTTCATTGACCTCAGATACATTTCTCTGGGGATCCCTGTCTCTTTTTCACTTATTGCAGAAGAGCTTTGAGATGATTACCTTAGACACCCTCTTTAGACTGCTAAAATTAGTGATGTGAGCCCCACCTTCTAAACATTGCTCAATGCAAGAGGCAGTGCCATTGAAATGAGTGACTGGCTGTGCACCTCTGAAAAAGCAACTTTCTAGACCAGTGATGAACTGCACATAGCACCCACAATTTGGCAACTGTCTGAGTCGTCTCCCATCTGGGAACAGCCCCAGTGGTCACACTTGAGAAGGATTTCTCTCTTCCTGGATAATGCCTGTTTTATCCATGGATGGTTGAACCTGATTGTTGACAAATAAGGTATAGACACACAAAAAAATTCTGCTTTCATCATACCGAGTGGGTTGGCTTTCATGCCTGTGGTAGGATATGGCCTCAAATTGTGGTGAAATCGAGTTATTGTACTGTGGACAGCTAGAACACAGTGAAAAGGTCACACCAGGAAAGAGGAAGGCATATGACTTTGTTCATTGTCTTCCCAGGTATTTATGTACTATGTGTGCCCTGACAGCCAGAGTGGAAGGTCTTTGAAGCATCCTTCTTTACCCCAGAGGCAGCAGGTGGAATGAGTGAATAACGTTGTCATCCTTGCTGCAGGAATCCATCTGATCTGCCTTTCAGGGCTAAGGAGCAGCAGTGATATGTGTCCTCCATGTCTGCTCTTTAGGGAAAAGGTTCTGTCTTACCAGTACCTTGGGAAATGCAACATTCACATTTACTGTGTTATTTATGATAGGGTGAAATTTCACACGGTGTTGCAAGTCACCTGGAATGTGTTTGCCTTAGCATGCCCTCTTACTGCCCTCAACTGAATTACAGGCATCTCTTTAGGTATCTACTCAGACAGATCTTGTTGGCTGACTTATTTACTACCCCTGGGAGGATGAGCTGTTGGGATGCTGCTGCTCTGGTCTGTGGTACTGGTCTGTTCTGATACTCAGTAGGTGGTGGGGAAGGTGAGTGAGTGAGAATTTTACTGCTCTGCACTTGCAGAACTGGCAGCTAATTAACATGTCCTTCTACGGTGCCCACTGGGACTAACACTGGATCTGTTATTACAATACTACAGCATTTTTGAATGTGAAATAGGAGGAGTTGGTGGGAAATTTTTGAGGCAAATGTATTCTGTCTAAAGTGATCTGTATGGAAATGTCTTTTCTCTTCTGTTCTTTGGCATTTGCAGGGGTAGTATGGAAGTTTCAGTGTGAATGGTTTTGTCCTAAAAATAATGCTTTTCCTAGGCAAGGTCTACTGCAAATTGGTCATGTGAGTAGACCTCAGCATATGTTGGTCAAACCATGATGATAGTCATCAGCTGAGTTTTCTGATGGGCTTTTACATGTATTCCTTTGTACTTCATGGCATCTCTATGGTGGAGGGAGAGATTTTTCACCTGCTTAACTGCCTACACGAAATCCTTTGCCACACTTTAATCTTCTGCCATTGCTTTGGTTTTCTTGCATTATATTTTTTTTTTCCTTTTCATAGGCTGAAGTAAAAAATGGATCACTTCTTCCCCCTTTACTGACTCATTCAACTTTACCCCACCTACTTACTCATTATTTTTTTCTCTTTTAGATGCTTCAGCTACCTCTGTGTTCTGTTGAAGAGTTTCAGATGTAATGGGGCAAATTAAATGGTCCCTCTTATAGTGCACCTTATATTTAATGGAACAGCGTTTTCTTCTTTGAGGATTCACATATCTCAACTGCCCCACAATTGTAAAGTACTGCAGGAGATTTTTGGATGTGGAGATCCATTCCTGCTTTGATGAGAGGGAGGGAGACAGGAGCAAATGTGCTAGCAGCAGCATAAAATGGCCATCTGCTTCCCTGTCACAGTGTCCCATAAAGCTGTCCTTCCTAAGGCAAATTCCATTCTCAGTGACAATCAGTAGTGCATTTTTTCCTGGACAGGAGCTACATCTTCACTCTTGCAGGTTAGAGACCTGTGTATGTGGGAGATGTCCTGCTACTTTCCCCCTGCCTTTCTAAAAAAAAAATGAACCAACATGGTATTGATTTGTTACACAAGCTCATTTTTCCATGTAGATTTGCCCAATCCCTCTGCAGTGCACTGCAAACTCCTCTGGTACTATTTGGAATTGCAGAATGAGTCTACTTGACTTTCCAAGCATCAGTTCTCCAGATAATATTAATTTTTCAGCCTTTCAGGAGAATTAAATGTCAGTCACAGTAAGTGACCCGGTTGGTGGTGCTGTTGAGTACATGAAAGCATTTGTTTTCCTCATATGATTTCATTTCATTTTTCACATCTGAGCCTTGCAATGGCAACTCTACAAGCTTGATAGTTTGGGACTGACCTTGGAAAGAGCGAGGTGTGTGGCAGTACTCTTGTTTACAGCAGGCATTGAGCAGAATATTGCAGGACAGGCTGCATGGTTACAGAATGGAGAGGTGAGCGGTGTTATGAAACACTAAAACTGTAATTAGGATCAGCCTGAAGATAAAAAAATAGGTTCTCTCTATTGGCAAAGCTGCTCTTTGGAGCCTGCTGTCCTCAGAAACACATTCCAATTTATGTTTTGGTCAAATTAATTAATTGCCACCAAAATAGATACTGTAAGTGAAATAAATTGCAGAGTGGACAATGATGATGGGGATGATGAAGAGCCTGGTGAATACCCAGTCAATGTAGGCAAATGCATCTGGAGACTTCAGTCTCTAAAAACTGACCCCAGATAGCTGGGAGGCATCTGGATTCATGTTTTACCTAGAAGGGTCTAAAACATTAAAGGAACCCTACTGCTTCTTCTTTGTATCTTTGTATCAGGGCAGGATGATAAAGATACATCTTTATATCAGGTCAGGATGCAGCTTAGCCAGTTTTAGCTAAAGGATTTGCCTCAAATTTGTTGTGCAGATGCTTATAGTTTGGAGAGAGAGAAGAGGCAGTCCCAAAGGACAATTCCTTCTCTTCTTAGGGCAATTAAAGTAGATTGAAAAAAAAGCTAAGGAGCAACTCAAGTGCATAAGTATATAAGGCTAATTTTAATTGTCCTAAAGCACCTTCCAGTGCCCTGAGTGGAGAATGTGTTTCTTCTCTACCATATTTTCCAGGCCTGCAGAAAGTTTCAGGTATTTAAGGACTTTTAAGATGTCCTGTGTTTAACTACCTCAATTCTTCCCTTCTGTCTAAGTTGTATGAACCTTTCTTTCAGGCCCTCATTTATTCAGTTTAATTCAGGAGTGTAACTTGCTGTGCACCTTCTGCAGAGAGGTCTGGAGAGATGTACTCCATTTACCTAAAATTTGATCCCCTCCCATCCAGAGATGCCTATACAGTGCCGAGGCTGTGCAAAAATACTGGTTGGCAATGATTATTACTCAGATTACTAGTATATTTAGGGATTATCCTATTTCCCATGGCCTGCCCAAACAACAAACAGATATCCTTTAAATGTCTCTTTTTTTTTTTTTCTTAACCAAGCAGCAAAATGACCAATTTCTTAGCACGCCACTCCAGCTTGTGATTCTCTTTGCCCATTGAGTTCAATGGAAGTCCAACACCTCAATTAAAGGTCTCAGTTTCATGGCACAACTGAGCATCTCAGCTGAAGGAGCAATTCACCTTTTGCTACAAGACACAGTCTGCCCAAGCTCTACTGCACCACAGAATTCCTTACCTGGGATCACATGAAACTGCAGCAATACTGCAGCTATTCCTGAGAAGTCAAATGCCTCTGCCCATCAGGAAAGAACCATTTGCCCCTCTGCACATGGGATTGGGAGCAAGGATGGCCAGATCCCAATTTCTGCTTAGGACAAACCAGCTCACTTTTGTGGCTCACTTTTCTGTGCAATAAGGAACTATAAAAGAATGCATATGTGACGCTCATTTTTAGATAGAATTTTATAATGAAAACCTCTGCTTGCTGATAAAAATCTCTGCCTTTACTGATATATTATTTCATTTAAGATGTCTTACAACAAGAAATAACCCTGGAAGTATTTATTTCTCTCCTTCATTGAGCTCTCCAGATAAGGAATACATCTGAGAATTGATTTCACGTTAAGACTTGATTGACATTCAGGACAATACAATAATTCACTGAATGGCCTTTAGAGGGAAGCAGATCCAAAGAATCTATGGAGTGATCAAGAGCAAACTTTTTACAAAAACAGGCTGCTACATCTTGTTAAGCAAAACCTGAAGCTGAGACAATTTGCCCATAATCTATTTCTCTGTGTAGTTCTAGCTGAGATTTGAAAACCCCTCACATTATTCCAGTCTCAAAACTCCCATACAGTGAAGGACACCAGGGCTATTTTGTCTTAATTTGCTCATGTCAGGAGACGTTGCTGCTTTATTTCCTGGGGAGTCTCCCTTTAGCCTTCAAAAGCTACCTTGAAAGTAGGAGTTGGGCATGAAAGAGAACCATGGGAGCATCTGGGACACTATGAAGTGGTAGTCAGCAAGTCTGGAAAGACATACCTTCCTGTCTGATCTTACAAGCTATGAGTTGAAGTAAATATGTGGCCTGGTGCTTCCTGACTTCTGTCTGCTCTCTTGTGAGGGATCGGGCAAAAATGTCTGAGAAATACCTACATATGGGCACAGAGCCAAAATCTCAGAGGGTGATTTCTAAATACTACATATTTAAAGAGCTGTGGTATGTGTGACCTTGTAATTCCATCTGTTTGAAGCATTTTTTTATGCTAAGAAGTGTTTTAAAGGCTGAAAATTATTTTAAAGACAACAAATTCTCTATGAGTAAAGTTCTCTGCCCTTGCCGTGTTCTCTTTATATCTTGGGGGCTGATGGGGCAGGAATTACTCAGTGGGCAACTTGCCAAGGAAGCTTGCCTGTGTGCTGCACTTCTGGCTGTTATTTTATGAGGACAAGGCAGATGTGCTATATATAACCTGGAATGAGATAATGAGTCTGAAGCAGCCTGAAAGAAGTTAATGCAATTTTCAGTACATGCATACTTCTCTATACAGAAGGCCCAAGCAACGAGCTCAGGCACTGGACCTTGGGTGCCAGCTGTAAAACTTCATGGCTCATTTTGAGACCTCAGTTTTCTCTCCCCAGCACATATCTGCTCTGGAGTGTGGCCTGAGCAATCCCAATCACCAGCCTGTCCTGCTCTGTTTTGTGCCACATATGGAGCCTTCATAGATGCGTGGAGAACTTTTAAATGGTAGAAGCCTAGAGAAAGACGAACAGGGCCAAACTTTTAAAAATACCCCCAAAAGAGTAAGCATCAATAATTGGACTTCCTTTTAACAGGTAGGGAAATTGTTTTAAGTACCATTAAAACAATGAAGATACATGTAACAGTAGAGATTAGCTGTATCAAATCAATCTAATTTATTTCCTAAAAGGTTAGAAGGACAGTTAGATAGAAAAGTGTACTTTAGTGCAGTATGACTTGAATTTTCACACTCAGTACAAGCAATATGAGGTTTGCTGAAAACATCCTAAGGCAAGATGCCAAATACTGAATCATCAGTACCTTCCTGGCCATGATGCCCTCAGAGGGGTCTGCAGGGATCTCTGCTGAACCTGCTGCTTTTCATCCTTCGTTAGCACAGCAAGCAAATAGGAACCCTGTAATTGCTGGCAGAGCTACAATGTGCATTGAATGAAACAATGTGCATGTAAATTAAACTATTCCCAATTCTATCACATTATTTTCAAGATGATTTTTTAGACTTGCACTTAGCTGGCAGCCTCTGCATGCCCCTTCTGAGAGCAGGTGCTGCCTCAGACATGACAGGTCACAGTGCTCCAAGGAAAGCTCCTCTGGAGTTCCCAGGCATATAAAAGGAGGTGCATCCCCCTTTTAAATGAGCTATTATACTCCAAACTTACATAAACAGGTTAATTGTATTAGGTTTGGTGCATGCCTTTTCACTGATTTTGCTGAGGGAAGCTCTAAGCAGATTAATGAGTCCTGGGTGTAAGTTTAAACTTTAATCACATACATTATTAGCATCCAAGGTTTGTGCAAGACAGCATTTAAAATGAAACACAGAAAGAAACTTTCATAATGCTTTACATGTTGTGGAAACCTTACCAGGTCGGCATACTCTCACATGTCTTAGTCATAATTGGACAGAATATCCTAATAATATGATTTTAGGCTTTTACCAGTGAAATTTTGAATCTCTAGAAGTAGGAATAAATCCATAGGAAAAAAACCCACAGATAAACAACAGGGTCCTTAGGCATTTCAAGAACAAAAAGAATTATCCACTGTAAAACCTCTCCTCTTTCCAAATAAAGTCCAGTTGATCATGCCAGCATAAACAGCAAGGAGAACAGGAGAAAGAAGATACACCTATACCTGAGTAAAGTGACACTTCATCTCCTTTTTTTCTCTAGGTGAGAAAAGTTTTGTTTTCTATGTGGACAGTAATTTGTGTATCTCCAAATCAAATTTGCAGGAATGTTTACCCTGGAGGACCACATCAAACTTATTAATCCTAGCAGCAGGCCAATTCTTGATGTATTTACATAAAGTTCTTCCCCTAAGAGTTGTTTCTTGGACCCTAGTTTCTGCTGTAACTGGCTATATAAGAGCTTCTGCCATATACATGTAATGGATGATGATAAAAGTTGAAGATTGGACTTGATGATTGTGGACTACTTTTCCAACCCAGATAATTCTATGTTTCTATAATTATTAATAGAAAGGCAACATACAAACTCAAAGAAGTAACCTGTTCCTTCCTAGGTACAACACAGAAGTTTGTATAAGTGGCCAACTCATCTCATTTCCAGTCAGATAATTAAGACCAGACTCGTGTCTACATTGAAACATGCTTTCCAAAAGAGAAAAGAACAGTGTGAGATGCATTAATTGTACCAAAGGGGGAAATCCAAATTGGTTTATGGTATAGAGATATTGAAATATGCAATTAAGAGCACATAGGACAACTATCTTTATTACTTCTTCAGTAGAATCAACTGACAACCTCCTGAATTATTTTGGAATCAGAAGCATGAGGAATCTCTTCCACTGAGACTTTTTGCAGTTGTGATGGTTACTGAGAATCTGTATGATCAAGGCAGTTTTTATACAGTTACAAAAATGTTCGCTACACATATTCTTCTCATCCTTGGATTTGTGGTTTGAATAGAAAAAAGTGTAAAGACATCTTTCTCCTAGAAAATCTCCATTGTCTAATGTCCTGTCCTCATTATTTACTCACAGTAAATAATTTCTTCTTTAGATCTGTATAAACCTGCCCTCCATCAGCTTAAAGCCATTTCTCTTCTTACTATCATTGCATGCTCTTGTGAAAAGTACCTCTTCAGCTTTCCTGAAGGCCTCCTTTAGGTACTGGAAAACTCCTGTAAGGCCTCCCTGGACCCTCCCCTTCTCCAGGGTGAACAACCCCAAGTGTTTCATCTAGTTTTCTTTAAGAGGGGTGCTTCAGCCTTCTGATCAACTTGGTGGCCCTTCTCTGGACTCATTCCATCAGGTCCACAGGTCCCATGGGCACTGGAGAGAAGTGGGTTCACCAAGCCCCCAGCTGCCGCTGTCAGATGTGGTTTCCTATTCTGTGGTCCAGAATACCAAACCATGGGCATCAAAGAGTTCTGGCTTCTGCCTCATCTCTGAGTGCAGTCTGACTGGACATTTTCATCCTTTTTTTCAAAATGACAAAAGGCTACAAAGTATTTCAAGTAGAGAGGCAGGGTGCTGTACCTTCTTGATTTTGACAGAAATTATTCCAAGCCAAGGAATGCGGCAGTGACAGGTGGAGTAACTCCGAGTGCCCTGGAGGAACAGACTTTCCAAGAGCCTGCAAATGCCACCAATCCTAAAGATTTTTTCTTTTGTTTTTCATGAAGCAGGGTGATCAAACAAGCTTGGCTGTCTTCTTCTACCTCCTTCCTCCTCCTCCTCAATTTTGCCATAAACCTACTCACTTTTTTTGAAGTTTGCTCCCTAGATTATAAATGCTCTGGGACAGAGCTGCTCTGTGCTTTGTGTTTGCACAGTGCCAATTACAAGAACCCAATAATAGGCAATCAGCTTTTGTTCAGGTTTCAGTGGCTCCTGATAAGTGCAATTAGAGCACAATGCCTCTGGTTGGTTCCTTTGCAGACCACTGTATGAGAGATGTTTTGCCCCAAATACGTGAGCAGTGAAAATGTCTCAGGAAGCAGAATCAGATTCACAAATGTCCTAAGCACCCTACAGAGCTGTATTTTCCTTCCAGTCCCTGTTAGTTCTAAAATCTCTGTGGTTTATGGTAAAAATGAATGTGGCATAGATTTTTCAATGCAAATACAGTTTATCCTTCAAGAGAAATAATGTAACTTTATTGCTGGAATTAAAACCTAGATATGGAATTCAATAGTATATGAACTACTGCAAAAAAAAAAAGCCAAACTTAAAAACTACCATTGGTCACATTGCCAGATATCAGTGCAGACATCTGAAGCCCATGAGAATTGAATCCTCTATGCAACAAGGCCAGTTAATCTGCTTACTTATCTGACATTAAGCACCCAAAGTGTAGGATTTTAGGCTGAAATAGCAGCTATTGGGAAACAAACACTAGGTAGATAAGAAAAGCTTTCTCACAACACTTTAAACTTCCTCAATCCAATTAAAAGCAGTGCTCCTTCTCTCCCACAAGCTGCTGCCCAGTTGCACTGCTTGTTTTTCACATGCCCTGTTTCTTCCCTTCCAGGACTTGAGTCCTTTGCCATACTAACAGGCATTCAAAGGAGTGGTGTAAGGACACAGGTAAAAGAAGTAGCTTTTAAAAAATATTTCATATTACAGTAATGATTAATATATGAGCTAATCACAAGGATAGGTAGACCAATAAGAACATCACAGTTATTATTTTGTCTGTATTTTAGGAAAAGAACGATTTAAAAGAGTTCAGACTGTGTATTTTAGACTATAAGGTAGATTACTTAAGGCAGCATGTTTGGGATAAAGCACTTGTGTTACCTTATTCCAACTGATGTTGCCATATGCTGCGCATCCCCCAAATTTTGTTTTTGTACCAGTAGAACATAATTTCCATACAATTTTTCTGACGTTTTCTTTTTAAAGTATTTGACAACCTGTTTCTCAAGGAGTAAGGTCTGTTGGCCTCATGAAGTCTGAGTCTGATGTAATTCCATCAAAATCTGTGGAGTTTCCCTGGCATCGAAAATACAGTAATTTAGGAATTATTCAGGCTTTGCATTTCTTGGGTTTTGCCAGTAGGAACTTGGAACTAGCGACTCAAAAATTACTTTTAATTGCATCCGGAGATCCCCATTTACTTTCAAAGATACAATCTTCATCGTCACACACTCTGGATCAGCACACTTGCATTCATGTTTAGAAGCTTAATTATGCATCAATTACATTGGGGAATTTTAAATGAGATTTGCTGTTCCTTTTGTTTTGTGGATTTAACTAAAGCATTCTGTTTATTTTGGTGTCATTTTCATAGCTGGCATGACTGATTTATCTGATGACTAATTTATTTGACTCCAGTCAGACATATACTGCCAACATCTCAACAAAGCACTCCTTTGGAAAGGGTTTATAGAGTTTCAGTTCACTCTAACTATTAAGCACTTTATGAAAATGTCCATTGATTCCTAAGAGCTGTCTGGTAATGATATAGCCTTCAAAACTGAGCTTAATCAGCCCTTCCTCTTGATTAGCCTTTTTGCCCACTGTAATTACTTTTCCACCAGTCTGGGATTTGTAGAGGACCTTTCAAGAAGTGAAGTATCTTTAACAAGGGAAACAAGGGACAACTTCAATTTGTGTGCACACATGAGCACATAGAGTATGTTTTATGTAAAGGCTTGCTCAAATGAATACATGGCAGGCTGTTTTTGAAATAGCTGGCACTACCTCTTGCATGAGTGAGATGCCAGCTCTCAGCAAGTGCCTATCAGATTCTCGTTTTCCATACTCACACTCATCACCACATGATAGCTAAAAGAAGAGCATGGATTTCAGGGGGGCACCTGGGCTGTGTGGAAAGAGGGGGTGACAAGACTTTTCACATCAGGGACAGCCTGAGTCCTGCTGACAAAGGTCTATTCAGTGAAGACTGAATGATGTAAAGAGGGACTTCTTGATCTTAAGGTGACAATTTAAAGGCTGCAGTCCTTTGCCCCTGCAGCAGCTTTTGATCGAAGTATTGCTCCCTTCAGGCAAAGACTGGGAGAGAGGATAGATGTGAAATATGGGAAAATTAGTTGCAGAAAGACAGAAGGAAATTGCTTTCCATGTGCTCTCATGTTTGGATTGGAAGTTCTAGGAATGAATTACATCCAACTGATCTGAGGTATGGGGATCGACCTGTAAGTGTCATCTGAGTCAAGACAGAATTCATTTGAATCCTGCCTAGTATGCCCATACCTTCACTAATCATCCATCTGCTTTACTGTCAACTGGCATGTCTAGACTGTTCCTCTGACCTGCTGTAGGCATGTCCCAGGGATAAGACAGAACCTGTCCCTTCCCTGTTCCTGTTGCCTATAAAGTGATCACAGGGTGGCTGGCTAACTCACAATGTTTTACAGCACTGATGTCTAAAGTGGTCTGGGATAAATCCTAAACCTCTGCTTAAGACCCAGTGCTGCAATTTTAGCACCTCATCTATATCCAGCTTCAGATGCCTGATGAACCAGGATAACATCTCCCAGGCAGGGAGAAAGGAGAACTGTAGGACTCACACCATCCAAGATTCTTATATGTGATAGAAGAAGGATAATATATAGCTCGAATACTTCAAGGAGTTTGGCCTATATTGTCTTTCCCTGCCCTCTGGGCCCCCTTCTGTTTTGGACTCTTTCAGATATGCCAGCAGAATAATGTTTGGCAGTAAAAATAGCATGGAGAAGGGAAAGTGGATGAATGTGAGTTTGCTGCCTTTGTTTAGGGCTGTCAGTCTCTCAGTAATATCTAGCCCAAACCATGGACATCAAATGTGTTGCGCACAGCTCAGTGCTCTGAAATCACAGAGCAAAACATCCACTCCAAATTCAGGAAAATAATTAGGAAATACTTAAAAAAAAAAAAGTGCAAGAAGATTTAATACCAACTGTCCTTTGCAGATCAAAAGTAAAGATCTTTGTAGGCCAAAGGCTACAGGCAAATAGATGGTGGCTGCTGTATAAATTGCATTTTTTGAATTATGGATAGAAGAAGTGAGGACATCAAGAGGCACATTTCACTTCTGGCAGCTGGAACTGAACATGGGGTATAAGGATGAGCTGATTCAGGCATCTTAGTTATCATAGATATTGGAGGTAATCACAGATTGAAACAACTGCAGAGTAACAAAAGTAAGCTAAGGGCTAGAGGCAGTTTGTTTATAAAAAAGGTCAGTTGCTTTTAGGATGGAATGATAAAACTGCTAATTTTTAATTCTTTGTAGTAATCCAGTCTTACCATTTCCTGTGGTATTGCCACTGGACATGGGGAACTGATTATACTCTTCCTGTTTTCAGCCACTAATTATGTACTTGAAGACTAACTCTGTGCCTACAGCTAGTCTACTCTTTTTTAGACTAAACAGTCTCAACTCTCTCAGTCTTTCCTCATGGAGCATATTTCATAAATTTGAGGGATTCTAGTTGCTTTTATCTGTGTGCCCTTTCCAAGCCTTCTGCATCCTGCTTCAAGTGTAGTACCCAAAGTGGACACACAACAGCAGCAGAGGCTTTGTTTGGGCCAAACAGAAGCCATCTCACATCCTACAAACAAACGAACTTTAAAAAGGCTTGTAGTTTGTTTTTTCTTTTGCAAAACAGTACAATCTATGTGCATTAACTGATTTCAGCTGAGAGCATGCTGGATATTGGATTGATCCCTGCTAGTCCATCTACACAGCTCCCACAGCTGACCAGAAGCTTGAGGGAATTCTGGTTCTGCTGAGTTTCCAGTAAGTTATTTAGAAAGAAGAAGATAGATGTTTTGAGGCAAAGGAGAGGGTAGATTATAAAAATTTAAGATTACCTAAGAAACTACCAGGTCAGACATAGCACTGACCTAATTTATGATCCTGTCTCTGTTAGCAGCATGAAGGAGACAGTAAGGCTGCAGGGATATTGACAGAAAAGGAGAACAAAAAGGAATAAATCCATTCCAAAAATATTGCTGTTGGTAGAATTGAGTGAAAGAGATGTAACCCAGTGAACTTCAGACCCTGAAGTAATGTTATTTCTTTCACTTAGTGAGAAAAGTGAGCAAGCCAGTGAAAAAAAATCTCTGGCTTTAAATCAACTTTGAATGACTCACGCATAATAGAAATAATTCTTGGTTGGGAGAAGACTTCCCTCATAATTTCTTTTTCTTTTAAAGATCTTCTCAGGAGTCTTGTAGCTCTCAAATACATTTCTTTGCTTCCTAGTTCCTGTCCCTTGTTCAGCAGTGCTTTCCCTTCAGTATTAAGGCTATAACCATGTGCTCTGTGTGTGTATGAGCAAGGGGATATAACATGGATTTCTCTTGTAAGATACAGATTTTTGATATTATACAAGGTTATCTGTGAAGAAGAAGTGGTTGAAAGCACTCAGAGTCCTTAGATGAGAGCTCTCACTCACTCTGTTGCTTAAAATGCTAGAAATTTTTGGAAATCATATAATTTCTCCCAGCTGAGTGGGCAGATTTTGCTGAAATTGAGAATTTGGGTCCAGTCCCCCTTGTACTAAACGTGGTGGCCAAATTGTCACCATTAGGTCAAGGCAGAGCCTGGCAGCTTGCAAGCTCAGTTTCTGCTTTCCTAATGATTGATTTATTTTGGATGGCTGCTGCCCCTGTATTTTTTCAGGAATTCTCTTCCTGCCCCATGAGCCAGCTGTTGTACACCAGACTCACTTTCCTTGTCTGCAGGTGTTTCATCTCCTTGCAAACAGTTCCCAGGAGAAAGCCATTCCTGTTTCCCAGACTCTCCTTTCACCGGGTTGTATTTGAGTCTTGCACACACAGACCTTGCTGATAGGTGAAAACCTTATCAGTTTGCCCTGACATCCTGTGGTATCCTAGGCTGCCTTGGGCTTGCCCTTGGGCCTCTGCAGTAACCAGAGCAGTCAGCACAAGTAGTGAGTGACCTTAGGAAGCATTTGCATATTATTGCATACATAAAAATAATAATAAATGTTGGTGGGATGTGGAGTGGTGTGGAGTACCTCTTATCAACAGGCTCCACAAAAGCTCCTTCATTTGTTTATAAGGAACTGCAGACCAGAGATGCCTGAATTTGTAGACAGGAAGGGTGAGGGGGGAAAACATCTCCACTTGTTTTCTCCTTTGAACAACATTTTTTTAACCTTAACCATTGAAGGCAGTTAAGCCACTTGGCACACAGACTTGAGTGAAGTACCTTGCCTGGAAATGTTGGCTTGTTTCTGTTAACACCCAGAGTGCCCAAGAGGGGCCACCACCAGCAGCCAGGCAGGGGAGCTTTACTGCTCTGAAGGATTAGCTGAGCCATGGACTGGGGGTGCTGCACCCTCAGTGACACCCAGGCCAAAGCATGGCTATGGCAGTGCAGGATGTCCTGGCCGTGGAGGGAATTGGAGCCTTGAAGCACAAGAGGCATTGACATTTGAAAATGCTGCATTTCTGTGAAGAACTGAGTTTCTAGGAACAATATTAAGTAAGCACAATATTGGAGGTTTTGTAATAGTCACTGAGTAAAACAAAATTATGCGTAGTGTGAGGATGTTGAAAGGTGGTGTAAATTAAAGTTGTCCATTGCATTAATTTTTCTGGAATATCGTTTATCATCTGCTTTGTTTGGTGGAACATTTCCATTAAAAATACAATATGGAAAAGCCAGATGCCATTGATGATTAGTTAGTTAGTTAGTTAATTAAATTACCTCTCATCCCCACTTTGTGAGATAACTATTTCTGCTGTGACCAAAAGGTGGCTGACTCAGGGTCCAGTATGTGGTCTGATGTTTGATGGGATGAGATGCTAGCCTGGGGCAGAAGCTTGGGCACTTGGTGAGCTTGCAGTGGAGAAGTTGTTTATATATCCCAAGAATCTTGTTCTCCTGGTGGCCCAACAAATGCCACACAGCAATCTGGACAGGGAGTAACTTTCACTGTTTCTTATTGGCTGGGGTTTGGTTTCTGCTTTTGCTGCATACAGGATGAAATATCAATAGAAAGGCTGTTATGTGACATTCTGTGTTATTGTTTAGAAATTCATTTATGAAGAAGGAAAAGGCAGTCTCCAAAAAACATAAGATTTTGGCGGATTTCCATCTACACAGGAAATTTAGAACTTCAGAGCTCTGGTTTCCTTTGGAAATACGATTCAGTGAGCGTTGCCCTGAATATGAGCCTAGACACGTCACTGTTTCTGACTGGTATCTGCAGAAGAGTAGCCTCACATCTTAGCTGGATAAAAAAGTGATAGCAACTATAAAAACTGTTAGAGCAGATCTGGTAGAAAACCAGCATATATAATTCTGAAAGCACAGGAATGAGAACTTCAAGTATTTAGTTTTGCTTCTAATTTTGACTGTCACTTTATGCAATTGTACCCTTTCAAACACCAGTAGAGTCAGTATGATTAACTTCTGGCCAGGGCTAGAAGTAAAAATTTGGAGTCTAACTTAAAATTATCTTATAAAATAATATTAATGACAGATCCAGTTGGTGGTGTACAGTTTTAAAATCTACCACATGGAAGCCTTGGTTACAAAAAGCTGTTCAATAGTACAAAATAGCTTAGGATGTGCAGTTTAAAAATTCTTCCTTTATGCAGGTTAATCCTCAGGAGGTGTTT
Organism: Lonchura striata; assembly: GCF_050655825.1. Classification (NCBI taxonomy): domain Eukaryota; kingdom Metazoa; phylum Chordata; class Aves; order Passeriformes; family Estrildidae; genus Lonchura; species Lonchura striata. Next base: position 78,325,481 of record NC_140703.1, on the reverse strand, counting down.
TACTAGAGCTTGGTTAATTACCTCCAGATTAACACACATTTTCTTTAGAAAAGTTGACAGTCAAAAAGAAACATAACTTGACTGTTCAAATGAATGTGTCAGTAGACTTGGGCATGGTCCTCAGAAGGGTTTGGGTACCTCTGCTTTTTTAGCTGTTTCAGGTAATTTTTTAGAAAAGTAAGTGGCAAATTTCTGGGTGACAAGAGCAAGCTATTTAAGGGGAGATATGAATGAAATGTTCTCAGGGGACTTTGCATGTACCTGAATTTCAGCATGTGCTTTGCTGAATTCAAAATTAAATGTTTTAATTCAGCAACTTAAGCATGTCCTACATTAAGGCACAGAAATCTGAGGGGATGTGCTCTGTCCCATTTTAGGAAATGCATCCCTGAAGAGGAAAATCACAGAGGAGACCCAGGCTTCAAGGTCATCTGTGGAGAGAAGATTGGGTGGATTATGGGAATCCACTGGGCACAGCCAGAGGTCCCTCACAGTACTGGCACCAGGACTGAGTCAAGTACTCTGAAAAAGGGGGGTTCTGAAGCCCAGGGTTGCCCCTGGCAACACCTCAGCTCCAAGCATTTGATTTAATTTGAGTCAATGAAAAACTGAAGGGAATACATTGACCAGCCTCTAAACCAGCTGAGTGTCCCATGGCATCCCCTCCAGGGAAGGCTTATAAGGATAACTGGATACTGTAGGACTTGGTGCATGTGGGATATGGGGAGGAATCCCATGTGCATATCTCTAATAAAACGACTGTGCTCATCTGGCATTTTTCTTTACCTTGCAAAACTCTGTGTAAGTACTATGAGAGATAGGGTAACATGTTAGGGAATTATATATCCCTACTGACTGTGGAGTGATTTATTTTCTCTACCAATGTGAATACAACTCTTACTTGCCTAGCCAACTCCATGTAATAGCTGTAGGAGAGATTTTATGTACATATATTTTCCCCCTACATTTCCCCATACTCATTTTTAAGGTATTTGTTTGGCTTCTCTCCTCCGCCTTGCACTACTCCATGATGGAAAACTAAATATTCAAGATTCAGCAGTGTGAATTTCAAAATCATCAGCTTTAATTATTTACAAATGCAGCACTTCAGTCTCTTTCTCGTACCCTCTGCCTATCACAGCTGGTTGTGCCAGGCCTCCTTTCTCCACCTGCTGCAGGTACTTGTGAAAATGAAATGGATTCTATCTCTGAACTTTGAATGAAGCTATGGTTGTAGCATGACTTCTAAAAAGATAACAAGAGGTACACTGGCCTTCGGCTCCTCAGCATATGCCAGAGGGAACCTCCCCTCACCCACCTCAGTGCTCACAAGGCAGACCAAGGTACAAAACCTGTTTGAACAGAGATATTTTAAGACATTGGCTGCATACCAATTACTGCTGATTCCTATTCATTTTGCTGTACACTCTCTGCTGCTATGTAGCAGTAATCAAAGAAAGCTAAAAGCAAAGTGGAGATAGCAATCTTTCCTGATATGACTATTAGAAGATGAAAGAGCTTTGTTATTAATGCCCCAATAACAAGCTTTGCATTCCTGTCCTTGCACCAGCTGCACCACACTAACAAATAGGAGCACTTTCTACTTTTCATGTTTCCTCAGTGATTTTCTTCAAATGAAGACCACTCCGAGTGGCAAAAATCTATAAAATTGAGTGAAGAGAAGCAAAAGCAACATTACTCTTGTCTAGATACCAGATTTAGACAAAAGTGAAAAAATCTCAGCACTGCAACCTCTGTCCTTGTCCTTGTCCAGTGAGAAGGCTCAGAGCACAAAAAGAGGATTGCAGAGATGCTAAGAAATTGCCAGGTGTAAATGAGCTAAAAAGGAAGACTGATCTGCAAGGCCTTATGTTTTCTTGTAACTGAAGATTTTAAAGCAGTGTCAGAATTTGTCTTTTGTAACTGGCTGCCACCTTCTCCAAAACTGGCAGCAGTCTCTGAAGGCTCCATCCTCAGTGTTTTCCATCTGGCCCCATGCAGTCTAGTCCTGTACTTCTTGGACTCCCTTTCTATACTTCTGGCTGCAGATTCACCACTAGGAACATCTCTTTCCAGTCTGCCTACAGCTCTGGACTACTCTGGTTCAAGTAATTGGCCAGAGCCAGACAGCCTGCATAGCAAACAGCAGTAAATAGTGATTCATTGTGGTTTAGATTCATGGATTTTCAGAGCATGTAGATTAAAATCATGGAATCAAAGAGCTCAAACATAAGACAATATTTGGCAGAAGGAATTCTTGAAAACCACTTCAAAATCTTTAACCTATATGTCATCTCTGAGATCCACAAATCCATGTATCACAGGGTTGTTCTGCCTCTGGGGGGTTTCTTCTGGGACTTGCCATTCCATTGAAAACCCTGGATTTTGCCCTGTATCTACTGCAAAGCTGCTGCTGGAGCTTCCCGTGGGAAAAATGTCTTGGATACATGGGAGTTAGCCATCTCCTTCAGTTCATATCTGTTCTGCCAAAGGCTACTTTGTGGATGGCTCTGCTGTGTATGAATCCACTTCTTTTCTAACTTGAAATCAGCCTAATAATAAGGCATGACATGACTCTGACTAACTGCTACCTAGGCTGAACTCATTAATTTACTTCATTCATTAATTTTTGGCATGGGGTCAATGATATGCAATATAAGAGATTCCAAAACTATTTGCTGCATAGAGTCATGATGTTTCATGACCTCTAGTGCATTACCAGACTTCTCTAGGAACCAAATGTGTTTCAGGCTATATTGTTTGAATGGAAAGCAGACTCAGTCATCTAATGTCAGAAGAGAGGCCATGAGCTTGGAAATAACCTTGCTACAATGGAGATGCAAACTGTGAGAGTGGAGAACCTTTTATTACCAAGATTTGACATCCTATTCCTATGCATATACAAAAGATCACACGCTGAAATCAGCATTCAGTCAGTCCAAATGGTGATCCCTCTGCCTGCAGAAAAATGGACAGTACTTTAAGAAATAAAGCCATGGGAATGAAGCCATTAATAAAAGTCTGAGAGGAATTCTGTCTGTGTCTCATGGTCACCTTTCCCAAATTTGAACTATTGATCCTAGTGTATATTTCCTTTCATATTGACACAACTTTGCCAATACTGTTTTGACTTGGGTTTTCTAAGTCACCAAATGGACACTGTACTCATTGAACAGAAAAGCCCAACAGAGGGGTGGCTCAGCCTAACAAATATGGATCAATCATACTTCACTTCAGTTTACACTTTTCCTAGGAGGATTTGCTTGCTACAGGAAAGTTCCTTGGCACAGTTATCCTCTAATCTTAATATTGGATCCTGTGTTCTGTTTTTAGCTGTGTTAGAGTTACTTTTTTCCCTAGTAGCTGGTACTGTGCTGTGTTCTGTATTCAGAATGAAAATAATGTTGATAACCCCCTGATGTTTTAGTTGTGACTAAGTAGCATTTATCCTAAGTCAAGGACTTTTCTCTTTCCCATATTTTGCCAGCAAGGGAGTGCACAAGAAGCTGGGAGAAAAGAGACTTGATCCAAAATAGCCAAAGAGATATTCCATACCACAGATATGTTTGGCATATAAACTGGGAGAGGGAGGCATTGTCTGATTGCTGCTCAGAGACGAGCTGGGCATTGGTCAGTGGGTGGTGAGCATTTATACTGTCCATCACCTCTTTGTCTTGGGTTTTATTCTTCTCCCTCTTTTTCCTATTATAATTATTGTTACTGGTATTTTTATTGTTATTTTTTTTTTCCGTTTCAATTACTAAATTGTTCCTACCTCAGCCTGTGAGTGTTGCCTTTTCCTGATTCTCCTCCCCACCCCACCGAGGGTGTTCGGAGAGTGAGTGAGCAGCTGCGTGCTAACCAGCTGGGGTTAATCACGACCCCCGTGACTCTGTCCCTTTGACTGCCCGGAGGATGCTCCGGCAGAGTCCCCTGTGGCTGACATCAGCCAGAGGAAAGCCGTCCCGGTGGATTTCTCCCTTCCTGATGATGGCTGAAGCCAATCACCCCGGGCAGACGGCCCGGCCCCTTCCCTTGCGATCCCCCAAAAGCGCACACAGCTGCTGCTTGCCCGGGCTCTGGGCACAGTTAAACCTCTCCTCTCCTGTGGCTACTCCCCCGGGGGAAGCCGGGCCGAGGCACGCCGCCTTTCCAGGGAGCTGGGCTGTCCCCAGCCGGGCGGCGGCACCACCGCCGGGCACGGCCGGGGCCGCTCCTGCAGCACCATGGAGAGAGGAGCGCGCCCGCCTCCCCCGGCCCGGCGGCGCGGCAGCGGCAAGGGCTGGCAGGGCAGGGCACGGCTGGCAGGGCAGGGCAGGGAAGGGCTGGCAGGACAGGGCACGGCTGGAAGGGCAGGGCAGGGAAGGGCTGGCAGGACAGGGCAGGGCTGGAAGGGCAGGGCAGGGAAGGGCTGGCAGGGCAGGGCAGGGCTGGCAGGGCAGGGCACGGCTGGAAGGGCAGGGCAGGGAAGGGCTGGCAGGGCAGGGCAGGGAAGGGCTGGCAGGGCAGGGCAGGGCAGGGAAGGGCTGGCAGGGCAGGGCAGGGCTGGCAGGGCAGGGCAGGGCTGGAAGGGCAGGGCAGGGCTGGCAGGACAGGGCAGGGCAGGGCTGGCAGGGCTGGCAGGGCAGGGCAGGGCTGGGCAGGGCAGGGCTGGCAGGACAGGGAAAGGAAGGGAAGGGCATGGGGATCTGCCTAGCAGCAGGGAGCAGAAGTGCAGTGTCCATCCCCAACGCTCACGCAGCCTGACTCCCTGCAAACCCACTCAGGATGGATGTAAAGCCACGATGTTGGCTTCTGGGGGATTTAGCACTAAGTGCCCTCCTCTAAGGCTGAGGAGAAGCCTGGCCTTGGCTGCCATGTGTATATCTGGCTAGCTTGTCGACTCATACCAAACAAATGCATAGTGTGCTTTCCTGGCAGTAAGTTTCTGTCAAGTAAGGGACACTCTCATCTCAGTCCTTTCCTGCTCTAGAAGCTGAATTCTCTGGCAAAATTACTAGTGTCACCCTGACCCCAGCTAGAATTACTCTCTGCACCCTGATGAACCCAAATGTTGTTTGACTATGCAAGGCTCTTCTGAGTACAGGTGCTGCAATAGCAGTTTTCTTGTATCAACTTCCTTCTGCTGCTTATCTGCATTGCAGTGGCGGTATCATGAAAAGGCAGCCCCGAATCAGTTTGTTGATGTGACCCAGAACAGCTGGGCATTGCCTGGTCCATATTTGCTACCATCAGGATAGCACTATTTGCCCCATCAGGCTCTGCTGAAAGAGGCACTGACAAGATGCCAGCAGATCTGAGGCTCAAAAAAGCAACGGTTCCAGGAAGCAGATTTCTTCCAGTTTCTTGTACACCTCCCTGAACTTATGGTATAGAAAACCAGAACATACAGGAGTCATGAAGTGGTGCCGTAGGAAAGGCATGCAAAATGCCAAACTAATTGTTTGAAGATGCTGAGTAGCTGTCCTGACAGACTAAGGAAGTGTCATAGAAAATGGATGTAGACACAGTTCAGTTGACTAGTTACAATTCTGTACTTTATATGAATGAAACAGCTCTGTGTAACATCACCAAAGTCAAAACACCTAAATAAAGTCTCTAGCCCATGCTTGATAGCTGAAAGATGGTTCTTGTCAAATCTGAGTAAGTCTGTCATTGTAAGAATTCATGAGAAGAATGACAAAAGAGGTTAATTACTACCTGTGGATCACTGGGGAGTTAGCAGGAGGCAGGCTGGGTGCAAACTCTGCCATAAAAGTTTCTGGAGTTCACAGCTCCAGAGCTTCTGTTCTCAAGGTCATGCTTTGAAGGCCCTTTATGTATCTTTCTTGCTAATAAGGACTGAGTGGCTAATCAAAGGTTATTCTTTTTGAAAAAATGTTGTCTCACAGCTAGTTTTATTTTCTGGCATTTATTGACTGTGTGAGTTTATGCTTGTGCGTAATTGTCTCTTGGTTTCAGTCATACAATTTCCATGGGTGTATCTGATGCTCTGATAATCATAACCAAGTTAACTGAAGAGACAATATTCCCAGATAATATTTAGCTTGAAGCTTGTTGTATTTGTGTCAGATCTGATGAATGCCTTTGTTGCATACTTCTCCCAAAGCAGTTGATTTAATAAAAGATATTGCTTCTTTCCACAAACATTGCCTTAAATGACTGTAGCTACAGTGCTGTTACTATTCAGGATCTCCCTCTAAGATCTTTCATCTGAATGAAAGAGCAGAGCACACTGTGGCTGGACATGTGAATGCACATGTACATTTGGCAACAGCCCAACTAGCTTTGGATACTAGCAGCATGGCCCTGCTAACCCAGACTTCCAGAAACACAAACCCCTCAACATCTGTACCTGGGCTGGGTTGCAGAAGCTGAGCTCTCACTGCCTTACCTATGCACAACTCATCCTCAAGCTGAAAGTCAGTTCTGGCAAATATCTACATACTGCCTCTGGCTGCAGAGTAATCCTGCTCAGAGCAAGGCCTTTGGAATCTGTTGTTTTGGGTTTTTTTCTGTTGTGAAAAACAGAAAAAAACAAAACAAAACAAAACAAACCTTAAAACTTCATAGTACCCATTTAGAAAACTCCCCTGCAAAATCCTCACAAAAATTGCAATTTAACATTTAATGACCAAATAAATCTGCTCTGGCTTACTACACTAGTGTAATACTGTTGCTGCTACTGTTGCTGTTACTGCTAATACTTTCTGTAGGGTAACCTGAAAATGGAAAGATAGGAATGGAATGAGGAACTTGCGTAATTTGTCTTTGGCTATAGGAAAGAATTCCAAATAGATTCCATAAAAATATGAACATGCAGAAGAAAAGTTATATTGCCACCCTCCCTGGCTTCTGTATATAAGAGACAATGATATAGTGAAGCTGTGAGGACAGAGAGTTCATTACTTCTTTAATCTGAGCATTTTGTCATTTTACAATCCATGACAGAGTGAGAGTGCAAAACCCTTTCCCTGTTGAACTCTTGCTTTCCTTGGATTATCAGGAGTTTATGTTTAGCAGGTTTTCCAAACTGAACAGCTCACTCTTTTCCAGTAGTGCTTGTGCTACATGTAACATTATCCTTTGCTGGTGCATGCACTGGCAGGTTAAAATTAGACTTCCTAAATGTCATTACAGCAGCTTGTTACTCTCTTACTTGAACAAGAGTGTGCTAATTTAATTAATTAATTTATACTCTATATTCTTCTAAAAAACAAACAAAAATGCAAAATCTTACTCAGATGCTTAAGTATATATTAAATTATGCATGCATAGCATGCATTTTCACTTTATTCAAATTTCAGTCTGCCAGTGATGAAAATAATAGTAACAGTACAAAGTGGCAAATAGATTACATCTGATTACTCTGAAAGCAGATTTTGTGCTACTAACAATAGCAATAATGGTACTTTCTAGTTACTTTACATTACTTTAAACAATGCCTGAGAAGCAGAGCTGATTTTCTTCCTTTAAATCTTGAAATAAATAATGCATAAATGATTATTTGAAAAATGTAATAGTCACTTTTCAAAAATATGTGTGAGTTTCTGTGCCTTTTAAGTAATTTTTGATGAACAGCATTCTTTAAAATAAATAAAACCCTTCTTATCCATTCACATTTCTGATGGGTGTTGTGTGATGATTTGAAACAGGGCATAATGAAATATGTGGAGAAATGATGCTGAGTTTTATCTTAAAATCATCTGTATGTGTAAAAGTGGATCTGTATGTCACAGCACGTAGTCTGATGTGTCAGGGCATGAAAGGCAAAAAAAAGGTAAGGATCTGGAACATCCCCAGGCTTCCATGCTTCCATGTATGTGTGAGTTTACGACCCTGCCTATGTAATATCCTGTATGGCAACAACCATGCAATGTTACATTTTATATTTCATTCAGTCACTGCCTGCTAATAGCTTAAGAGAATTGTGCTTCTTTCCGGTCTCATAAAAGCTTTGGATGATTGGTTCTGTCTAAACTGGGTTTATTTCCCTAAAATACTGGAGTCTTAATACATTTTTTCTTACTCTAGTCTGACTCCATCTTGCTTGCATGCTGCCCACCCCAGGGAGAGCAGTCCTTCTGCCAAGGCTCTCGTGAGTGCTTACACACAGTTTCACTAAAAACACTATTTTGCCTACTATCACAAAGCTTAACAGCAAACAAAACCAGACCTCTTCATTTACTGCTTTGCATATAGAGAGAAACACAAAACACATTGCATGGTACACTTACAGTTAGCCCCTATCTCTGAGAAAAGCTGTAAGGCAAGAAGTCTCCATTCATTTTTATGTTCTGATAGATGGCTTACAAATCTAACACTCCCCATTAAAATGGACATTCTGAAACAGCACACCCTTTATCTTTAAAGTGAAAATATTAGCTTGTTATACAAGAAATTATATACATTAGCACTTAGTTCCCAGTATATGAGCATTTGCACAGGATGCACGTATTCATGGATGTGGTTATTTGCTCTCTGATTTTTTCAGACACTAAAAAGAGCACTGATAGCTGTCACAGACCTTGCTATCTTTCCCCCTCTCACCATCCAGCAAGCACAATGCTCTTTTTGGCATGGAAATTAGATCTGTAAGACAGTTTAGTCCATTTTCTCTGCCAGATGTGGTTTGATACCGACAGTTTATTACTGGCACTATGTCCAGTATACTTAACACATATTACCAACCACAGAGTAGAGCTTATTGTCTGTCTTGGAACACATATTATTCTTACAAAGTTGTTTGCAATATTCTGCCTACAAGATCATTTACTTATATTCATTACAATGTTTTAAACATGATCTCTTGCACAAGCCAAAATAATCTCGTATTCCTCCGGCTCACATCTTGCAATACACATGGCTTTCCATAAGTTCCAGTTAAATTATGCTTCCTTACCTTCTACTTTGAAGATAGTAAGGTGAGGTCTGCAGTGAAATGCCCCCAGTGCATTGCCAGCACAGTTCATCCAAAGACCCTGGAAGACCCAGGTTGCAGTGATAACAGATGATGCTCGACTAGTGACTTTCCACTCATTTGATGCAGTAGCAGCAATAGCAGCACCCAGCCCACAGAAACAAAATATGAAAGCTATAATCTGGATTGCCAGCATGTTTCTCTGTAAACCAGGGACTTACTAATGCCACTGTATGGAGACAAAAGCACTTCAGTCACGTGTGTAAGCAAAAAGGCATAACATAAGCAAATTATACTTGAACAAGTTCAGTACCACTTGCTACAGAAAGTTAATGTGGCTGAAAGAAATTTTCATGGTTGAGTGATTTAAGAAAGGCTGTAGGCATTACGAATGTTTAGAAAGAAAGTCAAGGTACAACTTTATAGGAACTAATTACTAGTACTTACTTACTAATTTCTGATTGTAAAAATTAATTGTTTTCAATTTTTTCCAATAAAATCTTCCAGTTAATGCTTAATTTTTAGTTAATTGGAAACTTACAACCATTCCATCTAGCAAAATAGGTTCAGAGTCCAAACTGTACAGTGCTATTTAACGGATTACCACAACATTTTAGGAGGATCACACAACACTTGAAAAATAACTCATTGAAAGGCTGTGAAGTTAATTCAGGCATAACCAGCCACCATGCAAGCAGTGCTAAAACTGGAGGAAGCAGTGTCTGTGGGTATATTTGTAGAATAGCAGATCTAGAGCAACAACAGAAACAGCAAGTGGTCCATGAGCAGTGATGCAGCTGCAGCAGTCAGCAGAATGAGCCTCATGCAGCCCCCACTGAGTCTTTTCACTTGGTCATTATAGAAAAGGTACTGTTTCTTACACTCTGCATGAAATACCTAGTGCAGAAACATCTGTCCCACCACTGACTGAGCTCCTGCAACCTCATGCCATGAAGACCTCAAAGTATGCTAGTGACTTAATAAAATGTTGTCTTTAAAGCAGCAGGCACTGAGAGCACCACACTGAAGCAACTATTCTAATTAAATTCCTGAGTATATAGTCTTTACTAACATGGGACATACACACACAATTTTACAGACATGTGAAGCCTTCACTCTTTTAAAATTCCAGCTGCCAGCTGTATTTATACCTTTCCTGGTACTTTTGACCTCCTCCTGAAAGAAGGAGCAAACTCCTTTTCTCTTTGGTGCTAGTGTATGCCATTTGGTGACATGAAATTACCCTGAATATTGAGTGTATACCTTCACTTTTAACAAGAACACTGGTCTATGTTTATTCCCTTTGGGTATTTCAACTGTTGATTCTCCCTGTTACAGCTGAAATAAAATACCACACTGAACATTGGCATTGGAAATTTTCTATAGACTTTTCACAGCTCATAGAAGGGTTAAGCAAGGGTGCTAAAACATCATTAACATTCCATGTAAAGAGCAAGAGGAGTTTCACTGGGACTGTTCTGTTGAACCATCATCTGGTACTTCAACTTTACGAGCCTTTGGCTCAGCACTGAGAAGGAGGACCGAAAAGGATTATTCTACAGACCAGAAAATTACACCACAGGAAGGAATTTCTTTTCAGATTAATTAGGAGGCTCACATCCCACACATGCAGAGTGAACAGAATTTTTTTTTAGCATAGACAACTTGAAAGACATGAAAGGTGGGTTTGCTACAAAGCATCATTATAATATGGCAGGTTGTTTTCAGGGTGAGGACAATAATTTACAGCAATTTTGCATTGCTGTAAAGTAATATAGTAACAGTTTTCTTATGTTAGGTGTTAAACTTCATGTAATTTTTCATATGTATTTTCACTAAGTTTGAAAGGGCAGAGAGGAAAATACAGAAATGGGTCCAGCTTTGAAGCAGATTCCTGAGAGCTGAGATTTTTTGTTCTATATCTACCATATAAAAAAGTTGAATTTGGGTTTGCTTTTTTTGTTTGTCAAAGACTATGCAAATTCACACAGAATACTGACATTTCATTGGGTATCTTTTTTTTCTTTTTTAAATCCTCTGAGTGACAGTAATGTTGGCTGAGTGCTCAGAGTAGCTCAAAAGAATGTTTTATATCTGATGCTAAATTCAGGCCTAGTTCTGGACTTTTGAGTGTTGTCACTGACAAAAAACCCTCCAAAACCAAAAAACCAAACCAACCAAACAGAATGATCAAGAAGCCCCCCAAACTCATTTGGACTGGAAAAGCAAGGATGACTGTATGCAAACACTCTTTCATCCCTCCCTACTCCTCTTTTTTGCTATTCACAGCAGTGTGCCTTATCAACATAGCCTGTGAGGAGCTACCCAGGCTCAGCAGGATAAGGCTACTTCTCTATTTCTAGGTGACCTGGATCTAAGATAGAGATACCTTCTCAGTAAGACCTTGCTCTTTTAAACCCATTATCATGCTATTATCATGGGAAGGGTTTTCACATTTCTATTTCTAGATAAACTGCAATACATACTCTTAAGTCTCTTTCCCTTTGCACTCTTAGATCATTTTCTACCAGTGCCGAATCCAGTACAAACTCATTACTGTTATGCTGATAGGACACTGAAGGCTGCTTACTTCAGTGGAAAGTGCCTGTAGACACCACTTGAACTGTAGACTACACTTTCATGGCTTAAGGACTCAGTGGTTTCTTGGCCTTTATCTATCTTCCTTGTTTTCTAGTGCATGACTGTGGAATTCATGGTCACAAGCACTTCACCCTGCATTGTTTCTAGAGAGTTAGTTCGTGAGTGATGAATAAATTAAACAGATACTTAAGTGATAAGAAAGAAGTAAGCAGTCCTGTTTACAACCCTCATTTCTTCTATAAACTGTAAGAAGTTAATCAGTCATTTAAGAAGTTCAAGGTGAAGTTGAAAGTTAACCTGTTAATGCTGTTTTCCATTATATCAAAACTTTTTTCTCTGTTACTGAACAGACAAAAAGTTGGAAAGCAGCCAGGAGTTTAAGGAGTGTTTAAATATAAAGCTGGAAAAGGGAAAACATTTTGCTACAGGCCTTTGTTGAACCATTTCCCCCAAAGTCCACAGATACAGTAACTGATTACATGACATATTGCTGTCTCTGTTAAAGTGGACACTGTGCCAGTAACGTGCAATATTTCTTTTACTACTGATATTATCTTTTTTAATGTCCAGTGCCAGTTCTTAAACACAGTTGATGCCTCTGCAGCAGAGCAGGAATGTTTACACAGGTAAGCTGTAGCTTTCAGTTTGTGAATTCTTCTTCAGCCTATGTCAATTGTTGTAAGCTTTTAATTGGATGAGTTCCCAATGCTGATACAGATCTGGCTGCTGACATATATTTCCCTCATGAAGACAAATACAGCTAGAGCAAACACTTAGCTAAACTGAATTAGTTGTGGAGAAAATTATGGTATAAAAAAAAAAAGAACTAAGTGCAAATCAGTCCCAATGTTATCTAAATAAGAGAAAAGAGAGTTCTGCAAAGAAGCTACCTAAGGTAACATGGAGACAATGATGTATGAGATAAATAATCAGTTATGCTGAGGAAATTCTATGCAGAGTGGGTGAACCATGCAAATTGACCCTCAGCACTGCCAGGAAGTTATGGGAGGCCTACACAACCAGGAGAAGTTGGACAAAGAAGTTGTCCAACTTAGAAGTTACAAAGACAGAATCAGTGACTCAAGACTTTTGGAGAACTCAAAGAAGTGAAAACAGTGTGTAAAAAAAATCAAACACCCAGAGACATCTCTGCTAAATTCAGTCAGGCAAGGCACCAGCTGTATGGTAATGTGACTGGTCCTATTACACAAACACAAAAAGAGTTCCTGAGAACCGGCAGTGAAGTACGAGATGGTGCTGAAAGAAGGAAGGGTACATTCCAGATGAGCACCAAGTTCCGATGTCTCTGCCAGATGCATGCAACCTAGAAGCCAAGCAAGCAGGGTAGCAGGCATAGGCTGAAGAGGCACCACATAGAGAGGAATTTCAAGGAGCAGTGAAATCACGGGAAGTGGGAAAGTTGAGGAAAAAGACAATTCCTAGTTTACCATAACAAAAGGAGAACATCATGTTTCAACATTATATTGGTATGCAGCAGTTACAATTGGAGATGTTTGCTGTTCAACTCTTTAATCATGAAGTGTTGGGTAACATAAACAGAGAAGGAAAACTCAGTTCAATGTTTATCCCAAATTTATTGCTCTTTATTGAGCACTGCAGCCACAATACTAATATAATTATATTCGTGTTATGTAGTGTAGTATATTATAATGCCACTATTAATAGTACATTCTTTTATATTCCCATTACTGTAAATATTTCAGGTCAGGGTCAATGGGATCCTTAGTAATCTGCTCTAATTGAATATGTACCAGCTCAATGCAGAGAATTTGGACTATGTAGTCTTTAAAAGGACCCTTTAAACTCAAATGATTACATGATTCTATGATATTGATGTAGAAGAGAAAAAAAAATTTAATATCCTTATCACTAGGAGAATTGCTTTGCAAATATATGGATACAGCAGGTAATTAAATTCAGGGTTTACACTAAATTTATACAATCTAGGTGTACATGTGTTTAGGAAAATACTTAACTATATATAGTTACATATTATATGTATGTATGTACTTAATACCTATGCAGGTACAAGCTATGCTTTATTACATTTTAAAGCATTTTCTGTTTGTTTAAAACTGCTCACTCATGCATTATTTAGATGAGTACTTCTTGAATATTTTCTAAGAATGTGTGGGATCTTGAACAACTGATTTAAATCAGTGTTTGGTATGAAGATGAAAACACACAGGATTAACTTTTTTTCCTCATCATGTTTCTCAACTGGGCATTAAAGATAAGAGATGAATTTGAAAATGCTACTTTAGGATGATAGAGCATTATGTTCCTTATTTTATGCTGTTGACACTAGCAAACTTATTTGGATTAAAGCCATTTGCTGTCACTAAGTGCATTGTTGCTGCTGGCATTCAACCTAGACTTCCAGTAAGTGGCAAAAAGCCAAAATGGCTTTGTATACATAAAAATATGAAATGAAAAGAGCTAAAATGCAGTGAAGTTAGAATGATAGGACAAATCATGTATTTGATCAGTGCTGAAAGCTGGGGTGAGATTCAAAGCCATCGTGCTTTGCTGAGAACTTCCAGACAGTTAGATTAAGTGATAGGCTCAATGAAGAGATCATGGTTTTTATAGAACGAACTGATCAAACCCATCCTATATTGGAATGAGTTTATGCTAGAGTATACTGATAGCATTACTGGAAGCTGTAGTGTTAGATAAGAACAAGCTCCAGGGTGCTGTGGTTAGAAGAGTTCAGTGCTTTGAATGATGATAGAAGTGAAAAGATTGTAACACAGATAAAGAAGAAAGAAGGCTGGGAAAGACGGAAGTAGCAGAAATATTGTGATCTAAGTGCTAAAGACACATGCAAATACTGAAGAAAAACACCACAATGCTGAAAATTAGTTTGTCATATAAGTGGACTCAGCCTTGAGAAACCCTGTATAAGTGCCCTGAGTGCATCCACATCCACCCTTCCCAGAGGTTTGGGGCTTAAGGCAAGCTTACAAATGGTGCAGCTGATGGTGCACATCTCCTTCCTGCTGGAGATGTGGGAAGAGACTCCCAGCCAGCACGGTGCTGAGGAAAAGCCAAGGCAGGTGTCCCTCTCTGCCCTGTGGGATCTGCTTTCGAGCTTGGTCTTTGACTGAGCTACAGTGCCTGGTGCCTGACCTTGGACCCTAGCGATCACTGGGCTGTGTCTGACACTGGGTGCTGTCGCTCCTGGGGCTGTCCCATCCCTGGATGAGAGCCTGCCCTGCCACCCTCGTGGGAGCCCCCTCTGCCCTCTGGCCAGCTCAGGCCACCATGAGCTCCAGTGCTGTGGGCCCTGCTGACCGTTCCTGTCTGAGAGCAGCATGCCTGCCCCGAGGCTCTCCACAGTGCTTGCTCTCTGCACAGCCCTGAGCCCCAGCTCAGCCCCAGGTCTTGACTTCCTCAGTGGCCTCTGAACACCTCTACCCAGCCCAGAAACTAACCCAGGGCAGCTCCAGTTCCTCTCATGCCCCTGGAGCTCTTCAGGAACAGTCTGCCCCAAGTCTAACCCTTGCCCCACTGCCTGACCTGGACCTGTCAATATATATTGACACTCCAGCAATATCAACCCAGGATCGCTGGCCACTGGGAATGGATATGCATCACCCACCCCGCAACAAGCCAGGGACATGCATGGAAATATTTCCATGGGGACCCCCAGCATGGCCTGAGACCCATCAGACATTGCCCAGGATCCCCTACCCTACCCTCATGACCAAGGCACCTCACACCGCATGTGTATGACCTCAGGTCTGTGCAAAGTGTGAGAACACTTTTGAGTCAGCAGTGAGTCCAGGTGGCCAAGAAGGCCAAAATAATCCTGGCCTGCATCAAAATTAGTGTGGCTAGAAGGATTAAGGAAATGATTGTCCCTCTGTACTTGGCACTGGTGAGTCCCCACCTCAGAGACTCCTCAATTCAGGAAGGACATTGATGTTGCAGTGTGGTCTGATTTAGTCAGGTTGCTTTTATTAATGTTAGTTAGCCTTTATGCTCCCCCATTTGTCCTCTTACAGTTGGTTTGATCCAAGTTGTTTACCCCAAAATTCCTGCCACTTAGCTCCGCTGTTATCTGTCAATCTTCTCACCTTTCCCTGTTTTCTCCTTATTTGGTTCCATCAGAGTTGGTTGATACTCTTTCAGTTGTCAGTCCTATGACCACCCCCCATTTTGTCCAGAAAGTTCTGTATCAATCACTCCAGTTTAGCTTTTCTATTTGTCCCCTGACCTTGTACCTACCCCTGTTACATTATCATAGGTTGTTGTGTCCCTCTCTGGTTTATCCCCACTGGGCAAGACAGGTTTGCACCCCTGTCCGCCCACCCCCTATTTAAGTTGCTGTAATCTTTGATTTCTTTGGCGTTTGTCACTGCACCCACCCGGAGGGCACCTTTCTTGCCGTACCTGGGGAAATAAAGGACTCTTTGGGCTGGCATACGAGTGTCCTCTCTCATCCCTTCACCTCCTCTCGGCGTGCAGAGTTGCCCCAGCTGCAGCAGGAGCAGCAGCAGCACCATGGGGGCAGAGGATTCTCCCGAGGTGCCGCTCTCGGGGCGGCCCCGCGGGCTCAGGCGGGCAGAGCCGGCCGGGCCCGGCCACCGCCCGGGCCGGGGCAGGTAAACGGCGCACATTGAGGTGCTGGAGCAGGTCCAGAGAAGGGCAATGGAGCTGGTGAAGGCTCTAGAAAGTTATAAGAAGTGTAGCTGAGGAACTTGGGGATGTTTAGCCTGAAGACAAGAGGTAACCTTATCCCTCTCCATAGCTACCTAAAAGGAGGTTGTGGACAGGTGGCAATTGGCTTCTTCTCCCAGACAGCTGGGGGAATTTTAAGAGAAAATGGGCCAGGAAAGGTCCAGGTTAGACATCAGAAAGAACTTCTTATCTGAAAGGTAGTCAAGCATTGCAGTGGGATGCCCAGGAAGCTGGTCGAGTCACTGTCCCTGCAGCTATTCAAGAATTACCAGACATGGCATTTAGTGTCATGAGCTAGTTGACAAATGTGGTGGTCAGTCAAGTCTTGATGATTTTTGAGGTATTTTCCAACCTTACTGATTCTATGAGTCGACAACATCCCTTATTGAGGAGCCCATGCCCAGGGCTCATCCCTTCCCATGGGAGCTGCTCTGAAGAAAAATCTTTTGTGCTGTATCTTTAGAAGGACCACAGATCCCACTGTGGTGCAGTCCAGCCTGCACCTGCCTGTGGGCCCTGCTGATCCTGACCTGGGTCTGCACCCAATGCCTGAGCCTGGCCACAACCTATCCCCATCCCTAGGGAGGTGACCGATGCCCAGGACTGGAGCTGTCCTGGTGGCCCTGGTGGGGTTGGATGGGTCCTGGAAGCCAGGTCCTGCCCTGACACAAGGGAGCCATGCCCTGGGGATAAAGCCATGCCTTTATCCAAATGTCAGGGCATTAAGGGCAGAAACCATGGTAGAACTGAGAATCACAAATCCTGTCTGTGCATAGTTCATGTTATCTGATTGTATTAGTAGTTTTGAATGAGTGTATTTAAAAGTACATGCAAATAACCCTTTCTGGGTACTGTGCCATGTTATTGAGTACAGACAGAGAGAAAACAGCTTGACATGAAGAATAGACCTGAAAGGATGTAGATGATGATATAGATGATGATGATATAGATGATATAGATTTTGAAGATAAGGTCCAAATGTGACAAAGTAATCCAAACTGCCTAGAATATTGTGACATAAAGTAAAAATATTATGAAAATTAATAATTAAAAGGAGCTGCTGAATTACTTTCCTAATGCTATGTTTTGTATGCCAGAAAAGGTTTGGTGCCTTCCCAGTATTTCATCTGATAATACAGCTATTTAAAATTGCAACACATAATCATGTTGCAAAACTCCTTACACATTTCTTTAGCCTATGTCATAAGGACTGTGGAAGACACAGCTCTCTTTGCCTCTACTAGCCTGCCATGGTACCAGCCCTTTGGGAGGCTATCATTTCACATGAGATTTAGGCAAGAAGGAAAAATTGTTGTTGCTCTCCTGCAGCAGATTCATCTCCCCTCCTCCTTCAAGAAGGTGCTTCCACCATACTGGTGTGGTGGGGAAGAGACCCCTCTGCTTAATTATTACATTTTTTGGTTATCTGCCAGTGTGCAGTCCTCAAGACTTTTGCTACTCTGCTAGTCATTCTTTCCATAAAGGCAATAGAAATGCATCTGCTTGTAAACACACATATGTACACCTCCTTCTGTCTTAAACAACTGAGGTACTGAACATACTATGCAAGTTCCTGTGAGCAGTGCCAAGCTGTCCTGCTCACATAAGCACTTCAGCGCCAACAAAGACTAGGTGATATCCCTTAAAGCTGATGCACGAAACACAGGACTATGTCTACGCACCCAGGCAGCAATTCCTGTGACCTCCTCATGTTTTGAAAATAGAATTTAGTAGAATTCAGCAGTTTCGTGTCACAGGGAAATTATCTTCAATAAGGCCATTAACATATTTTATTGTCACCAATGGCATCCCAAATCCAGGACATGTCACACATACCTCTTCCAAGGCCTAACAATGGGATTGATATAGGTTATTCCTGCAATATCTTTGTATTGCTTCTGGGAACAGTGCAAAGTGCTTCATTCTTGCTCTAGGTGTGTTTCCCTCAGATCATTTCCTCTAGAGTAGCAAAAGGCTCTATCTTCTACTTTTCCTTCTTGACTCCTAACAATACTGCTTATCCTCTCAGAAAGCCTAAACCTGGTTTTTCCTACACGATATATGGATTAGCTTTCAGGTCTGGCTGGTCTTCAGCCTTCCCTTCAATTGGAAACTTTCTGAAATATTCAAGAAAACCTTTACCTCTTCTGTTTTCAGGTAGGAATACATGTTAGACTAAGGTGGGATTGAGTGCAGAGGATACTGTTCTCAGTGTTGTGTCAAACTGAAAGAGAGCCCAGGTTTGTGAAACTGGAGAAGGACAGTGTTGTTCTGAAAGTGTTTCTGAATGTTTTAGCCAGTTAAGACAATACCATCCTGTTTTTCAAGAGTAATAAGGTGATTAGAGAGATCTATCTCACACTTCCAAATGGACTAGGTAGAAAGCACATGTGAGAAGCAAAAGGTGGGGCATAGCTCTTTGTTTGCTGGTGTTTTCCTAGCTTACCACCCAGATAGACTTAGGTCCAGCAGCTACAACCCTTTTCTTAAATCCAGCCCTTACTGCTGATTGCAAACATGCCCAGGCAATCCATCAGCCATGGCACACACCTGACTGAGAGCTGCTAACAACATTAATGTCTTCCAAAATTATCAGGAGCTGATAAAGCATGATTACAGCCTGCCACAGGCTAAGTCTGGTTTCATCTGTCTTGTAAAAGCCAGCAGATGAATGCAGCTTCAGGGTAGGCAGGAAGCTGTCCAGTAGGATCTGAGCCCTTCTCAGCTCTCTGTTCATAGCAGGGCAAGCACTGAAGGGGAGGGGAATTAATCACAATCTGCCTCTCATGTAGATTACTAACTCTTGATATTGCACTGCCTTAAGGGGAGAAGGAACCTTTAACACATTTCCATCTTTCTGTATGTCACAACATGGGTTAGATTTCAACAATTTCACCTTCTTAGTATGACTGAAGTCTATCTTTGGAGAAGGCATTTGCTTCTGATTTAAAGAATGAAGATGAAGCCAGGAATGTGTTTCTGAGTTTTGTTCCAAGGGTAAAATTTGCTCAATATCCTAAATTGTTTTCATCATGCAGTGTCTCTTCTTTTGTTTTATTAAACAATCTTTTAATAATGGCTACTCTGGAAATGAATCAGGTTGGATGAGATAATTTTTTGAGATCCCTTTCATCCTGGGGTGTCACATGAAATAATTTATTACTGGAGTCAGTGTATGACCTCAATTATGGTTTTCATAATCTAAATGTTTAAAGTTCTTTCAGTCTCTTGCATTAAATATTTTCTTGAACTTTTAGATACTTTCTGGGGCTTTTTTTCCAGCATGTTTCAACATTCTTGTACAATTATGGGGATCAAAAAGGAAAGTTATAGTCGGTATTGCCTGTTCCAATGCCAGGTTTGTTTTTTCTTTTAATTTAAAATAATCTATTAACTTTATTTTCCAGAGTATGTTGGAAACCAATGCATTCCACAGTGCGTTGGAAACTCATATGCACTTATGACTCTTGAGAACTTTTTGAAAGCATTATTTTCCAGAACTGGTAATTGAGTAATCTCCATATGTTATTTTTTTACAGTTTACTCTATCAAAAGAAAGTAACATTTGATGCCCCTGTGTCAAAGTAAGGCTTGCTCATTTACTGTCCCCAATGAAAAAGAATAACATATATAAAAACAATAAAGAAGTCTGGATAAAAGTAATATTTTTTTTGAAATTAAAAAATGAAGTCATCTTAGACAATTAGCTCTTGCATATGAACAAGTGCTTCAGCAGAGTAAAATTACTCCATCTGGAAAACAAGTAGTTCAATGACCTTCCAATAGTAAAACATATTCCTACTAAAGATTTTAAATCCTGGCATTATGACAGAGGTAACTTTTTTGATTTACTGACCAACCTTTCCCATTCTGGGCTCTGCTTAATTCCACACAAACAGCCAAATGTCTTGCACAGTGCTTGGAAAGCAAACCATTGGTTTATTCTTAGAGATTATGATGGACAATACACAATTGACCTACTTAATTTTGTGTTGCTATCTACTTCGGCAACCAGAGCAAATTAAGTGTTCTCTTGTAAACAGTGGCTTCCATGCTTCTCTAGCTGTACTTAATCATGTCCCAGCAATGTTTGCATATTTGTCTGAGATGGTCTCAGGCTGAAAAGCCAAACTCCAGAATACTTGAGGACAAGAACTAAGGCAATTACTCCTGCAATTTCATTACAGATGTGGCGATGTCTGAGGAAAAATTTTGTTATAGCAGTGTGGGTTCTGCAGGTTCAGAGAATAAAAGAATTTCATTAGCAGAGTGATGGTATTTACACGTGATTACATATTGTGCTAAAGTTTGTAATTTGTTGTTATTATTTCATTTGGCTTGGGGATGGAAGGATGGGAGTAGGAATGGAAAAAGAACATCACTGGGAAGCTTTAGCTGGTGTAATTGCGTACTGATAGTTATATTGCTCAGAGGCTGAATTTTGGCAAGAATGAACATTTGTACTCCCATGTGAAGCTGCTTCTCAAAGGTCCACAGGCAGAGTGCAAGTGAGAAGGTTATGCCTTCTCCCATTTGGTCCTTGGCCCTGAGCTGAGAGAATTGTCCTTTTCCTCTCCCTCTCCCCAGGTCTTTCCTCCTGAAACACAAGCTGATGGCAGGACAAGAAAGGGAAAGGAAAAGGAAAGGAAGGGAGGGAAGGAGAGGGGAAGATACGGGAAAGGATTACTGCAATCAGTCATGCTTACTGGATAGCATTGATCCATTTCTCAATATGAATGTGTTCTATGGGACAAAGTTTAGGGCTGAAACCCATGTTAAACACACAGTAGGAATAACAGCTTCTCTCTTATGTCCCAAAAGCATATTACCTGCATTTGCTGTTCCAGGACATCCTGAAACAATGATTCTCACCTTGGGTGACTGGGCTGACCAGTGCTACAGTTGTTAGTCTGATGGAGCAGCATCATGGGGAAGAGCTTTGTAAACATTCATATTGTCTGGGTCAACATCACCTCCTTCTCTGAACCATTTTTGATTCATCCTGCATGCATAAATTGTCTTTTGTCTCTGTTTAGTACTGAGTTCTTTATTCACAGCCAAGTGATAATTCAATCTGGAAGTTTTTAATTTTTCAGGAAGAACTATTAAATAATGTCTAAGAGCAATTATATACAGATGTAAGGCAAAATAAGACTGTTGACATGGCTTCGGTGAACACAGGAAACAACAGCAAACCAATTTTCATTTGGGCTGGCAACTATAATCTTTCTGAAAGCTCTGTATCCCTTTGGCCCTGCCAAACTTGTTAGCTTTTCTTTACTTTTTGGAAGGGACCAAGGGACCTTCTGCAGCAGGTATTTTACAGCTCTCTGAATGATGTTGTATCAAAGCCTCTACCATGTTACACATATATTGCAGATGTTCCAGTGTTTAACCTGGTGCTTTTCAACAGATTCACACTGGGCTCAGAAAGTAGGGGAATTTGTTTAGACAGCTAGATATTAGTAAAATCTCTTGTTTCCTATGAATAGCATGTACAGTTCAGCAGTGGTGAATAGCATGACCTTTGGGGGAAAAAAACACATTGAATTACCATTCTGTCCTTGTTCCATTCTGAAAGAATCCATCATGCTGATTCTTACAAGAAAATACATTTATTGACAGGTATATACGCATTGTCTGACTCCTGGCTGATGATTTATAATCTCCTTAAATCAGTGGTTTATTTGGGATTTGATGGAACCAAGGGTGTTATGTTTACTGAGAAGGGCAATCATGAGAGAAGAATAGCAACTGAAGTGCCACCTCCTCACTTGTGGAAACTTACAGAATCTCATTCAGGGAAAAGAGACAAAACACATCTTGAAGTGCCAAATTCTTTGTCTACCCACCACTCACAGCTGCACATACTGCACAAATCTCCACCCCAAAGCCCAGCTCCAAGAGCAAAGCCTCATTTGGCCAGAGCTGTACTGAGGCATGTGGAACTGCCCTTGGAATTAACACCTTACACAAAGCTGATGTTACTCACCTGCTTTATTTCCCTTTCATATTTTCTATCCACTTCAGGTGATTGAATATTATCACTCCTTTCCAAACACAGGTGAACTGAAAGTCATGCTTGAAAAAATATATTTTTATCTCTTTTAAATGAAAACATGGCCTTTGCATTTTTGCCATTGAGTAGTTCTCTGTGATAAAATTAAGGTAAGGATGTGACTATGCAAACAAGCAATGAAAGAGAAAGTAAAAGTAAAATTTATTTTAGGGGATATATACTGCTCTAGAGAAATAAAATATGAAAGTAGTTCCTACCACTAATGTGATAAATATATAATTACTGTGATTCATGTATCATTAATGTGATTATCATATCACTAATATGATAAGATTGAAAGAAATGAGGAAGGAAAATGTGCGTAGACAAGAAACCATCTAGGTCTAAGTGCCTCAAAAGATGACCTGCTTGGGTAACATGGGTAAAGACCACCTAAGTTGATTTTGCAGAGGAGCAAAAAACTTGGAAATTGTATTTAAAAGATAAATAGTTCTGATAATTTGGAATCACTGTGATGGAATCCGAAAAGACACAATTCTTTGGCAACAAATTCCTTTGTGATTTCTGACTGGTCTTGAAGAGCCTCTTTTCCTCCCTGTCTCTCTTGTTGATCATGTCATGCCAGCTTTTCCTGTTTCTTGACCAGTCCTTCACTACATGTCCATTCTGTAATATAAAACTTTGGCAGACATTTGTGGATGTAATTGCAAAATATTAGCTACCTGAGCTGCTTTACTTCATTTGCTCATAAACTTTCCAGATATGTATTGAAAACTTACTTCTTAATGCTTCCTTAGTTGCAATAGAGCATATAACTGTTGACTGAGAGAAATGACAGGTTCTTCTCCAAATTGTAATTTAAGCATCAGGAACTAATGTAATTATAAACTTAGTTTTGAAATGTGTGCTCTGTGGTACTCTGGTTCTGGAATTAAACTTCAAAATAAGTTGTCACAAGATGATTCAATTTAATAGAGAGGGACAAATTCAGGTACTTTTGATAAAAGTGGTGATAAATTCATAGGACTTATGCATAACTGCATAAAGTTCAAGAACTTGAATTCAGAAGTCTGTAACCTGCAGATATACAAAATGGAAGAAACAGCTTCAAACCTACTGCATGAATAGAAAAAGGTGAGTTACATAGACTATTTTAGCCTGCTAAATTATTTCTCTGTAGTTCAGAATGCAGCAGGACAACATTAGGAATGCCTGAATTCAAAATGACTCAAAGCTCACAGAGTTTCTCAAAGTAAAAAACAAAAGCATTGAGATGTACAAAGTCAGAGAGGACAGAGAAAGAAAGTGAGGCTCCACTTGTATGGAAAGAAGGAGGTACATGCAAAATAATAGGCTGGTATGAATCCAAAATGAAGGGTTGGATCTAATAGGGGACATGTGCAAGAGCCAGCACCCAGTCAGGAATGTCCTTGCAGTTGTTTTTTATGCATTGATTGAGGAGATACAAGCACTCCAATTGAGATTTGTAGCACTGGAAGAGTTAAGGCATCTCTGGGATTTAACAGAGAGTACCAAAGGGTGGTCACAAATGCTGTTTGTTTCCTGGATTTAAGCACTTTTTTAAGGACTACAGGAAGTGCCCCAGTGAGACCTGGGTCCATTCTATGCTTTGTGCATATATCATTTATTGGGATGCAGATCACAGGCTCATGGCTTCCTTAGTAAAGGTAGGGAGGAGGAATACATGGAAAAAGGCTTCAAAAAATCATCTCTGAAAAAATTTATGTTAACTAAAACAGTTGACAAGGAAGTGGAAGACACATTCCTTGACAAATGTAAATCCAAGACTCCAGCTGCTAGGTAAATGCTGCAGACTATGTGATCACTGGATTTTGGAGCAAGTGGAATGAAGAAACAATTCAGCCTCTGCCTTAGACAGCCACAGAGCTGCTAATGCAAAATTCATGATTTCAGGAAAGACATCAGACCTGACCCCAGCAAGTAAAGGACTCAGATGGACTTAACATCATCTCATCTTTCAGATCTTGTGTATTTTATGCTAGCCAGCATAACAGGAGAAAAAAGATTAATTCATTGTGGTGTGAGGAACCATCTAAATACTGGTTAATATAGAGAGTCTGCTTGTATTTTCTTTATCCCTCAAAATCAGTAAAGCAGATAAGCTTCCATCTGGTTTCTTCTCCCCTCATTATTGATATCAGCACTTTCTAGGACATTCCTTCTGCAGTTTGCAAAATTTTTTGAGATTCTTCAGGGCAATATTAAAGTAAAGATGACACAACATCTTTATAATTTCCACATGAGTGAGGAAATTAATACCTCCTGCTATACACTTCAGAAGCAATCTGTGCAGGGTACACTTTCTGGATGCAGATTTGGACTCTTTCTCTTCTGGCAATGCTTCAGTTCCTCTGTAACCTTCAGGTTCCAAAAGGTGCCTGCAGTGTGACCACGATTCTTGAACTTCTTTCTGTCAAGGTCTTGAGGGACTCATTGTCACTGGGCCAGTTTTACAAATTAAAAATTCCTGCATCTCTAATGAATGGTTCATCTGCAAAATCTTTTAATCTAATTTACAAATGTTCAAAGTAACAGAAGTCCCATTCTTTGAGGCAAAAAAAGGAACAGGTCTACCAACCATCTGTTTCCTGATTAGTTTGAATGGGAGCAGAGCATTTACCTTCCTTAGTCTTAAAACTTTTGACTACCTCAGGATTCAAATGGAGAAAAACCAACACATTTTCTAAGACATCTGACTTGTAATGTATTTATAAATTCAGACTTGGGGTCAAGAACATGACATCTACTTTAAAATCTCTATCTCCTGCTTTCCATGCAGCTTCAAATTGATGGAGTACTTCAAGTATGATGGGCAGTAGTGCCACTTCCTATTGAAAATGAATTTTGTTAAATAATATCTTTAAAAGCCCAATTCTTCTTTAAAACTCTGTAATTATGATTTTGTTGAAAAATCTCTAATGGACTCAGTTCATGTATGCCACAGATTGAGCCCATGGAGGAAAATATAATAGTACTTGTTTATTACATCTCATAAAATGTCCTGTTGTCACTCATGAGGATAGGTACTAAGATGCTAATCCTAAAATCCAAACTAATTTTTTTTGGCAGTTTTTATTGCTGTGATATCAAGTGGCTTGGCTTAATGTTCAAGTATCATCACTCATCAGTCACTACTCATATTTGCAAAACCCACAGACTTAGTCATGCAAACATTTATACTGTATCACCTAAATTAATGTAGGGCCTAGGCACCTACATATGCCTGCCAGTGTCAAATCTAGGGGTCATTATTCTATTATAGCACTTCTGGCAATGCCTTCAAGCCCAAGACTCCATAGAAACAAATGCAACAGGAAGAGTTAACCTTATTATAAACATTTTAATGTCACAAGCTTTAGCAGATGAAGTAAAACACAAAATGATGGAGTTCATGAAGAAGAGCTGAGCAATGACCTCATGCTGCTCACCAGCCTGTTGGTATGTGTTAGCTGCTGCTTTTAGGCTGATGTCACCTCTAATGCAACAACTAAAACCACATTCTTGGGTATGTGCTTGCCTAGACATTGTCTCTCTTCCCCTAATTTTTATACAGCAGCAGGAGGGTCAGCATAGGCATCACAGTAGGCACCAGAACTGTCTAAGGCTGTTACACAGGAACGCATGAGAGAGAAATGTCAAATATTACCCATTCTTCATGGGTCTTTTCTGTCTCTTCCCACCCACCCCATTGCCCAGCCTGCATCTCAAAGCATGGCTCTGCATTCATCTGCTCCAAAAACTGCAGTGACAACAGGCTTCAGAGGGACAAGATGGCATAAGTTGATGGATTTGCAAGCTGTCTTCCTCCTATCTTGTTTCTGGCTAGACTGGACACACAAAAAGGAAACACCATTCAGTGTATTTTATGTCACCTAGATATCCTCAAATTGTGTCCCTGTCACTGCTTAGTTTGCTAGTACAGAAGTTGTCCTATTGAAGACATCCCCAGGAGAGCAGCATTAGCAAACAAAGCTTTCAGTATTGGCTGGACATCCTGCTTCTCCTCTGCAGAGATGCAGCCACCTCCACAGTCTAGCCTGCTTGCTCTGGAGGAGGGAAAAATACTTTCCAGGACATTCAGAAATGCATGCAGCCTGCCAGAGCAGGCGATGTGGAATGGCACTGCCTCTGACAGAAAACAAACTTTGCTCTCCCGTGTCTGAGAAAAAAAGTCTTCATGGGTTTCTCCTGGAAGAATACCAGAGGATGGTTTTGCAGAGGGCTGTGCCTGCAAACAGACTGTGAGCTCCTTCTACAATGAGGGTGAAAACCAGAAACAGGACTTGAGGTGCTGCAGGGAGCCTAAAGAGCTTGTTCTGTCCTTAGGGCTTTCTCATTAGATAGTTATGTGTTGTTCTAACCACACTAACTGGCTGAGCTGCTTGGACTGAATTGCTAAAAGGCAAAATACACATTTATTTCAGGAGTTTTCTGAGAAATATATACCCAGCAAAGTTTAATCTGATGTTGTGAAGCTTTTCAGACCTCTGGCATTCAAGGCCAACCATCCAGTCCCAAATTTCTGAGTTTTCTATGGTTGTCTGACAGCAAGAGTCCTTATGTTAAGCTGCTTTGGGAAGACTACAGGGAGTGCAGGATTGACATTCTTTGGGTGCTGGTTGTAAGGGTCTAAATTTGCCCAAGGTCTTTGTGAGGAAAATGAAAATTATTTGTCCTGGGTATCAGCAATGGTAACTGGCTTTTGTTGGGTAGCAAACATGTTTTTTAGATTGGTTGTACTGACCAAAATATTCCCTTCTCCTGACTTCACCTGTGTCAGCCAAAGAGATGCACCCTGTGCTCTCCTGCAGCTCTTCCGAATCTGGAGCAACCAAAAAGAGGGTGGCATCCATGCATTCTGACAAAAGCCAGAGACAAGCACAAGGCTCACGGTGGGATAAGGTGGGGTGGCAGAAAGGTCCTACCCCATGCCAGCATTTGGGCAGGCTGGGCCTGCGGGAATGGGTTCAGTGACCCAAGCAGGGCTGCCAGGTATATCCCAGTAAAACCTCTGGGGAACAGTATGGAAAGTTGTTAGCCTAGAGGTTTAGTTGTTGATTTTTACTTCCTGTTTTGCTATTAGACCCTAGTGGATAAAGGCATAAGGCAGGAGGGTGGCATGATCAATGGGTGCATATGGAGCATAAGGGGAATATGAAGTACAGGCACCATGTGGGAGGGATGGGAGCATGGTACAGGTTTTATGCTCTAGTTTTGGGTTCTGCCCCTGTGAGAGCTCTGCAGCATACATAGTGCTCTCCCAGGGAACTGAACAGTGTTTCCTTTTTAGAAATGGCTGTTGGAGGTGTTATTGGTGCCTTTCCTCACTCCTACTATGGTTAAAGCACTTGTGCATGAAGTGTGTTATTTATTGTTCATGATTGTACAGCTAAGGAGGAACTGTACTTTTTAAACATTTTCCCATGGATGTGGTGATACCCATTAAAATTGGGCAGTTGTTAATAAAGTTCTGCATAAAAAGAGGTAATAAAAAGGGCATGAATAAGTTGTTTCTTATTTCTTTGCAATTTTCAAAAAAAAAACCATTCACATTGAAATATTTTAGGGCTTGTGTGGCATTTTTTGTTTCTTCCTGTGTTATTTCATATGGCAGATCTATTTCTGAGCAGGAAAAGAGACCAATTGCATGGAGACAGCGTATGTCTCTTTAGGAAAGTGTCTGTGTCTCTCTGTGTAAGAATATGACCAGTGCATGCTTTTGATTGCATTCTCTGGCTAACATAGAAATGCATCTATGTAGCCAGAAAAATCTGCTTATAATAAAAATGAAAAGGTTAATTATTCTAGTGCCTGTGCAGATGTTATTGATAATGCCTTTCATGTGAAAGAACATGAACAAAGTAGACCTCTGACATTCAAAGAGACAAAAGAAAGGAAAAAGCCTAATACTGTGCCAAATTTTAAAAAGAGAAATTCTTCAGGGAAAGAAAAATAAAATGTTTGAGAGTGTAGAATAAAAAAAGCAAATATTAAAAAGTATGAAAACAATCTTGTCATTACCACATTCATTAGAAAAAATCTATTCTGACTATCCTTTGCAAAATATCAAATCTTCAAATCCCAGCAAAAAACAGGGCACATAAATTGCATCAGGAGGGTTGACTTACATTATATATTGCTTCAGTTAAGTCTTCAGATACTTGCATCCTCAGCCTATAGAGGAACTCTAGAAGAGAATGCTCTTTTATAGGAGCAGAGGAGTAGGAAATTTAAAGCAGATCATGGCTAAACCCAATAATAAATATAATATCCTGGTTTTGAAAAACTGTCATCTGTTTGACATTTTATCTTCTGACTCCTCCATGGTTGTTCTGGTTTGTGGTGCTGCTTGGGGCAGCAACTTGTAGCAGGTTTTGTATGAGGAGTGAACTTGGCAAGAGGTAGTGGTCATGGGAGGGATGGAGGGAGGGAGGGAGGGAGGGAGGGAGGAAGGAAGGAAGGAAGGAAGGAAGGAAGGAAGGAAGGAAGGAAGGAAGGAAGGAAGGAAGGAAGGAAGGAAGGAAGGAAGGAAGGAAGGAAGGAAGGAAAAAATTCCTCAGATTGTGGTTTTCTTGAAATATGAGGCAAAATGTTCAGTAGTTTTTTATGGAAAAAAGTAATTCTGGCAAGAGAATTCATTCTAGATTCATAGTATTCTGTAAAAAAATCCAAATTGAGAATAACAGCCAAAGACAAGAGAAATATTAAATTTTTCTGCCACAGAAAAATGTTGGTTCTTCAATTTGAAATCCCTTGTTCAATCTAGAATTTCTTTTAAGATTAAAAATGTAAAGTGTTCAGATTTACTGGCTTAATAAAAAGCTTTCTTCAACCTGAAATTACCTCTTTTATGAAATTGCCATCAAATAATAGTAAAAAAGTATCATTCACATAGGTTCCATCTAACTGCCAAAAGAGTATCCTTTTTTCCACTTTATTTATTGCTTTGACTATCTATCATCTGATATTTATTATTATTTAATTGTGCTGCCATTCATCCAAGCCAGGGCTGAATTGTGCTAGTTGCTGCATGATTAGGTAGCAAAACCTTTAAATTAACAGTTTCACTAAAGAAACCTTTTAGATTAGAGACATAAATAAAAAGGTTTTACTCAAATGCTTATCCAGTGCAGTCAACTGGAAAAAAAATGGTAGCCATGGAAGCTAGAATTTCCCTGTATAAATGTTAGGAGCTGTGATAGTTCACTGGTCAAGCAACAAAGTTAGGAATCCCTGCTTCTTCCTTGGCTGTAGAAATACATCATTGGCCTCTCTCTCTGACTTCTTTCTTTGATCAGTTGCCAACAAATTTAGGTGTGAGGTTTTTTACATTGCTGATGTGTACTACAGAATATAAACTTTTTGTCCTTCTGTATCAATCCCTTGTCATTCATACAAATCATATCCACCCTAAATGTATTTTGCAAATGATGCTTTTAGCATTATGTCCCGATAGGGAGCTAAGGATGTGCTTAGCCTAAGAATTTTGCTTTATGGCTGTCATAGGTCTCAGCTACAAGTAAAACTCTGAGCTTCTCTACTGGTTACTGTAAGGAAGCAGAGACCAAAACGCAGATTTGTCTCACCTTGGCATTCGTGGCATTAGACTGCATTATCACCACTGCATTACTGTGTGATTTTTTCCCTTGTGGCAAAGACAATGAGAATTACAGTTCCATGTTTCTTTTGTAAGTTTGCCACATCTTTAGAGAGAAGCATGTTATTTCAAGTTCTGCCTAATTCACATGGAATGTCATCTATTTCACACAGAAGGGACAAAATCACTTTATATCTCTGGACTTCCAGCAGCTTATATCTTTCTGAATAATTAAGGGCTGCAGGGATATTTGGGTGTGTATCTCATATCTGGACTTACCTGGGAGGTTGTACAATGAATGGGAGCAAGCTTTGGAGTCACACTTGGGGATCAGCAGGATGCTAGATTTATTTTTATTTCCAAAAGTCCTATTTACTCCTATTTACCTGTTTACATGCTATCAATCTAATTTATGTGTAGATATGTGCAAGTAAACAGCTGGGTTTACTGAGTCACTCCTGCTGAATAGAAACTCTGCAGGAGGAAGTGGAGAGCACTTACCCAGTTCACCTACCCACAAATGTTCCAAAGCAGAACTTAGTAATGTCATGGTTGTCTTACACTGGGTGGGCCTTCTTCCTTCAAACAATGACCTTCCTATAAGGAAATATAATTCTTACAAAATTACTTAAGGAAAATATTTTTAAAAATTTGGCAGGGTAAATGACTTATTCAAAAGGGTCATTATTTAAAGCATGGAACAAAACCTGGCAAAATTACTCTTATTCTTTTTCTGTGATAATGTAACTCCTAGGAATCCAGGTCCTGAAGCAGAAGCTCTATGCCAGGGCTGGACAATTAAAGAATGAATGTGGTTGTCAATCCCCAAAGGAGCTCAGTTCTAATATATGAAAACAGTGATTTATCCAATCCTCTTAAAACTCTGTCTTATAAAAGCTACCAGGTAGGAAAATGAGGAAAATGTCAGAGTTCGCTGAGGTTTTTTTACTCTGCATTTTCCTCTGCTGAGAAGAGCAGGCAGGAAAAGCATCAGCACAGGTGACATTGCTAGTGGCATGGCAGGATTGTGGAAAACTGATTCTTATTCTGAAAGGATAATCATGGTGCTACCTGCACTTAAGTGGAGAAAAGCTTTTTGGTATCCAGAGAGAAAGGGATGATACTTTTATGCAATCCTCTGCTGTCTGGTCATCTCCTTTGAAGATGATCTGGAAAAGAGAGGAGCACACAGAGCGGCACCAACTTTCTCTGGCAGAAGGGATGGTGGTGTAATTTTGCTGCTGTGAAGTATATTTTGAAGGGTATGAAAAGCATTTATTTACAAAAACAGAATTACAGCTGTGCCTTCTGAGACATTCTAAAGCCATTCCGTGCATAGAGATATCTCTTCATATACACATAAATTTATTCCACCTATTCTTGCCTGCCCCTGGTCACAGCTGAGGAGATTTGCAGAGAAGTTTTCTCTCACTTTAGTCTGTTGTCGTGTGATGAATACATGGCTTGTTGGACAAATCAGCCATTCCACACTTAACCATATGGTCATCTTAGGACCTGACACAATCATCCTCCATCTCTGTCCCCCTGTCATGGTTAACCTCACCTCTCTCTTTTCCTATTATTCTCAGTTTTCCATTCTTCTACCTCATTTTCCTTCCTTCTTGCTTTGGCCCCATCTTGGATCCATCTTCTCCTCAAGCCCTGGATAATACCTCCCTCCAGTCCTTCTTTTCTTCTTAATCTCTGTGGTTCATGTAGCAGTCCTTACTGCCACAGCACTTGTTCTTACACTGACTTTTCTAACTTCATGGTTGTTTCTCCTCCTTGCACTATTGTCTGGAACCACCCTCTTCTGAAAACATCTGCAGCCTTTTTATAACTCTCTTACACAGAGTATAAAGGTTGAGAGGCCATCAGAGTGAATTTGCAGACCAGAGATTTGACCAGGAAGCAGGTAGACGCTAACAAAGAAAAAAGATTAAAATGTAACAAATGCAAATATGGTCACAGAATTCCCAGGAATGCTTTGCAGCTTCAAAGCAAGAGGAAGAAGGGGGTATGTATAGGTTTACATCTAGCCAGTTCGAGCCATAGCATGGGAGTGCTCCTGAATTTTTCACCAATGCTAAAAGTTTTGTGTATTTTGTGCAAACATAAGTAGCCCTTTCTCTTATCTCCCACAGAACTGTGTCTTAGCCTGGTGGTATGTATCTGAAGCCATGGTATTCTTCTTTCCTTTTTGCACTTACACACTTGCCTGTTCCCTCAGGACTATACACACTCTTTGCACTTGGACATGAAGCCTTCCTCCCATAGGAAATACAATGAAGTGCAAATACAGAGTACACATCCCTGAGGTAACATGGAATACTGTAAACACATCTGGTTTTTACTCTCTTGTATGTCTGCCATAAACTATTGTTGAATGCAAGATCTCAGATCTTTCCCTTCAAGTGCACTGCTCCCTCTCAGAGATCTCAATAAATGCCACAGCAACCAAGGTAAACATCTTCCCACGACAGAGGAAGTAGAATGTCCCTCTGTAAGAGGAGGCCTGCCTCTGTGGGAGAAAAAAAAATCCACCTGGTTTGTCTGAGGCTGAGAAACAAATAGTCATGGAATGGGAGCACTAGGGAAGACTTCACTGCCTTCTCCTCTAACAGCAATATACATTAGGCCAACCTTTTTTCTCTAACATAAACACAGCTGTGAGTATATTAGCTTGAAGCCGCACAAACCAAAACAGATTAAGAGCAAGAATAAACATGACATTTAACATGTTGCTAGAAGATACCTAGATGCAGCAGTGATTAAGGTGTTGTAAGACTCTACACACAGGAAAACATATACTTGGTGCCTGTGAGTCAGTATTTATAAGCATTTGAGTCACAGAAGCATTGAATCATTTAGGTTGGCAAAGACCTTTAAGATCACTGAGTCCAGCTATTACCTAACGCTGCCAAGGCCATCACTAAACCATGTCCCCAAGTGCCACGTCTACACGTCTTTAAAATACCTCCAGGCATGATGGCTCAACCACTTCCCTGGGCAGCATGTTCCAGTGTTTGACAACTCTTTGAGTAAAGAAATTTTTCCTAATATCTGAAATAAACCTTTCCTGGTGCAATGGTCGTTTTCTCTTGTTCTATCACCTGGGAGGAGAGACTGACCTTCACCTCACTGCAGCCTTCTGTCAGGTAGTTGTGGAGAGCTATAAGGTCTCCCCTAAGCCTTCTTTTCTCCAGACAAAACACTTCATAGTGTTTGGGCTTAAATTTACCATTTTAAAATAAACCAGATAAAGGAAAATTTTAGCACCAATTATTATATTAGAAATCTTGTAAAACTCTGACTCACAAAATGCATTTCTAGTATGTAGCCCACCTGTGCTTGAAAAACCCCAGAGAAGCATCGGGCAGCCAAGAAATAATTAAGGAATAAGGGCCTCATCCAGTGGTGTGTGGATAGGAGTGTGAAAAACGCCGATCACTTGGTTTTTTAAATTTTTAAAGTTTAATAATAATAAAATGGTTATAAAAACAGTAATGCAATTAGAGTAATAAAAATTTAGAGTTGGACAATTACAAGACAATTAAAAGCAAAGAATTACAGACGTCCGGATGCTCTCAGATACTAAGTCACAAAAAGCATGTTTTGTGAACAAAGGAATCACCCTTAAAAACCATACACCATTGCATATTCATACATTCTTTATGGTTATGCATACATTCTATTTAAAATAAGACACTCTCTCTCTGGAGTATGTCAACTCCTTCTTTTAATCCCCACGGCATCTTTGAATCTGAGCAAGGCCTGAAGAAATTAGCTTCTTCTTATAAGAGAACCATAAATTCCTCTTCTCTGAAAGATTTAGGTGTTCTGGGACTGTTATCTCGAAGTAAGTATCTCATTCCTTTAAAAAAACCCCACATACATAGTTTCTATTTTAACATTATAATCTAAAACTATATTTAACACATTATTTAAAAGAATTAATACAGCATAACTTTCTAACATTACACATACAATATTCATTTTAATATTTGTGAAAAACCAATCATAAAGGATGCATTTTTCACAGGAGTGAGGAGCCAAGGATATGTGGACAAAAAAAATTGCTTTTTGGGAGTTCTGCGTTGGCAGGTAATTGGTGTTCTGCTGACAGCTGTGCCCAGAAGTGTCAGAGAAACTTTTGTTACTTCTCAAACTGTGGGTGCCCCAGAAAAAGTGGGAACTCTGTGTGACCCAGCCAAAAAGTCAGGCCTTGGTCCTCCACGTACTAGACCCTGGTGAAACAGCCAAGAGCTAAGGAAGGCCAAGTGATAACAGTGTTGACAAACTGTGTTGGTCAGAGCTGAGAGTAACTATGTTTGCAGCCATTTTACACGGTTTGTGTTCTGATTTGACAGTCTATGTTTGCTGGTAAGCACCTCACACTTAGGTCAGATGTGACCTGAAATACATTGAAGATGTCTCTGCTGGCCTTAGATGACTTCTTTTAGAACAGAATTGCCTTTTCCTCTTTCCACGTGTTGCTAGCTTTCCAAGAAAGTCTTGAAAACCAAGTAAACTACCCTCTCCTTTCTCAGCAGAAAAATAAAGAAAAAACTGAAATATTTAAAATTATAATTTTAATATTTTTCCTTTTTTTTTGTTGTTTTTTCTTTTACTTTCCTGTCCTCAGCATTTTGTTAGAATGTCTGGTCACTTTTTATTAAACTTCAGTCTGGCAATGAAAATCAAACACAATCAGGATCCAGATGATCTTGACAGCGATGTTTCATTCTGAAAGTGATTTATATGTCTTTCCCTCTGGAGCTTGTTACTTACTCATGTCATTGGTAGGAGGGAAAAGAATTCTGGAAAGACACTTTTGTTTTATTTGACCATCTGTACAATGTCTTTTTCCTGATTTTAGCATGTAAGTAGAGTGGCTTCAAGAAAAATCAGAAATATCTGGGTTGTAATGGCGGAGCTGCTGACAGATTTGCTCTGTGGCTTACCAATTTGTGAGCACTCACTATTTGCCTTTTCCTTGCTAAGATAAAGGAGAACGCTCATGCTTCCACTTCTGATGTCTCTCCTCTCTCTTTTGCCCGTTTAGGTTAACAACAAATTAAAGAGAACATGCAATGGAAAATGCATTTATATAAATAAACGTGGAAAATGCAAAAGAATGCTGTAATCAAGAAAAGTTTTGAAAGAAGCACAGATGTTACTCACTCAAGTCAAATGTTATTTGCTGCTAGTTTGTTACATGTCTTCATAGCCACTTTTGAAAATAGAGCTTTCTTATCAAAGCCATTTGAATTCGATGTTTTAAAAGTGTTCTGTGTTCCAAATTTTGCTTTAGAAAATCAAGACAAAACTGTCAGGCATAAAATCCTCATCCATATAGCAAGATCACAGTATCACTGGAATCAGACCTACATGAACTGAAATGAGCCATTCACCTCCAGGCTGAGATGAAGTTTTAAAAAAAAAGTTTTTCCCTCCATTTTCTGGACTTCATGGTAATACCCTGGCAATCTTGCCCAGTTAAGTGAGTCCACAGACACAGGCATTCACAGAAAGCACAGAAGTCAGAAGTCACTCCCTACCCTCAGACCAGGTTGCCTATGTTGAGCAAACACCATGACAGAGATTGTAGAATCATTGAATCATAGAAGACCTCAAGTTAGAAGGAACCTACAAGATAATTGAGTCCAACTCCCTGCTCCTTGCAGAAACAATCTCATTTTTAGACGTCAGAGATGGGAAGTCTTCATTTTCCTAGGCCATCAGTAACATTCTGCATAATAATTGCAGTAGGCTGGTTTTTGTGTGCTGACTCACCTTTGCCCTGAAACTACTTGAATTTAATTTTTTTGTTTCTGTAATTCACTGTTGCTTGGGGATTATCCCTGGCTGTGTGCATTAATATTAAGCTAGAAAACCGAGAGATCAGGATAGGAAGGAGGCAAATAAAGGCAATATTTGCTGTAACGTATCACAGAGAATGTAAAGAAAGACTTTGCTCTTCAGAAACTCTATTATCAATGTTATAAATGTAGTTCAAAGATAGAAGACTTGAAAATGTAATGAATAGAAGCAGGAAGATTAATGTCTGTTATCTGGTGAGAGTAGAACAGCTAAATGAGCTCTTAGCTGCTAATGGAGAAGAGAGGACTATGTAACTCAGGACAGCAATATTGTAAATATATCAGTCTGTGTTTTCACTAATAGCACAGGGAGCTGCTGCTGAAGGCCTGCTGCAATCTCATCCAAATCATCCTACAAAAATATCAGTTTCTAAGTGCATGAAGTACAAGAGATGAAATTGTTAGGACAGCTGAACAGCTGGTTGGTGAGTCAAGTTTAACCTTAGTACAACTTTTTCTGACACTTTTCTACTGCATCAAGTGTTCAATTTCTTAGAAAGTAAGTGCTTGGAATCTTATCTTAGCATATAATCAATAGAAACCATTTGCTATAGAGAAATTATTTGAACTCAGTTTTGTGTAAGGCAAATAAGTATATCTGCAACTACAGTGATCTACAAGGCATCAGAGACATCACCATGGGATAGGCAGGTAAAGCACCATTAAAGGAAGGCTGAAAACTTCTGGAGTGGTAACTTGTGGCTGCATAGAATATCCTACCATGTCTAAAATGTAAGTGGGGACCTATGTGTAGGCACCTGATTTGCACCATTATTTAAGGAGAATGAATTAGCACAATTAGCACAAATAAGAAACTATGGAATGTAGAGGATTGACACGGGGATGTAGAAGAAGATATATGGAAAATGATCAGGTTGAAATAGCAGAATTACAGGCTGGTTCTGCAGCACTGCCTTTTCCGCTCTGCAGCTGAAGGAGAACAGGCCAATATGTCTGTACTGCAGGAGGACAAGCACTGTTCCCCTGTGGATACATCAGCCAGAGGATGAGTCAGGCCACTGGGTAGTGACAAGCTGGGCTGCCAGCCAGCGGGACAGCCTGCTCTCCTGCCAGCAGTGTGGTGGGACACAACGCTGCCTGTTTGGGTTGTCAGGCTGGCATACGGTCTGCCTTTCTGCCTGGCTTCAGTCAAAAGCATGAAACTCAAACAATGCACGGCTGCAAAGCCTTCTCATTCTGCTATCATAGCTTGCCTTTGGAATACCAATCCCTCCAACATCTTTCAAACAGCTTTGAATTTGATTCTGTCCCTAATGAAATACCATGTAGTGCTCAGCAAATCTTTTATAAAGACTTCAAACACAGTCATCCACAACTTCTTGGTTTTCTAGGTGCTCATCTCAAGGCCCTGGGGTATGATAAGGGTGTCAGCCCTGATATCAATGGCTGCTTGCTAGAAAGGGAAAGGTTATAGTGCTATGTCCTCTAAAAGACTAAGCTTTAGGTTGCCTTTGCGTAACAGGGATCAGTGCCTACATTTCACCTCAAGATCCATGTTTTATCTGCTATTTGGATATCAATGGAAACTGCCCAGTAATCTTCTAAGGGTTTTGAGAAAACTGTATGTTTGTGAACTCCCCAATGCTAAGTGCCCTAAAAATGCAGATGGAGAAACATATTAGTCTGACTGTATTCAAAGTGAAAAGACAGTAAAGAAGGCATAAGGCCACATGATAAAATGCTTACTTAGTGACTACTGGCTTTCTTGTGCACTGAATAAATAGTGAATCTTGTGTGTTTGCACATTTGTGACATCCCCTATGATCTGAATTTATTTCCCCAGAACAATGTATGTGCATAACAAGTTTAACAGTTGGCACTGCCTTAATTTGGCTATTTCCCTATTTGAATAGTTGGTTTGCTAGATCATTATCCATATGACCGTGATAATTTAGATTTACTAAGTCACACTTTGATTAGTTTGTTACCTATCTTGTTCTCTCCACATGAAAATAGCGTTGCCATAGCAAAATGTTCAATGCATAAATTGGCAGCTGCTCTTTCTGACTCCTAAAATAGAAAGAAGATTATTAAATTAATTACTGTGCAATTTTCCCTTCCCTTTCCTCTCCATGGGCAGTCTCAGACTTTCATGAACACTTCTTTGCCCAATTGTTTCACACTTTTTCATTACTGCATTAATTTCTAATTGCACCCTCAGCAGATAGACTTACAGGTTAATTTGGCTTTCAGAATTTTTTTAAATGTTATTTTCCCTTTTCCTTTTAGTTTTTTCTTCTCCAAAACTTTTTTGGAAGTGTTTTGTTTCGGACTTACGAGTAAACTAAATATTTCAAAATCAGTCATAATGATGGCAAATTAAAAATTTATTTCTTGAGGATTGCTTTTTGTCCTTTTTCTATCATCACAATAATACTGAAAAAAGGTTATTTTAATATTTTGCTTTAATACTTTTACCTGCATTTTGAAAATAAATTATTAATTGTAATTATATTTATTAATTGTAATAAATTATTAATTGTTCATTAATAGGCTATTATTTCCTTCCCCAGACTAAGAAATGTTTGGGTAATCTTTCATTGCAAATCTAATTCACAAAGCTGAAATCAGCCTTAAGATTTACATTTTCCTTTCTCCCTCTTCCTGACCCAATCTTTATTGGCATTTTGGGACTTACACTATGCTGTCATACCTTTTAATTCACTCATGAGTATTTAATGAGTGAAAGGTCACAAGGATGATGAAGGGAGTCTGAGACAAATTTGTCTCAGAGAAATCTAAACCCGTCAAATTTTACTGATGGGCAGAGCTTTTCTTTACAAATTTTGGGAGATCCTTTAAATTTATTATCCAGGCTCTGGAATATAGGGATTATTTCATTAAAGACTGCCCTTTCAAACCACTGCATCCTTTCCACAAGCTTTTTTCCCTTGTTTTTATCTGGGAGGATCTAGAGAAAGCCATTGACAGGTGTACTACTTACTGTTCATGAAATTCTGTGGCACATTGTCTATGCATGAGCAGCGCAGGCTGTTTCCACCTCCATCAGTGCTCATTGACAGCAAGCTCAAGCTGGATTTGTCTGACATACGGTTATGACATTCATTCAAGCATTAACTGATGCTATTTATTCAACACTATAGTGTAGCCCCAACCCTCTTTTATCTCAACAACGTGTCAACTCTGATGTGTATAATTAAAGTCAGATGCTACCCCTGTCAATAGTTTCACTGTCAATACATATAAGCAGGAAGAGAGAGGGTTGGTTGCTCCTGGGGACATGAAATGAATATACAGAACATAAGAATGGAGTTTGTTTTGCAGCTGGCTCGGATTGAGGAGTCTAGGAGATCAGGGTTGTGATTAGTTACTCAAAATCTAGATGGAAGTCAGCAACTAGTGGTGTACATCAGGTGTTAACATTAGGTCCAAAACTATCTGACATCTTCATAAATGATCTGTAGGAAACAGAGGGCTGACTCAGCAAGTTTACTGATGATCACAGAATCACAGATCCATTAAGCTGGAGAAGACCTTTGAGATCCTTGAGTCCAAGTATGGTGGCCTAACACCACCTTGTCAACTAGATGTGGCATCAAGTGCCACATCCAGTCTTTCCATAAAGACCACCAGGGGCGGTGGCTGATCAGTGACTGATAACACTCCACAGAGCTGTGCTGCCATCCAGAGGGACCTCAACATGCTGGAAAAATAGGCTCATAGGAACTTCATGAAGTTCAAAAAACAGAAGAGCAAAGTCCTGCACCCAGGGAGTAACAACCCCAGGCACCACTATGGGCTGGGGGCTAGCTTGGGGTCCTGGTGGACACCAAGTTGAATATAAGCCAGCAATGTGTCCTTGTGGCAAAGAAGACTAATGATATGCTAGGATGCATTAGAATGAGTATTTACCAGCAGACCTGAGGTGATCTTTCCTCTCTACTCAGAAGTGAGGACCACCTGGAGTCCTACATTAAGTTATGGGCTCCCCAGTCCAAGAGGGACATGGACATACTGGAGAGACTGCAGTGAAAGGTCACAAGGATGATGAAGGGAGTCTAGTAATCTTTCCTATGAGGAAAGGCTGAGAGGGACTGGAGACCAGGCTAAGAGGGGTCTCATTAGTGTGTATATTGATGAAAAAAGGACAGAGCCAAGTTCTGCTCTGTAGTACCCAGTGACAGGACCAGAAGCAATGGGCACAAGCTGAAACATAGCAGGTTCCATCTGAACATCAAGAAACACTTCTTTGTTGTGGGGGTGACTAAGCACTAGCATAGGTTGCCCAGAGGGGCTGTGTATACTATGGAGAGTATCTCCATCCTTGGAGATACTCAGAAGCTGCCTGGGCATGGCACTTAAACAGCAGGGATTGGACCAGCTGACCTCCAGAGGTCTCTTGCAACCTCAGCCATCCTGGATTTTATAGACTGCAGAGAAATAAAAGCATGGCAGGGAATCATTCTGCCACAGAGATTAACAGTTCTTAGGTTACTTCAGGTACCTGTCCTGCATTTTCTGCTTTCCTTGCAGTTTTCGCTCTTCTTCATCAGGGTCCCTTTGGCAGGCCATAGGTGAGGTGACTGGAGAGGAGGCTACCTGCTGAACCTTTAGAACTGTCAATTTCAGTGATACGCCACGTCCTGAAATTAATTCGCTCCTTTATTATGTATCGCCAACCTCTCCTAAACATTGTTCTTATGGTTTGGTTATCGATTTCTAATAGAAGAATATGCAACATCAGGGAAGGAGCGCTGACAGCAAGCGTTTGGTCCCGCTAAGTCTGACTTGCCCTTGATTCGTGAGGGATTTTTCTGTCCAAAAATCCAGCGCCACCTCGCCTGGCGCTGCGTGCAGCGAGGAGATGCTTTCCATCAGCAAGGGGCACACACAGGTGCGAAAGCGGGGGGAGCAGAGCAGAGCCTGCCGGCCAGGGGCTCGGTCCGCCCTGAGCCAGCCGCAGCGGAGCGGCTCCGGCGCTGCCCGGCACCTCCTCGGGCGTCGCGGGGAAGCCGGGCCGGCAGGAGGCGTCTTGTGGCGGCCAGCCGGAGGAGGAGGAAGAGGAGGAGGAGGAGGGCCGAGGCGGGGGTGCTGGTTCTCCCGGAAACAGCGCCGGCCGGCGGCGGAGCAGCGGCTGCTGGCGGTGGGAAGTCGCCCGTGGTCCTGCGCCCTCGCCGCACGCCGGGCGGGTCGGGGCGGCGTGGCGGGCGGCATGGAGCCGGTGCCCCGAGAGGAGAAGCCTAACCCGCTGCAGGATGCCAACCTCTGCTCCCGGCTCTTTTTCTGGTGAGCGCCCGGGCGAGGGCAGGGGGGAGGGCAGCGCTGGAGGCGCGGCGCCGGGCACAGCGCCGCTGGCTTCACCTCGCCCGGCCGCTCGGGAGTGCCCAGGCTCGGCTGAGGGTGCCCGGCTCGCACTTGAGCGCGGCTCCCGGAGCGTCCGGGCGCCGGGAAGGGAAGCGGCGGCCGGCGCTGCCCCGCTGCTTGATGATTGTGCAGGCGCGGCTCGGGCGCGACCTGCCGCCCGCCCCCGCGGGCCCGGCTGCCAGCGCTGCCCGCCCGGGTAGCCCCGGGTCGCAGGTGGGCTGAGGTCTCCTGAGGTGACGCCGGCAGCCCGCGATAATCCCCGGCTGCGGTCTGCGGACGGCGCAGCCGGGGGCCTGCCTGTCGGCGCGGCGGCGCTCCGCCGGGCGGGCGGCGCCGAGCGCGGCCCCGTCGGCCCCTCGGAGCACATGTTTGTTCGCTCGGTAGCTGCGGGGAGGACGGGAGCGCCTTCTGCTTCCTGGCCCGGGCAGCCCTGCCGGGGACTGGGTGCAGGGCTGCTCCCGGGCATTCTTGTGATTCCCCGTTTGAATAACGGGTCGCGGGCGGGGATTGCTCATCCCGGCGTGAGGCTTTGCCCTCCGGCAGTGAGGTGGTTCTGACCCGTGTGGCTGCGTGGGAACTCCCCGGGGTAAGGGGTGGCGGGGCAGCATCCTGGCTGCGCTCGCCCACGCCTCTGCTGCCCCCGCTCCGGAGGGGCTTGGGTCTCACGGAGCGAGGGCTGGCGGTGTTGCCACAAACTGTACGGGGCCACAGGGCTCCCAGCCCAGAGTTAGTGCTTGGTCTTCTTCTGGGGACCTCGGCGTGGGTATCTATGTGTACTCAAAGAGGTGAGGAATTGCAGCTCGGCGTTTTAGTTGCTTTGAACTGTAGTAGGAAAACATTTGCAAAGTAAAACGGGAGAGCACCAAACTTGTTTGTCCTAGCAGATCCCATTTGGAAGAGCACTTCCCGAGAAAGTTCTTATCCTGCTTCACCGGCTGCAGCCTGAACCAGGGTGCACATGTTGTGTGGTGGAGGAGGGGGAAGGAAGGGAGGGCATGGCAGGTGAAGCTCTTTTTTTGGAAGCCTCTGAAACACAAATTAAAAACTCTTTGATTCTATAAGCAACTCTGAGCAGGTGCAGAAGTCCCCTCTGGAAGGTAGTGGCGTTTTAAAAACCCTGACAAATTTTAACTAAACTTGTTTATCAGTCAAAGATATATCTTCAGAGGTACTATTTGCAAAAAAACAAAGAAAATAGGTAAGTAATAATAAAAAAGGCAGCTTGTATGCTGGTGCAGAACTCCCTGTGTTCAGGATTTTGACTTTTCCCTTTAATACCAGGGATGCCTGTGTTGGAAACAGCTTTGTTGTAAAATCCAAGCAGAATGGGATGAACCTAAGTTGGCCATGTAGCATTCCACAACTGTTTCTGGTCTGTTCCCTTTCCCTTGCTGGAATCTTGTGGTGTTACTGGTAGTTCTGCCAAAACCAATCCAGCTAGATGTGAAAAAGAAGCATGCAGTGCTCATAGCCAGCTTTCTGACTGCTTGTATCATTCTTTTTGTGGCCTTCTGTATCACTCTGCATTGTTTTTAGGTTCTTACTTTGCTAAGGGAAAATAGGTGGAAGGCTGTGCTTGGGGGATGACAGCTCTGCTCAGAGTCCAGAGATCAACCGGGACTTGAGACTTCACAGTCAGATGCTGGTGTACAACCATAAAGCTTCTGCTTTGGAAAAGCATTTAGTGGAGCATGTAAAGCTTTAGAATTTGCCCAGTGTCCTGCTTATCAGGCTTTTATAGCAGTGTAATTCAAAGCAGTGAAAATAGCCTTCTAAAGTCTTGTCTCTTACCTGTGGTGCTTGTGATCACAACTAACATGAGTATATTAGTCAACAAACATTAGTGTTTTCTGGGTGTACATTTCAGCTGAAATGATACCTTCATTCTTCTCCACTGTTTAGCCTGGTCAAAATTGAGCCTTGTGGTAAAACTGAATAAGCAGGGGCTGTCAATTTTCTGCAAAAAGTTTTGCATAAAATTCAGGAAGTGTTAAAACACCCTCTCATTTAGCTATAAAGCTAACTTTAAGGGTAACTCTTAGAATTACTCTCCCTTTCTATGAGTGTAGCATCTCCCAGCTGTGTGAGTACTGCTTCATTTTAGCTCATGTCTCACACAGGACATTCTGAGATGTTTTCATCTGGAGAACCAGGAAAACAATGCCTGAGGAAGGCCATCCTGTGAGTCCTAGCAGCCACCACCCTGTGGTTGTGTGCCTGCTCTGCTCTCCACATTCCAGGTGTTGTCTGCTTGTTGTCAATGAGGGTAAAAATATGGCATTGCAAGCAGCTTGGCAAAGGTCCTTCTTATTTTTATTTTGTTTGTATTTTTCTCCAGAAGTGCAGTTTTGCCATTGTGAGGAACCACCCTCCCATTTGTTGCCAGTGGTACAGAATAAAAGCTTACATTATTGCCTGGTGCAAACAGGATCAAACTCATGGGAGAAAAAAAGTCATGTTTTCATTGAGTTATAAATCTCAGGTAATGAGTGTGTAGGCTGACGAGACATTCTTCTTCCGTTGTTTGAAGCTTGGCTTCTTGATTTTGGGTTGTGACTTTAGCAAGTATGAGCTTGATGAACATTAAACACTCCAGCAGTAGATTCATGGGAAAGAGGAGCATCTGGATTGTGTGTTAATATTGTTACTTTTATAATGCATCCCTTGTGTAATGTTACAAGAATGAAAACTATTTATGAAAGAAGTGTGAAGATCAGGGCAGTTGCAAAATATTGTTTCTTGTGTCTTTCACTGAATTAACAGAGGTTTATCAAAGCCCAAATTGGCCTTCTGAATGTTTCAGATATTATTGTAACTCCTGACTTTCAAGAGTCACAACTTCCATGCCCACCAAACCTTTTAAAGCTCTGGCTGGTATTTCAGTTATAGTTAGGCCTGCTTGTATTCCTGATTTATTTCATCTATGTTGTTAGGTTGTTGGTTTTTTTATTGCTGGCTCAGTTTGCAGTGAGAAGGAGAATTATGAAGGATGGATAGAAGGGTTTGCTTTCTTTTTAACTTTTGTCCAAGGAAGAGAGACTTCAGCTGTGTTTTTCATGTTTAAACAGCTATTCAGTTGCAGAAAGTTTAGGGATTGAAAAAGCCTTATAGGCCCCCATGCAGTTGAGAATAGCACTTCTTGCATATTTTTTTCTGATGTGAGTGGTGAGATTATTAAATTAATAATTTAAGAGAGTAAGAATATTTCTCATTTCTGGCTATTAACCCATCTTTGAGCTTGTATGTTCATTAAGTAGGAAATATATCTTTATTTGCTGACTTGTTCACTTGAGTTCTTAAAGGTGTTTTTTTCTATTTAGCAGTTACTGAATTTTTATGCATTCTGCTGTTTGGACATCAAATCCACTTTAGTGGATTTAGTTGCCAAACATAGGGTATGATTAAATTTTTGAAAGACTTGATAACTTTTACGCTGTTAACAATAGGAGAAGGCGGGCAAACTGGAATACCCTGGAAAGAGTATCCAGCATTTCTGTGTAGAGAAGTAAAAGAAGTTAAGGTTCTTCTAGATTTCATACAAATTTTTTAACTTCATTTTAATAATAACAGTAATTAGTTATCTGTCACAGACTCACCATGACTGTGACAAGTCTGTGGTTTTTTTGGAACACTGAACACTGTCATCATCCTCAGGCTATATGCCTTTTCAGATCATGACTTGACATGAGGCAATTGCCATTACAGTAACAGCATTAAAACATGATCTGAAAATTTGCAGCAAGGCATCTACAGAGTTGTTACTCCAAGGAATAACTCAGTGATTGGTTTATCATTGCCTGTTAGTGTCTGGCAGCATTGTTTTTTACTTACTACATGTGTGGTTTGGGGAGAATG
This sequence comes from Lonchura striata, assembly GCF_050655825.1. Taxonomy (NCBI): domain Eukaryota; kingdom Metazoa; phylum Chordata; class Aves; order Passeriformes; family Estrildidae; genus Lonchura; species Lonchura striata. The sequence goes on along the minus strand of NC_140703.1, from coordinate 78,280,512 downwards.
ACAAAACCACTAAATCTTCATGGATCTGATGTGTAGTGGGAGAGAAGAGTATAAAACAATCTTCATTTTTGGTTTAAGTGTGAATTGAATGGCATAAGCATAGATATGCAAGTCCCAGAATTTTGAGTGAGGACTGTACAATATGTAGCTGCTTGCCTGACCAGATGTAGTCATGTGGCAGATTTCTCTTGTAGCAGTGAAAATGGCTACACACCTTATTTAACTTCCTCCTCCTCTCTCACCCTGTGGTTTAGAATCAGAAAAGCCACCGACTGATTTCATCGGATTTCTCAGACAGCCTAGGTATTGCCTGCTTATCTGTCTTCAAGTGTTTCTTGCTTTGCATTGAAAGAAGTTATGGAAAGAATTCATCATTGTTCTTGGATATTTCAACTGGATTCCAACAGTGCCACAAATAAAATTGGTTTGTGTTCTTTACTGTGTCAGTGAACAGATTTGACTGTGAGGATTTTACATTTATTTAACATGAAAATATCAGGCTTCGTGACTTGCCTGGGATCTTGCCTGGTATTTAGTGAATTCCCATGGTCAGTGCCTGAAATTGCATAGTAATGCCACCTTATAAAGACCTCTGAGGTAGCTAAGTTCATTTATTGACTTACTGGTGCAGGAGAGTTGTAGTACTATAGAAACACTGAAGAAATATGTAAACATTTTCAGTATAGATAAACAGAAAACACATTTTTGAGATGGAAATCACACTTACTTCTCTTTTTCTCCTGAATGAAAAAAGACGGAGGATCATACATACAACTTTTTTTGAAAGATAATGCCTTGTTTGTTCATTTATGAGATATTTAATGTCCTGCTGTCAAATTTGAATCATTTATACTCTTGAGCTACTGCATTAATTTTTAAGTTTTGCATGTTTATTTGTGAGATGTCTGTATTATGCAAAAGAAAATACTTGAAAAATATTGTTTATGAGCTAGTAAAGTTAAAATATGTGGATAAAGAGTGCTAAATAGATTATATGGATTACAGCAAGTGTGTATAAACTGTTGAAGTGTTAGCATTTGCTATCTACAGTAAATATCTGTGCTTAGATATGCAGTTAGATGAACTGTTGAGAGTATAATGAAACACAGACTATTTGCCTTTGGAATGCCTGCTGTACCATTTATGAGATAAAATGTCTTCTAATTCCTGCAAAACTTGAAAATTAAGATTATGTCATGATGTTGTTTTTGTCTTCTTTTCCAAAATAATTTCTCTATCCTGCTTCTAGAAAACTAGGCCATATGTAGAGTGGAGGAAGGAGATAACCCAATTAGATTTTGGGAGTGCAGTGTTGAAAAGATCAGTCATCTATTTTATGTTATTTGTTTTGTATCCCTGGCACTGTACCACTTGTAATAACAGTAGGAACTCACAGGGCATTTTAATTCTCCCTATTTCCATTGCTTGACAGAAAGGATGTTAATACAGAAATTCCCACCATTAGGTTCTTCTTTAATGAGTAGTTTCTGAAGTTTAGTTTTATAAGTCACAATCTTCAGACCTTTACATCTAATGTTTGGTATTTTTCTTGGCCTGTGATTGCTGGGTTTGGATTTGATATTTTAATGATAGTCTTTGAAATGCCACAGGTACAGGTGATGCCACTACTCTCTTCCCTGCTTCTAGGCCTGCAGAAAATGTTAGTTTGCAATATGCTCCCCCCTTCCCCTTGCTATGTCTGTGTTTCTTCTTGCTGTCTGAAATACCAGGAGGTATGCTGGATTAATAAGGTAATTCCATACCTGGCTGATGAACAGCATGAAAACAGCCTGCAATAAATGTATTCTGATACCAGTTGTGCTACTGTCAGCATCAGAAAGTGGGTGTTCAGCAACGTACCTGCTCACACTGTGCTGTGGAAAAGGCAGCAGCTTGGAAGATGAGATGGACCTGGGTATCAAAGGTTAATACAGTTGGTATTGAAACTGGAAGCCTGAAGGGTGTTTTTGAGTTAATATGGCTTTGAAGTAATTTCATTGTATTCCTATTTTTTCCTTCTGTAAGCAATGAGAAAAGCTGCTCTTTAAGCCACATTAAACTGGGGAGGGAAATTACAACCAAAACACAGTTGAAAAGAATCTGAAGAAATACCAGACTTACTTTGTTTACTTTATTACTTGTGGACGACTGCCTTTGTAAGGGGAAGTGGGAGAAGGCAACTTCCTAATGAGAATGAATGAATGTATGGAATGGAGAGGTTAAAAAAAATACCACATGATGACTACATACTGTTGCTAGGTTATTTAAAAATTCTTGCAAAATAACTCTGGAGACTCTCAGAGTGTGTGTGTCCTTTCTCTACATCCAGAAAGCCAGCAGTGATCCTGTGGACTGAGAGCAAGCACATAGTGCTGAATTGCACTGCTGGTGTAGAGTGTCACAAAGGTGGGTAATGTACAGTACAGTGAGGCAGGCAGACTCCTGGAGTGAAACAGGGAGAATAAGCAATGTGCATTATTATCCAAATGGCCTGTGAGGAAACTCAATTTATTTTAACAAAAAAGCCATCTCCAAAGTATGTGATTAAAGGAAAAAAAAAATGTTTTACTTTGCAGCTTAGTTGTTGAAGTAGTGCTTCCAAGCTGCTCAAGAGAGACAAAATCCTAGTGTTATGGAGGATTTTGAGTAAACAAAGACTCTCCTGTGCAGCTGTTGAAAAATAACTGGACATTGAGTGTAAACAGGTGATGCTTGTAATGTAATGCACAAATAAGTTTAAGAGGAATTGGAAAAATGCAGTTTGTAAAACACTTCCTTAAGAAATTAGTTGATGAGAGTATACTGGATATGGCTTTGACTGGGTGCTGTAAAATTATCCAGAAATTAAACTTCTGCTTATTGCAAATAAAGAAAGTATTTTTCTAATCAGGCAAGTGGTTTGTGTAGTCTGATTTTCCTGACTTGTCCTGTGATAAAGCAGGAGCTCTTGTGAAACTGGTGAGAAAGAAATTTTGCACTTGCACAGAGGAAGGTACTGTAATTATGCAAGTGACTGTGGGGTGATTGTTGTGGGGCTGGTCAAGGCAATTGAGACTTGTAGGAGCACCCAGGGCCCTTACAGACACATCCTTTCATCTTAGGACTTTTTTTTATTTGTGTCAGCTTTGTAATGTAATTGCAAATGCTTCTTGGCTGATGTTTTTTGACAGAATTTATCAGTTCAAGAAGGACTTGTAATGTGTGCTTAGATTTCTAGAAAGCTCTGCAAACCTGCTCTGCAGGGTGAGAATAGTACTTTTCTGAGTATATGCAAGCAGGACATGATAAAAACCCAGAGGTATAGCAGGTTCCATCCCTGGGTTAATGAACCATTTGAGCTGGGCACTGCTATTAATTTCATATATCTATCTGTAATGTATTTCTTCCTTGGCTGCTAGGAAATTATTTTGGCATGATAGGAAATCTAATTTACAAGCTTTCTTGTTTAGGACATTTTATTTCATGTATGAAGCAAAATAGCATGACTAGCCTTAATGATGCTGCCTTTTGGAAAGCAGGGCTTGTTTCTCTTTCATGCTGTCTTTGAACAAGGGGATTACTTCTCTTAGGAGGGTAAGCAAACACTGTCTTAGATTTTTCTACAATCTTAGCAGCTTTCCAATATCTTGGTGGAGTTGTTCTCTTAACAATTGGTAAAAATTGGACTTTTCCCGAGCAACCAAGTAAATTGTGGCTGGTTGACTGTGTTGTAATCTTAAAGGGTGTGTAATGTCAGGGCCCAGGAGTAGGGAAATGCAGGAAGTGAATGTTTATATTGTGGTCTTTGTGTATCTGCTGGTTCAGAAATGAATCACTTTCTTTTTTTATCAGTGCCCAAGATACTGCTGCAGAGGTGAAAAGCCTTTTGAGGTCAGAACAGTGATTTACTGTTTCGCAGTTGGCTATCTCTGGGCTTGCACCAGGTTATAGAGTGATTTTTTAATTTATTTTTTTAATCTTTATTCCCAGTAACATCAGTATTCTGGCAGTACCAGGGACTTACTCGGGTCATGTTTCCAGACTGATGTGTTTGATCAGCTGATCGTTTTGATAGAACAGAGGCAATCCCAGCAGAACACGAGGTACTCTGGATCCTTAGAGATACTCACGTTTTTGTGCATACGTCATGCTAGGAACAATTTGGGCTAAGCTCTTTGAAGGGCATCATGTGAACCCTGTGTTCTGAAAGAGCAACTTAAATGAGGCAATGTGTAAGGAAAAAAAAAATTCAAAATTCCTAGCACACAGGAAGGTACCTGGGAAAAGTAAAGACAGTTACTAAAGAGTCCTGTTTTTATTTAAGTTGAACAGCTTCTTTAGAAAGAAATACAGAGAGGTCTTGCCTCCCCAGCATGTTGTTCCTCTCTTTCTTGCAGTAAAATAGATAGGTATTGAGCCCATCATTGGGGTGAGAGGAGCGTTTGCATGACTGTCTATATATTTCCTCAATTTCTTTAATTTAGGCTATTATTTTAGCTTTTTTTTATTAAAGAATAATGCAATTTCCACAGGTTCTGTTTTCATAACAAATGCTAATTTTTTGTGAGCTGTTTTTAATACTCTTTGAAGAGATCTGTGTTAGCTGATCTCTGTTCTGACAAAAGACATACCACTCTAATGAGTAGTCTTCCTTTATGGCTATGTTGGGGTTTTGGGGGTGCCTTTGCTTTATTTGTCAGCCTCCTTCAGCAGTCCTCTGACAGCACTCTAATTTAACTGAGCCTTCAGGCAAGAGAAGGACTTGGTTGGTTTGTGTGTTACAAATGTGTGACTTGAATAACAGTGGGCTGTGTGAAACAGGTTGGTCTCAGTTCTGCTGTGAGTGCAGAGAATTCCACAGGGCATAATCTACATGTGGCATTCAGGTGGAAACTTTAATGACTGAATAGGAGCATGTGCTAAGCCTTCTGTCTGGTAGCAGACCTTCCAGCATAAAGATCAGTAAGATGGTGATGCTCCAACTCTTCTTGTTGTACTTAGAGTTTACAGAAGAACTCATTCTTGAGATTAGCCCTTCAAAGACTAATCAACATTTGAAAAATAAAAATGTTTAATCGTCTTCTAAGTATATTAAACTATACTCTGTTAATACAACATACTGTTAAAAGCTTTTTTACTCCTGAAATCACCAGAGCAGTAGCTCTTGAAGATGGGTGTTTTGGGGGACACTAGTCAGAAAGGTCAATAATGGGTGACTTCTAAAATTTTTTGAGTTTTTTATACTATTTTTTCCCTAACCTTATGGAAATGTGGGCTTGTGCTGAATCTTTGCCACGTTGTTCATTATAATAAATGATTCACAAAATGAATTGCTACAGTTTTCTACTTGCTCTGGATTGTTTTTTCTTGCTTTCTTTCATGTTAACATAGGTTGTCATGCAATATATTACTCTTTTCAGTGTTACGGTTTTAACTGATGGAAAAAAGAGAGAAGCCCTGAAGTTGTACTAGGTCTCACTGGAACTAATAGTCTGATAGCCCTGAGACTTCTGGCAGTTTTTACCCTGCACTATCATCTTTCTGCTCCTTAAATCTTTTTCAAATTCACTCACACTGTAGGTACAGGGTGGAGATGGGGTGACAAGAGATTTACTGCAAACTGTAAGAACTCCTCAGTGGAGATGGGCATATCATCAGTAAGTTGTTTTGGGAGTTTAAGGACAAAGGATAAATTGGATGGCTCTTGCAGTCCTGTGCACTTGAGAGTGTTGTATTTCAGTGGGTTACTTTGCAGTGGACTGCACATCTGTGGTCAGCACATGCTGCCCTTGGCTGTAGTGTGGGATCAAATGCTGTCAGGATTGAGCATTTGCCTTCAGCAGAAGGCATTATTTTTCCTGTTGCCTGCCTGTGGTTTTTTGAACAGTGTAAGTAGTGGAATGGTGCTCTAATGAGTAAAATTAAAAGCATTGTTTTTATTTTTTAAGACTGTGTATTTAAGTCTGTTTCTAAAGTGTCTTTTGTTTTCCTCTGTGTACTCTGCTGCATGCAGAAAGTACTATATTCAGCACTGCTGAGGCCACAGTTGGGGCCCTGAATCCAGTTCTGGGGTCCCCAGTACAGAGAGATATGGACATACTAGAAAGAACACAGCGAAGGGTCACAAGAATGATTAAGGGTTTGGAGCATCCCTTCTGGGAGGAAAGGCTGAGCGAGCTGGAACTGTTCATCCTGGAGAGGAGAGGATCTGGGGGATATCATCAATGTCGAGAAATACTTGAGGGGAGGGTGCAAGGTGGGCAGAGCCACTCTTCTCAGTGGTGTCCAGGGGTAGGATCAGAGGCAATGGGGCCACAAACTGAATAATAAGAGGTTCCCTCTGAACATCAGGAAACACTTCTTTGCTGTGTGGGTGATTGAGTGCTGTTGAAGGCTGCTTGGAGAGGTTATGAAGGCCTCGTGGAGATCTTCAAAAGCTGTTGGGACATTGTCCTGGACAACCAGCTCTAGGTGGCCCTCATTGAGCAGCAGGGTTTGGACCAGCTGACCTCCAGATGTCCCTTCTCATACAACCCCAACCTTTCTGTGATTCTGTAATAAATATCCTATTTATGTTCCTTGTTAAATGTCAGAACTGGTTTTCTTTTCACCTTGGCAGCAGTAGCCAGTGAAATCTCACAACCATTTCCATAGATGGGAGAAGGATTTAGCCTTTGTATTTTCCTGAAAGGACTGCCTAATCAGATTCTCATGCTAGGAGAAAGATAACTTTAGCCTGATGCTATTGGACATTAAATGAGTACACAGAAGCTTGGTAAGTTCAAAAGAGAAAAAGACTCAGTTTTATTTGAACATCTGGTATTTATAGAATTCTAAAGGTGACCGTGGATTGGAGGATGGAATTACCATCTCTCCAACCACACTGGTCCAAAGATCAATCAATCATTTCTCTCCACCCACAAAGAAATATGTAAACTATTCTGTTTATACATGAAATTGTGTGGGAACTCTGACTCTCAAATATGTAAACATTATCAGAAAGCTAAATAAGTTTTATGAGAACTTTAAAACTTTCAAAATAAGTATAAAATAAAACTTAACAGTTTTAAAAATCAGGGCAACATTAGCCTCCGTCTGAAAGGAGACCTGTGACTTGTTTATGGATACATCCTGGGCTAATACTGATGTGTCAAGAGAAGGAACACTGGGTATCGGCCTCAGGAGTCTATTGAAGTCTGCAGATCTTTTCCTGCTTGTCCTGGAGCAAACAGAGGCTATTTCATCCAGCAGGCAGAAATTATTTAATGACTTTGCGGTTATTTGCCTCATACCTGCTTTTCACCTGTGGTCGGCTGCAAGAACTGAGGCCAAAGGAGACATGTTTCAATGGAGCAGATTCCTTGTGTTAAACCAGGTAGAAGTTTTGCTGCTGGTTGGAGCAGTTGGTATTTGAGACCTCTTGTTAGGACCTTTTGTGGGAAAGTTGTGGTAGTGATTTAGGCCCTTATGCTATTTAACCATAAAGTCCAAGCAACAGACTTGTCCGACAAGTATTTTCTCTTTCTAATTGTACCTGTAACATACATTTAGGAGTTACCAGCTCACATAAACAAATCTTCAGTACTCACTCCAAGAGTTTAAAAAGGGCTGTTAGGCATCAAAGGTGCTGCTCTAAGGATAGATTTAATTTTTTGAATGAGTCACAAAAACACTGTGCTAACATGCTAAGTAGTGAAAGAACAACAGTGTATAATCCCATTTGTTACTTGCAGTTGTGCCTTGGAGCCTGGGAAAAAAGACTTTTATAACAGTGCTATCTTTGAAGAAACTCTCTCTGAGCCTCCTCTCTAGGGTTCAGCCTGCCCATCCATGCTCTCTGAAATTAACCAACAGCTTTCTTGTAAGCCAGTGTATACAAAGTTTAGTTAGAACATGCCCAAGTGAGAAATGTAGAGCAAGTTGATGAGTATTCATAACCACTGTTGTGGTTGTGAATAAATAAATATCCTCACTGTAAACCACCCCAGTTTTGAAATCTCACGTGTTGGTCTTCCAGAAAATAACATGCTTCACCTAGCACACCACACGTTCTTTTAAGAATTGTGTTGGTGAAGTTGGGGGGTAAATAAGTATCAGAAACTAAGCAGCAGTTAAGAACTTTCACAGGCAGTTGAGATCAGACAGACAGCTTGCCTTGAATGCAAGAGTATTTTTTCCAAAACAGATCCATCCCTGACTTCTTCATTTTGATGGTGGTAACCAGTTGAAAAAGTGTAGGGGAAGCCTTAGAGCCAAAATCCATGTCTCCTGGAAACAAAATATCACAAATTTAGTAGAGAGACAAACTAAATGGAAAACTGCAAGTTCCCTAACTCCGTTGTTCCCACTAAGCCATGCCTGTTTTGCACGTGTCATTCCTTTTTTTCTATCTCATGGACAACTTGGTCACTTTATGCTTTATGCCATACAGCCCTCGCTCTGTGGGGCCCAACTAAAACTGTTTGGACTTCCCTGGTGTTTCAGGCTTGGATAAGGATCCAGGTGCATAAAAGTCTAGTCTTGCTGTTCCCTGACAGTTGACCTATTTGAGCTAACTAAATACAGTGTTTTCCAACAAATCTACAGTACTGCTATTATAATTTATCTTTAAAGTGTTGTTGTAAAATACTGAGCTTTTAAGAATCTTTCCACTAAGGAAACTGAGCTGTTTCTGATTATTTTCTGATTATTCTGATTATATTCTGATTATTTTCCTTTTTTGAACCTACACACTGTGTCAGTGTGCTTCTGTTTATATTTGCAAACGTGAGTAAGGTACAGTAATAATCCATTGTTTCCCCATTTTTACATTTCAGTGATTGTCTTTAAATTACTGACCTTTAATACTTGTCAAGGTGTCAGTTGAACAGCAGCTACATTTTTCCTCAAGTAAATGTTACAAAAAATGTATTTAGTGTGCATTACAATTTTATTTACAGCTTTCAATATTTTAATAGTTGGGTTAAGTTCAGTTTTTTTCCCTTAATATTTAAAGGAGTGTAAGGAAACACTGTAAGAAAACAATTCCCTTAGGACTAAGGAGGGTTATGCGGGCTGTCTGGATGACTGGGAGTAAGGTGTTGTGGCCATAAAGAGATACAGGAAGTGGGAAATGCTTTCCCATTTGCAAGATAGGAGTTGACTTAATTCTTAGACAAAAGTGCAGTGAAATGTGTGGATGTTAAATGATTCAAGAGGAGGAGAAAAGAAGGGGGTAAAAGAATTAAATTATTATGTAAATAAATTACTCTTTTTGGTCTGCTAATCAGTTTACTAATAATTTGTACTTAACTAGGTGGTTGAATCCCTTATTTATTATCGGCCATAAACGGAAGCTTGAAGAAGATGATATGTATAAAGTGATGCCAGAAGATTCCTCAGAGAAGCTTGGAGAGGAATTGCAGTGGTAAGGAGAAAAATTGTGAAATACTTTGGATTGGAAGGCAAAATTGTTCTCTTTTATTGTACTAATGCTGGAGAAGGTAAAAATCTTATTTCTATTCTGAAATTCAAAGATGTTATTGTAAAGTTTAACAAGGTTAAAAATGTTGAAGAATTTAGAGCAATAAGAACTAAGAGAATTTGTTTACCATAGATGCTTTTTAGATTTTCTCAAGTTGTACATAATGGAACTTCATTAGAGAAATTCCATTATGTAATTTATAATTAATTTGACTCTTTGCAAAATGCTTGCAAAAAACAACTTTTCATCAACTGTAATGGTAGTAATCCTTAATAAATGCATGAATCTTCTGGCCTGTGGTAAAGCAGCTGTGGAAACTTAAATTGCTTTGTGTAAAAGTGGAGAAAAAAGTTTTGTATTTTATTTATTTTTGTTTGTTTGTTTAGATTGCAAACTGAATTAAGTGACCTCTTAAATATATGTGTGTATAAAAATATATGTATGTTGAAAATTACAAATCATTGGTAGATTGGGCAAGATGCCTTGAACAGGTAAAAGCAGGTATCTAGGATGTGTTTTTATTTGGTTTTAAGAACTTTTTCATGGACTGTGTACTGGTCTGTAGTGTTATTGACTCAGGGACATCTATATTTTAGTAGGAAAATATCTTCAAATAATTACTATTTATATCAATTGTTGTGAACCTTCCAACAGAGAGGATTTTTGTCTTCAAATAATCTTCTGCTAAATATAGTTAGAGGAAAAGATCCCACTTAGTGAAAGGTGGCCTCTGTATTAAGAAAGTGTGGCCTTGCTGTTTCTTGCTGTTACACTGAAAGCGGAGCAGATGGACTTTCCTGATAGTTTGATTGGGATGATAGACTCCTCAAGAAGTAAAAAGAATCCAGAAACAAAAGGTTATGACCAGATCTGCTCTGGATAAGTTAACTGAAGAAAGAGAGTCAGTGATAAGCTCATAGGAGTTGCTGCTTTTAATGTCTTTGTAGTTGGAGAGCTTTGCCAAATTCCATGGTTGTGTTAGGGACTTGGCTGTAAGGAAGATGGATTTTTTCTCAATGATTTTTTTATAGTAAAAGCACACACTTGCATGAGTCAGGAAATGGTAGGAAAAAAAAAAAAAAGAGTGTTTTTTAATTCTTCAGTGTACTTGACCAAGAAGCAGAGTGTATAATTCATAAATAGCTGCCTTCAGAAGTAGTCTTTTCTCTTGAGCCAAGAAACCCCACAGAACCTACATAGTTTCTGTTTTCAAAGCATGTAGACAATAAGTCTGTAATTTTTGTAACAAAAAAGAGGGTAAAAAAAAAGTGCTCTTATCTGTATGCTTTGAACTTTTGTGCTTTGTTGCAAAATAATTGGCTTTCATGCCTTAGACTTATTTCACCCCTCAAACTGTCAAGGTCAGGGGTTTGGCAGAAAACACTTAGCCTTCACAAGAAAGGGGGAGGTTCCTCTCTGACAGCAGTGTGTTTTAACAAGTCTGCTTAAGTTGTGATACTTTCTTGCTAAAATTATGCTTGTTATTACTGTCTTTGGTTTTCATGTGAACAGATTGTGTCCTGCTTGTGGTGATGGTCTTTGCCACTCTGCTGCCGAATCCTCGCATTCAGAGAGAGTGTGTGGAGTGTTGGGTGACAAAATCCTCAGCAAAGCATATGGTAGAGAATAGACAGGGCCAGACATGAGAAAGGGTTGGACATCACAACCTCTCTGAGGAAGCACAGGGCATATGGATAGACAAAGACACTGTGCTGCCTCAGTTTAGTCCATGGTCAGATCATATGATAGGAGGCTCTTGATTAAGGTGAGTGGTGACTGTCTGAACAGAGAGGAGGAGAAACAAAGGAAGAGTTCCTCATCAGCAAATATGTCAAGGGTGATAATAGTCAACAGTGGTGAATTGTTTGTGATTAACCAAGAGCAAATAGGTCTAGACATTAAGTAATTTTATTTGATTTTATTAAAGTGATCAGGGAAATCTGGCTGTTAGTCTGAAAGTGTTTTATTCTAGGTAATTGCCTTGTGATTTTAATTCTGTCCTCCAACATATTTGCACTTTGTTTGTCAGGTACTGGGATAAAGAGGTGCAAAAAGCAAAAAAGAGAGGAAAAACACCACATTTAACAAAAGCCATTATTCTGTGTTACTGGAAATCCTATTTAGTTTTTGGAATTTTCACAATGATTGAGGTAAGTGATGTAAAATGTCACAGGACCTACTTCTTGGCTAACAGCAATGTGAAACTTGTCCACTTAGACTGCATGACATGTACTGGTGACTTCATCCTGGACTGCTCAGAGAACCTGGTAAAGTTCTCAGAAAGGTATAACAGAGCTGTAGCCCTGCAGAGACTGAAAAACTGAGTCATAATTGCAGGATTACGCAAGTGGAACAGAGAGAGCTCATTTCATTGCATTATTTTTGAGACATTGCAAACCACTGACTTGATTTGTAAGGCTTATCTGTATTTTATGTATCTGAGTGGTATGCCCAGTAGAAAGAGGATTTTTTGCTCTCTGTAAGTGGCTCTAAAGGACACATTTAAAAAAATGGAAGTATAATACATACTCATGCAATTATTATAACATCAAAGCGTTTTTTTGGTAATTGAGAGAGTTCTCCCTGAAGTTCCAGCTAAATTTTAATGTGGAACATGTTTCTTTTGGGTAATGTGTTGATAAAAATAGGCTTGACATTTTAGAGCACAATAAAGACAAAGTAATAAGGGATATGGCTTGTGGCAGTACTTGGCTCCTGTTTGCCTGTTTACAGACTTGATTAGCATGGTGTGATAAGAAATTACTAATACTTTTCCCCTTCTTTCTCTTTCAGGAAAGCCTCAAAATAATTCAACCAATTTTTTTGGGGAAAATTATTAATTATTTTGAAAAGCATAATGCCTCAGATGAGGAAGATTTGAATTTTGCATATTGCTACGCAGGTGCTCTGTCTGTGTGCACGCTTATTCTGGCTATCATGCACCACTTATACTTTTATCATGTGCAGCGGGCTGGCATGAAGCTGAGGGTGGCCATGTGTCACATGATTTATCGGAAGGTAAGCAAACCTGTTCACAGCTGTATTTTGTATTTGACAGCTGTTCTGTTGGGGGAGTTTAAAAATGCAGTTATTTATTACGCTCATGATTGCAATTCCATTGAAGTTATTGATTAGTAGAGACCTAATGCATGCGGAACGTGTCAGGCCTTAGATGTTTGCATGTGTCTTTCTGTCTCTTTGGCTGTCTGAATGACAGCTTCAGGCCTGCTTAGTGAAGGTGGTGAGTTAAATAGCCCTAAAGTCTTGGAAGAGCTGCTTTTTTTGCTTCCTGCTGCTGTTGGAGAGGAGCCCCCCCCATTGCTCTTGGAAGTGTTGTGTGCTGAATCTCTAAGAGGTGTCGGCATAGAGCAGGAGAGGGACAGAGCTTCCAGGGAATGCTGGCAGCTACTCAGCCTTGCAGTTTGATCCCAGGGGAGGACATGGATGGCACCATCTGCTGCTGCACTCTCAGTCTCCTGGGAATTGCTTCACTGTCCGGGTTTCCCTCCACCCCTGTTGCGGTTAAGGGTGGGATTTATTTATCTTTTATCCCATCAGTTATGTAGAACTAGTAGGTTGCTTCCTTTGCAGATCAGAGGCTGCTCTTGTCCCTTTGGGCACCCATTAATTTCCCTTGGGGAGTGGCAGCAGTTCTGTGGAACTGCTACTTTCCCCTCCAGGCAGGCAGGGATGCTTGGCCTATTTACCTTTATCCCTGCTGGGGGGAAGAGAGAGAGGAGCAGGCAGAGGAGACACAGTTCAGAATCAAGTGGAATCCTAAAGGCAGGGAGTTAGTTTTTTATTACCATTTACTGGTGTTATTGTGGGAGTACTGCACTAAAGCCAGTGAAATGTGAGAAGGGATGTGTGTTCAGTGAGCCATAGTTTCTTTGCTCTCTCTGTGTCCTGATCAAAAAATAGCTGTCCTGAACTACAGATGGAGTTGAGGCTGCTGTCAGAGGAAAAGTGGAACAAGAGAACTTGAGTTTTACCTGCAGGAAGGAGCTGAACAACATCCCGGACAAAATGCTGTTTCTTAGTTGAAAATGTCTGCTTCACTCTTCTGAAGCCATTGGCAATTCCCAAACCATGAGCCTGCTTCCAAGCAGGATATCTATGCTGAGAATGCTGGAAGGGAAAATGCCCCATCTTTTTATCTTCAGTGCTGCTGGAATTTCAGACATCAGCAAAGAAGTTTAATTGAAAAGTCGGGACTGCACAGTTTCTTTGGAATGTAAAGAAATCCACATTATTTTAACCGTTAAACATAGGTACCATCAACTTAACATGAACACTTGTACTACGGTGTAGGTTATATCAAGTTTTTGCACAAAGCAGTAAAGTGTTTTGCACAAAGAGTAAAGATGTCCCCATTTTAAGTGGTGATTACTTTTCATACACACATTTATTCTCTTCCTCTTTTGATACCTTGAAAAGGATCCTCTGGGAACTTGGCTCTAACACAGCACAATGCTTTCTTGTACATCTCTCTAAGGTGTTAATTTACCAGACTGATTATCAAAATGGAATTAATGGAAAATGTATATAGTAATGGTGTTTGTTGCTGAATTGATACTGGCCTAGAAGCTTGGAAAATAAATATTTGTAATACACGCCCTTATTTCTAAAAATGGGATTAAATGGAAAATTAATGAGCCCTCAGTTTTACTTCTGAGAGTGACGGTTGAAGTAATGGCATTGACAAGAACATTGGCAAACCTTTCTAATAATTTGTCTTCACTATGTGCTGCTTATAAATAGGTCATATTTTATCTTTAACCTCATATAGGCTTTTGAAAAAAGCTTGGGTGCTTATTTACCAGCACTGTACCAGAGTTTGTTAATTGCTGTAGAAAATAAAATATTTGGTTTTTAAGGATAAATAGATTGGATAAGAAAGCATTCTTAATAGAGAACTTCAAATGTTCATAATTCTTAAGTTTTAGACCCTTTTTCATTTCCTGGAAAGTTCAAATCTAATTTGCAAAATCCCTGTATTCAAACAGTTAAGAAGTTTTGTTACCAGTAAGAAGTATTAGTGATGCACATAGAAAACTTGTAACAAGAATTAAAGTGAAATATGTCTAATGATGACTCAGAATCTTATGCTTTGGAATCAAAGGCTACTTTTGGGAAACCGGTTTTTGTTGGTTTTATTTTTTTTAAGACTTAGCTTTTAGAAGTTCTTTGAGGTCAGTGTACTGACTTTAGCTGGGATGGAATTAGTTTTCCTCAGCTCATATGGGGCTATGTATCAGGTGTAGTAAAAAAAGGAAGGTACCAATACAAGACTTTTTGGTAAAAAATCGGTTATAAATGTAAAATTGCTACTTTGCAATCGATACATATCCATTCAGCCAGGAAAATGTGAGGCTTATTTCACTTAAAAAAAAAAAAAAGAAAAAAAGAAAAAATCAAAACCAAGAGGGAATCAAGGAAACGCTAAAACTGCATTGCCACTGATGATGAGAATGGCTGCCTCCTCCCTGAGAATACAAATCAGTCACAGATGAGCACCCTCCTTTTGGCTCATGCTTGTGTGGTTCCTCCTGAGACTGTCTTGGTCAAAATGAACTGGACTCAAAATCATATTAAAACTTGTTTTGCTGCTTATGTAGAAGTAGGTAGTTAGAAGTCAAAAAAGTGATTGTGTGGCAGGTCCAAGACAGACCCAGGCCATGGGCCACTAGCAAGACCCCAGCGCGATCTTCTGATGGTTCAGGTGAACCTCAGATAGCAAATATGTTGTACCCATATAAACACATCCTGATGGGACACTTCCCCAAACATGCATCATGTGAACTCCTCTTACTATGATCTGTGAATTTCTAACATATTTTCTCCAAGCTTACCAGCCTTAATGTGTGGTGTGGAGCAAACAGGATAGCAGCAGGCAGCTACCTGGGGGATTTCAGGTGGATGAGAGACAGGTGGCTTAAGACAGAGAATGAAGCCATAATTTTCACAAATAACTAAATCTGATCTTTCATATACCCACTATCCTAGATTTATTTTTTGGAATGTCAGAGGAATTTCACACTGGAGTTTTAAAAGTTTCTGCCTTTCAATGTTTCAGCTGGTTTCAATAAAGTTAGGGTTGGGATTCACTCTGTCATTAACAATATCTTTTTAACACAAAAGTGAGGTACATAAAATGTAAGGGACCTTGGTTGAAATTATGCTTTGAATAGTACTTTGATGATGTTTGATGTTCTTCTACTTGTTTCAAAATACTGGAATTGTATTTTTGAAACAATCAGTACTTTTCAGGTTTGATTATTGCTCAAAATGGAACCCTAATAATGTTTGGAGAGGGAGAAGTAGCTGTGTGCTGCCTAAAAATGTGAAGTGTTTTTGAGTAGTAATCTATTTCTGTACAGAAAAATGTGTATCGTGCTTTGTATATTTTTTTAAACTTGTGCTGCAAACCTGTGTTTTCTCTCTAGCAGGTGTAGGAGGAAGCAGGGTTTGTTATTGGTATTTATGAGAAATTTCAGTTTGGACCTTTGCAGTAAAGTTCAGACTGCATATTTCTATATGGGATGTTTTCGGAGGGGGGGAGATATTTTATAAACACATTCTTTTTTTTCTACTGACTACCTTTTTAATTAACATATAAAAATACTTGATATTTACCCTTGTTGTTTTCCATAGCGTGTGCTTCATTTTACATAATTCAGAAAAGTTATGATTTTTCAAGAGTTAGTGATTTGTAAAGGGACACTGATTTGCAAAGATAGTCTGAAATTAATAACTTGAGGGATTTTTGCCTTCCGTCCGATAACACATTCAAAGTAGAATTCTTTCAATTGGCCACTGTTCTGACTTTAGTCTGGCCTTCAGTCTAAAGTTCCTGTTTTATACAGGTCCTCATAGTGAGGGGAAGAACAATGCACATGGAAAGTTACAGCTCTTTTGCTTAGTGACTTGCTGTATTGATATTTTCCTATTTTTAATCACTTCAGACATGAAGATAGGGCATTTTTATTCTCACAGTCCTTCCCTTGACTTTTTTTTTAAATAATTTTTTCTTTAGGGCTTTGTTTAGAATATTTATTTTAATCCTTTATCTAAGGTTCCAGTGCTCTCAGGCAAAAGCTGAGATGTGACTTCAGCTTTAGCCCTGGTACTATATTCCTGTATCTTGTGTGTATAGGTGTACTGTGCTCTATAAGCTGTGATAATTTGAGACTGTTCTGACTTTTTTAGGCACTTCGTCTCAGTAATGTAGCTATGGCGAAAACTACCACTGGTCAAATAGTAAACCTGCTGTCAAATGATGTGAACAAATTTGATCAAGTAAGGAGTATTTTACAGATCTTTCCAAGGGGCTGAAGAAATTGTGGGGTTAGAGTTAAGAAAGTTTTGTTTAAAACTGGTGATTAAATGTTTCTAATAAACATTTCTTCTAGTTGTTTCTTAAACATGGAATGTTTTGTGTTGGAAGGGACCATAAAGACCTTCTTGTTCCAGTTCCCCTCCATGAGCAGGGGCATCTTCCACTAGGAGGCTGCTCACAGCCCCATCTTGCCATGGGCAGAAATATTACTAAGGGTTTAATTTGTTAGCTAAGAGCTAATTTACAGTTAGCTAAGAGCTAAAAGTTATTTTTTTATTCTTAACTTTTTGTTTAGGTAACAATTTTCTTGCACTTCTTGTGGGCTGGACCACTTCAAGCTGTAGCAGTAACAGTCCTTCTGTGGATGGAAATAGGCCCATCATGTCTTGCAGGAATGGCAGTTCTCATTATTCTTCTTCCTGTGCAAACGTGCATTGGGAGGCTTTTTTCTTCCCTCAGGTAAGGCTGCATGTTTTGGGTTGTTGCTAGTTTCTGTGCTGGGTTTTAAAATGTGAATATTGGGTGGAGACAGAGTATCAGCTTGTGTCTGGTGATATTTTTTGCAGTGCCTCTTATCTTTGCTAACATTTTTTTAGAGCTGCTAATGTGAAATGTCTGAATTCCAGATTATGGACTTGACGTGGTCTGTCTTCCAAACATGCTGAAAGTATCTGATACTTATTAGCTCTCCAGTGCATTAAAAGAGTTTGACTGTTTCTGTAGCTACCTTGCTCTAGATCATGTCATAGAATTGAGCTTTGCCTTCCTGCAGTAATTCCTGGGGAGTGGCTACTCCAAAGGGAATGTAGTCAGCCCTTCTCTGTGTGATTTACTGGAGTGACACAAGATTTGCAGCAGAAAGCTCTGGAAGTTTCTTGTTTAAAGATCTTGCTCTGTCTCCTCCGTGACTAAAACACGGAGAGAAAAAAAGGGAAGGAACTGAGAGAGAGGGGAAGAAAAATTTATTGTAGTGGTTTTGATGCCAGCTATGAGGTTTCCAGCTGCAAGGTTCTAGGCTGTGGAGATAAGAGTTTGGAGTAATTTTCCATTACTATACAAATTTAATTTGTTTTTCTGTAACTTTATCCTAAAAACCCCCAGCAAGACTTGCCTCTGTTGGGATTGTTGAGGCAAGTTCTTGCATCCAAGTTTTCTGTTTCTTATGTAATAAGCCATGCTTGACTTAACATTATGACTTTATAAAAGGCTTTTACACCAAATTGGAAATATTTTTGTGTTCCTTTACCCTGTACACATATGCTTAGGAGTGTTAGGCATCTTTCTTTGCATCTTTTTGTTGAATTGGTTCCTTTTAGCTCTTTGGATAAGTAAAATTTCTTTAAGTGAGGTAGTCATTTTTTTTTCCAAGTTGTATTTCAAGACAAGTTTTCTAGACATGCTGAGCCTGGCATTGCATGGCCAGGTTTGAAGAGAGAGATGAGAATTACAAAATGAAAATGACTTGTAGACCTTTCATTTGTAACCACTGTAGTAGTCTTCAGTCACTACATTCGTATGCTGTTTCTCAAATAATGTTCAAGGGCTATTTCTCAAATAATGATCCATTCAGAGTTCTCTGTCAAATTCTAAGGGCTTTTCTTCTTATGATAAAGCCTGTTTGTGGAACACTTACCATATGTTCTTAAATGTGTATTTTCATTGCATGTGCAGTATGCATGCAGAAGTGTAAACGTACTTCATTGCTGTTTTTCATTAGTGGTAAGTTTTTGAGGTTTGAGTCAGTAATTAAAATACCTAGTGCTTAGCTAGTGCTTTATCCATGGTGGCAGGCTTTAATATCCCCATTTTACAGATGGGAAGCTGAGTCACAAAGAGATTAATGGACTTTTCCAGGGTCAGACAATAGGGTGATAAAAATCTCTTTCTTGAAGATATCTATTTTGAAAATTAATCAGTGGCAATGTAACAGTGTTTGGGGTTTTTTACCCATTCAGTAACAGCCACTTGTTTGGATGCAGTGCAAGGGAAAGAATTTGTTAACCAGAAAAGCTTCTGCTTGTCTCCATGTGCACGGATCTTCTTATTTGTGTACAAAAATGTGCAATGAACAGAAGGAGTTAATGGTAAAACTGGAATAGATTTTAACTCCGTAATGATGATTGTGTTCACATGGCATTTGCTGGGAATCTGCATGGATTTAAGGAAGGCAGCCTATGAAGAAGTAATTTAAGGATTAAAGCTTTTGCTAAAATCCAAGCATGCTTGGTGTGGCAGTTAATTTGTGCTATTATTCAGCAGTGTTCTTGTGACTCAGCCGTGTAAACATGTGTGCACAGCAGTTCATGGTGCAGCCGCTGGCCTCGGTGCTCTGGGAGTTTGCAGATACGGATTTGACAGCCTGTGGAATGGTATCCACTGTACTCTACAGGATTGCTTTTACTTGCATAAGTAGGAGAAGTTTTGCAAAATACACATGACCTAATATATTATTTGAGAAGCAATTTAATTATTGGACTGAAGACCATTCTATATGTATTTTATTCACAAGAACTGGGTGCTTTCACTGCTTAGTCATGCAACTGTAGTAGTATTGTTACTTAAATTTTTTCTTGAAGATAAAAACTGTGTCTAACTGCTGTCTCAGGCATAATTAAAATCCACCAAATATGCCTTGTGAAAGCAAAAAGGAATTTTGTAGCTAGCTTAATTTAGAGTGGTTTTTAGCATCATAGAGGGGTCTTCTCATATGAAAATTTTCAGGTCCTTTCTTACTGCACTTTCTTATTGACATGCTTTGTGAGCATGTATTGGACTTACCTGTTTGTACTCTGAACTTAATATGAAACCAGGGACGTGACTTTGTCTGCAGTAATTTACCATCAATGCACTGTATACTTGAAGCCATTACACAACACCACTAAGCTTGTGGCTTCTGATATGTATGTTGATTGCAAAGGGGAGTGTAACTTGAAAAAAATTTTCAAAAGACCACTCCCCTAATTTCCTGAGCATTTCAAAGCAATTTGAAATGGGATGGCTACTATGATGACATTTCAGCAGGAAAACTGAAAAGTTGGTTTGTGAGAACTATGGCCGTTTTTGAGTCACACCATTTTAAAAAAAGAAACCTCTGTTAACTTTATTATTTATTCCATCATCTTCAACTTTCTATTATGAGGAGACCAAGCCTGGAAGTTAGGTGACATTCAGGATCATAGGTGAGAGCTGTTTCCTGCTGCAGAGCCATGAGCAACACATGGTAATTTTGCCTTTTTCAGTGGTGGTATGTCTATGGGGAGGAAATTATAAGCTGTTACATTATTTAAGGAATTGTTTTTCTGTAACTGTTTCTTTTTGAAAAATGGAAAAGAGGAAGTAGGAAAGATAATCTCATTCCATGTTGATGTGGTTGGTTTAAGCTAAGTTATTTTCCTCAGTGTTATTAAGAATCTGTGATTGTACTTGGGCTAAGTTTCTAAATGCCTTTTGCTAGTTCCCTTGTATAAGTATTTTTTAATGTCCTGCTTCAGTCATCCTAACATTTATGGACCGATGGTGCCGAGAAGTTTTCTAAAATGGCGAGTAGGTGCTTGAAATTCTTTCAACTTGCGTTCTTTTATTATGATTTCCTCCAGTGTACCAGAGAAATCTTACAGGAGACAAGTGAAGCTGAGAAAGCCCAGTCACACCTTCTAAAATGATTGGAATTTTTTTAATGATCTCTGAATCTTGACTTTCATTGTTATATGCAAAAATAAGTAATTTATTAGGTAAAGGTATATTTTATAAAAATAAGGTCTAACACAGCTCTCCATGTGCAAGATGTTTGTCTACATGAATGAATTCAGAATTGTAATAGGATCTATTAGCATGATTTATGCATTTATTATGTGGCTTCTAACTTTCAATGCTTTTTTCCTAATTAAAAGTGTGAATTTATTATTTAATTATATATATTTCCCATTTTTTCCATCAGTGCAAACATAGTGTGAGACCAAAACAGATATATTCAAATTAGTGTTAATTACAATTAATGCTTAAATAATATTTATTTTTTAAAGAAACCATATCTAAATGGTTATATATATGATATCATCTGTCATAATGAATTATGGCTCATGTACTATGTAATCTCTGCTTCAAGTACAGTTAATCCTGAAAAGTCACAAATGAGGCAAATTTCTTTAACAACATCAGAAGAACTTTATGACAAGAGTGATTGTTTTGGCATTTTGAAATATTTTAAAAGTAATTTTCTGATTTTTGTTTACTTCTAAACGCAATAAACAACAGATATATTGTTTAAGGAATACTGCATGTTTGCACAAACTGACATGTATTTCTGAACATTGAATCAGCTCTCAGTTCCCTGAGAAGCAAGAATACAAGCATGCTAAGTCTGCTGTGTGTCAGCTGATCTTCAGGAAAACCCTTTAATGCAATTATAGTTTTGTGAATCATCTTTACAAATAAAAGCAAAAACTTTATACATATGTTGTGTGTTCATAAATTTTCTTCTTTAGGGAATCTGAGAATTTTTCCTTTGTCCTGTTTTCAGAAGCAAGACAGCTGCCTTAACTGATGTCAGGATTAGGACCATGAATGAAGTGATAAGTGGTATGAAGATAATAAAGATGTATGCTTGGGAAAAATCATTTGCGGAACTTGTGAATGGTTTAAGAAGGTAATTCTAGAAAGATACAGCTTGGTGTATGACCAGTGTCATTTTCCATTTTTTACATGTGAATTGGTGCTTTATTTTGTGCTTTAAAACACAGTTTCCATGCACTTCTTGAGCTTTTTTTTAAAATTTTATATAGCAAAAGTGGAGGAATGAAGATATATTCTAAGGGAATAAAAAAAGTTGAAATCCTTCAAACTTCAATAATTCAGGCTTCAATAATTCAGTAATAATTCATTTTATTACTTAAGCCACCTGGGAAAGGTAGAAGGGAGAAAGCAGATCAGAAATTCCATTGTTATTCAACTGGCAAAGCAAGCTGTGTTTGGTATCCTAATACATTTCATTTCAAGGGTTCATTGACATCAGGCTAAAACATACTAATACATTTGATTTTCAGTCAGTATTTTCCCTTTTACTTGACACTATAGCAGCATTCAGTACTAAAGGTTAAGTGTAAGAGTTTGTGTGTGTATTTCTTAGAAACTGATTTTCATGTATGTCCCTCTCCAGCATATTAATAGAATGTTGGTATCCTGCTGCAGGTTATCTGACTTCTTAGTTTTAAATGTTTAATTTTGGAAATCCTTTTCATAAAAAGATTTTTTTTCCTTTCTATCCATGTGCAGGCTTGCAAACTTGCAAATGTTCCCTGAGATGTTCCTTCCCATGCACATAATTGGTTCCTCTGTTGGATTATAGAATCCTGTGATCCTAGAATGTTCATGACTGATGGGAAGCTTTACAGTCTTGTATGGAGCCAGAGAGAATATTTCTTTATTGAAAGGTTCCTCAGTAGGTTATATTCACATAGCTAAATTTTAGATTTCCAAGTTCAACACCTCATTAGGATTAGAGGCTTCTTTTTAAATATTGTAACACATTAAAAAAGAACACATCTTGAGCCCTCTTTGCTTTCTTGAACTGTATTGTGGAAAACTGTAAGTAGAAGTCTTAAATTTAGCCAGATGCTTTATTGTCCAGTATTTCCACATTGGCCCTCGACAGTGGCTAAGATGCCATCTGAACTCCTCCACTGCTCTTTTTTTTTGTGTCTGTCTGTGTTAGTTTCCTTTTATGTAAGCTTGTGCCTCAAGACAGTGTAATATATTATATGCAGCCTGCAGGTAGGCTGTAATTTATCTGGTATTTATGGAGAGTAGCACAAAAAACTTGCTGATTATCCACAGATAATGAGAGGATTATTAAGAATTATTAAAGGGTGGGAAAAGAGTTTCATCCAGGGTTGTAGAAGTAATTGAATTAGACCCAATTCAAATAGTTTACATACAAATGGTTTTTCTCTGTACTCTGGAGGAGATTAGAGATGGTGAGCCCTTAAGCTGAAAAAATAAGTCTTTGAAGCTCTTTAAAAGTCTTGTCAGTTCAGCCAATTTGGCAAATATAGTGGGAAAGTTGCTCAACTAGTTTTCCAGTAGTGCATCCTGCATCCTTTTCTTCATTAAGTGGTTACTTAATTTGCTTCAAATTGTATAATCACAACTTGAGTTTCTAATCTTAATGTAAAGTTCCAAGTGGAAGGCAATCAAAACTATTAAGAATTGTCAGAATTGCCTAAGAATTGCCAGAATATGTGGAAAGAGAAATTAGGAATTGTTTTGGGATTTTATATTTGATAGTATTAAGTAGACAAAAAGTAGAATATATGGGGAAGGAGTAAGTTGTTTTGGCTGTCTTGATAAGGAAAATTACTATATTAATAAGGAGGTAAGCCTGATAGCATACACATTATAGCAGATGATAGTGCAGTTTGAATTGCTGGAGGGAGACTTAAGTGTCTGTGCAATGCTTCAATCACTGTTTAGCTTTGGCAATGACTGGCAGAACAGTTGGCCTCACAGGTCAGTGTTTTCTTAATTTATGAACTAAAATTCCTAGAGCAAAATAAGCCAGGAGCAGGGTCCAAATTGGGAAGTATTTAGACTGAGATGAAAGGAAATACTCTAAATCCCGTGATATAGTTTGAGGAGCAGCAGCTGAATAATGGCAGATGCTTGGGCCATGGGCAAACTTGTGATCTTCTGGAAATTGCCCTGTTTTTTTTCGACTGCAGAGTATGTGTTGGTCTTGTCATGAGTTTTGTGGACTGAACTCTGCTGGATTTTGATATTGGAAGGATAAGGACTTAGTGGGTGCTTGGCCTTTATACAGGTTTTTTTTTGCTCTTTTCTATTGCATGTAGCCCAAAATGTACTTGAAGCAGATTAGAATCTGAATTAAAATACTAGTTTGACTACAGAAGAAAAAAATAGTATGTTAGTTTTCTGATTCTAAAAAAAAATTATTTTCTATAGCTATTAAGATATTAAATAAATTAATTTCTCCTTTGAATTTCCAACCTCTTAAATTCTGATTTTTTTTTATTGTTTGTTTTGGGTTGGTTTTTGTGGTTTTTTGTTTGTTTGTTTCTGGTTTTGTTTTGTTATTTACCATATAACATGTTTTCTTCACAGTTGTTTGCGTATGAGTTGGGGTGGTGCAAGAGGAGGAGAAAGGATATGAAAGTAGAATCTTGAGAGGGGGGTTTCCCTCATCCTCTTGTTGAGGGTAGCAGTAATTGGAAAGATTGTTGTGATTTGTTTATGTTTTGCATTTTTTTAGGAAGGAGATTGCCATGGTTATGAAAAGCTCCTACCTTCGAGGACTGAACTTGGCCTCGTTCTTTGTGGCAAGCAAAATAACAGTGTTCATGACTTTCATGGCATATGTGCTACTTGGCAACGTCATCTCTGCGAGCAGGGTGTTTGTGGCAGTGTCCCTGTACGGAGCAGTGAGACTCACAGTGACCCTGTTCTTCCCTGCAGCCGTGGAGAGAGTGTCCGAGTCGGTGATCAGCATCCGACGGATCAAGGTAGCGTTACTGCCTGGGAGAAGACGTGCATTCCTTCTCTTACTCTACCTTTGTTTTAATGTCACTGACACATGCAGCCTTATTATGGTTTTGCAGTTTGGAATTTGTAATTGAATTTCCATTTTGGAAACAGAACATGTCGCTGTGTACACAGGTACAAAAAACATGACATGTACTGTAGGGTGGGCTGAGATGTAGGAGAAAAGTGTGCATGGCAAAGAGGTATTGTAGACATTTCTGAAGTAAGAAGACTGTGTATGCAGCAGGGGTGCTGGAATTGGAGTTTGAAGAACAAAGCAGGCAGATGGGAGCCATAGGATTCATGTTTCACACTTCAGTACCCTGTCACTGTGGAGGACAGGTGTGAACCCCAGCTTCTCTCTTGTGGCTGCTTTAAGTGCTGGAGTGAAGACTCAAATTCAGTAGGAACGAGCATTGATAGTGCTGATGTCTGGTGCTAACATAACAAGAGTTGTACACTGTGTACACCATGGACCTCTGTGTTAAAGTGCTTTGCTTCTCACAGCACTCCGTAACAATGCCCACCAGCTGGAGTCTGAGCAGTACCTCTGTGCCTGAAAAACTCTAGCAGTAATCTCCCTGCCCTCCTGTGGCTCCTGACATCCTCCTGCTTCCTCTTAGTTACTGCTTTCTGTAAGTCTTGAGCAGCTATCTCACACCTATAAACTATTAGCTAGGTCGTTGTTAACTAGTCTTGAATTCTATGATCAAGACTTCCTTATCTTCCCAAAATAGTCTGCTGCTGCCTATTTAAAGTCCTTAGACTCCGTGAGTCAAAGGATGAAAGACCTTTTTTTTTAGGTTTTGTCGTAAAACTGTGGCAGCTGTTAACCTTAAAAGTTTTCTGTGGAAATAACCCCTTTCCTTTCTAAATATGTTTGGGCTGTTAATAATCTAGCATCAGGCAGGGTGTGGTAGAAGTGTGTCTATGGCACAAAGTGTGTGCTTATGGAAATTGAAGGAAAAGTTTCCTGACTGGGATGTGATGTAGAATAGAAGTACAGTAGTGAAAGTGAGATGAGTCAGCTTTGCAGATGTAAGCAGGTTTCTTTTTTTGTTAGTGTGCTGGACTTTAAAATGAGGAAACATTCAGATAGTGTTCTGTCTTCTATTGGCCACTTGAAGAATGCTAAGTAGAGGCAGTGGACAGCTGCTTCCTGTGTCCTCGTTATTCTTCCAATGCCATCAAAACAGTGGAATGAGAAGGTGTTGCAGTGAGGGTTTCACCTCTTCTGCATGGAAAAGGGGAATTAAACAATTTTAAAAGTTGTTAGTGATTCAAGGAAAAGACAGATTCTTAAGATCAATTTCTTTCTGCAATTATTTATTGAGCAGGTGATTGTTATTCTCTCCTACTAAGTCTGCACTTTTGGAGGTTTTTTGGGAGGGAGAGCTAGCTAGTTACAGGTACGCTGTTGTAGTTGTGCATTGCCTTGGAAATGTAATCCTTTGATCAGTTCATGGTTGTTTTTTCCAACCCATAACTAATATTCGGAATGCTGCCTTCAAAAAACATATTTGGTTTCCTTTCCCATTCTCAGTCTCACTTTATGCAATATCCTCTGCTTTTCTTTTATTGCAGAACTTTCTGATGCTTGATGAGGTCTCACACTTCAAGCCACAGCTGCATGGCAGTAATGAAAATATCATTCTTCATGTTCAAGATTTGACTTGCTCTTGGGATAAGGTAAGTTTACTTACATATTAAGTATATTTGTGCTACCGTCATTTGAAGTCTAAAATGCAGTGTGTGTATGTATGGTGTGCTCTTACTTTGTATTCCATCCCTTGTGTTTGAGAATCATTTCAGTATGTTGAGCTAACTCTGTAGAATAGCACTGAAAACACTATCAAGTGCATCTTAAAAGCAGCTATTTCTCAATACTATACTAAATGAAAAACTGCATTTCTCAGAGAAAATACTCCTTTTTATTAAGCAGCACTGTATTGTGGCTGAGGTATTCAAATTGGAATGAAGGACAGACAGCAAAGCAAAGTCAGGCTTATAATGGGGGTTTTTTTTCTGTGAACTGGATGCTTGATCAGTCCATTAGTCTAGAACCACTACAAGATTATACTTCTCACAACAAATTTGAAAGCTTTAGAGATGAGTCAGCACATATTAATTTCTCTGTATTTTGTGACTGTTCAGCTGCACATTTTTTCTGTTTAAATTCACCAAACTTGCCAAAATAACTAGAAGAATGGACAATAAATGTGATAAATGTATAATATATCTCTTTTATGTAAGAAAGGCAAATGTTGACTGTTTTGTTTTAAAACTTAAATTGCTGTGGTAAGCAGCAATTCGTGAGGAATTGTTGGTGCTATTGCAGTCTGGCAGTATCCTCATACAAGAGAGACTTTAGTCTCCATTACAAGTGCTGGAAGCTCTAAAAATTACTTTTGCATATAAATGTAATGCAAATAAGACATTACATTTCTAAGCCCTGTTCCCCTACCTGTGCTGTGTCCCAAGGAAGATCAGGTGTGAAAACCTATGTGAGGATCTACCTATTTTTAGCTATGTAGCTGCAAAAGAAAATTGCTATTTTATTCTACTTTACTTTCTCAGACTTCTCTGTGGCATCAATGTTTCTGAGGCATTGACCAAGCTTTTAAAAATTAATAGCTATGAAGGAGTTGATTGTAAATACATTCTAATGCAAAATTCAGTGTATTGCCTAATTTTTTTCTTCTCAAACTGACTTTGGTACCACCATTAAGAATTTACAGGAAATGGTTGCATAAAGTGCCCATAAAATACTTTTTTTTTCATTAGTTGTTTATATTGCATAAAGCACAGTAACACGACTGGAATTACTGGTTTCCTTTCAGTTAAAACCAAACCCTAAACCAAGCCATCCACAAAACTGTTAATGTAACTTCCATTCTGATACTTAATTGCAGTATGCATGGGAGAACAGTTCTCTCAGAACTGTTATTATCTGCTCAGAAAGTTTCTACTATATACTCTTAAAATTATGCAAAATAATTTTATAGACTTGCTCACTGAAAAAAAGTGGTAAGTTCTGATAGAGACGAGTTATGAAAGTAAAAATACAAATATGTTATCCTTTGTCAAACAGCAGGCCTACCTTGCTACTCTGGCTGGGTTTCTCAAGACACTTTGGATGTCTGTACAGACCCTCTACAGCAGGAGATAATTTTTTAAATTTTTTTAGAGATCGTGTGCCAAAAGTGATACTGAAAAAGACCAACCAAGAAGAAACCCATGAATCCAAAATCACTTGATATGAAAAGGAGATTATTAGCTACACTTTTAGCCTAACATGATGCATATTACAGTTTCTCAAAATATAAGCAAAACCAATTTATTCCTGGTCAGACTCTTGTGTTACTTAGGCAAGTATTACCTTGAGTACCACAGGCTAGTCTGATACCAGTATGGAACTAGGGATTCTTCAGCACAGCTTTTTACTCATGTTCTTGAATTTACAGGCCAGTCTGTGTGCTCAACTGAGCAACTTCAGATTTAAGGTCTCAGCATTTGAGCAGAGGCCAAATTTATCCCTTGTAAGTCTAGTCCTTACATGAGAAGCCTAAGTAGTATAGTACTTTCATGCAATATATGATCTCTGTGTCCCTTAGGTGGGCAGAACTATTTCATTTTCTGGCATGTAGGATGTGTAAGGTCTGCCCAAGCTCATCTAAGGAGTCACTCCGCTGAAGGGATCATTCTTGTGTCCTCTTGTCCTTGCATTCTCTGCTTGTTGCCTCCCTTATGCTGGTTGTTAATGCTGGTTTATATGACCTTGTGGTGAAGCAGTTTGGAAGGATAAAGCAATAGAAAATGAATCACTTTTAATGAGATCAGTCTTCTGATAGCTGAGTCCCATAAACAACGCATGCAAGGTTAGGCGGAAGGAGGAAAGTTAGAGACACAGCAAGCTGACAGGGCACAGGGGAGCTGGGACATTTCTGATAATGAGCTGTCAGGTGTCCTTAGGTGCAATAGTCTGTGCTCTAAGTGCCTCAGTTTAGTGCCTAAAAATAGGTGTGATGAATTCAGGACAAATTGTCTTTAATTATAAGGAATGCTGTTTTGCAAAAATATCATGCTCCTTAGCTGCATCTGGCTGTGCTGTTTGATCAAAAGACTATGCTCATGCAGGCTCTATGATAACTTGCAGTACTGCTTTAATATATAATATGGCAGTAATAGTTTAAAAACTTTTAAAAATACTTTCTTTAATGTTCTTTTAGCTCTTACCTTATTTTTTAAAAGTTTTTGATGTGGGCGGAAATGTCTTTGCACTTCTGTGAATACAGAAGCACAACCTCAAGAGGTCTGAAGAAGGGCCTGTGTGTCTGAAGGCTTATTTATTTTTTTCCATATAGACAATGATTTAGAATATATATTTTATCTTCCTACAAACTCCGTGTGAAAAAAGGAAAATATTTGGCTGCCATAAATTTGTAGAGTTCTCCTGATCTTAGCACTTAGGTGAGCACCTGAGCTGTGTAACTCTGGGCAGAGGAATCAACTTTGAGGTCAGGCGCTGCTTTGGGAGGGTGGTGGGGCTGTGCAGAGAAAAGGAAAAAAATCCCGCGGGTGCCACCCTGTGGAAATGTACAAGAGCAAGGTTTTAGGAGAGCTGCACAAGGAGCCCGAGTGCAGCTTCGGGCAGCGTGAGGATCTCCTGCAAGCCCTGCAGTGTGTCTGAGAGCTCTGGCAGCAGGGCTGCCTGCCAGGGATTTATCCTGGCACAAGTGAGCACGTGTGTGCTATCCCAGTCATCACAGATGTGGATGGATACTGGATTTCTCTTCTTCCCAAATACTTTGAAATGAATTGCAAGCTTCCTCCTTTTGCAGTCCCTAAACTTTTGTGTCTTGTGTCATGTTTTGTGTGGAGTTAGGGTGGTGGCTTTTTCAACCCCTTGAGCTTCTGAAGGTGGCTGGAGATTTTAAGGTATTCTTAACCTTGCTTTTCTGTTTTTGGTACTTAAGGCTGGGTTTTTATTTAGTTCTTTAATCAAGTGGTTTTTGGGGCTTTTTTTGATGTTTACATTTTACTGTTTGCATTTCAGTGTCAGTCGTGCTTAGTACAGGTGAAGATGCAAGTGAAGGCAGATTCTGTTACGAAGGTGTTTTGATTTAATGAGAGGGAGCTGCACCAGGTCCTTAGAAAAATTCTGTTTAGCATAGCTGTTAAAGACTTGAGCATCCTTTCTTTCCACAAGAAGGCATTTTTAGAACTTTGATGGGAGAGGTGCAACATATGTTGGGAAATAAGCTCATCCATAACATAAGGGATAGGCATACTAGAAAGGAATATTAAACAGACACTCCTAAGATGTATGAATGAATATCTAGCATACAAGATGAAGTTGTGTAAAATCAAATAGCATTTTTATTGTTTTACTTTGGATAGAGCCTTAACTAGATCAAACACATCCCTGGCTTTTCTGAGGCTCTGAGAGCCTCAGCCCTTCATTTTTCTGTGTGCTCGGAGTCGCTGAGAGTTTTGTGCTATGGCTGGAAATGCTGGTGTGGCCAGCACAAAGCTCATGTTCCCAAGGCTGCCACCCAGATATTTGGGCTCTGAGGAAGCCCTGCTTTTGCTGCCTTATTCCTTGAATGCTGTTTTAGCTGTGTTGCATGTTTGTGATAAACGATGAGGGTATTTCAAAAGTGTTTGTGAATTACTGAAGAGGTAAAAATCATATACCTGAAAATATGGTGGACATATGGACTGGTAGTTTATAGCAATGTATGCACATTGTTTTCTGTTTCTAAATACTTATTTTGATGGTTTATATTTAATTATTGAGAAATACTGACTTTTTCTCAAATCCCCAGAGTTTAGAAACTCCAACACTTCAACAAATTTCGTTTACTGTCAGACGAGGGGAGTTACTGGCTGTGATTGGTCCTGTAGGAGCTGGAAAAGTAAGTCTTAATATTTACACCATTTCATGAGGCTTTGAGTCTATTAAATGTGAAAACTAGAAACCTGAAGATATGCAGTTCCTTTATGTGTATAATCACACATTCCATATCAGGATACTGGCATTCAAGATAGGCTGATGTCCTTCTGGGTGGGGAGGAGGTGTTGAGGAGCTTAACAGTATTTTGTGTGTTGCTTCAAGATTGCATGGAAAGGGCACTAGTGTTTTTCTACTGTTAGTAGTAGTTTGGGACACAAGGTGAAATAGGCCATCGTGGTAGTGAACACTGCTCAATCTTTGTGATGTCTTTAGTGCAACCAGACTTTTTAATTTTCATTTCATTTTTTAAAAATCTTTTCCAGTCTTCACTCTTAAGTGCTGTTCTTGGTGAACTGCCTAAAGACAAGGGTTTGATAAATGTTACTGGAAGAATTGCCTATGTTTCACAGCAGCCTTGGGTGTTTTCTGGCACTGTAAGAAGTAATATACTGTTTGACAAGGAATATGAGAAAGAAAAATATGAAAATGTTTTAAAAGCCTGTGCTCTTAAAAAGGTAAGGCTTTCTCTTTTGAGTATTTTATTTCCATTGTTATTTTTATTTTATTGTTTTTTCAGACATGCTGCAATGTGCAATATATGGAATTGTTATAAGTAGCATGTGAAATAACTCCTGTTGCTTAGCAGAAATGTGTAATTATTTTTGCCATTCCTGTGTAAGGCATCCTCTTCTAATTCCCAAAACTTACACTAGAGGGAAGTATAGCATGTGTGAAGCACTGACAAATTTGGGAAAATCTGTTCCCTATTATTTTGTTTCATGATTACATTTTAGCCCTTTTCACATGCATTACGGTAGGGCTGTGTGCAAATGCAGTAAGAGGTAGAAAACAAATGATCAATCTAGCACTCTTTGTGACTTTCGTTTCATTAATATACTACATGCTTTCCTTTGAAATAAATGTTATGTTTGCTGTGTATTATGCACAACAGCTATCAAAAGAACCTTAGGGCTATGTACTGGAGAACTTGCTGAACCCAAGTAGTTTTATGAAAAAAATATATTTGAAAGGTTTGTGTGCAAAGGTTTGTGACATGAGATATAGAAGAGGATTAAGCCAGATTTGTCAAGAAACAGACATTTTGCTTGGCAGCTAAAAAGGTTTTGTGCAGCATGTTACGATATTTCTGTCAGCAGCGACACAGGTGAAAAGCAGATGGTTACTGTAATGAATGTTTTTTGCAAGATTTTTACACTTGGCAGATATAGTTTTAGTATCTCCTGCTGATAGTCAGTCATGCTGTTGTCTAAACTTAAAGCTTTAATGACTTTAAAAGACAGCAAACAGCATTTAAAAAATCCCCACTTCATATTGATGGTAGATTTGTTTTCATAGTTTTCTTGCAAATGTATCTGAATAATCTTTCAGAATATATTTTGTAGCTTAGTGTAAAACTTCTGTATTTCCTGATTAGGAAATACAATAATATGACACAGAACACTCTATAATTTTGTTGTGTTAGCCACAGTCCTGAAGTCCCAAATTAACCAAATCTGTGTGATGAATGTTGTAGTTACTTTTCCTGAATCCATTGCAGTAAGAATAAAAAAAATGCAGTATTTAGGGATATTGGCAAGATAATTTACTGATAATAGTTAGTTAAGTTTTTATTTTTTGTGACAGCTAATTTTGTTCAAATAAAATCTAATAAATTTACTGTTAGACTTTTTAGTATTTTATTTTATTTTCTGAATCACCAATAAATATTCCTTTTAAGACTAAGGATAGTATTGCACTTTCCTCTGGCACAGCTGTAGAAAAAGGAACTTTAGGATCTCATATATTTTTTCTTCTTTCTCAATTACCTTTTGCTGAAAGTATAGAGTCATAAAGTAGCTGCAGATACTACATTTAGTATGTAACCTTATATTTTAATGTGTTATGTTAATACTTTTCAAGTAAGAAGTGTTATGTTGGAATAGCTTTGTCAGTCTTTGAAGTTAAAATGATTTAAAAAATATTTTTATCTGTTCTTTCACATTCGCAGGACTTAGAATTATTGGCAAATGGTGACCTGACAGTAATAGGAGATCGTGGAGCTACTCTGAGTGGGGGACAGAAGGCTCGTGTAAATCTGGCCAGGCTAGTGTTTTTTTTTGCTGTGTCTAAAATTTATAAATTTTCAGATTCCAGTGATTAAAGCAAACTAAGAGTTTGTGATGCTGACATTTCTTTAAACCTTTTAGAGCTGTGTATCAAGATGCGGATATCTATCTTTTGGATGATCCACTGAGTGCAGTAGATGCTGAAGTTGGAAGACATTTGTTTGAGAAGTATGTTACTGCTTTATTTCAATATAAGATGCAACTGTTATATTGGAATTCCTTATCAAAAAACTTGAGAAAGCATTTCTGGGGAGATGGATTTCTTCACAAAACTTTGTACATTCACTTTCTGATTTGTTTTTCCCCTATTTTATATAATTGGAAGATACATGGTATTTTTCTTCTCTGTGTTCTGTTGATTTTGTTTTTATTTTTAAAAGCCCTGTAAAAATCTGTTTTGAAGATATTATAAATAGAAATATTCTTAAAGGAATATGTGCCATTTTCTTAAGGAAAATGTTACGTTTCATACATGAGTATTTGGGTTTATGAATAACGGGGTTTACGAATATTAGTACTGAGTGAAGAATAAAATGGGGTGGGATTTTAAATCACTTATTAGTTTGCTGCAGCTTTACTTGCTAGTAATAAGCACTTAGTTCAACTGGCTAAAGGAGAGAACAGAACTGTCTTAGATTCTTGAATAATTTTTCATTTTGTTTCTTGAAATTTCTCTTGGGTAGGTGAAACACGGCATGTGGCCTGTAGAGTAGACTGCAGAGAGCAGAAATAGAAGGAAACAGAATGTACAAGTTTACTATGTAAGTGAGGGACCCTGGACCTTCCCCCATTTCCAAAGAAACAGGAGAGTGTTAATTAAAAGGCAGATTCCCTTTTCAGTGAGTTTATTCTCCTCCATCCCTCTGAAACAGTCTAATCTAAGGCACATAGGGTGGGTATCAGAATAATTTGGTTGGTCCCAGCCAGTGTTTTGTCCTTACTTCTTCACAGCTTGCAACTCTCTGTGTTAAATCTAGAATTTGCTGGAAGGAAATGCTTCTGTCGATGAAATTCAGTGGTCTTTGGTTGAGGCCTTCGATAAATGTGTTTTGTTTAGCATACTTGCATCCTTTGAATTCCATGCTCCAAATACATGAATTAATTTGGTTTTACTATTGTTCTCTCCTGTCCTCCCCTAGATAAAAATAAAAACTTGCAGAAATGGTCATAGAAATTTCACTGAGTAGCAGTGGCATGCACGTTCTTTTTTTCCCCATACAGGGAAGCTTTCAGTATCTAAATTTGAAAATTGTACATTCTGTTGATGTTTGCAGTCTCAAATCTGGGCCCTCTGAAACCCCATTAACATCTTGCTTTTTTTTATTGATGTCTTCAGAAGACTATTGTTTGTTTCTGTCAGTGAGCATGGAGTAAGAGTTTTACAATGTATGGGCTTTATGTTCATTTTTCAGCTGCCATGACCGATAGATGGAGTTCATCACCTCTCTAGTTCATGTGCACTATCAAGTTCCTTTAATGCCTGCTGAAGCTTTCCAGGCTTCAGCTGCTGCTTTTCTGTTTCTGCACAAGATCTCTCTGCAGCTCCGGCATCTGAATGTATCAGTGCCTGAGTTCTGAAAGTGCACCCACCTGAGCTGTTAACCTGTCTCTCCCTGAAGTCTTAAGGTCTCCCTCATGAAGAGGGAGACAAGAAAGTACCCTGGTGCCTTGTGAAGGAGGTCAGGCTGCCTCTTCAGCTTACTCTACTTTTCATACGTGACATTGGCAGCATCTTCATTCTATGGCAAACCTCGAAGTGTGGTTTTTTGCATGTGCAAAACCATAAAGGAGATAGAAGCTATTGCACTGTGTTTTGCTGATAAGTGTGTGAAGATGAGGAAGGAACAAGGAGGTTATCTCAGAGAATTTGAAACTCAGACAGGTAGCTGGGGTTGTTTTCTCTACTTTCATTTTTACTCCACAACTCCAGATCAGATTGAGCAAAACACAAAGAAGTAGAATTTTTTAGAAAATGGACTGGGTGGAGTAGTAGTGGGAAGAAAAACTGAGCAATGCCTCCCTGCACAAGATTTTAAGGGAAAGTTTTTTACAAACAGAAGTTGTCTTCTAAGGCCTTCATGGAATCTGTAAAAGTTACTGGGGGTAGTGGGGAGAGTGTTATTTCAGTAAGTTGCTTTGAGAAACAAGGCAAGGCATGTTCTTTAGTGTGTACTGGATAGTACTAGAAATGTGGAGAGGAGAGCACTTGGGCAAAAATGATTTTTTAGGATATGGTGCTGAGGAATGTCCAAAACACCACTTCATGCAGGCTGCTCCCCCAGGAGTCCAAACCACAAGGCTTAAAACAATGGATGAGGTGGAAGAAAGAGGGGATTTTTTAAATGAGAATCTGAAGTGGATATTGTTCAGTTCACTCACTCTTTTTTTCTCTTGTGATTTTATGTTAAAGTTTATTTTTTTTACAAGGGTCTAGTCTATGTGTTTACAAAAATAGGTATGTTCCTAGTAATTCCCCAGAGAGATAGCATGTGGATGTCTGGTTCATTACATTTGATGCTTTTCTGTATTCTATTCAGCTACTGCAGTAAGTAGTTTAAAATATATAAATACTTTTCAAATGAGGAAGAATGCAAACAGCACAGCTCCAGTGGGAAAACAGACCATGATATTATTAATAAAGGACTTTGGCTCTTTAGAATTTCTTCGTGTTTCAGACAAGTTGTTCTGTGGATGATGGAGTAGATAAAGGCAATTTTACAATTAATTCTTCTTTCCTGGTCATCCAGTGCTACCTGGTTCCTGGAATAGGTGTTACCTGGTGCCTGGAATAGGTCAATGGATTTTTATAGACCAGTCATATTTATGTGTGATTGGGACTTCTCGTGAGATGGAAATAAATGATTATCATGGCAGGCATAGAAACAGAAGCAGCAGAATAGAAATAGAGACAGCAGAATAGAATATGTAGGGTGTGTGTGTTCTTTGGCAAAGAAGAGCATTTTTAATTTTGTAAATTTTGAAATGTGCAAAACTAACTAGGGGATTGTTCTCCCTAAACTACTTAAATTGAAATGGAAGGGAGAGGAAAACAAATATAAGAAGTAAATTAATATAACAAAGGCTTTATGCCTGTGAGCACTCCTGCATGTGAACTTCCAAAAAGAAGAGGGAGAAAGAATAGTAAGGAAGAAGGTAGAATCATTACAGAAGAGACATTTTGCAGAGGTTAAATAAAGCTGGTTCTTGGAGATAAAAACTTAAAAAAGATTGAAAAAAAACTTGTCTCAAAGGAAAGCCGACCTGACAGGGAAGGAAGAACAAATGAGAGT
The DNA here is from genome assembly GCF_050655825.1 of Lonchura striata. Taxonomy (NCBI): domain Eukaryota; kingdom Metazoa; phylum Chordata; class Aves; order Passeriformes; family Estrildidae; genus Lonchura; species Lonchura striata. Next base: position 78,244,826 of record NC_140703.1, on the reverse strand, counting down.
TTGTATGCACGAAGTGCGAAGGCTGCCTTTGCGCAGGGGAGTACTGTGTTGTTGTACGCCCCTTTCTCAGTGTCTCTTGCTTCGTACTCTGCACTATCAAAGCTCAAGCTAATTATTTTTTAATTGTGTAGCAGTTTGCTGTCAGTGGGTTTTTCATATTGATTACAGTATCCTGTTACTTAAGTTTGTTAACTTAAAATACTCTTTGCTTGTTTTTGTTGAATCGGAAGGGTGTGTTTTCTAGAGAGGTCTGTCCTGATTCTGGTATTTCTGATGATGTATGAAAGTCATTGATTGTACATTTTCAGGTGATGGAAATCAGGCAACACTAAAGGCAGTTCTGGAAACAAATATTTGTGAAGTTTTTGTTATGGGATGTGAATTGTAGGTGCATGCAGCAGGGTCAGGTGCTAAGTGTTGAGTCCATGAAGGTACAATGAGCAGGGATCAATAGTGTGGTAGTTAATGGAAAAGGAGATGTAGAATGTAGTAGATCACAAACCCAGTATGACTCAGTAATGTCGTGCTTTTGTTAAGGAAATGGCATCCTGGGATTTATGACCAGTACTATATGTGGCAGTACAAGTAAAATAATACTCCTATTAGGTCTTGTAAATGTAAGGTCTCAGCTGAAATAATGTTTCAATTTTGTGCCCTTCAAAAAATGTATAGACCATCTTCATACAAAAGGATAGGTGGTCAGGAACATTCAGGTGTCCAGGGCAGAGAGGTAAAAAAAGAAAGAAACCTATCTGCTACTTTAAAGAAAAGTCTGTTTGAAAGACTTCTTTATTGCTTTTATTTGTTTTTCTTTCATGTCTGGAGGAGAAGGACTTCAGGTATGAAGGGACCTTGTACGCAGGAATGAGCTGGTCTGGGGCCCTTGGGGATGTAATGGATTGAAATTGCACCAAATGACTTAAACTTGGACTTCAGAGAAAAAAAAATTGGAATGGCAAGGGTAGCTTGTCCCTGGAATACATTTTCTAGGGTGTTGAAATTTCTGCTCAGCTTAAACATGGAGAAGAACCCATTTAACTTCTGCCAGGAACATTTTTACATTTAATTTGATTCTTAGTTGTGGAAGAGGATGCAACTTTCACAGTCCCTTCATCTCTCTCTTTCTTGTACTCAAAAAAGGCTGAAGAATTTTTGGGTGTTCTCTGTCTGGATCTTGTGTGACTGTGTGCCACGTGTGTGTGTGTGTGCTTGTTATGTATGTAATAAATGTGACAGTGGTGACTGGAGGTTGTGCAGCAGTTTGTCCTGTTGCCGTGTGTTGAGCGTGCTCAGTCTAACAAAGCGTTCCTCTGAAGAATTGTGGACATTCCCAGGGAAGGTGAACTGTATGGGTTTTAAAAGCAGGTAAAAAGGTTGTGGCAGTGCTGGGCTGGCTCCAGCAGATGTCTGAACTCTTGGAGCAGTTACATCCCCTGCTGAGAAGGCTTTCCTTGGGTTCTCTGTATCATCAGTGAGAAGGGGACACACTATCAGACTGTGATTCGCTTAGAATTGGGCTTTTCACCTGCTTGTTGTTCTTCAGTTATACAGAACACTACTTCTAAAACTAGATGGATGATGAAACTAAGCCTTAGTGAACCAGTTGGAAAAATAAACACTTATGGACTGTTTTGGAATGTTTTGGGATTTTTTTGTCTTAAATCAGTAGTACTGTTTTAATTCTCCAGAAAAGTCTCTGTGCCTCAGTGTTCCAGCTGGTTTGAAAGCTTCTCTCAAAGAAGTTACTTTTACTGGCTGTATTTCTCCAGAATTTTCCACAGTATCTTTCTCTTCTTTCTCTTTCCTTTAGAATAATTTTTTTTAAAATACTCTCTTTGCAATCCAGCTTATGACATGCACATTTGTTGCAAGAATGTTTAAGATACCTTTAATGAAATGTCTTATTGTCTCCTCTTTTTTCCAGACCAGAAATAATTATATATCTTTTCCCTACCCTGAAAACTTAAGAAATTAAATGAGGAATGTGTTTTGTTATAGTTTTATATAGTTTTTGTAAATCTAATAAGCATGGTCATCTTCTTATTTTAAAAAATGAGTAATTGATAGAAGAGGTTTTCCAGAAATAACTAAAATATTTTAGGACATTTAATTTTAATTAATCTTTTCATCTCTTTGCAGATGTATTTGTCAGGCCTTACATCAGAAGATTTCTGTTTTGGTCACTCACCAGTTGCAATATCTCCGTGCTGCAAATCAGATTCTAATTTTAAAGGATGTAAGTGATTTCAATGTCTATACTTACACTTTTTAATTATCCTTTTTAATCTAAGAAAGGAAAAAAAGTGTCATGTTTTAATTTTTAGTTTATAAATGTGTTTTCTGTCTACTTATGACTACATGTGATTTTTAAGTTTTATAGTTATTAATAAGTTGACTTTTCTTGGAATACCTTCCCTGAAAAATCTGTTCGTGAATTTTATCATGTAAATAATCTTGTATTAATAATACTTACTTCTTCAAACACTTGGTCTGGTTTTGAAATAAAGTTTTAGCCTTCCCTTGTTTCAAATTTAATATTCTCTGAGACTGTGCTAATGTTTTGCTTTTGTTCTTGTTTCTTAACTTCTGTATGAATTAAGAACTGTGTTAATTTTGCAACAAATCCGTTTTTAAATTAAGGCTGAGAAATAGTCTCAGATGCCTTTGAGAATGAGCATGCCTTCAGTACAACTGGTTCCTTCCCATCTTTGTACTGGATACTCACAGGCAGAAGGGAAATGCAAGGACTGCAGCTGGGGCTTTTTCTTCCTATTTTTTTTAAGGCTGGGTAGTGTAATATTTGAAATTACTTTTGATGCATTGTGACGGTGCAAAAAAGGGCACTGTTCCTCTTTTTCTTTCCATTCAGATTACTGTAAAAATTTCAGTGGCTCTTGAGAAATGAGTTCATAGTAGAGCTGAAAGAAACGTCGACATGGTCAGTGTTGCTCCTTTTAAGGTTCTGTGAGGATCAGAAAATGGAGCTGGTGTTTACCCCTGGGATGGAGCAATATAAAAAGACTGATGGTTGTGTACGTGATTTTTAACAGGTTGTCCTAAAGCTCCATGGCTTGGCTGTCTCCCACAGCTTCTCCAGGGAGGTGATTCTCCCCTGGCTGTAACTGGGGCTGTTCTCTTCCTGTTATTTGTTGGCCCTGTTAGCTGCTACAAGGGACTGATCAGATCTTAAAGAGCTTGTTTCTGCTCTTCTAAGTGAGGAACTCGTAGAGGCTTCAGCTCAGTTACTGCAGTGGCATGTGTGCCCAGCAACTGCAGAACCCCAGAGGTAGCAGGGACAGGTAAGAAAAATTGTCCTTTATAGAAAGTGTATAATGAAGGTACTATGTTACTATAGGACATGAGAAAGCACAACGCGAGCTGTTGCTATTGTAAAGGTTAAAAAGTAAGTTTTTTTTAATGACTCCAGTATTTATAGTTTTTTAAAGGTGACAGTGGTGGAGGGTGAAAGTGCCACCTCTCCAACGACATTGGACAAACTACTAGTCTATTAAATTTTTCTGCTTCTATGAAGGAATGTAAAAACAATAACTTATTTACAGAAAGTATGTGAGAAAGTTTGTTACAAGAATGTAAACTCAGAAGGCTTTAGAAAATCTTAAAACATCAAAACAACAGTACTAAAAGTTTATATTCATTGTAGGGCAAAATGGTGGGGAAAGGTACCTATGCAGAGTTCCTGAGATCTGGCATCGACTTTGCTTCCCTTTTGAAAAAAGATGAGGAAGTGGTAGAACAGCTGTCAGTTCCAGGAACCCCAAACCTGAAGCCTGCCCGGAACCGAACCTTCTCGGAGTCCTCTGTCTTGTCCCAGGATTCATCCATCCACTCACAGAAAGATGGAGCTGTGGAACAACCACCTGTAAGTGCTCAGAGGATAGAAGTGTCTTGATTCTTGTCTAGCTGTTTTTTAACTTAAATTTTGATATGGGCTTTCCCTGCAGCATTGGGATTTCAGGGATTACTGAATTACATTATCAGGTAAGAGCTCGCCTGTGGAGGACCTGTGCTTGGCTGGCAGCTCACAGCTCAGCGTGGTGCTGTTCAGACCCAGCAGGGTCAGTCTGAGCAGTTCAGCATCAGCTCTGCTGGGTGCTGGGAACATTCCTTGTGTGAGTCCAGAGCCCCCACATAGTGCTTCTTTCAGCCTGTCTTCTGACAGCAGTGCTGTGAAGGGCCAGTCCCAGTGTATTGGGTGGGTTCATTATGTTTGTGCAGTGTTGAACTGAAATGAACACTTTCTCTGAAATCCTGAGCTCTGGGAAGTGCATGTAGAAGCTGTGGCTTTATGCAAAGTTTGTGTTTGCATGGCTGGCATCAACATACCCATAAACATACCCACATGATCTTGAGCTGGCCCTGCGGGTGTAATCCTGAACACCACGGCCTTACTTTCTCCAACCTTTTTGTTGCTGAGAACAGAAGGCTTTGTATGGTGCCAATGTGGCTTCGAGGTGCCTCCTTATCTCTTGGCCTGCCCAGAGCAAAAGCAACCCTAAAGTTTCTGTACCAGAGGTTGCCTTCTGCTGGTGTGTTTGCATTCATATCAAACAGTGCAGGCTCCCTGTACCCCTGCTAGGCTTGTGCTAGCACTGTGTCTATGGGACAAGCAATCCCTGTATGTCCCTGATGATTGTCACCCCTGTGACTATATATTATCTCTATTTCTTCCCTATGATAAAGAGTGAGATTTAAAGAAGAAGAAGAAAAAAAAAAACTATAGACTTTTTAATGCATTTTTGAAGAATGGTTTTATGCTCCAAAGCAGTAAACTTACATTATTAATGCCCCCGTGGCAATTCCAGTCTTAAATTCTCTTGAATTTGTGGAGGTGGACCAAACTTAGCAGCATTGAGACTGTTGGATGGGGATGGGGAGAAGTGGGAAGGTGGAGTGGCTGGAGAAACAAAAAGCAAAGATAGGCTTCTCACCCTTTATGGATTAATAGGGTGGATTTCTTTTTTCACATCTGTCAGGTCTCTTGATTCCACTGCTCTTGTGCAGCCATGTCTTGTGGCAACAAAATCAACTGTTACATGTACTGAACTGACACTAGTTTTTATATTGTATATACTGTAAAGTTGTTTTTTTTTTTAATCCTGATTTTATTAATTTGTACAGTGCTTTAACCTTCTTTATGCCTCTATCATTTTTTCTTCTCTGTTTTTTAGTGTTCCCCCATCCATTGTTTGCTTACTACGACTTCCCATTTGTCATTTTACTTGTTTTCCCTATTAACAGATGCTTTGTTGGTATTTACAAAGAGATTATTAGAACTTTATAGGTAATTTGTAAGTCTTGGGTATATGTTGGTTGATTTTGGTACATACTTGTAGAAGAGTATTTAATTTAAATGTTTTTCTGGATAGGAAAGGTTGCCCACATTTGCATTCTGAAAACAGAATCTTCCCCAAGTAAAAGCCTTAAGTTCTTGAGCTGTTATGAGTGAATGTAGTGTATAGGAAAAGAAGAACCTGGACAGTGGTCAGAGCAAATATTTCTGGCTATATATGAAGTTGTATTATATTTGGTGAGCCAATACCAAATAAAACCCTTGAAGTGTTGCTTTGCAGAGTAGATTTTTCAGTATTAGTACACTGAGACTAATTTTTTTTTCTATAGCTATAGTTCAATATTTAAAGTTTTTATATGCATAATCACTTTATATCCTTGTTTAATTGTTTGCTAATCCTGAACCATGACTTTCAAGTACCTTAGTCTGAATCTGTAACTACAAGGTTGATGAGGTTTGTTCTGTGGACTTTCTTTCAGGGTGAAAATGCACTGGCTGCAGTGCCAGAGGAGAGTCGCCATGAGGGAAAAATAAACTTTAAAGTTTACAGGAAATACTTCACTGCAGGAGCCAACTACTTAGTGATTTTTATACTCTTGTTATTTAATATTTTGGCACAGGTGAGTTGTTGGAAGCCACAAATAATATTGAATGTGTTTTGGATTTGTGAGGTTTTTTTCTGCTCTCTTTTTTTTTTTTTTTAATACAGTGCATACTTGTTACTGTAATGCTTAATCTAAAATGTTTGGGTGTTGTTTAATAATTTTGTAGTGTACTGAAGTGTCAACATGGAATTTTTAGTACAGCATTGAGAAGTCTTGCACTGATCCTTATTCCAACAATTTTAATAATTGTTAAAATAAAGTAGTTGTTTTGATGACACTAAAACATTTTTTTGATGACAACATGGCACAAAAATTATAAGCCATTGTACTTTGTTTATAAAGAGAAGAAAATCATAAGGTGTATAGGTGTTTAACAAACCTAAACAGTCAGAATGTTTCCAGTTGAGGAGGGTAAAGAGATGTACTGGGTGTAGGAGGACAGAGCCTGACAGAAGTGTTCAAAGAACAGCTCACCTGTTGGTAAGTGCAGATTATATGAAAAGTTTAGGTGGAGGGTCACTGTTTAGCAGAATGAGAAAGTGAGGAAGAGCATAGGCAAATATTTTGTATGATGCAGACTGTAACAGGTATACAACTTTTTAAACAAGGAAAGTTATTTACAGACTTACTGAAAGCAATGGTGGGCTGAGGACACCTTATTGCCTTTTTCTCTGTTTCTTGCTGAGAAAGCTCAAATTCATTTCATGGAAATTATTCTTGGCTGTAAAAAAAGTCTATATATTTTAACATCTTACTTCCTGCTTGTCCTTGAATTGAGTCTGTTGGTAAGATAGCTAAGCAAGATCAGATCTCTGTAGTAGACTGTCCACAACTTCAAATTCACATGAACAGAAGTGTATTTTGAGATAATAACCCTGTTACATGTTTGTCGTCACCTTTTGTCATAGAAGGAAGGTGGCAGAAGGAGTTTTTCCCTCCCTCTCCTCTCTCATCCTCCTTCAACCCTGTTTCTGGTAATTATCTCCTGTAAACACAAATTTCTGGACTGGTAACATCAGAAAGTTTGTTAATCAAAAAGCATTTTGGAATATCTCTTCTAGCAAATTTAGGAACTGAGAAAATGAGTTCTTTAATGTTCAATTAACTTACATTAGGAAGAGCTACTATATTTTGTTTGCTAAAGTGTATTGCTTTCCTTTAGTTTGCTAACATGTAAGGTAATTTAAGGTAACTTCTTTCTTTGTAGAGCACCTTCTAATGTGCTTGGCAAATTGCTGCTGGTCTTGAAAGACTGGATGGCATACTTTTCTGAATATGTGATGTTTTCCCAGAGAGCTTGAAAGAATAGCAAGGAAATTTAATTTTCTAATTTTTTTTAATTTTGTGAGATGATTCTTGTATTTGCTTCTTTTGCTCAAGGTGGCCTATGTGCTCCAAGACTGGTGGCTTTCTTACTGGTAAGTTTGTGATAATAAGTGGCTGGTTGTTTCTGCCTTTTCAGTCAAGTGCTGTTAGTTTAGTTGAGAGGGAATGGAACCTACTTTAAAATAGCTCAGATCTTCCTCTGATTTTCACTTCTGTTTTAGGGGAAAAAAAATTTAAACCCTACGCTAAGTGTAGACTGTAATTGCATCTGTTCATATTGTGATGCATGACAGCATCAATACATGAGATCTTTTGAACTAAAGATTTCAACTAAAGAGTTGAATCTAGAAACAGCTAAATGCACGTATTTGATGATGGTTATCTTCTGTGTGCATTTCCACAGGGCAAATCATCAAGAAAAGTTGAATCTCACAACAAATGGAAATAATGGAACAAATAAGCTTGACTATCTAGACCTTAACTTCTATTTGGGAATTTATGCAGGTAATTGCACAGCATGTGTGTGCGTGCATGTGTGTGTGTGTGTGTCCAAGAACTATTTGTTATTTGATAGTTTTGAGAGGTGCAAAGCAATGTGTGGGGAAATGTGATTTCTAGCAGTAAACAATGTTTTTTACAGATTAGAAGCCTGAATCTTGCTTTCTGATTAAATAGATTGCAATAAATAAAATAAATCTGACAAAAGAAATAGGTTGAATGCAGCATCTTTAATTGTTTTTCCTGGATTTTGGAAAGTAAATCAGACATTGAGTATCTGAAAAGTCAGTCACATTAAGGTTGTGGTTATTGTCTATATATTAGTAAGTCATTGAGCTAAATCTTCAGTCATTATATGGATGGCAAGAGGGATTAGAAATGGATCTTTGTTCTGCGCTGTTCTAAAACTTGGCATGGCCACATTTCTTCTGAAGTGCTGTATCAAAAGAACAAGCTTTTAAAAGGCATCCTAGATGGGTATGCAAAGCAGGTTGTTAAGAAACATTTCAATATATTTCAATAGGTAGCATTATGCTTCTGAATATTCAGAAAAGGGCGTTGATCTTTGCATTCAGGCATCCAAACATCTTGAAAAACTGCTCTGAGATGTAGTAAAAATTGCCACAGAAGAAGCATGTGCATGCTCTCAGATTCTGCTATTTAACACTCCTAGTGATGAACAGTTTTGTATGGCATGGTAATTTCTGCATGGAGATGTAAATGATTGGTGTGAGAAAACAGGTGGAATGCCAGAAGAATATGCATTGAATGTACTCAGAAACATCTCCATGGGTGAGAGAATAGGTGCAGGACTTTTTGTTTAGTTTGTTTTCTGGAATCCATGTGATCCAAGTGGCTGACAGAAAACATTGTGTTTGACCTGGAAAGCAACAATTTAGGAGCCAGATGAACTTGGCTTGGCTCTTATTTTCTCTGTGTAATGTCTTATTTTGTGAAACGTTCCAGTGGACTGCACAGTATGATTAAGTGTGGCAAATTTCACTTTCTCTGACCAGATAGCCTAAGCCACATTAGTGAAAATTTCATCCTTTGAGGAATATTTTGCTCTAGATAGCAGAACAGAAAAAGCTACCTTTATATTGAAATATTTAGATGACTTAGTGAGATATTTGCAATGGTTGAACAGCATTGTCTTACCTACACAAAATTGTAACTGAAGTTGACAAAGTTATAAAATGGTAGTACATTTCATATGAAATACATAATAATCCAACTTACCTTTCTCTATAATCTCTTAAACAGTATAAAACAATTTAACATTTTTATTTCTGGTTCTCAGTGTTTGAAAAACCAAACCCACTGTAGTAGTTCCTTCTTAATCCTTGTTGCTTCTGTGAAACAAAGATTTTGAAGAGTAAAATTGCTGTTAATAGGGAACAGTGGTGGCCAGAACTGAGGTACCAGTTCCACACCTCTTCTATAGGCCGAGCATGCAAAGATCCCTTGTCTCTCTCATGCTGAGGTTCTGAACTCGTGAACAGGGAAAGCAAAGAGACAGACTGAGTGTAGGATTTGGAAGCATGTCTTGTTTCTCCTTCTCCCCAACCTGCTCAGGTCTGCTCAGGTGTTTTGTTCTGGGAGGGTTGTACCAACAGCTTTCAGGCCTGAGTACAGCTGTACAGAAATGTGGGGTTTCCAAGGTGTGCTCCCTCTCCTCGTGTTGCTCCCACAGACTGCTGGTAGGAAAGGGCTGTGCCGCAGCCTCCTGCTTCATGCCTCTCCTGCTCCCTTTTTGCATGACCCAGCTTTCCTCTTTGGGTATGTGCAGTTACTCTTGGAAAACTTGTCTTCTCCTACCTGGCCTGGAATACAGCAGCTGGGACCAGGCAAACATACTCTCATGCTAGTCGTCATCTTTTTTTCTTAAAAACAGCACCTCACAGAATGTGAGCAATAAACTGCAAGCAGACAAATGGAATAGTGATGATACTTTATTTTGCTCCTTGGGAGGATGCAGAAGGAAGCAGGATGGGATAGCTTAACCATGTCACATAATTTAAAACCTCCCTCTTTCCCACTGTTACTATAACTGTTCTTGAATTGTGTATGATTTTAACCTTCCTTGAGAATTGGCAAGGTTTTCTGCTGATAGTTGGGGTCTAACTGCAGCATGTCCTCAAGACCTGAGGTAGCTATGCTGATTTTTCTGAAGCAGATCATGTAGAGCCTGGATGCTCTGCTAAATGTAAGGTTTAGGTGTTCACTGTTATTGACAGGGAATTTGGGCAGCCACATTGGAGATTTTGCAACAGCGATCTCATTATTTATTTCAGTTTTTTGCCCTGTAGCACTCTTGCCTTGTAAGCAGAGTTGTGCCCAGAAGAGAAACAAAGAGTCTGCACACCAGTTTCCTAGAAGGACTGTTTCTTCACGTGGCATAAGGAATGCACCTTATATAACGTGAAAGACACATAATTTAAATTATTTGGTGTGTTTTACAAGGGGAAGAATGGCATGAGTGGTTTGGGCTGATTGGAAATAACTCAAGGTTGTGTCTAAATAGCCATGTTTATATTACTTGTTCAATACCTGCTGGCAAGTGTTGAATCTTCACAGTTACCTGTGCAAGCCACAATTACACGTGGCACTGCAAAATGAATTTTTTAGTAATGCTGTTATGCAGAAAGTTTCAATACACATTTGTCTCATGGGTTAACAGACATTTCCTACATTTCTATGAAGTACCATTTCTTTCAAACAGAAAAAGAGAAATGGATTAAATTGATTCTGTGATAATAACTGAAGCTAGTGACAAATGTATCTGTGTTCTGCACTCAGTTTGAGTCCCCCTAGGCTTAAGTTTGGATTCTTGTTATATGCAGAAGTCCAGAGAATTTGGTTTTAATGCAATTTTATTTTTAACTTTTTTTTTTTTCTTCTGAAAGATCCATATATTTTTGGTGGCTCTATTCATGTTTTGTTTTTTTTGTTTTTTTTTTTTTCATTTCAGGTTTAACAGCGGCTACGATACTATTTGGCATAATCAGAAGTCTTCTGGTGTTTCAAGTTCTTGTCCATTCTGGTCAGAATTTGCACAACAAAATGTTTCAATCCATTTTGAAAGCTCCTGTCTTGTTTTTTGACAGAAATCCTATAGGTAAGCTTATTGAAAATTAAAAAAAAAACCCTCAATATTTAATGTATCTCCTCGATTGCACAAATTGTACCATTTCTGGACAATTACAATTTGATGGTATTTTTGCACTTTTGTTGGGTTCTTTTGGTTCTTTTACCTAAACTCGCTAAATTTTAACTTAAATACTTCAGATTTAGCAGTGTAGTCCTTTTAAATTTCAAACACATGACTGCTGTGTGATGGGTCATCTTACTGTCTTTAAATGCAGCTTCCAGAGCAATGAATTAGCTGTAGCTTTGGTGCTGTACCTTGACCTGTATTTGCACTGCTGTATTTGCACCTGTATTTTCCAATGCAGTTTCACAGGGAGTCTCCAATATCCTGAATGTGTGTGAATGCATTTTGTAAAACTGTGATCCAGATCTTTATGTTCTTCGAAAGAAAAGCGAGAGAAGCTCTAGCAGAGTGAAGAGAGTGAGGAAGTGGGTGGTACTGATTGACTAGGCAAAGGTTTCTCTTTTACATGAGAAACAGGACCCTGATGGTCTTCACTTCCTTGGAAAAAAATAGACATGGGCTTGTTCTCATAGCACCAGGAAGCATTTAATTGTAAGGATATATAGGGATGGCTTTAGTGTTTCAGAGAAAGTGGTCATATTTTCAGGAAATAAATACTCATGTGGAGAAAAGGTTCATGCCCAGGATATGATGAATGAAATGTGTACAATGTAATCTTAAAGAACATGCCTACAATTGCAGAAGGTTAGGGCTGTGTTACATGGCTTGCTTGTACTGTGAGTATGTGGAAATGTAAATTCAAGGCCACTGTGAAGGATTAGAAGGGAAGCTCAGGAAATAGGTTAGTGGTGAGCTAGTAAGAGCACATGCATGAGAAGAAACCCTAGTGGTGATGTGTCAGGGGTTTTCCTCTTCTCTCTTGTGTATGTGTGTGCAGCAAACACAGTAACTTTATTTTTGAGGGAATACATAGTGATTGTGTAAGAATGCCCATAAATCTGGCTCATAATAACAAACTAAGAACTAGAGAGAAAACATCATCAACAATGTAGAGTTAACACCAGTTTGCTTTGTAACACTGTGAAGCTCTAATTAGCAATCTAATGTCTAATTATTTATATCTGCCTGTTACTGGTATTCACATGCTGTTGTGACTTAGATTTGTGTTTTTGTTAATCAACAGATATTTTATAATAGAGGATTAACTTCAGGATGCATGTATTTCTTTCCCTTCATCTTTCTTTTGGTCAGGGTGGCATGCAAAAATACTGCTATTTTAATTTCTGCATTATTTGGAAAAGGAAAAAAGAGAAGAAAAAAGATGACACATAGACAATGTTCTTGTTCAGAATTGCAGCATTTAGCAGTTCTGAAATCTGTTTGTAATATCTGTATTTCATTATCTGATTTACATGGGTTTTTTGCTGTTTATTTATCTTACAGAACTTCACATGCCGTTTCTTGCATTGAGGTGGGATGTATTTTCCCCCCCCTTTTTTTAATATGCCTATGAAAGACATACTATAAATAAATATAAATTATTAAATGTGCCTTTTTCTAGGATTGTGATTGTAATAGCTAACCAAACTATTAGAACCTTATTAGCAAAGCTGATATTGCAATGTCAGATCTGTCATTTAAGCATCCAGTATGTTCTCAGTGTTAGTGTGAGGTTTCTAAGACCTCAACAGAAGCAGTTGCTGAACTAAATTTTGCTGGTTTATTTATCAAAAAATAATCAGCAATTAAAAAATGCCACGGCTAGTATTTTTAGCACATGATGATCTGTGTTCCAGAGTTAAGTAGGTGACTTAAATAAACAGACATCCCAAGCTCTTGGTAGTTCTTATTGGGAAAGCAGAGTAACGAGGAGCATCAGGGAGTTGACATTAGGAAATGGAAATGCGTGATGAATCATGACATGTCTGTCAGCTCCCAACAGTGTAGATCCAATCAGTCTTGGTGAATAAATGAGATGACTTATTTCTAAAAAAATGGTGCATTGTGAATCAGTTTAGGCATAAGCCCAAGATCTCTCTTTACAGATTGCATTAGCAATATATAGGGAGGGGAAGGTTGTAAAGGGAATAGTAACAAGCATTTTACCCAGATGATAGAAGAATGTCAATGTATTTTTGGAACCTGGTTACATAGCAGAGAGAGAAAAGAAATGAAAGGATCCCTCTCCTGTTTCTCTTTCCAGCCAAAAATATTTGTACATATACAGATTTCACCTTTCAATTTGGCATAGGTCAAAAAGAGTTAAACATTACTGCATATTTTGCACTGGAAGAACTTTATTAATAAATGTCTGTCTCTCGTTCCTTCTTAAGTGTTTAGCCTAAATCTACTGAGCTGATAATTTTAAGTGATCAAAGTGCATTATCTTACCCAGAATTTAAAAAAAATTGCCATTTATTTATGACTGAAATTCAAATTTGTCAGCAGGTATCTCTACTGTATCACTTACACAGCTATTGTGAAAGCTTCATGGGTAGTTGGAGTGTTAGTATTTTGGGTTTTATTACGTCTGACTTGTCTGCATTTGTTCATAAAACTTTTTTTTTTTTGAGTGTGGAATTTGGCTGTCTGGAAACTTCCTCTGCTCTTCTACCCATATCCTAGTAAGGGACTGATATGAGTGTCAAAGTATCTGTAAAGTAGGAAGATGTAGACATTTTCTATTTCATAGTGAATGCTTTATATAATTGCTCTTCACATGTCACTTGCAGGAATAAAAAAGGGTTGATTCCTGTGCATGTCTAGCACAAGAGGGCAGCATGATCTGTTTTATCCCAGTCCAGCATTACAGAGGCTTCTTAGAAGGATAACAAAATTAATCTCTTATGTTTTTAGAGATGATATTTGAGGAGTGAATTTTCAACCTCTCTGCTGAGCAATAGTACTGTGGTTCCATTCAGTTGTCGTAATTATCTGCAAGAATAGTATTTTCTCCTAATCTTTTACACAATAAGATTTTCAGTTTCATGTAGTGCTGAGTTCAGGAACTTTTTTAGTTTTGGAAATAGCAGCCAAAAAGTCAGATAACCCTCTAGAGTCAGAAGAGTCCCACCAGGGAGACCTTCTTAAGCTATTATTACGTTTAATTTCTTTTTCAAGATGCTTGTAACACTTCAAGACATATTTGTTATAAAGCTGTGTGAAAGAGACCTGGACTTCAGCAGCAAAGACTTGATTTGGGACTTGCCTCTCTTGAAATTAGTTTCTTATTGAATAGCATAGAGGATCGTACTTTTGACAAGCTTCAGGATTTGATTCAAGATTACTTGCTTAGCTTGTAAATGAATTGTTCTTTTCTGGGATTTAGGGACAGATTAGAAAAGTGATGCTAATATGTAACTGCATAATTTTCAGTTATGGTGGTTCTAGTGTAAATTCTGTGTAATTTTGAATTGAATTGAATTTAGGAAGCTGAAACCTCTGCTGCTCTGTCAATGGGTGCTGTAAGAAGGAATGAATGATATGCATTAATTTGTTCAGATAAAGTAGAAGTCTTTTTCCCTTCTAGAAAATATGCCTGAAATTTAAATTGAATCAGAATCACTACACAAGTGCAGCTTTTTTTTTTTTTCCCAAATTGTATCTCCCCATACTCTTGGTTCTAAGGAGGAAAAGAAATATTTTGGCAGAAATATTTACAGCGTTTCTGGCCTTCTTAGAAATGGGAAGCACTGAATTGTATGATGGCTGTCCTTCACCTGTTAAATTAATAGATTTTTTCTTTCCTCTACAAATGCCTTGTGGAAACATTGAATAAACATTGCTTCCTTTGGGTGCTTACCTAGACTTTGTGATTTGACCAAGTTATAGAGAGAAATACTTTTTTTTTGGTTTTGGCAGCCAGAAATTACACACTGAACTGATAACTAACAGCAGCACATGAAAGCAAACTCCAAATATAAAAAGATTAAAATGTGAAAGAAAGCTGTTGTTATAATGAAGTTTGTTTTTCTTTAAGGCATAAGGATTTTAATTATGGTGTTCATAAGTCAAGTGCTGAAACGCTTATAATTTGACAGAGAAAGTTTCTTTATAGGATTAAGAGCATGTTCATCAATGCACAAACGACTATCTGCATTTTATCTGACAGAAGTGTCAAATGGGCAATGTTGTTACAGTGTTTCAACCATATAATATTTGCAACGAATATGGTATTTCAGCAGTCTGAAAATTACAATGCTGATAATGAGGTTGTTAAATTATACTTTATCAGATGGATAGTGAAACTGCTCTAGTTAATGTACATTAATGTATGCTTGTTCATACAAGTGATTCTGCTGAACAAGTAGCATGTTTAAACAAGAAATACTGGTCTTAAACTGTGTGATTTACAGTAGGTGGTGTTTTGGCATATCATGCAGTTAACAAGGCAGAGCTTCGTGTTAAAATACTTCGTTTGTAGTCTCATTCGTTAGTGATATAAATATTCAGTAGCAATGCCAGGAAATGTATTGTATTCCTGTTTGACTCAATGACTCAATTGCTTTCTTTATTTTTTTTTTTTTGGAAACAAGATTTGTCCTATCTTTCTGATGCAGTTTTCAGATATATCCCTGTGGTCAAGATGAATTCTGCAGGGTTGTGAAAAACTGTACCAGCTCTTTGACAGCTTTCACATTCTCTTAAGCTAATACAAAAAAATACATTGTCCTTAAAGCAACAGAGGCTTTGTTTTCAACTCTCTGTGCCAAGCTCTAAAGCACATTCACATGTGCACAGGTTTGTTAGTTTATGTTGAAAAAGAAGTCCCTATAGGACAGCCTTTTGTTGTAAAATAAAAACACAGATTCTCTCTTCCGTGTTGGTAATCACTTGCATTTGTTGTTATTAAGATGGCAACACAATGGGTTCCATCAATCATCAAGATCCTTAACAACCACACAACGTTGTAAATATTATGTTTGGGTGTTTGAGTGGAACAGCTCGTCACTGAAGTAGGTGTGGTAATTAAAACCTGTTAGGTTGCTACATGTGTTAAAGAAAAAACCCTTTAATGTTTTTTTCATATAACAATGGCGATATGTACTTTACATCTTATCAGGGTGTGATTATTAAATGATATTTTATGGGAGTTGCTCATTTACTGTTAGTATTATCATGGCTTTGTTAAGAGTTTAAATAGTCTTATGCTTCCATGTGTTTTATCACCATTATGATTCTGTCAAGAGCCTTACAAAGTTGATTGCTATAGGAGTAGTCTTTAAAGTCAGTAAATGGCACTCTGGAGTTATGTGTACACTTATTATCTATTAGCGTAACTCGATTCAACTCTATCCTATTCTTTTCTGCAATAATAATTGAATGAAACTTGGCCATAAACCGATGAGACAAGCCCATTACATTTTCAGTTCACCGAGTCAGAGCTCACCCCATTTATGCCTAATATGGGAGATAAAATTAAAAGCTTTACGGAAAAGCTGTTTGTAGGAGGGGATGAGGCATTATTTGATAGGGAAATAGCGTGAAGCTTGCACTGACAGCCACTTCCAAGTGCAACCTCTTGCTTTCCTTGGCACAAGATTCCACATCCCTTCGTAGGGATTTTCTATCTTCTTCACATTAAGATCCCCTGGTGGGGAAAACAGCCTGCTGTGAAACTCATTTCTGACCATATGCTGACCTACCCAGATACTGCAAACTCTAGTGTTTTCATCTACTGAAGCAGCTACAAAGAGAGCTGCTCTCGCTCCACCTCAGCTGAGCAAAAGGGAGGCATGCAATGTCGAGCAAGACAGGAAAGCCTAATTAAAAATACTGGCTTTAGAAGACTGCACAGAAACTGTTCGGAGACATCCCTTTTCTGCAAAAATAATAAAATGGAAAATAAAAATGAAATATTGTTTAAGTCTTGCAAAGTTGGCATGCTGTTTTGGGGAGATTTCTGGCAATGGGGTTGTGGCAAATGTTGGTTGGAGACACTTGAAAACAGAGGGAGAGACTGCTGTAATATTGATGAAAATCTGCAAGGGGCTTAAAAAGAGGGACAAACGGAGGTGATGCAGATACAAATAAGCTTTTAGAGATAATTCAAAATGGAGAATTTTTTGTTTGTTTTTTTGAAAATAACTATTTTAAATGTGTTCCTTTTTTTGCTATTTTTAATGTTTATAAGTTGTGGAATGCTTCTACTACTGCTGTGGATAGTGGGGACTGGGTGTGCCAAAGGGATAGAATATCCTCTCTTGCTGTTCATGGATGCCTGTTTTGGATGGGAAATAATTATCTCTGAGAAATGAGGAAAAACTTAACAAAACTCACTTCATTCAACCTTGGAACAAGGCATAAACATTTCCAAAAATAAATTACTTTGGAGAAGAGCTGAGCAGGGATGATGAATAGCCAGGTGGTGAGACCATGTATATGGAATATGGGAAAGGCACTCCAGCTCTTCTCCCCCTCTGGTTCAATGTGGGCTTTGAACATGTGGATCTCCCATCCTGGGTGAAGCTATGCACATCGGGCCCTTGCCTGTGTCATAACCTTCCACTGCTGTCCCTTATGGGCACACAGATTTAGATCACTGTGGTGTTTGCACAAAAAATAGCCTGCTTTGATGGGGTATTTTGGTGGGTTTTTTTGTTTAATATGAGTAGCTGGAAATTAAAATGAAACAAACACTATCACAGTGCAAACTCATTTCATTAGCACTTTTCTGCTTTATGCTGCACAGAATCCTTTCTCCCAGACGGTCCTAGGTAATCTGCACTGCAGCATCTGGGTGAATTAATTAGTTGGGGTTTCTTTTTTTTTTTTTTTCTTTTTTTTTTTTTTTTTCAGATTTCCAGCATCTTGCAGATTATGCAACAAGTGAAGATTAGTTTGTGCCTGTGGTGATCTTGTAGAGTGTTTGGAAACAAAAGGCACTTCTCGATCCAAAATTAAAATTTTAATGTAGAAAAGAATGGCTGTTGTATGTGAATCTGCCTGTTTTGGCAATCCAGACTGAAGCCCAAAGAATAGAAATAACAGCAGAAGCAGAGGTATTGAATCAAACTTGACTTCAGTGTGTTGTTCGGTTTAAAAAAATACCAACTTAAAGTTACTTACAAATAGTACAATACAGCATTGCCTGCTGTCTTCCACCCTGTCTTCCCCAGATATTTTTTTTTCCTTTCATCAAAACCATTAGGTACTTTGTCTGGGGCTTTTTGTTACATATTCAGGTGAACACATATGCGGAACCTCCTTCAGGTTTTGATTTTTGATGTAATTTTATGGAAGATAATGTTACATTTGGAGAGGGCAACATTATTGCAAGCTATATATGTTAATAGCTACCAGCTTTAAGAGAGCTTTTCAAAGTACTCTAAAATAGCATCAAGCATATGAAGAACATTTTTTTTGTTTGTTTGTTTTATTAGTTACTGGACAATAGTCCTATAATTAGAGTGGTAGTATGTAATGGACATTAATTATTGCTTGTGGCTATACCGACCTTGAGGCAGGTAGCTTGAAACTGGAAACTGCACGTTCATTTTTGTTTGGGGTTTGCTTTAATGTTCATTTAAATTTGGGCTCTTGTTGAACATTTTCTTAGGTGATTCTTATTTACATACTTAGTTGCATAGCTTTTGATTTCAGCTTGAGCAGAATATTTAGTTGTAGTGGTGCCAAAGGGAGGTTGTAGAGTGAGGAGGTTTCTGAAAAATCATGGATAGGCTGGGGCTGCCTTAGCTATTACTCACCTAATGCTGGGTAGGAAGTTGTATTCACAGAGCCAGCAGGCAAAGCAAGCTGCTGTGTGGCAGAAAGGTGGCAGAGTCTTCATTCTCAGCTGTTTGACTCAGAGTAGAGTGCCTTTTGTGCTCAGGAGGTGGTTTTGGTTTTGTGTTCATCTTTGCCTTGTTGTAAAGGACTTACTAATTACTTTTGACCTGTTTGTTTTCTAGTTGCAGGATCCACTCATTCTTCTTCATTTACCAGTTAAAAAAGAGCACAAAGGTCACTAGTATTTCTCAAACTTGAGCTTTTATCACGTGCTACTATGACATTTGAAAATTCAGAGAAAGTTTAGAGTTCAGCTTTTTGTAAGGTCATGGTTTCTATGTCCACTGACATGGTTCTGGTCAGTTTTTATCCACTGTGTGCTGAATTCATCCTCTGTTTTGTCCAGGAATGCTACTTTTCCTGCCCTCTTTCAAGCATAGGTCTTCACTAACTTGATTTAATGTTGGGTTAGAGAGTGCAGAATAATCTGAAGGTGTTTGGAAACCTGAGAAGGTGAAGATTTGGAACTTGGACCTCCTTGCTAGCAATTGTAAGGAATAACAGATGGAAGAGAGATGGTCTAACTCTTCCTTAGTTTTCTTTTTATCAGATGTGATGAGATTTCTGTGTGTGTGGTAAACCTCTTTTTTCTCAATGAAATTACTGTCTGTTTAATATGTAAATGATGCAATGCAGAATATTGCTAATTCGTGTGTAGGCAAGAAAAAACACTCTGCTTTGTGGCAAACTTCCCTTCAGTGGGAATACATGCTTCTTTGTCCCTGTGTGTATTCATTTCTCAGCATAATTTCATGCTCATGAGTTTGAATGTTCACAACCCAAAATAAAGTGTTTAGTCTACATTTTAGACAAAATCCCTACATCTGTTCTTAAAATGTCATAATTAATTTCTTATACAGGAATACTGTCCCTGCCCCATCCTTTCTAGGACATGCCAGGAGGACAGTAAGTGGTTAGATGCCAGGGGCATTTGCTTAGTGTTGGGTTTTCCCCACTCCTTCCTTTTCAATGGGAATACTTAAAGCTGTACACTTTACAGTATCTTGTTCCTCTCTTCTTCTAGAGCACTTTTTTTCTAGAGCACTTTTTTTTTTTTTTCAGAATCTGTCATGTTTATCTTTAGAGAAGAGGTGGTGTCTTGTCTTCACTTAGAGAGTTAAGAGTTAACTTCCTGTGCTTAAGGATGGGTATCTAGGATTTGGAAAGTGCCACTTTGAAATTAACCATATTTTTAACATTTATTTTAAAAAAAGTATATAAGCCTCATATGCTTTCCTTGAAGTTGGTACAATACTTCTTTCCTTTCTCCCTTCATTAGTTCCCCAGTTTCCTTTTAGAAGAACAGTTCTTCTCTCTCCTGTCTGAACAACCAGCCAAAAGTAAACAATTGCTGTTAGTTTTCCAGAATATTTCTAGTATTCCCAGACTAAAAATTGTTGAAATGGTTTAAGGAACAGTTGATAGGTCTTACCTTTAGTCAGCTAATGTTTCCTTACCATTGGAAATTATTTGGTGCTTCTATGAGACAAAAGATACCTGCAGAACCCTCTGCAAGTTTAAAACCGCAGAACTGTAAAATATAGATTGTTTTAGCTTTAGAAGTGTCATCTGTTTTTTCTATTAGACTAACAGTATAGAGAAAAATTTTTTCCATCAGTATTTTCAACAGAAAACTAGTTATGCTAGACTTACTCTAATATTAAGAAATCTTATCTAAGGAGCACTTTCAAAATAAAGCCAAAATTGAGAGAAAAAAGTGCCTTGAGGTTTTTATAAAGCTGACAAGTTCTAATATTCCAAATATGTAGTGACAATGATCTTCTTTCATAATTAAGCTACAAGTATGATTTAATATTGAATTCAAAGCCATTCACTGAATGCTGCTTATATTTAAACCCCCAAAAATCCCCAAGAGAAAAAATGGAAAAAAAACAATCCCAACATACTTTTTAAATTCAGAAAAGAAAAAATAAACTCTGCTGCAATTCAGTTTAATAACCAATGTTGCTCAGCTACTACCGAAGGCTTAAGGACAGTGTTTAGAAGTGATTGTTCAAAAATAAGTGTTTCTCTAAGATTATAAGGGCTTATACAGATGATTTTGTTCACCTGCTGAGTGTTAAAGAGTGGAAATGTCCAATCTGAGGCTTTCCAGAAGTGTTTGTTTGCTTGAAAAAATAGAAATATTCCTGTAGAAAAATAGGATTTAATTAATTTTTGTCCCTTCTTAGCCACATACTAAAGTAATATTATTGTGTACTTTTAATAGAAACACAAATGTTTAGTGGAATGCAAAATCCCAGGTTTCTGAATTAATCTGAGGTGTTTCTAGCTTAAAATGTAGTGCTGTGAGCACTGCTTAATTTGTTAATATCTTCCTACTCTTCCTCTGTTGTTTGTACTTCTCATGAGATGCAAGATGTTAAAAAGCTTGTTGAGTACTTGTTGTTCATTTTAAAATGGGCATGGAAGTGTTTTGAATAGAAATCTTACGTATTGTTCAATTAAATAGGCAGAAAGAGAACAAGTTAATACAACTGAAAGAGAGTACATTTAGATTAGATACTAAGAAAAAAATTCTTTGCTGTGAGGGTAGTGAGGCACTGGCACAGGTTGTGCAGACAAGCCTGTCTATGCCTTATCCTTGGAAGTGTTCAAGCCATGTTGGATGGGGCTCTGAGCAGCCTGGGCTTGTGGAAGGTGTCACTGCTCACTGAAGGGGGGTTGGAACTAGGTGGTCTTTAAGGTCCCTTCTGACCCAGCCCCATTCTATGTTTCTTTGATTTTATGGGTCTTGGAAAAACAGAAGGATACATTCATTCTTTGATTCCCTGAGTAGGAGATGCAAAAATACTCTTCCAGGTAGTGACCTGCATCACTTTGGTAGCTTTGGGTTGTATCTGAATTACTACAGAGTAAATGTGATGGGAAAAAAGTTTCAGCATAGAAGAAGAAGGTTTTTAAGACCTTTCATATCTCTCAGATTTTGTGCAGAGATTCATACTTTAACTTTCATCTTATCTTTAAAGGGGCTGTGCTTCATTGTAATGGAACTTGAGCAGCAGGATGGACGGAGAAGGCTGTTGGTGTAAGAGGAAGTGTGACAGGTGTAACATTTGCTCTGTAGACCAATTTTTCCTCTTGCTGTATGCCTTTCTGCTGTGATACCAGAGCAATTCAGAGAGGAAACAGAGCAAGGAAGGCACTTACTTTAATTAGTGAATTTTATCCTCAAAGGCTTTTCAATCTAATTTGGCCTTCTGATTTTCTGTTGATTCTTTCAAATGCTTCAGACTTAGTCAGACAAAAGCCTTTTTCTTCACAATTGTCAAATTTCATTGAATCTTGAGTCTTGGTGATAGAGCTTAATTGTCAGCAAAATAAGTCTTGGTTTGTCTAAATTGTTTGATCCTCAATTGGTTTAGAAGTGACAATATAATTTCATTTACAGCGTTTAGATACTGTTTTCGTGTGGCATGTGGAGCAAAGTTGGACCAACGAAAAACATTATTTCAGTTGTTTTCTGTCAGGAAGGCTTAGACAAAGAGCTTAGTCTCAGATCCTTTAAAGTTCAAGCATCTGCCACTAGGGGCAAAAATTATTTTCCTGTAGGCGTTCATCTTTTATTGTAGATTTACTGTGCTGCTTCACTTGGTTGATAATCTAATTTAAACCTCAGAGATGATTCATACCTCCTTAAGGGGATTCACAGCTAGTTTAAATTGTCTGAACTTTTCAGTTCTTCTAGGATCTCTTTTTTGAACATAATGGTCCTTTGGGTGTTTGAATGCGCTGAGGAGGAAAGAATGTAACCCATGCAAGTGATAACACTTGAGAGATACCATTTTACAACATACTTCAGATATTTTTTCAAATTCATTTGGATTTCTTGTTCAGGTAATTTGTGTTGTCTTGACTTAATTTAGGTCCTAATCATGCCAAGTGGTCTGTTGTGGACAAACTTCTGCAGGAATGAGCATGGTACCTGTTGAAGTAAGGAACTTTCTGGTAGAATAGACCATGTGCTAGAGACTTTCTTTTCATAAGCCCAACATTTTGTATACCTGTAATAGGGCAGTTTTCCAGAAAAGCACTGGATTACGAAAGGTTACAAAACTTTGATATTAAGAGGCATTTTCAATTTACATTCTCAGAAAACCAGAAGAAACAAAGAAACAAAGCCCCAGTTGTCCAGAAGGTCTGAAAAGGTTTTAGAATCATCCAAAGACGTAAACTTGTTCGTGACCCCTTCCTGAAAGCATGACCGCTTTATAGTTGACCACTAAAAAGTTTAGGAATTGCATGTTCATGCTATATTCATATGTGAACTGCTATTTGAGGAGTTCTTCTCTAGAGTCAGGCAAGGACAAAATAGACATTCAGAAAATTAAGCGATGTTGTAAATATCATTCAGCTGTCATGAAAGGTTTATTGAATACTTTTTGTATGCATTCTAAAGTTAAGCTAAATTTTGAAAACTATCAGAGCCAACATTAGTTCTGCAAATACTCTAATTAAATAAACTACTATATTAAGTTGTTACTAATTATACCCTGTAATTTTAATAGTGGTTGGTTTATTAACACAATTTTGCCTTTTGTGGTTTTTTGCTTGGAGGTATAGTTTTGTTTCATATGTTTTAACGATGTATCTACAAATTGATCCCAAATCAAGTTGTGTGCTCATACTGTTTTGCAAAGAGGGAAACAAAAATACAAGATATTTTCTGTTATTTGCTTTCATTATTATATGCATAATTTTCCATTTTATTCATGCTGTATCAGGAATTTGGTATCTTTTTCAATGCAGAATCATGGCAAAGCAGTTGTTTTGAAAGAACCTTTCTCAAACTGTCTGGGGTCAGATTATGATCAGTTGTTATTTGCAAAATTTTTAATGCATATTACAAAATATAACTTGTGCTTCAGTTCCATGAGAGGACATGGATAGTTGAGTGATAGCTATTTTTGTCATAGTCTTTACATGGCTCCTCTAGTTGTCCTGTTTGTTACAGTCCTGGAACTTTTTTCATCCTAATGTGTCTGATGTATTTTCAGCAGAAAAGCTGCTGGTTTAAAAAAGTGACAAAACCAAATTGTGGTGAAAATAGATGTCAGGAAAACAAAAATCAAGTAAATAAGTGAACTGTTAAAATCCAATGACAGACATGTTTTGAGGGAAGAAAGAAAATTCTTATTGATAATTCCTTTACCTGAAATTTTATTTTGCCTTGTGAAGTCTAAAGACCCTGTGTGAATGAAATTAAACTAATTAATCAGAGTATACTCTAAAGACTAATGAGACACAACCATCTGTTTCCCCTGCAGTTCTATAGTTAGCAGAGTGAAATATGATCCTGTAAGAGCAGTTTAAAGCAAGAAGTAACTGAAAGCCTCTGATTTGTTTTTTGAAGACATCTTTTTCAATAGATATAAGTCTTCCCTCATCTGTTAGAGTATAATCTTGTGAATAATCTGTACATGTCCAGTGCCTTTGGTTATGCAGTATGTCCCGGATGCACTTTGTCATCTTCCTTCAGGTGATGCTGGGTTTTAGACCTCTACAGTTCTAGTTTGGGAACTATTTCTGATCATGGCCTCTCCCTTGCTGTATTTTCCCTGTTTTTCAGTGTAAAACACCCTTTCTGTTGCCTTTATGGCTTACGTGTTATTCCCCTATCTGGCTCTTTTTGCCACTCTGCATTTCCAAAACATCAGTTCAGTCACTTATCTGGTTTTAAGTGTTGCAGTCACCTGTTCTCAGTTGCTGTGTCCCCAACTCTTCCACACTTCCTAGCCTGTGTCTCACTGTGTTGGGCTTTGTGCCTTGGTTGTGCATGGGATGGTATTTGTACCTAGAGCTTGTGCCATGCCATGGTGAAGGAGAATGGAAGAACTAATGTTGAAGGAAGAGAGAGAAAAGGAAATGGGGAGTGGATATTGAGTGTATGAAGCTGAGGGTGAAGGGGAGGACACATGCAAGCAGAGCAGAAAATCAAGAATGTTCACAAAACTCTCTCAATATCCAAACACCCAAGATTTGGTGAGGACTGTGACTGTGACTGCCAGTTTGTCTCTTAACAATTCTGTCTTGCAGCTGCTCCCCAGGGCCAAATGGAGGGAAGACCTTTTCTTAATCTTACAACCCCAAGCTGGCACTTTTTCATCTTAAAATCATCTCTCAAGATGCACCAGTAACATTGTAACCGCAGTACACTGACAGCAGTTAAACATATGGGTGGGGAAAACTCATTAATTCTGTGACCCCTTCGTGTTGGTGTACTTTGAAACACATCTTGTGCTGCAACTTTCTGTTCCAGCTTACTGCTCCATCTTCCCCTAGCTCTTTACTCCTTCTGTAGTCAATTTTACTGGTTACTCTTAATTGGCACAACAAACTCTTCAGGGCAGGGCACACTGCTGGCTGCGTGATGGTCCAGCCTGCATCCCAGTGAGCCTCTGCCTCCTGCCTCAGATGCATTAATCCTCTTCTGACTTTCTGACATGCAAACAACAAATGGCAACGTTCTCAGGAGTCCCTTGTTGTGAGCAGCACTCTTCTGTTTTAGCCTCTTTATTTATTTAGGAATTCATACTGCTGGACAGCTGTAAATCAGAGCTTCACAGTGAAGTCTGTCTTTGAACTGAACAAAACCAAAAGGGTTTGTAAATTGTATTCACTTCTGCTTGAATGATGGTGGAGTCAAGTAATTTTTTTCCTTCTTGATGTGAATTTTTTTCTGTGTTCATAGAGGAGTGATGTTGCTGTTAACATTTGTCATTCTAAGTTTCTTATTTAAAAGCCATGAGAAAGAGGAAATGATAGGATTTTTTCTTTAATTTTAAGTAAGAGATATGTAAGCATATGGTTTCAATTTAACCTCTGGTGTGTTCAGCTATTAAAAAAATCTATGGGAATTTATTTAAGGTATATTGATACATAAACATTAAAGGCTCTTTGGATTTGATATATGTATAACTAATGTTTTAGTGTGGTCAGCAGCTACTTCTCATTTGTAGCTGCTTATTTCTAGTATATTTTTCTTTTTTGTTTTTGAGGTGAGGCTTTCTAATGGTTGTCCAGTAGAAGAGTACAGTAGAGTCAAAGGCAGTGCAGTATAACTTTTCAAAATGCTTATGATTTAATAATGTAATTATGAAAATGCCTTTCTTTTAATGTTGTTAGTAAGATATACAGTAGAGAAGAGATCATATTTGGGTATTTTTTTCTCATTTGATTTCATTTAAGTTTTGTTAAGTATAGTTTAGGCTGTAAAGACGTTTCTTTTATAGTGATATTTTTTTCCCCAGAAGCCAATGTCCCAAGGAAATACATTGTCAGACTATATGTATATTCTCTTAGACATTACTTCTGGAATAAAACTATTGGGTTGTGATTGCCTTCAGCTTTTCTGAGACAAAAGATTTTTGGTTGTTTCTCAGGCAAGATTTGCGAGTGGAATTTGGTGCCAGTCACAAAACAGAAGAGTAGGTGAAGTCCCAAATTGAAGCAAAATATTTATTTTCATGGGGCATGAGGGTGTGGGGTGTGTCATCTTCAACACAGAGCAAATTTTCCAAAGGGAACACTTTGATTTATTTGCACAGCAGACTAAGTGAGCTTTCAAACAGCTATAGGAGAATATCTCTTAAATTCTGTAGTAATGACCTTCCATGTGAGGCAGGAAAAAATCTATTGAAAATTATCCAGTGTCATCTATTGAGCATTCTGGATAGCCAAACCCAAGTG
Source organism: Lonchura striata (assembly GCF_050655825.1). Lineage (NCBI taxonomy): Eukaryota > Metazoa > Chordata > Aves > Passeriformes > Estrildidae > Lonchura > Lonchura striata. Next base: position 78,218,473 of record NC_140703.1, on the reverse strand, counting down.
TTTTTTAAGTAATTTTTTTCTGATTCCCTGTGGCTATTTTTATAGCAGAAATAGTTAAAAAGGAAAATGTATTTCAGGAATCATTACATGGGTATATAATGAATTAACTTTAGAGCGAATCCCTCCTTTTCAAACAATCTTATATTCCAGAAGAAGAAAGAAAGAAAAAGAAGCTGAAGTTAAAGAAAAATGAATGCTCAAGCTGAAGGAACATGCCAAGCAAGAGCGAACAGTTTACAGTCAGATGAAGATGTGAAATGCCTCTGCTGTTGGGCTTGTCCAGAGGCTTTATCCTCAGACTGGGTGGGCTAGGTAGAGGCCAGAAGTCTTGGCTGTCCCAAGACAATCTCTATAGAGTTCAGTCCCTTTAGACTTCTAAATACAAGAAACAGTCCCTACAGAATTCTCTTTTGTGGTTCCGAAAAAAGGAAGATGATGAATGGGGATCTGAATATATAAGATTTATAAAATATGGCATATTATTTGTTTTTTGAATGATAACCATATAGCAGTGATAACCAGATAGCAGTTTCAACTAAGATTGCAGGAGTCAAATGCTTTATATTCAGTAATGTCCTATTTCTCCATTGTCATTTTAGACTGGAGTGATGATTGAGCCTCTGTAGCTTCAACACCAGTTAAAAAAAGAGAGGGGGAAGAGAGAAACATTGGAACATTGGGAACTAAGATTCTTATAATAAGAATTATCTTAGGAGATAGAATGGGAAAAGCAATAAATATGAGCATATTTGCAAGAACTCCACCTCAATATTTTCTGAAATGCATTATTTAAAGCCTATTCTGAATCAAGTCTTGATAGTATTAATAGCGTAGGAAAACTCAATTTTTGTTGTTGGAAGAACCTTAACAGGAAGGTGACATTTATTTCCAATTTTATTTTAATTCTTGCATTGATGTATATTTGTATATATTTAGCTCCCAAATATGAAAATAGGTCTAATAGCATAAGGTCCTTTGGGTGTTTGAATGTACTGAGACAGAAAGAATGAGGAAAGAATGGAACCGCCTCTCATGTAAGTATTCCAGTAACAAAATACTCTTCAGATATTTCAGTCCACCCTGTTTGTAGTATTCTGATTAAATTTTCTAAGTCTCTTTTCCAGCAAAACAGCACTGGGGACATATTTTCAGCCCAAATTGGATTTGTAGCAGAAAGAACTAAGCTACACAAGTGCGCTTTTATAAGTGGGCACATTTGTGGTTAAATATTTTAGCCAAGAATTACATTCATAATCGTGCTAGTAGAAAGTCATTATAAGACTATGTTTTGTAGGTGATGTTTTGGGTTTCTGTTATACAGATGCTTTGCATTGTGGTGAGAAGTTGAAATAGGTAACTTAATATATGAAAAAGGTGCTGTAAATCAATGGAGAACTTAGTAGTGTATAACTTGACATCTTTTTAAAGGCCAATTGATAAGAAGTTGCAACTGGTTACCTTTTTTGGTTTGTTTGGGGGGTTTTTTTGGGTTATTTTTTGGTTATTGTTCAATTGGACTGTGTCCCTTAAAAATGGGAGATAAAAGTCATGCTTCTTATGTTGAAGAATACAGCAGAAATTAAGTTCTGCTGTATTTTGGCAGTACATTAGATTTGGAGGTGTCATTTTAGGTTGTGAGGTTTTTTTGTTTCAGTATGTTTAGATATAGAATTTTTTCATTAAACTGAGGATAATTTAAAATAACTTTAGTGGATGAGTTTAAAATGAAACAGAGAGGATATCCAGAGCTTATCTCCTAGAATGGTTAGAACTTTATTCTGGCAATCTTCATCACGGGATTTTGTATTAGAAGTTTGATACTACTCCAGGGATCTGGACGATTGCAAGTGTCTGCTTCCATTGTCATTCTAATTATGAAGCAGAGATGTAGTTTTGTACTCAGGTTCTAGCATAAGACTTTTATATATTGCCAGAAGTTTGTACTTTTAAATGTTTTTGAATCTTCCTTTCACAATCAATTACAGGGTATGATTGCAGGGATCAATAATTAGAAAATTGCTGATGAATATATTATCTCAGCTCTAGCATACTTTTTTAAATGGGATCACTTTGTTAGCAAGTATAATCCAGCACCAAAGTTAAATTCTTTTTTATAAATGCTGTTACATTGGGAATTGTAACCAACTTAGTTAATGGGTAGTGGGATACAATTGGAAAGGCAGTTAGGATGCAGAAGGTATTTTGAGATTTGCCAAGAAAGCAATTTCAGAAAGAAGGAAAGTTACACTTCCCCCTCTTCCTCCACACAATCAAGAGGATTTTCCTTTGTGTACTTCTGTTTTTAGTGCAGACTTTAGATGTAATTTCTGCATTGTATCTTATGTGAGGAGGCTTTGGCTGGTGATAATAGACGTTAATACATGTGCTCTTCTCAGTAGACCCAGGAAAAAGGACAAATCAACTGTACCACATAAATTGTGAAAGATAAAAAAAAATTGTATAGAGCATTGACGTATTTCGGTTTGCCACAGCAGGGTAATTCCAATCAATGGTATCTATGGACTAGAAAGCTCCAGAAACAACTGTACAGTTAGGATCAATGTATTCATACTAGGTAATGTAGATGTCTCCATCAGCAGTAAAAATAAAAATTCATTTCCAAAGAAGCCTGTTTTCCATTCTTATCTTTATCATAGTTATACTCCTTCCTTTAAATCCTACACTTAAAAATAAGATCAAACATAGTGTTCATGTTTTCTTCTCATTTCGTAACTGTTTTCTTGTTTGACAGCATTTGTGTAAAAAGTCCTTTTCAAGTAGTAAATTAATTTGGATAGAAAGCTTCCCACCTGAATTCATTACATGCTGGCAGTTTAGATAAATGGATATTATGGTCTCAGCATATTTCGGCCCAGCACCACTGTGCCTATTTGCAAATGTCTAAGAAAGTGATAATATTCCTATCAGTTTCAGACTGCTAAAGAAAAAAAATGGGGTAGAATTTCTTATTTATATTTATAGGATGCCTGTGGGGAAGACAGCAATGCTGTATATGGCAGTTTGTGTGGACATGTGGTGCTAAACATATATTAAAAAAAGATAACAGACCTTTTGACGTTTCTGTGTAGAAATATGGAAGAAAAGCCAGAGTAGATCAGAAATTGACAGTTATGCAGGAGATGCATTTCCAGATTTCTTTCTGAAGAAATATTTCACAAACTTACAATTCCTTTCAAAGTTGGTAATCCATCTTTAATTATTTTGTTGATTTCATAGTTGTATTTTACAAGGTTGATGTAATGTCTGCTTCCTGCCAACATTTGATATGGACAATCCACTTTGTCATTGCTTTGATGAAACGGCAGGCTGCTTGTAGTTGCAGTACTTCGGGGGGTGTGTTTGTGTGTGGGAACTGAGCATGGGTAAAGGCTTATCAGTTGCTGAATGCCACAGTTTAACAGCAAGATCTGTGGGGAGCTGCCAGTTTGTACCATGGACAGAATGGGAAGTGTGTTCAGTGCAGTTCAGTGGATGGGTGTTTACATGTACCTGCTTCCATACAGCTATTTCTTCTATTCTGACTTTTTGAGTGTGCCTTTATTGCCACACGTACACTTGAGAACATTATTTTGATACCAGGTGTCAATTAAAAAGAGTTTTGGTGTTCCAAGCTGTAATTGGGACTGCTGGAGTGCACGCTTCCTCTCTTTGGGGTCAGGGAGCCCATGCTCCACCATGGCTGATGCAGACAGCCGTGGCACCCAGCCACCGTGGTGCCATGGTATCAGGGGGCTGGGGGGCACAAGAGGCTTCTGCTCATTCAGCAAAGTCAGTGGCTGCAGAGTATGTGCTTTGGGATTGTGTGACATGGATCCATCCAAAGGTTGTCTGTCCTAGCCCAGGCGAGCATCTCCTTGGCATGACATACCTTCAAGCAAGTGTGCAATCCTAGCTGGGGTTGTTTAGGTTTAGTTATACATAAATGACTTAAGTACCTTCTTGAATCTGTTCTTAGCACTACAGGCTGCCTTTTGACAGGTTTCTGTGAGTTTACAGCAAAGAGCGGAAGAGAATGTAACTTTTTTTCTGTGGAGGCTGGGCACTGAGGGTGTTCTGGCTTCAGAGTAGCATAAGAGATTTTGAATATTTTTTTTTTCCCTGGTGAATGCAGTACATGGATAGGGATATTTAGGCCAATTGCTATGGAGGAGTTTAGGTTACTATGCAAAGCAGTATTTATTAATAACATTTACATATTGAAATAAAAAATGTGATGCAATCAAAATTGCCTGCACTGAGGATTAGCCTGATCTTTGGGGGGAAAAGCATTCCAAGACTGAACACACATGCACACACAAGTGGCAAAATCTTTCTATCTGTAGAAGGCCTTTTCTTAAACCCTTCTTCTTTTCCAAAGAGGCAAGTCAGTGAAGTAGAGAAGTAGTGACAAAGTATTTCTGCAATGTGTGATGAAGCAAGTGGGTATAAAGGTTTTGTAAACTCATTGCAAGGTATAGAAAATCAATGTACCTACTCTATTGTGTTACCCAGAAGTATTTCAGTGAATACACTGGCCGACAAAATATACTGCAAGTGCCAAATACATTTAGAAATAATGTACTCTTGCTCTTAGGGTCGTTGGAATTTAGGTTGCACAACATTGAATACTGTGGATGGCATTTGGCTATTCCAATGGACGATCCTAGTTTCTTGTTTTAAAAAAATCCTTTTCTGGTGTTTACATCTTGAGTGTTGATTCAGTTTGGATTATATTTCTTTCATGATAAAGTATGTATAAACATTTTAAAAAGGTGTGGCACAGTCAAGTGTTTTCATTATTTGTATGATAGGTTTGAACATCTATTCCAAAGTATCAGGAGGCACCTGCAGAAGCAAAGTGGGTTTATAGCACCTGAACACATTCCAATTTGTGCAATTAAGGCAGTTTACAGAGCGAGAAAGAAAAGAGTATCACATACTGAGGTTTGATGTCTTTTTCACAGAGGACAAAAGAGTTTTGATTCTTTCACTTCAAGTTTTGCCTAACTATTGTAGGGGAGGAGGTTTAATGAATCATTGTTTAACTTTGGTACTGCCAAGTATTTGACCATTAAATAGTCTGAAATGTGTACATAGCACTTTGGTGACAGACCCTTATTTAACAGTGATTAATTGGCATTGAATAGTTATTTAATTACTTCGGAAGAAATCTAACAACAGTGTGTGTTCTGATTAAGTTATTTGATGTAAAAACAAACATAAGACTGCTGAAGAGAGCACGTCCCCTTTTGCAGCTTGCTGCTAACTCTAAACACTGTGTGGAAACCTGAGTGATTGAAATAGCAGATACTATTCACCAGTTTGGATGCTGTTGTAACAGTGACATACTTAATTCTTGATGTCTTAAAAGACTTTTTTTGTTTGTGGTTTGGTGAAATTTGACTTAGAAGTTTTAAAGGTAGTATTTTCTTTTTCTTTAGTAGCCCCTCTCTGGGATAAGTAGAAGATGTAGGTATTAAGGGAAGGTATTAAATTTTTTTGTGGATTGGATATACTGGACTGATCTAAGAATTACTGTTTCTTGGCATGTATCTGTATCTCAAAGATGCTTACTTAAAGAGTTTGGGGTTTTTGGAAATGTGAACTATGGTGGCAAGGTTATGTTGATAGCCTGTAAGTTTAGGAGAGAAGGATGTAGAGGTTTCGGAGAGAAAACATAATTTTCAGGGTGAGAGGGTAGGTAAGTTGTGCAATTCCTGCCCTTCTTGAGTAGCAGGTGCAACAGTGTCCATAGTCTGAAGAAGCGTTCTCAAAAGTTAGGTTTGCAGATTCTGGAAGAAGCTGTAGTCATAACTGTAAGCATTTTGAGTCCTGACTCCAAATAGGTACTTCAACTTTTAAATCTGGAATGTTTTCTCTTGCATGCTTAATAATGCATAAGCAAGTCACTGATTTACTGTTCTTCCAGTAAGTGGAAACAGTTGTTTCTTCATACCTTGTGAAATAGATCTCTTGTACTTGGAGGCATCCTTATAAATGAAGCAATTGCTTTGAATGCAATACTATAATAGCTGTGGGGCATCTTGTGGATATTTCCAAAGCATAACACTTCTGCTTGAAGGTGCACTGCTGTCCCACATGGTGAAGGAGCTTGCTTTAGTGAGTTACTGTACCTTCCTTCTATGTAGAGCATGCTGTATAAAATGCCAGTTCAGTTACATCCATATGGAGAGGATCTGAAATGCATCTCCAGAATTTTATTTTCTCTTCTCCTGTCTTTGAGGTAATAATATTGAAAAACAGCAATGGCAAAAATAAGGCTAAGGCTTGTGGGTTTGTCACTTGCCTTTAGCTGTAGAAAATTATTAATGGTCACCAGATAAACAGTACAGGATGGAGATACAGACCTCTTAACAAGAAGCAAAATATTTTCCTGGCCTTAATGACTTCAGGTGGCATTTCCAGAATTTCTGTGTGCAAATGTGAGAACCCTGGGCTTGGTCTGGGGTCTTGTGTGGTGGAAAAGGCTCTCCTCCAACCCGTGCTTCCAAAGAAAAACTGCGCAGCCTCTTGCTGTTCGGTCTCAAGGCAGTTTATTGTTGGTTATCTCAAAGATTGTCTTCTCGGGCTGCGGCTGCTTGGTCAGTGGCCCAGGCAGAGGCACACACACACACCCTGACATCCTCTCTGTCTGCTGTCTTCTTTGTCTCTCCCCCCACTCAGGGCTGCTGCTATCTTTTATATGATATATTACGTATTACATGTTTATAGTTTTCCCCCAATACCTACTACCTATATTACCAAGTGCTTTTCTACTCTAAACCAATCTGTGAGTGCCAACATCACCAAGAACATGGAGGCAAGGAAGAAGAAGGAGGAAGAACAGGATTAGCCCACTTTCCTCCATCTTAGAACTTCTGACCCCCATGTACAAAGTAAAAACCCCCCTGTACAATACTAAAAAAATTTCCCCTCTGTTTTGTAACTACTTTTACTATACTATCTAACCCTTTGTGACTGCTTGTTCCACCTCCAAAGTTGGTAACTCATTCCATGGCTCAAACTCAAAATCACAGCTGTTTCCAGCCGCCTGCCAGGGTCTAGAATGCTTCTGACCAAGGCCTGGAACCTCTAAAAACGTCTGAGAGACATTTTGAGTTCCAACATGCAAACACTAAATAGACTAATGTTTCAGTAATTTGAGAATTCAAAAGCAGTGAAGTTCTGCTATCAGAGAATCACTTTAATGTTTATTTAGGAAGCAACTGATTCATGTTGCTGCTGTTTAATGGTATTATGTGACTGTGAAAGATTCCAGTTTTCAAGGTTTGTCTTTTTCAGATACCATTTCGTTTGCTCACTCAAATTTTAGTCAGTGTCATTTTACAGAATCACTGTATTTACATTTTAAAGAGGATTAGGCAGATTAAAAGATGTTTTCATGTTTTCTTGATAACATCAGATTAATTTCCACTTTCCTAGTGGCAGCTCACAGAACTGTCAAAACAGAGGCTGTAGAAACACTGTTATATTTAACAATTTCATAAGGCAGGTGAAAAAAATGCAGTTTTGGCAATTAGCAGCATGATTATCTCTGGGAACTGGAATGCTTGATGGTAACATGGAAGAGACATGAAACCAGGGATTGCTGAGGACAGCCTGGCTAAGTTTTCTGTCATGTCCACGTTGCTCAGAGAACTTCACGGGAAGAGGAGGAGAGCCAAGTCACTCTTAATGTGCAGGCATTGCTCGATGGCTGGGGGTGCCAGCATGGGGCTGACCTTGCTGTGGCCATGGAAAAGGAGCAGCCTGAGTGACCTTGCTGCCTCCTGGCAGTGTCACATGGGATGGCCTTTGCGCAATGGCTTCTTATATAAGTCTGAAACCACTACAAATAAAACGTACTTGGGGTTAAAAGGCAAAAAGGTGATTCTTAGGCTGAATTAAGGTGGGGTTTAGCTCGCTATGGGAATAATCCTTTGCCCTTGTGTACAGCTCGTCACTGGTGGGTCTCACAGCTTTTCATGGAGGGGCTTAGCACTGTCACGTCTCCTTGCTGTGCTCCTTGCTCTGTAAAATAAAATGAAGTCACTCAGAAGGCAAGTGACAAAGGTGTGAACAGATTTCTAATACCCTGAACTCAATCTGTTATTCCACCTAGTTTTCCTTGTCTGCCCTTCGTGGACATGCTGCTAAGGAAACCTCTATCAAACAGGAAGCATTTAACCTCTTCAAATTATTTTCTTTTTGCCAGAGAAGTCTTGGTTCATTTGAAAATAACCTAGAATGTGGTATTTAAGGATATTAAGAAGCCTTAGTGACAGCGTGTATGCAGCATGCTCTTGATCAATCTTCTGTGACCAGTCTCCATGAAAGAAAATCATGGCAAAAATAATCTTTTTTTAAAAATTGCCTTGGACTTTCTCCTGATGTATCTACCCTGATATAAGTAAAAGGGAACATCCCCACGTGCTATTCCTAGTAGAAAAAAATGGAAGAGATTTTTCTGAATCTTGTGCTGTGGTACACCCTTCCTCTCTGTGTGCAGTGCCTAAAAACAGGATGAACTCTGCTGTTGGCTGCCTGAAGTAACTGCCTTGGGTAGTGAAGTACTGCAGAACAAGCTCTTTGCCACCAGTATCTCTCTTCAGAGTCATGTCCCAGACCTGAGGAGAGGATGTTTTCTGTGTCGTTTGATGTGGAACAGAAATTCCCTTGAAAAGGAAATGAATGAAAAAGAGCTGTGAGCAAAGAACTTGCATGATGGTTGCCACAGAAGTTACTTCAGTATCTCTTATCTCTAAATTTCGTTGCCAGCGCACTCTGTGGAAACTTTAAACTTGCTTTCAGTTTAATGAGCTCTTTTGAAAAGAAAAAAAAAGTCTTTTGTTGCCAGTGCAGTGAATATGTTTGTACCAGTTAAAAGTATAATTGAATCAAGATATATGCAGATAACAAAGCAATGTGAATGCATGTATGGGCATCACACACCTTAGTAATGGCCAGATTCCCACCCCTGGTTTCGTTTCTTTCCTGGTGAGTAGAGATACTGATTAATAGAGAAAGATACTAATCCACTTATGGGTGGCAGTGCTGTGACTTTAATTATGAAAGAAGTCTTGATATAACTGATTTTTTTCACTCAAGTAGAACTTGGGAAAATAGAGAAATGTAAATGCTTCACTGACAGCAGATTAAAAATCGTTTTATTAGCTTTAATAAAGATCAGTATTGTCAAGGTTTTGAATACGTATAAATGTAAGGGTGCATGAATGCATATCTATCTCAGATTTTACTTTAGAAATGCCTGCAATTTGAATCCATGTATAATGTTGAGGGGTGAGAACAGAAATGCTAAAAAAGATCAGTTAGATCATCTGTGATCTATATGAGACATGCATGCCCTAGTGAGTTTCAGTCAAGGATAGGAGCAGATTCTGGCTGAAGTTGCTTGATGAAACTTGCATTAAGTTGTCTGAACTGTAAACCTTTACCTGCACATTGAGCATGTGTGTTTCACGTGTTAAATTCTGTTGGAATATTACCTTCAAAGGCCGTTTAATTTTTTTTCTAGCCATTTAAGTAAAGGTTTTATATTTGGGTAGAAGGCAAAAAAAAACTATTCTAAAAAAACTATTCTTCTTCAAAATATATTGCAGTGGTTGTAGAAGATTCCCTTCATGGGGGTTTCCAGAATTGTTTTTATTTTTGAAGTCTAGCTGTTTCCTTTTAATTGTTTTTGAAGTGGTAAAACATGGATCTTTTCAGGAATTATATTTACTTCCCTTTTGTTTTTCTTCTTAACCCTGTTTCTATAGGAAGAATCTTAAATCGTTTCTCCAAAGATATTGGCCACTTGGATGACTTGCTTCCATTGACGTTCTTGGACTTTGTGCAGGTAATTCAGTTGCTGCTGTCAAAGACTTCTGCACTGCAATCTGCATTTAGACTCCTGTATGCTTTGCTGAAGATCAGCTATTTGTCACAGATGTAGCTGAGTCGAATGAAAGTACTTGTTTGTGAAAGAAAGGTGCGGTTGAAATGTAATGTGTCAGTAAAAAGCTAACATGAGTAATAACTGTGGGTAGGAGTGGCTATACACAGTTTGCTATTATGTCAAGATTTCAGCTCATAGCAGCTACATGCTTGGTAAATTGCTCCTGATTTGCCTTCCAGCAATCTGGCAAGCTTATTGCTGTTATAAGAAATATGTCCATAGTAAAGAAACAATCAGCTCACATGAAAAGATAGCACAGATTAACCTAATTACATGTCTACTTCCACAAAGAATCAAATGCTTACCACACCATTTTGGATTAAAATAGGTGTGGCTATTTACAAAGAAAAGATTAGTAGTAATAGGGTGAATATAATAGCCTTAATAGGAACAAGTGAAATAAATTGCTGCAGAAAAGAAAGATGGACAAAGCATGGAGATTTTGATAATGATGAAATGATAAAGGATTACATGTGACATCAAGGTAATTTTTCTGTTGCAGTTGCTGTTAATCTTTCTTGTAAAAAATTGCAGGAGGATAAATCTGAAAAAGAATGATCATACTGTATGAAAATAACATGAATCACAGAATACACAGAATTGTGGAGGCTAGATAAAAACAGACTTAGTGGATTATCTGGATCCACTTAGTGGATCACACCTGTCATGCTGAGGTCAGAAATGTTTCTTAAGGTGCTATTACTAGCTTTGCTTCATCTCTTAAGATAACTTATTCAGGATCTAAACCCTGTTTTGACTTACTTAAAAATAAACCAAAGACATTTCAGGTTGAGCAGTTTAATCATGTTGTTCCTGCTGAACTCCTAAAAATAGGAAAAAAAATTATCCCAAAGAGTCAAAATGCCTATTAAGATGAAGTAGTTTTTGTAGTTTAGTGAAGCAATTGGAATTGAGGTGTATGTTTTGTTTTTCAGATTTTTACAGTGCCACTTTAAATGTTGTTTTGGGGAAGAAAGGAATGTGACATATTTTACTATCAATTACAGAAATTGTTGGGTTTTTTTTGTGGGAGTTGCTTACAGTGAATATTAAGATTTTTAATTCATGGCCATTTTAATTAATTTAAATTCTTCTTGAAAGTGCAGTATGGTTTTTCTATAAAAACACTTCATTTTTTACTGTTTTACAGATTCCAAATTTTCTTCAGTCTCATTAACTGTCTTATTAGACAGAATATCTTACTTTATTTCATCTGTCTTGAGACTTTCCGTGCCTTTCTTTTTGACTGGAAGTTCAGTTTGTCCTGTAGTCCTTATTCTCTTCTCTTTGCATACGGTCTGCATCCACAAAGTCAAACCCATCTGTCCTACACAGTGTGCTGCTTGTCCATTGGGCCAGAGGGGCTTATATGTGCATCAGTGTGTCCCCTTTACAGCAGACTGCACTATGTGTGTTCATGCTATGTACTGCTTGTGGCCAGAGCATCCTCTGGGTCCTGTCATCCTGAGATAAAATTATTAACCATTTTCTTTAGTTCTGTATGTTTACAATAATAATGTGAGAGTTGTGTTGCAAGACAACGTGGTGGTTTTATAGCAAGAAACTGAGTGGGTGTTTTGCACGCCCTGGCATGTGGTTTAAAGGCATGTGGGGTTGTCTGAGGATGCAGAATTTGCTGGGAAAATGTTACAGAAGTCTGCAAAAGCAAAGGGAGCCACAATTGGTGTGATCTTGTCCATACTTCCTTTTGGGAGCAGACCCTGAAGCAAACTGTCTTGAGAATTGCACTGTCTTACTTTTGACAGAACAAACTGATCTGCTTCAAAAGAAGGCTGAGAGTGTCCACCCTGTGTGTGTGGCTCATGGTACAGAGTGTACAGAGAGAATCATCTACCAGCACATTGGAAAACCTAGTTCCTTGACCAGTGTATAGATCCTTTAGGCACTGTGTGCTTTCTGAAACTGAACTGGTCTGGAATGAAAAAGTGAAGGCTGCTTCTCTAAATGTGATTGTTTTCTTCTTTCAAGCTCCTACTGTAAACCACATTTGTCAAACATTTTCCTTCATCTTGGTTAATTTATGTGGTTTTTTTAAAATTGGCTATTGAATTATTTGTCAAATTCTGGATTTTGTTTTTTAAATGAAAAGTTCTTTCTTTCCAAAAAACAAAGTAGATTTTACAAGTCCAGTAGAGTATTAAAAAGACACTGTGTTTCAAAGCTTGCCTGCTCTATTTGCCATCAGAAAAGAAAATTTAGGATCTTATTGTTGATTATTAATGCAGTGCTATCCATAAGAAAAAAACACTTTCTTCTTGGTAGGTTTTCTAAAATTTACTGTTCTTGATCAGCAGGCTTCTTGCTTAGCAGATGTTTTTGAAATTCAAGAGCAAATATATATTTATTTCTGATTAAGCAGAGATTTTTACAAAGGATAACAGTTATCAATTATGATAGAGATCTTTTGTTGCTTGTTTTGTTTTCAGGTGTCTTTTACAACACTTCTTATAATCTCTTCAGGAAGAAATATTTTCTCCTTTCTAAAAACAGTATTAGCTGTATATAAAAGCCCTGATCCCATCCATTATGGTTGATTCTTTGAGAGACATTTCCCAACATTCATTGTTTAAATGGTTGTCAGGAGGAATCAAGTGAAACTTAATAAACAATGCAGTAACTGGTTCATCTTACTTTGTGTGTAGAAGCTTTCCTTGAGCGGATTTGCATTGAAGAAGTGGTCGTTTTTCAGAGTTATTGCGAGGATCATTGTGGAACATTCCACCCTTTTACTGTATTGGCAAGTGAGTGTATAATTTCAGCACAAATAAATACAATGTGATTGGACGTCCAAAAGCTACAGTATGAGCCAATTTAAATACCAACAAATAAATAATTGCCATCTTCTAGTTTCAAGAATTTTTTAATTGTACAAAATACAGCTTTTTAAACAATGCTAAAAGTTGATATGATTCTTTTTGAAGTAGGTGATAAGATTTATACACTGCACTACAGCCCTAAATGAGCATTATTAGTCTAGACAGCTAAACTGGACAAAAATTAATTCTTTGAACAGAAAGAGTTTAATTTTTTACATCTTCCATTGAGTTAAGGAGAATAAAGACTCTCTTCAAGACAGTGGATAGTCTCTGTACACTTTCTGGTTAACGCAGAGATAAAAGGTATGTGGTAAGCAGAAAAATGCATCATGAACCTTGTGTTTTCTTTTGAAAATTTGGTTAGATTTTACAAAACCATTGCTTTTCAATATCTCCCAAAGTAGCAACTCGCATTGTGTTTAGAGTTTTCTGCCATCTTTTCATTCTTTGGTTTGAAGTGCACCAAAATATAACACACCTGTCTTGAGAGATTGAAGGCAAGAGAAGCAGTCCTCACTGGAAAGCAGTTATTTTTTTCTTATGAATTTTAACTGCAGATGAGGCATCTCATGGTAGTGCAGCTGACTGTGTTTTTGGAAATTAGTGCTGTATCCACAAGGTTTATGAGTTAAAAATAAGTCTCTTTTATGAGAACATGTTTATGGCTGTGTTTGACTACATGGCTGGAACAGAACACTGTGAAATAGAACAAAATATTGAGAAGAAACCAAAGGTTAATTTACATGTTTCAGCTACGATATCTTTAATGGTGCATTCAGAGTCCAGTTTGAAGCTCATTTAAGTAAAAAAAGACCTTCAAAATCTGCAGTCTAAGCCTGAGTCTTATCTTCTGTAATGAATTCTGGCTGACCATAAGGTTCCATACCAGTTCTCCTAAAAATGTAAACTAGAAAGCAATGCCGTGTTCAGTATGACACTTGTTAGTTCGACCAAGAATGGCATTAAATTTGTTTGTAAATTCAGGTAGTAATCAATGTTTCTAGGTTGACTAAAATAGTCAAAAAGCTGAATTTACTTGTTTGGTGAAAATGTTGGGGTTTTGGCTTTTTTTTTGTGACCTTACATATTTTTAATTATTATTAGCCTCTTTAGCCTCAGTCTGCATCTTGTTCTCTTTTGAAATTACGTGGTTTTAGCAGCTGTTCTCCAGCTAAGTTACAGTCTCCTCAGGTAAAGGACAACTTGTGTGAAGGCCATTACAGTGCTTTAAAACTTTCTAAGACAATTGAAACATCTACTTTATTTAGATATAAGTGTCCTGGCTTAACCTCTGTGGGAGTATAAGATTCTGTTGATGTGGACTTCATTGGTAGGTGCGAAGTCTGTAGTGTAAAATTGTAGGCTTGCAGGATGCTTTGGGTTGGAAAGGAGGTCAAAGACCGTCTAGTTCTAAACCTCCTGCCAGGGACAGGGACACCATTTACTAGACCAGGTTGCTCAAAGCCTCATCCAACCTGGCTTTGAGCACTTCCAAGGATGGGCATCCACAGCTTCTCTGGGCAATGTTTAGCTCAATGCAGCACTAATGAAACACAATGCACTAATTGGGGAAAAGGTCAGCCAAGAAATAGAATAAAATTTTTAGGGGTATTAGGAATTAAAATGAAAGAGGGACTATTAGTAATTAAGAATCCAATATATTTAATAGAGGTTTATGCACATTAGCCCAGATATTCCTAAGTGGCCAGTATTTTGGATGCTGTATTTTTGAGAGCTCATCAAAGGCTGAATCATATTCTGACTCAAGACACATCTGCAGAGGCGTAACATCTTTAAACTCTGATCTCAGACTTTGCCAGATGAGTACCCAAACTGATAAACTACTGCTTGAAAATTATGACTGTTAAACTGATTGAGTACATAGGACAGTGAAATATATTTCAGGCTTCCTGTTGGTTTTGTAAATTATTCCGGTAAATTTTAAAGGGATGGTTTTTTCTGTAGTTTCTTGCCCTTGTAATTTTTCAGTGATCTTATTACTTGTTAACAGAGTTGATTTTCTGCTTTAATTTCAAGTGAATTTGAGTAATTAATGTTATGGCCCCTTCATTTTGATTTCTTACCCTATATTAGATTGAGGGAAAGGGTAAAAAAATCATGATGTGTTTTGTTTTTGGAGAACACTGTGAACATGTGAACTATCTGCAGCTGCCCTTGAAAAAGGGCAGTGATTTATTGAGGAAAACTGAATTGCAAAACCTTTTTCCTCCCCAAAATCAACAGCTTGACTGAGTTTAAATAACTGACTTTTCATATCCTTTCATCACACACAAAGACCTAATCCTGAGACTACTTGAGCCACCAATGTAGGCTTGTGGCTGAGACCACCACTGAATGTGCCATTCCCTTCTCACTACACACAAAACACATTGACTGCAGCTTTATGGAGTGAAAATAGTGAAGAAAAGGAAAATGTGAAGGAGGTGTCCACAGTCATTTCTTAAAAAAAAAAAGAGAAAGGGGGGGAAAAAAAAGCTGCTGCATCTGGATATTAGGAACAAAAAGTGCCTCAGACTGGAATAATAGCTTGGGTCACTTGCTTTCGTATGTGCACAAGAGTGGAACTGCCGTTCCTTGTTTCAGTACCACTGACCCCTGCATTTTATTGTGTGAGGATGTCAGGGAAAGTGTGTAGAAGGAATTTGAGGATCTTTTAGTTTAACAATAACGTTGTTATTTTGTGCTTTCTGTGAGAGGTGGGATTCCTGAGGAGTTTGTTGTGTTGTTTTTTCCAGTTTAGCTGAGTTTAGTCTGTATGCATGTGTGAGCTTTAAGAGGCATTTTTCTTCATTAAAGAATAATTCTTTCTGTGTGTTTGCATGTGTGTATTCAAAATATGATCAGCAGTGTGTTGTAAGAAAATAGCCAGTAGTGGGATCTGTATTAAATGTCAGTATACTCTGTTGAGCCTGGTACATACTGCAGACCTGTGGCTTGGATACCTTGGATGCTTTCTAGCTTCTCTTCTGCTGAATCATGGTAGTTTTGCTGTGCTGAGGTTTAAATGAAAAATAAATAAATTAAAGAAACACAAAACAGTTGCCTGGTAACACTTGACAACTGAAACCTTACAGAACTTTTTCTTGCTGTACCTTTCCAAGATGCATATTAAGGGCATCTGACTATTGCATGATGAAAGACCAGTTAAAACCTAAAAAAAAGTAATAGGGGTATATATTTTTTCATTGGTAACTTTTGTGCTCTAAGTTCAAAAAAGGTTAAAATTATCATTGTAATAAGATCCTAATTTTTGCTGTGGTCATGCAGTATTTGGACGTGCTTTCCATTTTGGTATTTTTTTTTTAATAAACCCCACTGTCTTGTTAAAAACAAACAAGCAAATAAAATAAAGGGGTGGGAAGTAGTGGAGGAAGAGGAGGCTTGGGTTGCATTTGTGTCTCCAAGACCAACATGCAGAAGCTGTGAGTTTAGCCCAGACTCTTCTCTAAGTAATGAAGTTTTTAATTGACCTTTTCTTCCTCTGTCCTTGAATGCCTTGATTGTTAAATCTTGGTAGCCAATTAGTCTTGTTGATGGTGACCAGCAGTGGGAGATAATCTATGCCAAAGCTATTGCTGTTCTTTATTTTGTACCTGTCATTACATTCCTTTGAATGGAAGGGTGAGTGTCTTGTATCATACAGACTGCATATTTACTCAGATTGGAGGTGTGTGTACAGGATAAAATGTGTAAAGTCTGGAGTCAATGCTAATGGGTGAATTCCAAGTGTATTTATATATGGACCTCAGTTTTCCAGGGAAGGCTATTCTCACTATAGTGGCTACATATCCCCAACCTAAGCCTTTGCCTTACCCTTTTTTTTTTATTTTTTTTTCTTTTTATATTAATTTGTAGAATTTTTATAAGAATAGGTATGCATGCAATTCTCCACACATTATTGTCAAGACAGCAGAGATCAAAGCTGTAACGAAACTAATTTGTGTAGGAACATAATGTAACTGCTTTGATATTTAGAGTGTTTATTTACTTGGTATTAATAAAATTTGAAGATGTAACCCTTTATCTAACATGGAAAAGAAGTTAAAATCATTCTGAAAATATGGGGTTATTATGTTCCTGTCCTCTTGATTCCTTTACTGCTTTTCTAGTTTTTCTTAACTAATTTCCTTTTAGTTTTTGCACTACTGCATTTATCTGATAAAAGTAGGTCATAGTTTTGTACTGGGCTCCTCTCATTTTCTCATTGAAAAATAAAATACCGGTGGTTTGAATATACTGCTCTGAAAAATATAGTTTTCAATTAGTGGAATTCTGTCCTCTCTTTTTTTTTTTGCCTTAGAGTATATGAGCATCGTGAGGTGCAGTCTTTATCCTAATTTCTCTAACATTTGATGAGATTGAGGTGTAATGGTAGTTTTTCTTGCAGTATTTTGATAGTTGAAACTTGTAAATACAAAATTACAGTCAGGTTTAAGTAATCTCTTCTCCAAATGGACTTCTCTGTTTTCTTTATCAGATTACTTTCAATGTATTTCCAGATAATAGAAAGCAGGATAGTTGTATGGCAGTGCAATGAAGTTCCCCCTGTTCTGTGTGGTTTGGAAATTTCCCCACTTTGGTTAAGGTGGAATTTGTAAAAGTTCCAGAAAGAGATTCTCTTCATTTGGGGCTG
Organism: Lonchura striata; assembly: GCF_050655825.1. Lineage (NCBI taxonomy): Eukaryota > Metazoa > Chordata > Aves > Passeriformes > Estrildidae > Lonchura > Lonchura striata. The sequence continues at coordinate 78,201,024 of NC_140703.1, read as the reverse complement.
TTCATGTCTGTTGGAAGGTATTTTCTCGTTTGCTTTTCTTTGTGTGAAAGAAGGAAAATAAATATTCTCTAAGTGTATTTATGTATGCAAGTGAACTTATTTTCTGTCGTTTTCTCCTTTTCTTTTTGCTCTTTCTTTGTGTATATACTACTGCTGTTTTTAGTGCTAGAGTGGGAATTTTTATTACTATTTTATAGGTATTTTGTGAAGTATTTGATAGGTTATAGGTTTTTGCAGGTTTATTAGTATTTCCCTGACTTTGTAAGCATTATCACAATCTGTCATTTCCGTGTCTCAGACTGGTGATTAGTTTTAAGACTTCTGAAAATCATTAACATTTGTAACACTTTACACTAGCTAGAAATATTTTAATTCTGCTGTCAGTCACAGAGTGTAACAATCCTGTTCCAAATGGTGATAAGTACAAATCTTCTAGATTGCCTTTAACTACTGATATACTATAGATAGGACAATGTCTGCTTACAGACAAATTAGGATTTCGCTGTTTGGCAAAAGGATTGGAGATTTCACTTTTGATTCAAGAAGGAAGGAGAAACTTGGAGGTAATTTGAATTACTAAGCCATGTAGCTGACACGTGTGTGCTAAATCATTATGCTTATTTATACCCAAAACAAACATATGGGGCAAGGAATTATCTCTAGCAAAAGTAAAGACTTCATCTCACAGATATGTTCTGCCAGGGTTATGTGTGCATCTGCACAGTATAAGAACTTTTCTCTTGCTGAAGCTGATACTATGACTACTTGGTCAACTGTGCAGCTGATTTGAAAAGTCTAGACGAGTTTATTTGTCAAAAGGTAGAGGAGATTGCAGTCTGGGCAGTTCTGTACAATTACAGATGAGAGTTCAGGTGGTAACTGCATGTCATATGTCTTTTTATTGCATCTTTTTATTGCATCTACATTACAGGACATTTTTGTATTGTTTAAAATAAATTGATTCATTTGGATTGTACTCCTGAGATACAAAAGTCTGTGTATTTAGGCTCCTTCAAGGGCTTAATAATACCTATTCCTGCACAGTGGAAGAATTGGATGCTGAGCTATTTCATTTTATTTCACAATCACATCCCTAAATAATTTTCTTAATTGTTTTTAAAATCAGTCTAATGTTTAAATAAGCAGAGCTCTCTTGCTATGAATGTTACTTGTATGCTAATATAAAGGGCTTAGATCTCATAAAACTGCTGGTTTTGGTAGTTAATTCAGTTGACCCTTCTGTCAAACTCTACATAACACTTAGAAAAAACAATTTTTCAGTTGTCTCACTAATAGTCGGGATTGTGGGATCAGATCAAACTTAAGTATCAGTTACTTTTGTAAGTGTTCTTTTGTTGACGGTTTGTGATAAATAAAGCTTCTGAAGAATCTTCCTCATGGTTTGCTGCATATTTGTAGCGCATAAAGAATGAGCTCACACAACAGTAGATGGTGTTTATTCTCTGCCATGGGATTTTCTCTTTACTCACTGGGTCCTGGACATGCACAGAGCAGCTGAACTGGCTGAAACCTGCTGGTGGTGGAGTGAGGCTTGTGCAGATTAGTTTAAATATGCTGAAAGCATCAGACCACTGCTCAGTGTTTTGGAGGTGAGTGATGACTAGATGTCATGTAGTACTGAAAAATTGTGAGTCAGGAGTTTATTTTGAATAGGAAAGTAGTAGTTTATAACTCTATCAAAAGTGGCAAAGCTCTGGGGAAGTTAAGGGGAAAAATGTCAGGGACGGGTTAGAAAGCATTTTTTGCATATCTCCTGTGAAAGAGTTTCTGAAGGAAACAGAAGGTAGTTTTATTTCTTTGGATAGCTGATGTTGTTGTCTTTAATAGTTTTCATTTAGCTGTGGCAGAGAGGCTGTTACGGTGTTTACAGAAAGATAGTTCTTCATTCCATCTAAAAATAAATACATGAATAGCATATTTCTAAGTAGCAAGAACAACAATAAAATGCTTAAAAACTTGTAGTTACTGTAAGGCAGAAGAGCTGTGTTACTGAGGAATTGATACTCTCCTTAACAGAACAGCCCACAGTTTGAATGTAGTACAAAGCTCTTAAAGTTGTTGAAAGACCTAGAATTAACGTCTGGTGAAAGTTAGACTTGGCTGAGCAGAAAAGGTCATGCAGTTGAAAATGAGGTATTCTTGAGGAGGGTGCAGAGCTGCTCTGGCATTCTGGCCATAAGGAACAAGAGACCTGAGGTAGGAAAGTACAGAGACAAAGTTTGCAAAACTGTGACTTGGGGTGTCAGTGTCTATGGTAAGCACAATTTTGCTAAACATTTTAAAGAACTGCAAAAGAAAAAAAAAAGTGCATAGCATGGGTGAAAAGGTGATAACATCATCATTAGCTCAGAGGAATTTCTCACAGGAAGAGTGGACAGTAGTATTTCAACAAGTAAATTAATGGACTAGACCATAACATGAACTAATGCCGTCAGAGTTTTTTCTCCAGCAGTGGCAATAGGAGATGCTGTTTGTGTAGGGCATGAGCTACTTTTTGTGATTCTTTCCCTGTTTAGTACCCCAGCACTCACAGTTTGTACTGGGGGTGTCAAAAGGCCTAACTTTTCCCAGCCTAACTTTTCCTAGTCCTTCTACTATGTATTTTTTGCATCATTTTGTATTGGCCTGTAAGATCTGCCTCCTGCATCCTAACAGCCTGAAAACTGAGGTTTTTTGTTTGTTTGTTTTTGTTGTTTTGTGGGTTTTTTTTTGTTCTCATTCTATGTATGTGTTCTCCATAATTAGCACTGAAATAAAATCTGCTTTCAAAAGGGTTTTTTAAGAGGGATAAAACTGAGACAAAAATCAGTGAATCAGCCTCTGCTGGTAAAGTGCTGAACATATGAATAAAGGACAAAATAGGAAACATACCACTTGTAGGAGTACTAAGGAGTAAAATACCGATTGTTGAATAGAATGGTTTGATGTCATAAGGCTCTGTGCTCAGTGGGGCTGTATTGGGCTTATATAGCTGGGAAAACATCATGGAAATTACTTCTAAGAGGTAGGAGAGGAGCAAAAATTGTCAAGCCATTCTTAATTTTCCTTTAAAAATATTGGTTACGCATCAGTGAGGACTGACAGAGGAGATACAAAAATACATTTTTCTGGGAATCTTGAAGCAAGTGCAACAGCCAGCAAAGCAACCGCACTTGGCAATGGTGGTAGATGTTGGAGGCACAACCCCTCTAAATTTATATGATGGAAAATAGATGGTTTCTGCTACCTGAGGAGTAACTCTGGGAATGTTGGGTGATGTCAGACATTTTTCTGTAGTGTTTCGGGCAGGTTCTGGCAAGAGCTGTCAAGAAAGCAAAGCATGTTCTACCCTCACTGATTCCTCAAGCTACCATGCAAAGTTGTGCTCGGCATCTGAGTGTTCGCAGGAAGATAAAATGTATTTTTCATGGTACGAAGACCAGTGTAGTTTATGTGAATAGCTACTGTGTGTGCACTTTTTGTTCCTTGAGAAAAGAGCAGTATAAGAATATAGCCAAGGCCTATTCACAGGAGAAGTGACAAACAGCACTGTTGAACAGCAAAAACATATTAACTCCTTATATTATTCATACAGGAAGATCACAGTAAAGTTATAACTAACTCCTGTAACTTCAGGAAGAAGACCTCACTTTTCTATAGATCCTCATTGCAAAGACTTGCTGCCCGAATTGCTGAGAACACTTCTGTGCAGATGTGCTTAAGGGACACAAGATGCAATAAATGAGGAGCACTTCAGAAAATCAAAGATCCTGTTCAAGATTCTGCTTCTTATAAGTAGGAAAATATATTGCTCACAGCCATTTACAAGAATGGCTATTGGCACTGTCATTTTGTATTGGTATTAGTTTCCATGTACAGTGGGTATGAGCAGGAGCTGCATGCCTAGGAAGAGGCTGTAGTTTTGGCTCTGATAAAAGCTGTTTTTTCCATGGAAAACCTGTATTAGCTAACTTACTACCGAGGCTGAAGAGCCCTGGCAGAAAACTTCTTACATGAGTGAGGATAGGTTATTCTTAGAAAGGAGATAGCCTATATATGATGTACAAATTTAGTGTGGAGTTTTAAGAGATGAGTATTTCAAGTGTTTGTCAGAATCACCGAGTCCAGAGCTTGGTTATGTGTCTGTTTCTAAAGCATCATACCTGAAAATCTCAGACAACATATAGACTCTGCTTTTTGAAAGCTGCTGTTACAGTCAAGTTTTGCATGAGACAGTTAAGCCTCCTGGCCCGGGGTGCCCAGAGAACCTATTTCTATCCCTTCTTGTAGAGTAAGAGATTACTCATGATAGGATGCTGTTTGAATATGAGAGTGGTGGCATTGCCAACATATTAAAGTAAAAACGCTTTTTCTTATAAGGTCATTTGTTAAAGAGCAATTGCACAGTTCTCTGTGACCTCAAACAAATATTAAGGCTTCTCACTTAATGACAAAATGCATGCCAAGTCAAATGAATGAGCCTGTTGGTGGCACAGAAAACATTTGCCCTGAGGAGCTCAGTATGTGCTTGTTCACTTGGGAAAACAGCGATCCAGAGGGACTGTCTTGTAGAGATGAGAACAAATAGGAGGTGCTAGCATTAAGGATGTGATTGGAAATTTTGAATACATTTCTGGCAGATGTATTCAGCTCATTTGCAGTGACATACTTATTTAGTTAGGTAACGCCTTGTCGACTCATTGCAAATAACAGGATTGAGAGGAGATGAGAGCATCTCGGAGGACGTAAGGACAAACTTGCTCTTCTTGAAGCTTTTAGAGCTGGAAGTATTTAGTTCTTACTTTCTTCATTCAATTTATCTGAAATTATAATTTTCATTTCTTCTCCAGCTGTGTCTTTTTTTCCCCTTTCAGTGCATTGGTTGTCATGGTCTTTAAATCCCATATTTTTTCATGGATGCACATTTTCCTAAAGCTGAATAAACACTGATTGAGAGCTGTCATTCCTGTCAAAGATTGATGTCCTTGGTTGCTTCAGAAAAGGACCTTGTCAGATATGCCACTTAAATATTGTATGTACCGTGGTTTTCCTGTACTGACAAATCTTCATTGCATTTTTGGTGAAGACAAATGTGTTCCTGACAGTTTGATGCAAGCAGTAGTGTAAACAGCCATATATACTTACTTTTAACCTATTCCAAAAGAAAATACATAAATTTTATTTATAAAGCAGTTTGAAGACAAGACTGCTCACCTCAATGCAGCTTCTTTAAGCGAGTAAAATGAAGTAGAATTGTTTAGGTGCTAGTTTCTCTTTAGATGTTTCCTGTGGCTTTTTGTAATAAAGGGGAAAAATGCAGAAAATCTACACTGTGGTTCTGGGTGGAGCTGGCTTGAGTAAAATGTTTATCACTCTGATCTTCTCATTGCAATGTCATCTTCCCAGGGAAACTGGTCTTCTGGTGTCCCAGTGTAACCAGCCACCTGTGCAGTTTTTCCTTAACAGAGATGCAGGTCAGTCAGTCTGGACAGTCTGGTTTGAAAAAGTCAGCTTGAAGGAAAAAAAAAAAGCATTCAAGGATAAAGAAAATGTCAGAACTGGATTAAGAATTGATTGTACATGCAGTTATTTGGCAGAGTCAACAAGGAAGTAATTTCTATCAGGGGTAGGGGTGAAGTAGGAGGAAGGGTGATGCCAAGCAAGTATGAACAGAGTGGAGTTTTGTAGTTTCTTGAAATGTCTTTACTTCAGACAGCGCAGCCTGACTTAGAGTGCCTGAAGTTAATGCAGTGAAGGTTCAAAATGAAGTTGTGGACATGGGCCTCTGCTGTGATTAAATGAGTATGGCTTTGTGTCAGTTCTGTGGGCTAATATAATCCTTGGGAGTGTATATTGGGGCCCAGGGAGTAGCATTTAGGAATTGGGGCTGAGTAGATGTACTTGGCTTCTGCTTAAGTATTGGTAAAACCAATCCTGGAATGCTGCAGTTCTTGTGTGGGATTTTACTGTAGATTTGGTCATCAAAATTTAGCCTTGATGGGCTTTAGATGTTTACTTTGCTGTAGTCAGAGGACCTCAAGTAAATACAGTTAGTGGATTGTAGCAAAATATTCAACCATAGGGTCATTAGGTATGCACTTAAAGGTTAGATGAAGTTACCACCATCCCTCGACGTGTTTAAAAGATGCACAGACCATGCTTAAGGACATGGTGCAGTGGTGGATTTGGCAGTGCTGCATTAAGGATTGGACTCTGTGATCTTAGTGTCTTTTTCCAACCTAAAAATTTTACTACTCTATTCATCCATTTCTAAACTGTTAAACTAGGACAGGAGTTCCAGCATGTAGGCCACATCTGGACTCCCACAATGAGGTTTTCAGGTCTCAAATCCCATCCTCTGGGCTACTCTCATTGATTAGAGATCCTACCAGGTCAACAACTGCAAGTCCAGAATAATGTGGTTCCTATGGTAGTAGGTCCTATACCATGATTTTTTGTTCTGTGGTTGTGGTACAGAAATACCTGTTACTCCTAGAGTAAGACCTGCTTGAGATAGAAACTCCAGAATATCACTCTCAGCATCTGTAAGAATAATGGAGAAGTAGGTCATCAGATGGTGAAGGGAAAGCATGTTTCACAAGTGAATGTGCTGATCAGAGCATTCATTTCCCTAGAGGGTTATAGTTGGGCATACGTGCTGCAGTAAAAGAGATTTTTAAGGAAAAAAAAAGCCACAGTAAATGGAGTGACTGACCAAATCATGAGGGAAATCTCTCAGGACTCTGGCAAACAAGAGGATAACTCCCGACAGAAACAACACGTGCTTCTGTGTACTCTAGGGATAGTGTGCAGGCTGTGTGTGGGAGATTCATCTGGGAGATTCATCTTTCTCCAGGGAAATGGAAGCAAGTTTGAAGGTTGACATGTCTCCATTTGGAAGCGTGGTCTTTTCCTGAAACTGTCCAGGTCTTTTTTTTGTCTTGGTAGCCAGTGCATCTGTTGTCTTTTATGCAAGGTGGCCTTGTTGCAGATAGCTGTAAAATGTAATTCATCAGCTACTGTGTTTTTGTTTCGGTTGCTTTTCTTTTTTTTTTTTTTTCTTTTTTTTTTTTTTTTTTTTTAGTTTGACTGTTACTTTCTACACAGTTACTACATTTTGAATGCTAAAATTAAGAAGTACACTAAAAGGTTTGTAGACCATATTTCTTTTATGTAGGAAAATCTTGGACTTTTGATGCAACTTTCCATTGTAAGCTGATTCTGCCATGAGAAGTCTAGATACCCAGTCCTGAGTGTCTCTTGCGGTTTGACTCCGGAGAGGAGAGACTCCATACACTCATGTTGCCATTACTGTCAGCCTGCTGATTGTCTTGGGTCCTGCAACTTGCACACAGTGAAGCTGGTAGAAATTGGGGCAGTGTACACTGCAAAGGTTGGTTGTCTCTTGTGAAATTCAGGAGGTAGAACCTTTGCCTTACCTCACGCAGTGACTGCATGATTACAGTCTGCAAATGGTTGTGTCTGGCTTTCAGACTATTTCATTAAGAGTTAATTTATATGCAAGTTTGGTTTTCAAAAAAAAGAACACACATGACTGATCCACCCTATCATAAATTTTTATAATGATAAGGTGGTGCAGGCTCATCTAAAATTCTTTCCAAAGGCGGTGTCAGATTTTTACTTTAGTCATCCTAACCATCTTTTCCTTCCCTGTGTTTCTGCCGTAGCAAGGCTTTGTTTACACGAGCTGGATCTTAATAGTTTTACTCCCACTCCCACCCCCACTGGCACTTTGCAACATATTGTAGATTATCATCACTGAACTTCAGTTGGGCTTCTTTGTTTTTTATTAAAAAGCATTTGTTTTCCTCGGAATTCTTTTCCTTGAAACCGCTCTCCTCAACATTTGACTTCAGATTTGCTGCTGATGTTATGAGGAGACTGTGTACTTCAGCAACAGCTTTTTTGTGATTGTCTAGGAAGTGATGGAGGGAGAAGGGAGCAGATGTATAAAGCAGATTCAGGAGTGAATTTGGAACAGGAAGGAAGGGTATGGACTTCAGTCTCTGCTGATAAGGATGGAGGCGAGGGAACCTTTAGAAACTCACCAGCCTGTGGATGACTGGCAGGCTTGGCAGAGATAATGAACATTAGTGAGGGAAGCAGTGGTCTAGACAGGAGAATATTCGTAGGAGGCCAGGAGTCTTTATGTCCTTTCTCCTCACCCCATGATAAAAAGGAAATACATTTACAGGGCTCTAAAGAATGCCAGAGAAGTAGAAGGTAAAGGGCTGATGGCAGTGCTGGTGAGGAGCCCAGGGTGCTTTGTTTTCCTTTGTGCTGACACAGCCATGTGCATAATTGCTCCAGGTGAAACACTGTGCACTCTCATTGCCACCTTACCTCCTCCTGATGAAACTAGGTGAAACGTTTGCGATCTGCTGTATGTATCTAGAAGGTCAAACAACATGATGCTATCAATCAACACCTTAACACACAGATGAGCAGTGTAGTGGTAATGCAACTTCCTCCAGAGCTCCTTTCCAATGCCTACCTTTTAGCAGTTTTCCTTAATAAGGTTATGAGCCCCTAAAAGGTGCTGTCAGGATCTATGAGATGGGGGGCTATAACACTGATAAATCTTCTTTCAGAGCTAAGACCTCTAAGCCTAGAGCTGACTCATGCAGTCATAATGTGTAAGGTGAGTGGGTTTGCTCTTTGGTCAGGTTAAATTAGGGTAAAGTCAGAGAAGCCTGAAGGGAAAAAAAGCAAATTTAGGGGTAAAGGTTGGACTTGGTTTTGGCCTCAGTGCGCTACCAGAAGTGCAGCAGGAAATGCAATGTGTCATAGACACTTCCACTGAAAGTGTTTGAAAACCCAGGTAGCTCTCTGGCACCTACCTTGGCTGATGTGTTGCTTAAAGAGCACTGAGTTGGAAAAGTTGAAGGGATGGAAGCATTTTTGCTCCAGGACATGCATTTCTGGCACCCAGTAGACACTAATGCAGTTTTGGAATATAAAAATCAGGCAGCCACAAAATTTAGCTGGAATCCACTTCTCTGTTTTGTGAGGTGATGAAGAAGGTGGCTGCTGTACAGTACATAAAATGAAAAATCTTCGGAAAGTATCGTCATTGCTAAGGAATATGTTAATGACAATAATACAGGAATTTAATCTTGAGCTATTATTTCAGTTGTCTGGTTTTGGTACTGTATGAGTTTCTTTTTGTATGGGTTGGGGTTTTCTCCCCCTTTATAAGGAACAAATGGGCACATAGTATACCAGGATTCCTACCATACACATTCATGCACAGCTGGGTTCTTCAAGAAGTTTGTGTGCAGATAATGCTTTTGACTTCGTATTCAAACTGAAAGTTTGACTGAAGAATGTGAAGGGATCTGTAGGAAATGGAAGATATTATTCAGAAAGTTGGACCAGAGTCCTCTGTCCTAAGGAACAGAGTTTCCCTCATTAGATCTAGTTTTTTTAAGAGTAAAGTCCGCTTTACCTCACCTATGACATTACACTCGAGTAAACCTGGTGAAAAAAGCCTTTTATGTCACTTCTTTCAGTGTTTTCTTCTTATTTGTAGCATTTCCCAATGCAATCCTTTGAGAAGAGAAAGCCCACTTTCTCCTGTCCTGGGTTTTCTTTCTAAGTGGGACAATGTTGTATTTAGGATAACATTGCAAGCCTATGTTGAAAGTCTCTTTTCCAAGTGTCAAGTCTTTCAACTCAAACTGAAAGCCAGTTTTTCACCCGTTTCTTAGCAGGAGTGAAAAAACATGCCCTTGATTCATCACATAACTAGGGTCCATTAAAGATTAGCTGTCCATTGCATTGATCATTTATTATTTTATTGTGGCAGTCATAAAATAGTCTACCAAGAAAGACACTAATTTTCAGTCAACCAGCTTTGTAAAGACTTATTTTAAAGAACAAATAATGTGGAAGAAAACCATAAACTGGAAAAATATCAATTTAGATATTAATGTAAATTTTCCAAGTTGCTTAAAAATAGATGTTGCTCATATGTTATACAATGCATCCGCTCTTAAATGTGGTACTGCTGTTTAAATATTTAAGTGTTTCAATGGTGTTAAATAGTTTTATGCTTGTTCTAAATTAAATTCTTCTGGCAAATAGTTTTTTCTTTTGTTTCTATTGTGCTCTAGACTCTCCTACAGATTTGTGGTGTGGTGGCTGTGGCTGTGGCAGTGATTCCTTGGATACTCATCCCCTTAATTCCACTATTTATTCTTTTCATTTTTCTTCGACGGTATTTCTTAGACACTTCAAGAGATATTAAACGTCTAGAATCCACAAGTATGTAGTTTGGCGGGACTTAATGTTAGTTTGAACCCTCATTATTATGTGAAATGCTAGTATTTTATAGACAGTCCATCAAAGATTTTCTTTCCTTTTGCTATGCAAATAACTTCCTTATTGCCTTGGTTCTCAACTAGTGAATTACATGCTTAAGTCCTGTTTTGCATAATGATAAACCTTGGGTATGTCAGTTAACTATCTGTAAATAAAGCTAGTTAAGAATATGCTAAGCTGCTGGTCTTTGGGACCTTGCATGCATATACTAATGGTATTTCTGACCTTATCTGACTCCTGTGCCTGACGTTAACTTGACTATGATATGGAATATTAAGCATTATGAATAAAAAACATGGGTGCCTAATGCCATTAATAAAGCCCAAAGAATTTCTACAGTGACAGCTATTGTTAAAAATGTAAGAGATTTTTGTATAAATTAATCTGCCTGGCTGTCTGACTGATTCTAATTGAGTAAGAAGACATTAGTTAAAGATATTGCATATTTATTCTAAAAAGATGCAGCCGAGTAGTTTGTGTGGTTAAATATAAAGTGGTAGGATTAAAGATTAGTGTGGTACAAAAAGAATTAAATGTTGTCCTTCATCTATTGTTAGAGCTAACTCAACTGTCATTTCCCTTTGTAGCTCGAAGTCCGGTGTTCTCCCACTTGTCGTCATCCCTCCAGGGGCTTTGGACTATTCGGGCTTTGAAAGCAGAGGAAAGATTTCAAAAATTATTTGATGCACACCAAGACCTCCACTCAGGTTTGTGATGAATTGATGTGAAAAATCAAATACTTCGCACTGTAGGAGGAGAATATCTTATGCCCTCAGCGACATGGATATAATGTGCATTAAAATCAGTAGGAGCTGTGCGTTTGTCTCTTTAGGGTAAAATTCCTGTATTAGAACAAAAACATTATCTGTCTAGATTTAGAGAGTTTACTTTGGGCTGTAATATAATTTAGAATACCCATGCATATGTTTTAACAATGTATAAGATAAACATTTTGAAAGTATGCCTGATAAGAATAGTTAAAGAATAATTTTTAACATTTTCCTGGATTCCATCTTTAAGAAAAGGAAAGGTGGGAGAGGGCAGAGAGAGATGTGGAGGGAACAAGCTACATTATGAAGCATTTGATACTGAGTAGAATGCTAGGAATGGGCAGATATTATTAGTATAAATGATATTGAAAAAGTTTCATAAATCTAACTTTTTTTTTTACTTTGAGCAGCTTTCAGGGTTTAAATCTAAAATATGGAATTAACATAATTGGAAAGTGTGAAATACTGGTGTTCTGCAAATAAGTAATATAATTCAGGTTTGCACTGTGATTATTTGACTTCTGTTATTTAAATGTTCTCTATTACAATGGTCTTCAAGATATAGCAGAATGCAAGTTTTCAGTTTTGTGTTTGTTAGGTAAGATTGTGACTTTGTTGTAAGACATACAAGTATATTCAATTGATGTTTTGTAATTTATAGAGTTACAAGGTTTCAGACAAGACCAGCTGATCCTTTCTGAAGTACAGTTTATCACAGGTTGTAGCATCATACACACTGACCATGTTGAGCCCAGTGACTTGTGATTGGCATAGTGCATCTTCCAGGGAGGCACTTCTAGCTTTGAATTTCCCATTTCTCAATATTTTATAGTTGCTAGTTATCTGACCAAATCAATGTTATCATTGATTTGGTTAGATAACTAGTGAGGGAAGATAAAGTGGTTTAGTTTAATATTAAAAGACATCTTTATGCATAACTGTGTATAGAAGTTTCACTATACAAAGAGGACCATGACATTTAAAAGAAATATTTTTCTGAATTTTAAGGTCATATCCAGGGAACATAAAAACACTTCAATTTTTCAGTCAGTTTTGTGCATCTCCCTAACAAAACTGTCAATAATACTCCTCATGGGCAGATCATGAGCCTGTTTTTGAGGTCGAGCTTCAGTGCTTATAGTCACACTCTTCTGTATGCCTACACACTTCATCTTGGTGTCTTTCCCACCCAAGCCTTTGGGATATACCATCTGGCTTAAAATGTGTGTGGTTTTTGGTCCTCACAAGGAATATGTGCCTGGACAGCAAAGGAGGCCAACACCATCTGGACTGTACTAACAGGAGCATAGCCAGGGAAAGGAGGGAAGTGATTTTCCCCCTCCACACTTATTAGCCCACACTGGGAGTACTGCATCCAGTTGTGGACCGCCAGCTCTGAGAAGCATTCTAACAAACTAGAGTGAGCTCCCTGGAGGGGCCATGAAGATAGTTAGGGTGTTAACAGGAGAGATTTCCTTGTGTGGGAGGTACTGGATTTTTTCAGTTCACAGAATACAGAGGATTTAGTAGCTGCCTTCCAGTGCCTGCAAGGATATTGCCATAAATACAGGTTCCTCACCATGGTACATAGTGGTAGGAGCAGTGACTTGGGTATAAGTTGTAACAAGAGATGTTTAACCTGAATTCAGGAAAAACTATTTACTGTGAGCGCAGTCAAGCAGAGGCAAGGATTGCCCGGAGGTGCAGGCTTCATCTGTGTCAATTTTCAAGACTGGAACTGCATAAAGCTTAGAGTAACACGGTCTGACCTCTGACCTGACTATGTTTGAGCAGGAGGCTGAACTAGAGATCCTGAAGTTGTTTTCACCCTGGATAGTTCTTTGATAGTAAATGTGAGCAAGCAGTTGCTGATGTAAGAGAATACCTTTCATAGCAGGTCCTGAGTTCTTAAGCCTCCTAAAGAGTTTTAAATTCTTTCCTGCATTGCAGAAGGCTCTCCCAACCAGTGATGGTTTTGTTTAGCACTTTTGGCTGAACTAGTATCTTCCTCTCTATTTAGGCCTGAGCGTAGGACTCAGGACACTTGCTTTGAACCCTTTTGAGGGATGCCTATAAATAAATTTTAGATAAAAAACATCTAGAAAGCATGCTGACATTTGACCAAACCCAAGTTTCCTTCCTGCCAGTGCCCATCTCTGTAAGCAAGCCCATGAGTTTTCAGACCACAATGAGTCTTTATTAGTTCCTATGACTGTCAGATTTCTTTCTTTATGCACAATGATCCCTGTTGCATAGGGAGGTTGCAAAATGACTCATCCAAGTTGACAGTGTAATGTGCCTCCCTGGACAATTAGGATCAGTGGAGCAAAAGCTCTATAATCTGGCTATCCCAAGATGATCAGGCTTAAAAAGCATACTTACATTCTCTCTATCTTACAGATGGGAGAATTTTTTTAGTCTGAACTTTTCCCAGCACTGGGCTAAGGAACACTGAACAGTTGAAACTGCAGTGATTATTGGCAGGCAGTAATGGCAAGCAAGGCAGAAGGGGTTGGAATGGTAACCTTCTGCTGTGTCTTGGTAGCAGCTGAAACAATTCTTCTGAGTGCAGCCTAAGCAGTAAATCATGCCATGCTTTATTATGGCTGCTTCGCTTCGGGTTTTGGTCTTGGATTCAAACACTTTGCCTTCTGTATTGCAGTGACTTTTTATGCTGTCTCTTGTACCTTGTACTGCAGCAAATCTTCCTGGGATGGAACTTAGCACCAAATTGTCAACACCTGAGTGTGAGTGCAGAGTGGAGATGTCCACCTGTGCGCTTCCCCAAAAGTAAAGATGTGCATCTAATCATCCGAATACCTCTGTATAGCTGCACTGGCTGTATTGAGTAGCTCCTACAAGAGTTTAACCAGCTGCAGCTGCCTTCTAAAAACTTGGTTCTGACAGTTGTCTGGTGATATGTTCTAGCTAAAACCTTGTAGATTCCAGCTACAGTAAATGCAGTTGTATTTCTGCTTTTTGTATAAGACTCTTGAGTCCACTAGAGTTGAGAAGAGGTTTCCATTTTGAGTAAGTGGATCATGCTCCAAGCCTTAATTATTTTTCTTTCTCTTCCTATTGTGGTTGCTACTGGTGTGAAAACTAAACTAGACAATTTCAGGAAAACTGGTCAGTAGCCTGATCATCATCAGTCCATGCAGACATGCACTTGAAGATGGCAACATTGGGGTTTTTTGACAATTTGTATTATTAACGTGAAAAAATTTAGCAGTAATTATACAGCTTAGTTTTCTAATAATCCATTGATTTTTGTCTTTGTAAAATATACTTTAGAGGCCTGGTTTCTCTTCTTGACAACCTCAAGATGGTTTGCTGTGCGTCTGGATGCCATCTGTGCCATTTTTGTTATAGTGGTTGCTTTTGGTTCCCTACTTCTGGCCAACAGTAAGTACAGATGTTAGAAAAAGTTCACCCAGTAATTACCATGTATAGTAATGCCTAATTCTTTTTCATATGTTGCTGTTTCTAATTGTTTAAAGGCTGTAATTAAGTTAAATGTTTCTTTCTAGATCATGATCTCTTCCTTAGTCTAGGGCATTGGGGCTGTATCTGCTTTCCTGCAAATCCTGGAGGCAGTTCAGACATCTTCTGGGCTGAGGCATACATCTGTCATCATCCCCAAGTGTGCAAACAAATGTGCTCTTCTGTAGTCCTCACTTTTGAGATTTTGGCTTTCAGAGCAATAACAAGAAATAAATCTTCTTCTTTTTCCCTACCTTTGTCTTTCTCTTTTGGGCCTACAGGGCTTTGCTTTTTGTACTGAAACACGCACAGAGCTGCCTCTTAACAATGCTTTTCCTTTCTGCACGTGGGACAGTAGGTCAAAAGGCAAACTAAAATTCCTAGGGATACTCTTCTCGTATCTTGGATCAGCGGCCAGATCCAGAAAGAAAATTGCCTCATAATAATACATTTTATGTTCACTGTCACTCATGAACTGTCATTAGTGTATGCATCATCCAGGATGTAATTGGGTTAGGTGTGCTAGAATGAGATAGTAATCTAAAACATGAAGGAAGAAGTAATTATCTTGGACATGAAAATTAGTGCTAATTTACTGGTTTTGTTTCTTTTCTTGTTTCTTTGGATAAGTTTTGTGTGTGCACATGTATTTTAAAATTTGAATGCTCTGTGCTGCACAACTCCGCAAATTTTTAGCTAGGTTTGATGTTACTAGAATGCAAAAAGACAAGTCAAAACAATGGTTCTGAATCGTTCCTTGTCTCTGTATAAAGAGTAGTTCTCTCAAAGTCAACAGTACTATGTTAGGATAAAGTTCAAGTAAGTCAGAGGACAATCATGTTTAATATTGGGGCTGACAGAATACGTTTATTTTGTGACAGTAGACCCACCAAACACAGTAAATGCTTTTATAAAGAGGGTAAGAAATATTCCGTCCTGTTACTTTATCTGATTGCTTATAAGAGTACAATGTTGATGTACATGTTCATAACTAATTTTGAAATAATTTTACACAATTTTTTTTGCTTAGGTTTAGGGCCTTATCTGATTTCTGTAGGAAAAAAGGGAAAAGTTAACTAATGCTCAGCCAGACAGGGATGACCCTAACAGTCTATGTAAGTTTGGTCTTGAGAATAAGCCTCAGGTTTTAGATGAATGCCAGGCCAAGGAGAATTTGGATTATCTTGTCAAAAAGTGCCCAAAATGTACCCCAAAAACACAGCAAGCAGCTGTTCTGCCTGGAGGTACTCATTGCACGGATAGCAAGTAGTGCATAACCAAATAAAATTCTGGCTGTGATGCTTCCATCATGTAAGTAACCTCATGAAAGAGAACTTAACTGAGATTTTGTGTAATTACAATGTACCTATTCGAGTCTCATTTTCCTTTCTTCTGCAGCTCTGAATGCGGGGCAGGTTGGTTTGGCGCTCTCCTATGCTATCACCCTCATGGGAACGTTCCAGTGGGGTGTTAGACAAAGTGCTGAAGTTGAAAACCTGGTAATGTTTATTTCTTCCTTTTCCCCTCCTGTGACATTCCCTTTCATGCTTGTAACATGAAGCCTTAAGGATGAGATTCTTCGTAATTAACTTAGGATATTAATACCTTAGCAAGCAATTGAGGCACTGCTCTGCAGTCATAAAGAAAAATTACTTCTTCTAGGTTATGGTTTGTCTGACTGATTTTGAATGTTTGTGAGATTAACTGTGAGGATTGTCCTCCATTCATAGTAATGGAGGTTTTACAATCTCCCTTTATAGCAGAAAGGAGACCGTTTAGTTACAGTGTAGACAATTGCATTGCAACTTGCTAAAGTTGCAATAAATTAATCCCTTTCCATAAGGAAAAATTTAAATTATGTTTTTATATTTGGTATTTATACATTATTGTTATTTATTATTGCATTTTAAAATTTTATTTATATTCCTCATGGTATTTTTAGAGTCCTATTATTCCATTGCAAAAACTTACAACTTTTTCATTCATTCTAAGTTAACACAAATGCAAAAGCATTTGTTTATATTCAGCTGACAAGGTTGTGTGTTTTCCAAAATATATAATATAAAACACCTTTGACCGATTCACAGTATTTACTAGCATGTTCTAATTTGCCTGTCTACTTTCTTAAGATAATATGTAAGAAAAATAGATTGTAAAAAAAACATGCTAAACATAAACCTGGGATTTTTTTTGTTGTGTTGACAATTGAAGTTACTTGTAATTATAGTTTGCTGTACATAGTCTAGCAAATATGTGTAGTCCTTTGTAGGAGTTACAAAGCCATGATTAATTAATAATAATAATAATGATAATAACAAAGCTAGAATTTTTTTTGTTTGCTACCACATTGCTTTTTCTGTGCATTTTTCACACACCAGTAAACTGGTGGTGACAGATTTTCTGAAAAATGAGAAGAAAGCTTTCAGGTTTCTTCATACCATTGGGGGACATCTGTGGGAGTGTCACATGAATTGAGTGGCTTTCTTGGAGGCTGTGACTCAGGAATACCTTGAAAGAGAAAGGCCATTCACTAACGTGGCTTTGGTGTGAAATGTGATCATTTTATGGAGCTATGATTAGCATCAACTTCTCTGATAGGTGGACATCCACCAAAAATCCCTTGTTATTAAAGGGTGACTGCACCTTGGGTAGGCAAGAACATTTCATCTCCATTCTGTTGCTAGCTGGTCAAGGGCAGTGATTGTCAATCTGTACTCAGTGGTGGTGCACCCTTGTTTTCAGTCCTGTGTGTAGTTTTGGGCAGCACAATACAAAATGAAGCTGTTGGAGCATATCCAAAGGAGGGTCATGAGGATGGTGAAGGATCTGGAGGGAAAGCCTTTATGAGGAGTGGCTGAGGTCACTTGGGCTGTTCAGCCTGGATAAGAGGAGACTGAAGGAAGACCTCATTGTGGTCTACAACTTCCTTGTGAGGGGAAGAAGAGCGGCAGGCACTGATCTCTCCTCTGTGGTGACCAGTGATAGGACTGAGGGAATGGTCTGAAGTTGTGTCAGGGGAGGTTTAGGTTGGATACTGGAAAAAGGTTCTACACCCAAAATGTAGCTGGGCAATGGAACAGGCTTCTCAGGGAAGTGGACATGGCATCAAGTCTGCCAGAGTTCAAGAAGCATTTGGACAATGTTCTCAGGCACATGGTGTGATTTTTTTTGGGGGGGTTGTCCTATGCAGGGCAAGGAGTCAAACTCAATTCATGTGTCTGCCTGTAGTTCATTTGTCAGTTTGATTTCTAGCTTTATCTTTCTAACACACAATGGATTGGTGTCATCTTAGTCAAGACTGACAGACAACTCTCTTAGCTTAATTTTCTTAAAACTTATGCACATATTTAGGTTTGCAATTAATCCTACTGATGAGAAATACTTATGAATGGCTTTATGTGTCATTATAGATCTGGATCTGTTGTAGGACATGAGATGCATTCTTTCCACTTTTTTAGTTGTATAAAGAAAGCCTAGAATGGTGCCAAGTACTCTTACCTTTGTTTAAAGAAAAACCATGGAGTAATTTGCATTGAATCTCTATAGTAAAAATATTTATATGAAGGCAGTATTTGCAGTGTATGCCATAGGATGAAGCTCATGTATGTATGTTTTCCTTCCTTCCCTTAGATGATATCAGTAGAAAGAGTGATGGAGTACACAGAGCTTGAAAAAGAAGCTCCTTGGGAGACCAACAAGCATCCACCACCAGAGTGGCCTAACCAAGGAATGATAGCATTTGAGAATGTTAACTTCACTTACAGTCTAGATGGACCGTTGGTTTTAAGACATTTGTCTGTTGTAATTAAACCAAAAGAAAAGGTATGTTTGCAGCTATCTTTGGATATTCACAGAAATTAAGTAAAGATAATGAGTTGGCAAGAAGCTGTGTGCTAGAAATGCATGATGATATATGTGGACGCTAGGAAAACAGTACATGTTCTTTTAAAAAACAAGTTTTAGTTATATTTAATAACAGAAGTTATAGCCTATTCATTTTCTGTAAGTGTAGCATAAATTTGTCTGGGAACATGATATTTCAGTCTGTCAAAACAAAGGATTAAACATACTGGATAATTTCCTTTAAAAAATTTGGGATTCCTCAGAAAGTAGCAGACATTGAAAATGCCAGCCAGGCCCCCAGAATGTTTGTTCAAATCCAAAACAAATGGAGCTACATTAGGAAATTGGGTATTCAACAGAGGGAACATAATTGGAATTGAGTATGTCAACAGGCAAGGTGAGCAAAACCAATGGAAAATAAGGAATGTACATGCTCTTGTACTGAGTCCAAAATGGAAGACAGAAGAAAGAAATACAAATCAGTTGCATAACTTCAGAATTTGGGATTTTATTTCAGTTCCTTTTGGCTACTTATCCAATTAACTCTTGTCATTAATTAGATTGGTAGCCAAAAGAAACATAGAAATAAAACTCTTTCTCCTCTGCAAATTTGACTCCTCCTCCCAAATTTTGATGCTATCCCTGTTGAAAGCGTGCTGCAGGGAAGGTCTCCCCCACAGACAAAATTAAATTAGAGCCCCGAAGTGTTAATTTGTTCTTTGCTACATTTCAAATGCAGGTGTACTTGTTTGATTAGGAGGTCTTCCCTAGGAGCATGGTTCAACTCTACAATCCTTGCCCTTGCCTCCTTTTTAACATGCTTTTCCATTCAATATCAAACCTGTTCGTTTCCCTAAGTGAACGTTTAATAACATGCATGTTACAAAAATTCAACCGGACTTTGCTGCATTGAGGTGATTTCCTGGAATTAGCAATGAATGAGTTAAAAATGGTCTCTTTGAGAAGAAGAGCCATGTGGGCCGTCTCCTTAGCTGTTACAAGTTCTCCAATCTAGATAAGAAGTTCTATATTTCTCAGTGAGAGATTGGAATGAAATTAAAAATGGAAGCAAGAGATACTAGTGATGCATGACTCAGTCCTTGTTGGGGGGAGGAGATGGAGGGATGACTGGGGGTATTTATTTTTGCTGAGCAGTTATGCTGTGGTTTTGTCATCCTGAATTTGCCCAGCTTGAAGCTATTGCCAAGATCTTTGTGTTTGCTTTTTATGATGTTTTTCACAATACTGCAAGTAGGCTGCCATTGTGTAAAATAAGTCTCCCAAGCATATCTCCTCTATATTTGTTTTAATTATGGAGAAGCATCTTCTTCAGAACCAGGTTTCCAGATCTGCTGGGGATTCTCCCTGTAGTGCTGTCACTGTTAGCTCTTACACCTGTTCAGGATCCTGACTTTTAGAGACTTCTGGTGGCTGCAGTGCCACTGGCAGCATGAATGAGTTTAAGCTTCTGCTGTGCTTGTATTTTTTCTTGTAGCCATCCTAGGGCCCAGTTTGGGAAGCTGTGGGTACAGTAAGAATGAGGGGAGGTGATTGTTAGCAAATCACTCATGAGTTAAGGTCTCTTTTGATCTGTTTGTCTTAGTATTCAGTATTTCCCTACAGAGTAGGCTAGGAAGGACTCTGTGTTTTAAACATCCTTGCTGAAGTAGTGTGGTCTGACAGAAACAGACCAGAGAGACACAAACTGCTGTGCCAGTAGCTGGCAGTGCTTAACCTCCTCTGCTCCTATAGCTGCAGCAGGGGAGGGTTAGTGTGTGTAATACTGAGTTTTACACAGCATCTTTGTTTCAGGGAGCTCATGAATGCTTATTGGCTAACATATTGTTAAATGCACCTTTTCCTGACAGCTCCTGGATCTGCAGGCTGCATGAAGAAGCTAGGAAGGTGCACATGTAGATTTATGGCATAGCAGCTGTGCTCCCACAATGAAAGGGAGATTGCCTGAGGGATAACAAAGACATGGGCTGTTTCAGTGGAGTAGCTGACATGCTGTAAATCTCACATTTTTTGTGCAACTCTGCTGTGAAGTACAAGTGACACTTGAGTAATGATGAGCCCAGCGTAGCAGGTGTACTCCTGTGCATGCACTGGGCTTGTATCAGGCAGCACAATCTTGGCCATGTGCTTCCTGATAGGTGGCACTTGCATTTGCAGACCGGTGCAATATTTGCACTGGCTGTTGAGTGTGGGCCTGTGAAGAATAAAATTTATTCAAAAAATGGATAATGTGTATACTGAGAGCTGTTTCAAATTCCTGTCAATTTTCAGCAGCCTGTAGTCAATTGGACCAAAGATGCAAATAGAATATTTCTAAATGTTGAAGAGCATAGTCCTTTCATTTGATGCCAAACTGAAAGTGGGATTTTGACAATATGCAGAACAGCTGCATTTTTATTTTAAGTATCAATGTATTTTTTATGTTATTTTTTTCTTTATATCTTCGATACAATACTTTATATTGACATTTGCAGTGGAGCAACTGAATCTTCATTTTCACAACTCTGATTGTCTATGTTCTCTATTCAGCATTTTCTTTCTGAGCTGTAGTTTATCTATTCAGAACTATTTTTCTGTTGTTTCACTAATACAATTTAAGAGTATTAGATATTTTATCATTTATTGAAACAATTTGCTTAAACTAGTCTGTTTAATAAAAAGCACTGTAGAAATGTTAATTAGTTTATATACAATAGTACAATAATGAATGGTTGGATGAAATTGTTAAATCAGAAGTAGAAAATACCTTTTATATTATGCAGTGTAAGTTGCTCCTTGAAGTGTACCTTTTTAGTGTGTCGTGTATTTTTTATCAGTGGGCACTGCTGTTTTGTCTGAACTTAGTGTCTCTGACTGACAGTTCCTCCTTGCACTTTGGGGCAGTTTCCTGTGCTGAGTTTCGTTTCAGCAGGCATTGCTGCATACATGTGAGTCTCAGGCAGTGGGGAATTGCCCTCTGGTGTCTGCACGTATACTCATGAAGGTTTTCATCTTTCTTCCTCCTTTCTGCACCCCAATCACTTCGCCAAGCCATATTATACATGTTTAATCCTCAGAAATCCTTCCCCATCAAATCAGTATCTTCAACTCATATTCATTTTGTGTTGCACTGCTCTCTCTGAAGTTTTCCAGTGTGCTGATTTTTTTTTTTTAAATTTAGAGATTAGAACAGAATGCAGGAAATAACAAATTCTGCCAGATCAGATCCGTGTAGACAGTTACACCCATTATCTTCTCTAATACAGTTGATTACTGTACACTGTTTTGTCTAAGAATCCTTTACCTGAATACATTTAAAAAAATTAAAAGAGAAGAAGTATTTGTTGATCTTAGTGCCTTGTCATTAAAGTTATCAATCCTGTGTTTTTCACTGTCTCTTTTTTCTGAAAGCTTTTTTTTTTTCACACTGTGTATGTCTTCCAGTTTTTCTTTGGGAACAAAGAGAGCCCTGAATCACTGTGATTTTATTATTTGCTGTTTCTTCTGTTTGAAAAGGAATTTCATCTTGATGTCATGGCCTTGTAGTTTCAATGCTTGCTGAAGATGTCTGAAGTATGGATACAATTTATAATGGTGCTACTTTAAAGTACTTCACCTTAACCGTAGCTAACCGAAATCAGTCTCAATTATTTAAATTGGGAGTACATTGTTCCCAGAGTGCTTTATGCCTTTTTGGGGTCGAGTAGTAGATGCATGCCTGAAATGATTTGCCTAACATCACCCAGCAAACCAGGTTTGGTATAAAAATTAGCAGCCTTGAATCATATTACTGTATGCATTGAGCCACTTTATCTTGTTTACACAATAAGACACCACACATTAAGGGGAAATCATTCACCTTTGAATATGATCCAAGAAATTGTCATGTATACAAATGTCACCTGAATCCAAACCAATGTAAGGCGAGAGGATTTTTCCTCTTGGAAGAATGTTAATTACAAAGAAGTTTTATTTGGTGCATGTTCTACTGTAAATCCTGTGATGCTGTAAAAATGTTGCTTGACATATTAATTTATCCTGAAAAGCTCACAGTTTAACTGTACAGGCTTGGCTTGCTTCGTAGGTTGGAATAGTGGGAAGAACCGGAGCTGGGAAAAGCTCTCTGATAGCAGCCCTCTTTCGCTTGGCAGAACCTGAAGGAAGGATTTGGATTGATAAGTACTTGACATCAGAGCTGGGACTCCATGACTTGCGGAAGAAAATTTCAATTATACCTCAAGTAAGAGAGTGACTTGGTTTGCCATGGATGTTTTGACTATGATACTGTAGTGTTTAAAGTGCCTTGCTGGGATATGTTCCCCCTGCACCTCTGTATGCAGTAGATACAGGAACTGTAGCTAGGTGTTACTTCTACTTGAATAAGGTCTTGATTATTGTAAGATAAACAGAATCAATTTTGGGGATGTGAGCATTTTCTTACTAGTTTTGTAGCCTGTCTGTTCCTTTGGAATATCTGTGTGTTAGCTGTGTAGTGTCCTCCCATAGTCTGGGGAAAAGCAAAGAAAATCTGATAAGTATATACCAATCTTCAGCAGTACTCTGAAGTCACTTGATCCTTTGGCAGCAATTCCTGCCCGATCCTTCCTTAGTTAGGGACTTTGAAAAACCACTTTCACCTCTCTAGTCATCCCTGTGCAAGCTGAGTGGTGCTAGATTTAGAAGGAGCAAATGTGCTGCCTAGAAATGAGGTATCAGCTTTTGCTTTATTTGGAGAAGGTTGGGCAGGAGAAGACCAGAGGAACAGACTAAAGAGTAGGTCATTACAACCTGTAATAAATAAAACTTGATGAATTTTAGAAGCTGAATGCAAGAAAGGCCACAGTACAGGAAAAAACCCAATAAGGCAGTGTTGGAAATAGCTTGATCTCTCATGCTGGAGGTAGAAGAAAGGCTGTTCAAAGCAATCCAATATGTCACAGGTCTTCTCTCTAGAGTCTTACTGTCATGAGACATTGTATCAGAATAGAGTTATGTGTAACCTTAAAACTTAGAGGGCAAAGTCTCTGCATGTTACAGTTTCATCAGAGCGCTGGTCTCTTCCCTGGGCATTTGCTCTCCAATGAAGAGGGAGGAAGAGTGAAAAGCTTGTATGCTGCAAATGGGAAGTCATATTTTGGAAAGTAGTTAATCTATGCTGTTCTATCAGGTAGAGGGAAGAGTAGACTGTAAACCAGAGGAACTTTTTGCCATGTTTACCATTATTTATCAAATCTCTCTATGTTATAACAGAATCTGTATTCAGAGTTAGTTCTGAATGTGTACTAGTCTGTTGGCAGGGTGGCAGTCAGAGTGTATTACTTGCTTTAAGTTGAGAATCTAATACAAATGGTAATGAGGCTTTTTTTTCCTCAAAGAATAGAAGTCAAAAAGAAACAGGTATGCTATTGAAAAAAGAAATTAAGAAATAGGTACTTCCCCAGCAATTGGATCATTGCCTAATGCAGGATGTCTTTTGTTTCTGCATGCTGCAGGCTTTGTTATTGCAATACACACTGGGACTAGTCATCTTTTGTATGTAAAGAGAATTTTATATGGAATTTAATTCAATTTTTTTTGTTTGTGTGTAGTGCTCCTTTCTCATGAAAGCAGATGATTGGTTCATTCAAGGTCTACAGCTTTTTGAAAGCCTTGCCCATAGCTATTGTGGGTGATTTTTTCATTTTGAAGAATTCAGCCAAGTTGAACAAAATAGGATACTGAGACAGGAAAACTGCAGGTCATATATAGTTTCTACATGTTGAATGTCACAGATGCTCAGTGTGCTTCATTCAATTACACATGTGAGGTGTTTTCATACACAGGTCTGTTGGCATAGTTTTAAAACTGTTTAAATACGGTGGAACTGTATCATTTTTGTCAAATTTATATAAGGTTTGCATCATAGTCAGAAAGGTTTTGAGTGTCCAAAGGCTAGCAGGTAGCTTTTTTTTTTTTTTTCTGTGTGCATGAGGGAAGGCTGTTTCTACTAACAATATACAAAACTATCAAGTGGTGGTACAAAGAAGAAGAGGAAGGAGGGTTTGGAATCAGGTTTCTGCTATGGTAAACTGTATGATAGGCATTGTCTTGTACTGTGCTAATAGTAGTGTCAGTAATAGCAATGTAACATCAGGTAGTTATTTTGCAGCAAATATCTTCATAATTATGTGGGCAGCTGAAAAAACAGAGAGAGAGATGCTTATTAGAACTGCAACATAAAACATGCTAAACAGAACCATTCCTAGAGAGTGATGAGGCAAGACTGAAGTTTCTTGTGTATGAGTTTAAATACCTACCTGGAGAAATAAAAATGTGCTTAGGCTTCTAATTGCTTGCTTGGATGGAGCTGTGTAAAGGTTGTGTTTGTAAATCTTTTCTATGCAAATGTTGTCTGCCTCTCTGACTGCAAGCATTTTTACAACAATTATTTACAGGTTAGTCTTATTGCTTTCCTCTCATAAACCAGACTGTTTTAAATAATAATCTGTGTCAGAAATGGTAATTAAAAAATATCCTTATCTTCTGTTGCAGTACATGTCTGTTGTTAGAACTTTTATAATAGTTGTGAACACCTTATTGCTTCAGCCTCTTCTTTGCCAACATATAAAAATGGATTGAAAAGGAAAATAAATGTAACAATACCTTCAAAATATGCCAAATGGTGTACTAAGATGTGTGTTGTTAAACAAATTAGTTTCTAGGTGTTTTTGGAGAAAACTGGTTTTTGGCCTGGAAATGTTTTGTGTTAAACCCTTTTGCTCATTCAGCAAGTTTTTAATGACATTGCTGTTGCAGCAGATACTTTCAAATAATTGGCATGTTATATCAAGAAATCTGTATCTTCTTTCATATTGCTTATGGCACGTTCTGTCTTTTTAAATTCTTTTATAGCACTCAGGTGGTTTAGAAATTCAAGGACAATAAAAGGGTTAAGGTCTGAATTTTCTGGTTTGCTGCAGCCCTTTGGAGCTGCACACCACTAGGGTTAGATGGGGAGAAAGTCATGACAGGTTAATCTCAGAGTAAACTGAGGTTACCCATTGTAAGTTAGATTTTATTTCTTAAGGGGAGAAAGGAAAAAAAAAAAATACATTTTGCCTAAAATTTCCTTTATTTCTTAGGGGAGAAAGGAAAAAAAAAAGAATAAATTTTGCCTAAAATTTCCCCAATTTAATGAGGACTGACAACATGATGAATGGTCTCCATTTATGATTAGCACTGTTACAGCTTTTGACTTGTTTTTGTCTTTATGTGTGGTATTAAAATGAGTTTAGCCCTAAAGTCGTGTCAGTGCATGACTCTCAGGTCTGGCTACTCACATTACTGGGTACTGATCTGTTGCTTAAGAAGCTCTGAACCAAAAGTCGTTTTCCCAATCTTAAATACTACATGTTTCAGTGTGATTTGATTTGTGCCAGTTTAATGAATTATCTGTTATTGCTCTGACTGGGAGCTGAAGTAGAACAAAACTTGCTTTGACTACAGGTAAACCCACATTGGTACCTGAATGGGAGAAGGTACTGATTTGACTCCCTGGTGTATTTTGAGTGAGAGCTTTGCCCAGCAGTGCTTCAGTTCTAAGTCAGTTTGCTTTGGTGCTGTGGCAGTATAGATATGTTTAGGTTTTAAATGGTGAAAGCTGTTCCTGCTTAGCCCTCATGGTAAAATGGAAGGGCTTTTATGGTATGAAATGAAAAAAAAACCAAACATAGAAGGAAAACCAGAAAGGCATTGTAAGCTCTTTGATTCCTCTCTGGTTTATATACTTCAAAAGCAGGTTTCCAAAACTGCCCAAAAGTAATTTAGGAATATGAGCCCATTGACACCGCTAGTTGTTGGTTTTCATTAACAATACCATGAGGCTAGCAATGATTTCATATAAATATATGTATAGCTTGTGGCATCAGAACAGTGGCATGTAATAACTGTGTACAGCAGTTTACACACAGACCTGTCCTGTTTGGTAAATTATCTTCATACAGAGTAGTTGAACACTTGCCTCCCCCTCCCCCCTGCCCCTTCCCTCTTAAGCATGTAGTTGAAATGTACACCTTTGCATTTCAAAAATGATAGCTTGCTGTTGGGTATTTCTGTTCTATTGTTATAGGTTAGCTGGGATTAAATTACCTATTGCATTATAAAACCTGTGTTTATAATGAAATGCTGATTTTACTGGTTTCAGGAGCCTGTTTTATTCACTGGAACTATGAGGAAAAACTTAGATCCTTTCAATGAATACACTGACGAAGAGCTGTGGAACGCCTTGGAAGAGGTGACTTACTAAATCTAACAATGTACATCTGGTATTTAAAATCCACGTAACAATAACATTACGGTGCTTGTGTGTGTTAGGTTTTGGATGTTTTCATCAGGTTTGATAAAGGTATAGCTGTTGATGGAAAAGGGTAGACTATCATGTGCATTTGTGTATATGTGTGCAGGCATGCATATTGCTATATAATTCTTTATGAAAAAATTATCCTTTGGGATGATGCCTTGGTTATATTTTGATTCATATCTTGGTTTTAATGAACATTAATAGATTCTTAACAACATGCTTTAATGTTTTTAGAATTCTAATAACTGACACGCACTGTAATCCAACTTGGCACTTACTCATTTTGTGTCAGAATATAAAAGGCAAACCTTGCATACTTATTGTTGTGTCATCAGACACATAATAGCTGATTAAAAAGAGAGTTACTCATCCTACAATATGTTGACATGTCAACAGGTGCAGTTGAAGGAGGTTGTGGAAGATCTACCCAACAAAATGGAGACACAGCTGGCAGAATCTGGATCTAATTTTAGTGTTGGTCAAAGACAGCTGGTGTGTCTTGCCAGAGCAGTTCTAAAAAAAAATCGTATTCTTATCATTGATGAAGCAACAGCAAATGTGGACCCAAGGTAAAAACAAAATCTGTCATACTAAAATGAACTGGTTTCTCTCCTAATACAGTTGTCTCTATTGTAGAGATGAACTTAAATGCTTTATATTTCATGTACTTTGTATTGCTGTTTTATATTTTTGATGATACTATAATTTTTGTCTATTCAAAATGGGGCAATTGAGCTTTGGCTATGGAGCAGATGATATAAACTAAGCACTCAAAAGATCCCTAGTTTCAGTGCATTCCATAGTGTAGGGAGATTAATATTCAAGGTTTATTTGTCCTGCAGCCATAGATTAGAAGACAAGAATGTTCTTGAAAATGCATCTCTGTAACATCAGAATAGCCAGGAAACAAGCTGAGTTCTGTTCTGGAAGAAATGTTTGTTGGAAATAAATAAATACAAAATATTTAATTCATCTCATTCCCAAAACCCCCTAAAACTAGAAAGGTGAAACATTTAAGCAAAACCAGATACTTCTGGTTGTGAGATGCTGTCCTTTCAGATGGCTCAGATGCTGGTGTGGTAAGTTAGAGGTAAAGTAGGGGCAAGGGCAGAAGGTAAGCTGCCCTAAAAATCACAGGAATTGCAAAGCGGATTTCAAGATGTTTAAGTCTACGAGATGGACTCACTTATTCATTATTCTGTCTTGTATAACTCAGGCCAGCAGAACTTTTCCTGAATTCATTTCTATTTGAACTAGAGTGTACTTCTGGAAGAACATCCAACCTCAATAGCTAAAAAAATCAATGACAACCCCTGTTAAATTGTTCCAATAGCTG
Source organism: Lonchura striata (assembly GCF_050655825.1). NCBI lineage: Eukaryota > Metazoa > Chordata > Aves > Passeriformes > Estrildidae > Lonchura > Lonchura striata. Next base: position 78,172,913 of record NC_140703.1, on the reverse strand, counting down.
AGTACCCCCACTGTTAATTTTTGAAACATTTGAAGCACTGGTGGAAATATTTTGGAAACAATACTGCAAACGTACTGCATCAATTAGTCTGAGCTGAATACATAGTTCCAACAAACTATGGCTTGAGGGAGAACTCGAAGTCCAAAGAGGACAATAACACAGTAAGTCCCTCAAACAGATGCATTAAGGATTTTGTATGTCATCTGGATGTGACTCATTTTTCTGACATCTTCTTAGGGGAGAAGTGGTGCCACTGGTGTAGCTTTACAGTTCAGCTGACAGTGTATTTCTAAAACCTGTAGAGAAGTACATTCCCTTCCCAGAGGTTCTAATTTTTCTTTTTTTTTTTCTCTTTTTTTACTCTTAGTTTATTTTTGTCTGAGCTCTGATAGATTAACTGTGATTAATCATAGGTGTGGAAATTTAAACTATCTTACTCATCCTCCCTATTTTGGTATCCCACATGTGTGTTCTCAACTTGCACTATCCATTTAATTGATCTTGATTAATGTGTGCTGCAATATATATTATAATAAGGTAAATGTTTGTATCAACTCTAGGCATAACAATACAAATAATAACTTGGAACTTCTTTGAATTCAGTTTGCATTACAGTCATTATTACCTTTTCCTTAATGTGTTGGTATAACTAGAGCCAAGTATTTTTAGCTGTGCAATCTGATAGGAAATGCTGATGTGGGTTGCTTAACTGAGCAGTTAGGGAGGCATTTTTGGTGTGTAAGGAAAACCTCCTCCTCTTCTGATGCACAACCCCCATACCTGGCACCCTTGTCTCTCACCTGGTGGCAAGCACACAATCATATTGAGTACCTGAGATGGGAGACCATGGTGAGCTGCTGCCAGCTCTGGGGAGACTTCGCTTTTACTTTTTTTGTTTGTTTTTCTGGCCCTTGATTTCTCTCCCTCGGCAGTCTCAACTGCTGTTGCCACCACGTCCATTCTGCAGTTCAGCCTGTGTTGGACAATACTATTTTTCATTTCCCACAAACCTGGAAGCAGGTATGAGAAGACAGGGGCTAGGGGTGGCAGGAAGGTGAAGTGACATGAGACAGTGGATGCAGTGTGGTGGGCACTGTACCTTCCCATGGGGACTGAGCGGGCTCCCCACCACATCTCAGCTCAGCTAGGCCATTCTTATCTACCTAAGTGAAGGGAAGGAATTTGAAGTTCATCTTCCTTCCTCCTCATATGTTCTGGCTCACGTATTTACCCTTATTTACCTCCTTGTTCCTCATAGATGCCACCTGCTCTGCATGTGGCAGAGGTGTGAGTACTTTTTGGGGAGAGGAGGGGCTTGCCATAAAGGTTGCCCTAAATCAGACTACCTGCATGATTCATGTGATGACTTACAAACTTAATTTGATTTTATCTTCTTGGTCCATTCTCACTCCAAAGAATAAAGTCTGGTTTTAAAGCAGTTGAACTGCTCTGGAAAACTGTGTGAAATCTGGAGCAGAAGAGCTGAAAATCTTCATGTAGTTGCTTTGATGATACACAGAAACAAAATCATTAGTAAACGAGACTTTTTAAAAATACTGAATTTGTTTTAATTGTATTAACTCATATTTTTGCTTATAGAGAGCAAAACTTTTGGTGTGCAAACCACTTCCATCTTTTTACATTGGTTGTTGATTGAGTCTGGTAAAACCAGCCATTGCACATAGTTCAGTTCATTAGCCATCTTAAATCTTAAACTTGTCAGGTTTAACCTTTTATTACATCTAACTGCTATCTGTAACTCTTTCTCTTTCTGAGAAATTATCTAAACCTCTCAGAAATTGTGTAGTGTGAGAGATGCTTTCAGGAGAATCCCAGGAGGACATTAGACAGAAGATAATGACTTACCCAGTTTTCTTTCAGCAGCTTGGTTGCTTCACATTCAGATCATATTTACTCTTCCTCTTCGAATAGTTTTCTTTTGACAGTCAACTAATTCTGGTTACACCAGATCTTGGGTTGCTGGGAAACTTGGTGTTAGATCCTCAACCTGTGGCGCCTGTGGGACAGCTGTACCTCCATTCTGTGCTTTCTTATTGTATTATTCCTTGCAGTAGGGAGTGTCGTGGTTGCCGTTTTTATATAATCAGATTAAGATTGAGTTTTTATCATCCAGCAGCCCTGGTTTTGGTATTCAGGTTGCATCTTTGATTTTTAATGTACCTGAAAGATGATTGGGTTCGATCTGTTGAACTGGGTGATGAAATCACTTGGCACTTGCCCTGGACACTTGCTCAGTATGGGTAGACATCACTAAGAGTCCATTTATGCCCTGAAAAAGGGACAGAAATTATGCTTCCTTTGGTAGGTCTAACTCTAGCTCTAGCTCTAACTGGTGTGTGATACAGTCTCTACATTCTGTCAGCACATAATTCTGTGTACAGATTCTTTTCTTGGTCTTTTTAGATTTTCTTAATTTTCCTAGCTTCTTCCTGAGATTCTCCTGGAGGTTACTGATGGTGCTTCTGCCTGCTGTCCCAAAAACTATGCTCCAAGATCTACCATGAACCTTGGAGAGGATCTAGCCAAGTGTCAGTCAGCAGTCACGTCTGAATGAGATCTTGTACTGTGATATTTGAAGATAGAGCTATTAAGTCTGTTCCTGATTACTCTGAAGTCTCATTTTAGAACATTTGTCACACCCACAATATGGACAGCAGTTTCTTGTTAGTGATAAGCTTGTGTTCAAGAAATACCTGTTTAAGATAATAGTTTGATAGTATCTCTCTAAGAATGAGTGGATTTTTTTCTTGTAAATGTAGGAAGAGGTAGTGCTATAAAGAAGACATGTAATAAAAGAAGATAATATAAATTAATGCAGAGGACAAGGATAGTCAAGGCTGAGGCATTCTCTGAAAACAGTAGGAATAGCTTCAGCTATAAATAACTCTAAGCCCTTTGTAAGGTTGTTCTCCAAGTTCCTGAGCCAGCTATGATTCTTGTGTTCTGTAGTAGCTTTGCAGAAAACTTCACCTTGAGTCTGATGGTAAGGGAAGAAAAAGGCTTTCTTTACACAATTCTAGGGAGTATTGAATACTGAATGTTTTCTGTTTTGCTATTTTAGCCATTGCAGAGAACACATCCTGCTCTCTCTGTAAGTCTATAAGACTTTTCCATAGTGAGTGTTTTCATGGATGTCCTTTTTTTTTTTTTGGGTTTTTTTGTTTGTTTGTTTTGTTTTTGTTTGTTTTTTGTTTTTCTTTTTGGAGGTAAGAGTAGTCAGGTTATTGAGGCATTGCTGAGAAGAGAGCAAATATACATGCATTAGCACTGGGATGAAAGGACTGGTATAGCTGTGATGTGGAACATGATGAACAACTTCCTTTTCTTAAGGAGATAACACAGAACTAAAGAGCCTGACCCTGTCCTGACTTCTCTTGTCTTTTTTCCTGATTGCTTACTGGCCTTTGTTCAAAAGGAGTTGAGGAACACCTGCTTCCCACTTTGTTTTTGAGCTTCTTTTAGGAAGTTAGGAGCAAAAGGACCAAGCCTCTCAGACTGTGGTCCAGATCTCAGTTCTCTTAAGCTCATGAGAAAGCTTAAATATTTCTGTCCCTAGATGAAGGTAACAGTTAGAATGCATGGAATTCTTACTTAACTGTTGATGTCTTCCTTCTCTCTGATGATTCTTCCTGTCATCAGCAAGGATCTGTCTTCTCCTTTGTCATGCCGATTGCTTCAGCTTAGCTTGTAGCAGAAGCTATGTTTGTCCTTCAGAGCATGAACTCATACTTTGTACTGTGGAAATGTAATAGTTATTTCATTTCTCTAAGTCATCCTGTTCTTCCAAAGTTGTCTGTCCACTTCTTATTGCTGGTGCCTCCTGTCATGATGGCATCAGAACAAATCTCTTTGTATAATTCATGAAGAGATATTAGATACTCATCATGTGCAAACAGATTCATTGTGGAGTACTACTTCTGTGTAAAAAAATATTACTTAATCAGAGGAAGATATGTTTTGTGAATCTTTTATGTATTTTATTTTATTTTTTCTTATTTTCCCATTACTTCTAAAAATTTGAAGAATTGAGGCTTTGCAAGCAACTGATTGCAGCCAACGTGTCTGCCTATATATTCTAGTGTAGTCAGATACCTCCTTTGTCTTTTTTTTGAACCTAATCTGCACATTTTATTATTCTGCAGTCATCATATATACAAAAGAACAAATTCATGTTTTAATAGAAATCCTGAAAATGAGGCCCATGCCTTCAATGCCTGACTTCTTGGCTGGAGCTTCCTTGGTTCAACTAACGCCAGTATGTGTTGAGTTATTTGTGTCATCCTTCTATCTTTGATGAGAACTTTGGTTTCTGTTCCTTTTTCTCCATTGTTGCCATTTGTCTTTTAGGGTTTTTTTGAAGGCTGGTGGGCAATATGTGAGTATTCACAAGGCCTGGCTGGTGGGACCCAAGGCTACCTGTGTAGTGCGGGCTGTCAGGTGCCTCTAGAAGGCATTCATCACTGGATGGCTGCCTAATCCAGGTTCTTAGGTTCATCTTCCAGCTATGCCTCTTCCCTTTCACTGGCTTAAGAGGGGACTGTAGACATCTCCACGTATAAGCCTGACTGGTGACCTCTGCTAGGTGGTGTCAGTGCTTCTCTTCTACAATTAGTTACTTCAGTAAGCTCCATTTCCATGAGTATTGCCCATCTTTCTCCTTACTGCTCATTTATATGACTAAAGAACATTCTAGTGTCTGTTTCATTATACGCCTCCAAGTAATCTGGTATAACAAGAGGAAGAAGCGCTGTAAAAATTTTAGAAACATATTTCTTTCTATCCAGTCATGTTTGATGAAGTCATAAAACCTGCTTGCCATTCGGTTATCCATGCAAACATCTTATTTTTGTCTGCATTGCTCTTGCTATGTTTCAGAACAGATGAGTTCATTCAAAAGACGATCCGTGAAACCTTTGCTCACTGCACAGTGCTGACCATTGCACACCGCTTGAACACCATTATTGACAGTGATAGGATTATGGTAAGACAGTTAACTGCTTAACTTTTTTTTTTCTTTCCTGAAGAATAATGTTATTGACTTTCTTAATTTTGATCCAAAAGTGGGTAGAAGTATAAGTCATATGTTAGGCTTATCCAAGTTAACCTCATAATCCTAGCTACTGTAATTCGCAACTCATAAAACTGTAGATGTAATGACCTGGAAAGAATTCTTGCTTTCTCTGGCCTTGTGCTTTCCATCCTGCAAGGCACAGACCCACTGCACGTGAGGTGTAGCAGAAGACCTGAGCAAATAAGCTCTGGGAGCAAATAAGTACTGGGAGCCTGTGAAGTCACACACATGAGGTTCTGGACAGTCAGCTGGGTTCAGTTGGGAGTATTAATGCAGTCTTGGTGGGTCCAGGGAGGCAGTGACAATAGTTGGTGTGGGATGTGTGAGTAGGAGGTGGGAGGTGGAGGTTCTGGGACAGGAGGCATGGAGGTAAGGAGACAGCAGCTGCCCTGGGGCAAAGGTAGTGATGGGAGAAGTAGGACTAGACTGGTGAGGTAATGAACATGGCCAGCCTTCCAAAGCAAGGTTCAAACAGAGAAGATGGAGCACTACCAATGCAGCAGCCTCTGCCCCTGTCTTTGCTCCCAATATATGAATCTGCCAATCCCAATATATGAATCACTGTATCTGCCACCTTGTCTGCCCCACAGTACATTGCACATGCATAGACATTAGGAAATACTTGCTCATTATTTTCATAAAGGCAGTGGTGTTCCCTGGGCTCTCAGGAAATCCACCTGGTTTGTATCCGTGATATAATGTGCAGCTTGCAGTTTTACAATTTCCTGCAACAAGAACACAAGCCCTTTGCAAACATCTTCTCCACAGCTGGTTAGTGAAATAACTGGCATAGAGGGCAAGCTGTGTTCCTGATTTAACTGGGCTTCAAGCAGAAATTAACCTTCAACTCTTGGTGGTAACCTTAAAAAGTACCTCTCAACTTTTGTCCTAGGAAAATGAAACATGATAATTCTTTCCTTATTTTTTTTTTTTTTACTGGATACTCAAAACATTTTAAAATCTTTGAGTACAGTGGGTTTCTGAAGTACACAAAATTAAACAATTCCATCTGCTGAGGTGAGTGGTGTTCTGAGGAATAGAATAGATTGTGAGCTCAGTGATTATAGTTTACTTACAAAGAGAGAAACCAGCAGAACGGCCATAAGTAGTCATGTAATTGCAAGCATTTAACGTATAATAAATAAATATTTTCTTCTGTGGTGAATACCTCCCCACAGGTCTAATGGATATGTTGGTGTTTTCTACAACTGAAATGAACAAAAAATTTGGAGGAAACAACTGTGACCTAATTAATAGCTCTGTGTGTTTGTTAGCTGTCCAAAGGGATTTCTGTGGGTTTTGGTTCATTAACTACCATTAACACATTAGGCACGGAATGCTCTTTCCACAAAGATGTTTTCCTAGTTTTACCTTTAATGTCATGAAGTTGCAATGAAGACTAAATGTTTTACTTACTTTTTTTACCAAAAATTATTGGAACAAAGCATAAAAATTGCCCTTTTCCTCAATCTACTCAGGATAATTGCCAACTACGTAGCTACTCTATTGCATTTTAAATGTCCATATATTATTCTTACCCTTATGTTGTTTCAGTTTAGTCACTATTAAGCTTTCTAGTTTCCTAACTGTCTAATAGTCTTTAATGCTTTTGACCTCTTTAGAGTATTAAGAAAGATATTTACAAGATGTGTCTTTGAGTCTGCAGTCAGTAATAACTTCTAAATATTCTTAATGTTTTTACATTGCTCCATTTTGGTGTTACAGATTTCTGTAAACTGAGGGAGGGAGGAGGGTGAGAAGCCAGATTAAAAAAAAAGAAGGAAACTGATGTGTAACTTTGTAACAATCCTGTTTTCTTGACATCCTTGCTCAGTTATTGATTCTGCTTAGGGGCAAATCAGAATTATCATCTCATATATAAAATGATCAGAGTTATGGCAGGTGTGCTTCTGTTATATTTAATTACTTGGTTTACTCAGGCATGTAACTCCTAGTAGGAATAAAGCAAAATTTTGGAAGAAAAACATGTTAAAAATTCCAAGAATAAGAATATTCTTCTAGAAGACTAACTATTCATTAATAAGGGCTATTAATAAAATCAGCATTCATGGAAAATTAATTATTTACTTCAATATCACAAAACATTAAGAAGACTTAGCTAAAGAAAGCTTTTAGTGTGTTCTGTAATTTGCTTAGTTAGTGGTATGTTTTAGTAATTCACAAATTTAACTTGATGCTGATTCTTTTTCAAGAGGCAGAAATGCACAAAGAAAATTCCTGGTATTATTAAAAATCCTGGGTTTGTTTCTCCTTTAATTGAGACCTCTAGGTACAATAATGCCTTATTTATAAGCCATCCCAAATCTCTGTTGTTTGCTATCATGATAAATTTTTTAGAAAATGAAGGAAGAACTAAGATAGAACCTGGCAGTCAAAGTATTAACAATTGTCTTTGGACAAATACGTTATTTTTCAAACAAATTTTGGGCAAACTTGTATAGCTCTCTTAAATCAATCACGAATATTCAAGCCCACTGCTGAACAAGTGGACATCACCTAGGGCTTTCCTCCCTTCCTATTGAGTCAGATTGAAAAGAATTTCCTGCTCCAAGCAGGGTCAGCAATCAGGTTGCTCAGGACTTTTTCCATTTGAGTCTTGAAAGCTTTGAGAAATGGAGATTCCACACTCTCCAGGCTACCTGCTCCAATGCTTAATTATCTGCCATTAAATATTTTTTCTCCTTATATCCAGTGAAAGCCTTTCTTCCTTTTATGGCAATTGTTTCTTGTTTTCCCACTGTGTATCTCATGGAAGAGCCTTCTGTCTTCTCAGGAACTTCTTTGTAGATATGGGAAGGTTGCTGTTAAGTCCCCTGGAGCCATCAGTTCTCCAGGGTGAACATGCTCTGCTCCATCAGCCTCTCCTCATAAGTGCTCCAGTTCACTGACCACCCTGGTAACCCTATTTCAAGCTTGCTTAAATTTACCTTGCTTTTTCTTATACTGGGGGGTCAAAATTGGTCATCATGTCTTGAGTGTGTTGGCTGCAGCCTCCAGCTTAGCATTGTCTATCATTGTCTATGATGTCTTTGATTTAATTCCATTTGATTACTAGCTAAAGCAGAACTTTCCAAAATGAAACTGTTTGCCTTTAGGATTAATCCAGACATTAAAAAAAAATAAATTAGAACAGAAAATAATTTTGAGAAAGTCATGAGAAAATGTCAAGTTGGATGAGTATGGAAATAGGAACTGAACGTGAACTGTTGCATGTCTGCTCACACCCGTTGTAATAACCGGTTCTATTTTAGAAGAGAAGAAAAGCCTACTCAAGGAGGGAAAAAAGGAAGAACAGAATATATTTTATACAACTGTAGACAAATCTGGCCTCAGGAGTTGTTTTAATTCTCGTTTGTTCCATTCCCAAAACCATACCTCTGCTTTCATAATCCAGGTCACGCCTTAAGAGTATTTCCATTATATCTTTCTTAGTGATAAACACATTTTATCAGAACTTCAAACGCTTGAAATCATTGAGGGAAGAGCTGTATTGTGTAACGTGATACTCTCTAACCCAGTCGCCTCAATGAGTAATACTACATTGCACTTGCATAGGACCTTTCATCTGGAAATTGTAACGCTCTTTATAAACATTAATTAATTAAACTTCAAACACCTGGGTGAGATAGGGAAGTATCCATACAATCTTTGGAACCAAAGTTGGAAAGACTTGTTAAGTCAGCCCATCAAATAATACTACCATAAAATTATAATCCAGCGGTTTTCAAGCTCCTTTTTTTTTCTTCTCTCTCTGCTGCTCTAGCATCTAATAGGACACTTTCTCATTCCTTTTCCTTCATTACTTTGAGAAGCCAAGTTGTAACTCTTCCCATCAGGTGCTAGCAGTACCCGTTTTAGCTCTTTGGCACAGGTAGGCACTCTGCTGCCTGGCAGAAGGGGAGGGTAGGATGAAAACTGCAGTTACCTCTTCTGTAATGGCAAATGCTGGCAAGAAGCTCAACTCAGGCTTGCTTCCTTGCTTCCTTTATTCCCTGTAGCTTGCCCACCACCTCAACAGCTGATTCCCTGTCCCTTCCTTACCATAGAGGGCAAAAGCCTTTTATGTAAACTACATCTGAAGCTTATGGCAGCCAGTGGGCACCACTCCCAAGACTTACAGGGGGATCTTACAAAATCCCTGTCACCCATTCCTCCCCCTCCTCTCTGCTTCCTTCTCCAGGTTGAGAAATGATTTTTAGAAACTCTGTTTTTACAGAGGGGAAAACAGAAGCACACAGAAATTGAGGCTCACCCAGGGACATAGTGGTTCAGCAGCAAATAAAGTATATGCATCTGGCAGGAACCTGATGGAGTTGTTTGCTGTATATACTATGCTGTGGCCTCTCCAGAGGAAAGCCACAGAGTCAAAACTTGTGCATTTTTCAATGACGAGGATGTTTCTCCAGAGTTTTCATATCAGTGCAATACTTCTTTGAAATGGAAACTCTTTATGCAAGCAGAACTTGATCTAGTAATTAAAAACTGTCATTCAAATAGGAAGTTTTTGATGAGACAATCATGGGAAGAGATTTGATTTATTTATGGGAAAACCTGTTGTGGTTACATTCTGAAATGACTAATATTCATGGTAACAATACAGTGCACTTCACAGCTAGACCTGAGTTGTTGTTTTCTTGGTCAATAGAAAATGACTTCCCACGTCTTTCCGGTACACCTCCCTCATTCATTATTCTCATTTTTCTGATGTTGTGTTTGCCATGGTGGAACATCTGGGCCTCATAAATCAGGAACTGTGTTTCCTGTGCTGTAGATGTCTAGCTTCAGCAGAGCAATCAGTCCACCAAGAGTAAGTATAAACATCTTGGAATCAAAGAGAGAGAGAGAGAGATCCAGGCTGTGTGGTGAAAAGGCCATCCATCTATAGCTATATAGAAAATGCTGTGCAGCAGACAAGGTCTGAGCACTTGTCTCTCTCTGGAGTTCCAATATCTGACCTGGTATTGCATATTAATATCCTTCATCCATCCAGGTGGAGATGAGGCAGTGGTGATAGACATCTAAGTGAACATGGTGGTGATGGCCATACTGCCCTTCCTTACCATGGGGATGACAGCATTCTTTCAGGAAGTGCAGAAGAAATCTGTGCTTTATCTACAGAGGCCTGGATGCAATGCTCCCCATTCCCAGAAAAGTGTCATGTCCTCTGTGTAACCAGGGCAGCCAGGTTAAGCCGTTCCTTTTGAAGAGTTGCATTGCCAGAAGTGCAAGAGTCATCAAAGGATAGCAAGAGGGAGTCTGAATCTGCAGCCCAGTGAGAGGCAGAACTCTTGTAGCAGTGGGAAGCCCCGTCTGTCCTACTGATACCTTTGTGTGAGCTTTCACTGCAGTGGCCCAGCTTCAGATGGAAATATGGAGAACGCAGGAAAGTAGTGGTGGTACACTTCAATTAGTAGTACTGAGTTAGTCAGAAAAGCTATGGTCTGTTGACTCTTCTTTAGGTGGCTTTCTTTTCCACTTATTTAAATATCACTGCTGGAAAATGAATGTGTTTTACAGCAAATCTCATCATTCTGTTTAGGGGGTGTTATGTTAAGTCACAAGACACAGAACATGCAATCCTGGCTGTAGAACAGTTATTTTTGAAAGCTGTGTCCCACCATTGGTGTTGACTCTGATCTTCAGTGTGTCCATGCCAAAGTGTTTCCTTGCTGGAAAGCTGGCTGCTGTCATACACTGGCCCTCAAGTGCTTGGGATGTCTAAGAGAGGTCAAATGATGAGACCATAAATATTCCTGGAGCCTCAGATGATAGAATATGAAAATTTATGGGGAAAAAATACCAATTTTATACTTCCAACTTTTTACTAGTCCAGTATCTGGAGTGTTTTGAAATATTATTGGATATTATGCTTGTGCTATTGAAATCTGTTAAAGAATGTAAAAGGAGCTTAATGGATTATAGTAGCTAGAATGGATGCCAAATTTTTGCAACTAAGCCTCTAATTCTTCATAAAAACATCTAATTCTTCATAAAAACCTTAAAGTACCTTGTGGGTCTGAATCCAGTAATCCACAGTAAAATTGTTACATTCATACTGGTGCACCTGCTGTCATTATTCAAAAGGAACAAACACTAATAAAGGTCCTTTTTTGACTCAGCCACTGTCTTGAAAATATGGACTAAAGAATTTAGAACTAAAATCATTCATGTTTTTATTCAACCTAAGAAAATCCCCACTGAGTTCTGGGACCAAGTCTCTTGAATAAGGAAATGTGAAGACAAAAATATGAAGGATACTCATAGAAGGGAACCTGCATGGAGAGCAGAGGGCCTGGAAACCATTAGATTTCTCCTTTCTTTTGTTAACTCCAGACTTCCAGAATTTCAAAGTAAGAGCTGAGCATTTAGCAAATGATTTTTCAGAAATGATCAGTTTTATTTTGATTCTGAACAAAGGCAGTTTCCACTGTTGCCAGATCTTCTGCAACTGGGTTGATGTTTACCAAACCAGAAGAGAAAACAAGATCCTTCAATTTTCTTTCTTGGAATTTATCGAGTTCCACAAATATCAGCAGTGAAGGCATTGCTTCCAAAACTTGAGTAGTACACACATCTTTATCATTAAGATTGGTGTTTAGGCCAGGTTTTATGTAAGATACTGAGCTGTGTATGCCATGGTCCTGTATCAGAGTGAGTCTTGTCAGCTGAAATGGAGTGTCTGTGACAGTTGTGAATGTCACATCTGGCCTATCTGCCTCTAAAATCAATTAGAAATCCCAAAGAACTTGAAAATGCACCAGAGTTCTTGATTCTCTTTGCCAGTTTTAAGCCATACTTCTCTAAAACATTGGCATCTTTAGTTCTTATAAGCTGCTCCCATTTCAAGAGGGCTGCCTAACAAGATTCTTTTGCCTGAATAAAATAAGTAATTATTGAGGTAGTACTTCAGCTGGAAGCATTTAAACAAAGAATTTTAATTTGAATTTCTGCAGGAAGTGAAGCCAGTGTTTGATGAACTTTGATCTCTCATTCTGTCAGACATTTGTGTGAATGTGTTTCCATCAGTGTAAGAACATGGTGGTCGGATCACATTGCTTTAAAGACAATGGTATGGAATCTAGACTGTATTAGAAATACTAACACATCTTTAGAAAATGTTTTTTGCTTGCTCAGAAATACTGTATTACTGTTTAAAAGCAAATTAGCACAGGTCATGCTGGTGGCTGATACCCTGAGCAGAGAGTTTCTGATAAGATGAAACTCTGTTCATGGCAGCTGAGCCACAAGTTCATTGTCATCAGAAACCAATAAAACCAGGAGATATGCTCAGTCATCTGCAACAATATTCCTTAACCTCTTGAAAAGTATAATATCCTTGTAGGTTATCTACCTTTCTAAGACCCTTAAAAGCCTTTTTGAAGAGTGGGATTTTTCAAACTGAAGTATATAAATATATCTCATATCACTTAAGGGCCACATTTGAGACATTCTGCAGTCCCAGTTGAGAAATGTGGCTTTGCAATGATGGAAGCAGTCATTGCTGATTGACCAAGGGAGAGCTTTGTCAACACGTACGTGTTTTTGTCAGCTGCTGGTAAGCACTGGCACGAGTCCCCTTCATAGCCTCTGAAGCAAGGGTTGAACTTACGTGGCAGCACATTTCTTTCTCAGGATTTTTTGTAAAGATGCACAGAGGGACAGAAAGAGAAAACAATTTCTATTTCTGCTTCTTGTTTTTCTTATGTAGAATATGTTTGGAGAATTGTTTACCTGGGGTGATTGATTGGATTCTGGTGAGGATTGTTTGAGCCTGATGGCAAATCAGATCTACCTGTGCCTGGACTCTCAGAGAGGGTCACAAGTTGTGTTAGTTAGAGAGAACAAGTAGGTTTGTAGTTTTTAGTATCTTCCTTTATTTAGTATATTAATATATTTTTGCGTAATTTTAATAAAGAAATCATTCAGTCTTCTGAATTGAGTCAGATATCTTCATCTCTTCCCATTGGATTTGCCTGCATTTACAACAAACTTACACTGGCATATCAGATGTTTTGAGGTAAGGAAACTCTGCTATACAAGAGCCATTTGCAGTGTGTAGTTAACAGACTTCTTCAATGAGACACAGAAGGAGTTCATGTTGAGTGATCATCACTAGAATAAATCTCATTACTATATACCTCATTGGTATTTTTTCCCCACAACATTACATCCAGCTCACAGTGGCATGCCATCAGTTGGAGGAAAAGAAGGTAGATTTTTTTAGCCTCTACAATGAGCCTGAAGAAGACCTGTGTGAGCATCATTACCAGGCAGTGCTGCATGCTCGATTTCCTCTAAGTTACAGCCAGAGAATAATTTCAGTTTAAAGAAACACACTTTCTCTGATTACAGAACAAGATGTCTAAAGTTGCCTTTTCTGTGAGAAGTGGGGGATAAGGGGGTACATGTCAAATCCCAATGACCAGTGGCAAGTCTGGCATTGTTACAGCAAAGTTAAACTCTGCTGAGGTGAGTTATTTAGAAAATCTGAAAATAATAATTCAGATTATAAGAAGGTGAATTCTCAGGTCTGCTCTGCTCTTTTCATGTATATGATAATGCAATATACATTATTTGACACCAAATTTGTCTGGAGTTTGGTAGAATTATTCTGGAAGAATAATTTGTGTAGGAACCCTAAAGGAGCATGGGGAACGCTTTAAATAAACCTGAAGGCTTAAGAAAAATCAAAACAAACAAACAAAATAAAATCAAAGCTGCACCACCAAAAATAATAATAATTAAAAAAAAAACAACAGAGAGGAAACTTTCAAAAGAAAAGAAAAGAAAAAAACCCTTTAAAATGGTTTCTGAGATATATTTGCAGCCTTCTGAATGTGCTTCAATGTTCACAATATGTTTAGATAGGTTGATATTTATAAATTATTCTTCAGAGAAGTATGTACATGTTTCTGATCTGTTTTGACAAACCATGATGAGACAGAAGAGACAGAACATGCTTGCATCTGAACTTAATGCCAACTGGAGTACAGGCTGTTGACTCTTTCCCACAAAGCTATGTATTGTCTTGGATGGATATATTTCTTATAATATGATGTAACCAGAAGCGTCTCCTGAATATTCTCCTCTTCCCAGGACTTTATTGAAGAACATCTTGATGTATGCTCTCTGAGGAAAACATTGTTCAAAGTTGTACTCCTAGCAGAGTTTTGAACTTTAATAATGATTTTTTTGTTTAGTGATGTATTCTCAAAGTCTAAATTAAATCAGATGTATTCCCAAGGAGATAATTTTCTTGAATTATTTTCCTTTTGAATAGGAAATAAAAACATTTATGATCAACTCTTAAATGTCCCATTTCCCCTCTGGCTTAATGGTGAATGTGAACGTGAATAGGAATACTAGTCATTCCTCAATAATAATTGAAATAAATTCCCATGCCCCCCTCCTCTGTTGCTGAACACTTCCAACCTTGGATTGTTTTTTTTTCTCAGAATGTTTTATAACTATTGTTCTCTTGGTTTGTCTGCTTTTGTTGCTGAAAGTTAGAAAACACAGGATTTAGAACTTCGTTTTTTGTGTCTATGGATAGCTGTAAGTACGTGGTGTTTTGTTACAGCATTTTAAAAGACCCTTGTTCTTTGTCTCTGTGGCTAATGACACTTCTTTTACATATATTAATCCACAAAGAAGATTGTAAAATTCACTTACAAAATGAGTGTTGGCTTCTTCAAAGTCATGTGCACGAGAACAATGGATTGTTTGAGGAATCATCAAGGAGAAAAGGTGTTCTTCTGGCTCTCCTGCTTAGGTTTCTGCTGAAACTCAGCTATTGTGATGTAGTATCCTCATTGTTCATTGTTTTGTTTTTCTCTTTTCATGGTGAAATGGACTTCCTGACTCCTTTTTCACTATTTTATGTTTTACTTTTTGTCTTCCTTCCCCTGCTCCTTTGTCTTGGTTAATACATTAAATTATGAAGCTGTGGGATGGAAATATTGCAAAGCTTGGGGGTTTAGGGAGGGACCTAGGTAAAGTGGGGATAGATACCCTGCTAGGTTACAGCTGAGGCAAAATGTAGTTCTCAAATCTTGCCCAAATTTAGTTCAGCAACATTTTTGTGGCATAGGCAAATACTCCTGTGCTAGTTAGAGTTAACATAAACACATTTAAATGGCTAATAATCTTCTCATGTTTGATATTGCACGTCAAGATCAAACACTTCTGTTTCTCTGTCCTTCGCTGTCATATTTTAATCATCCCCTCTCTATGTTATTCTGTGCCCCAAAAATAAAACAAAATGCTGTTCAAAACTATGTTGTCTTCTACCAATACGGTTCTTAACATTCTGGAAAAATCACAACTCAGATGAGCAGTCATTGCCCCAGACTTCAATGAGGATGAAACATTAGGTTAGATAGAATTAGATGACATGTGAGGATTTTACTCAAGAATAATACATCACTTGAGCCCTGTTTGAACTTACCATGTCTCTGTATTGCTGCTTGAGTAATGCTAATTTTGGATAGCTATAAGTAAAGATGTTTTCACCTTTCTCAGGGAGGTGAGCAAATTCCATTGAACAGCAATTTTCCTACATGTTTTCTTTTGTATGATTGCCAGCAGCCAATTTTGTAAGTTTTGTATTGTTGGAATTGCTCTTTCATATGAGAAAATCCTGTTGAAGTCATAAAGGTGGTACTACAAAGGCAAAAACAGTGCAGGCAAGGTAAAAGAAGCTGCCTGTGCAAGAGGGTGGAGAATCTGGCCCAGGTTTACATATGACCACCTTGGGTTTATATAACTCTTGTATTTGTTTTTACTTCACTCTGGGCTGTTCAAGTATTTCACAGGCAGTTAGCTACCACAGAATGATCAAGTCTTTATTTCCTGTATTTTACAAAGAGTCAGAGCAAGGAGCTGAAAAGTTGAGTAATTTGCACGAAGCCCCTCTCTCAATATCTGCACTGCAGTCTGTGATGAAATTCAAGTCTGATTCAGAGTCAAGTGCTCCTGTGTGTGTCCTCCACAATCTCCCTGCCGATCTGATTTCACCAGCTACAACTTCTCTGGCTCTCCTGTATCAAGTTCCACTGGTACAACTGCCTTGGGATGCATCTGGGTTCGATTCTCTTGTATTGTGCAGTGATAAGCATTGCAAGTTGATCAGAAAATATGTGGCTGGTAAACACCAGATTCCACCTTTCCTGAATGATTGGCTGGCTTTTTGAAGTCCTAATGATTTTAATTTGGCTTGGAGTCAGTGAGTAAGAGTATGCAAAGCCTTAGCCAAAGTACCTATTTATTTATGTAAATCTTATCAGCACACATTTCTTCAAAGAAGCGTACCTATCTCTTTGTCTAAGTGCTTTTTAATAAATATATAAATATATAAATGTGTAACTACCAAGTAGACCAGCTTAAATTTTCTCCATTGTCTCATGGTTGACAGCAGTTAGTAGAAAGTGGTTTTCCTTGGTGAACAGGGCTTATAGTGTTCTTGACTTGTAGGAATGATATTGTCTGTTCAGTTTCATTCTTCATTTATCATTTCAGATTTTTTTTTTTTTTAAGTAACACAGCTTGTTTTTCTATGGCTGTTCTGTCTATCTTTATAACACAAGTTTGGGGTTTATTTCCAAAGAAAGGCTATGAATAGGTTAATATAATTTGTTTAAAATATGGATGGAGTTTCTCTGGACAGAAATTGTTCATTCTATCTGTTCATCTTCTAGACTTGACTGTTTAAAACTTGCCAAGGAAGAATAATTCTTTCCCTTTCCCCAGGTTCTCTGGAGGGGAATGATTGTCTGTGTTTGTGGTTGTTTCAGATATTTGCAAAATGAATATTAAAATTGCAATACTGCAGTAATATTATTTTTATTAATCCTCTACTTGTCTATTGCAGTTCTTTACTATAAGAGACATTAATGAAGATGCTTTTTGTTTCCTTAAGGAGTGCTTGCATAATCTAGTGCTATGCTGAGAAAAGCTTTATTTAAAGGCGACAGAGATGCTCTATGCTGTGGCAACCTGATTTAAATGTCGAATTGTATATGAATTTTTATTGCATTTTTAAGGAAGCTGTCCTTAACTGTGACACACAGCAGCTTAAAAGATATTGTGATAAAAATTATATTTATAATTAGTCAGAGTAAAAAGGATAAGTAAAAAGTAAAGCTATTCAGAGTAAATAGGATAGGACTAAGTATACTGAAAAGTCAGCATGTGTGCAAATATTAGTAGGTGAAATAGTATTAGCAGGTGAAATATTAGTAGGTGAAATACTGCATCTATTAAATGACTGCATGTTCTGCTGTGCAATACTACTAATATTTAAGATTTTTCTATGAGCACTTTCTTCAGCTGCAATTCCAAACCATACTAGAAATCGCTTGCAAGGGAAGTTCAGAATATAGGCTGGGTTCTCTAAGTTAAAAGCTTTTGAAAGTAGCAAATATCTTCTTGTAGGTTTCTGTGCATACAGTTCATAAAACTAGATGTAATTATGCTACTGTTTGTTGTCTGAGTTATTTTCCATTCAAATGCCATGTACTTAATTGAACCAGAAGGGAAGGAGTGGGTCCCTTTTCCCTGGTGCTGGGTCTCTGGCATCAAAAAAGTCTATAGTGATCTTGGCAGTGTGGTATTTTCAGAGCAGTGCAGGCAAAGGGGTCAGCTCACCTGTGCCCCTTCCCTGTCGACTTTGTCATTTACTGGGGTCCAGGCTGCTTGGAGATCTGCCAGGCCCTTGGGTGTCAGGATGTTTGGTTTTATGGAGCTGCACAGCCAAAGGACACGTTTGAAAGTTTCCTCACAGGACTCTCAATTCATCTCCAAGCTTGTTGGAGATTCTTCTTTCAAACAGAAGTTTGCACGCTATTTTTATTACTTTGGAAGTTGTCCTCACAATACCTTTTATTCATTTCTTCCCTGAAATCAACAGCTCCATTTTTTTAGGTCTTTTTTTCTCACAAGTATGTACACCACAATTATGGCTTGAGTTATAAGTCCTTGAAGTCCTTTTGTTGTGGCAATATCTTTGTCAATAGCACGCCTGTGCATTCAGGTTTTTTATTTATATAAGAGCAAAAATATTTTCTGAATTGCTTTCTCACATAAATTCTTTTCCTTTTTTTTTTAAACTCCATTACTCCTACTCACGGTGTAAAGTATACTGGACTTGTAGACTAAAACCCAAATCTTTCTTGAGTCAATACCATTAATTTATAAGCCAGTTAAGTGTTTGAGTGAATTGCATTTGTCAATATTGGCTTTTCCCTGCTGTTGTGTTTCTCATTCTCTTAGGTTAGTTAGGTATATCTGAACCTCTGGTCTGTTCTTACCTGCACATTTTTTTGTCATTCGCAGGTTTGTCACTTCTCCGACACCTCCTTTTTCTGATGATTAACATAAGTAGCTACCACCTATGCCAGAACAATATGGTTCCCACCAGTTCTTACCTGTTCAGCTTTCTTCAAAGAAAGCTGCACTGTTTAATTCAAATCTCTTGTTTTCTGTTCAGGTTTTTGAAAAGCTTTGTTCTTTGTAGCATGGTTATATAGTTACACCAGATATCTATCTGGAACTCCATATAAACCATTTTTCCTTTAGTTTTCTTCGTGTGCATTAAAAATTGTATCAGATTTGTGATTGCTAAAACTATGGAGAATTAATTCTACCAGTGATCTTTGTGTCTTCTTTTGTTTTAATGACTGTTTCCATTAATTTGGTGTCTTATATCAAAATATATACGCTAGTCTGAAATTTCCTTTAGTTAATCCTGTAAAGGCTTTTAAAAATGTAAGTTCAATGTTTGCTGCCTTGCAGTCCTTAAATGATGTCATTAGTCTGAGAACAGTTTCTTAGAGGTTCAATCATCTTATTCCTATTTTTTCCCTATATTTTTGACTGTGTATGTTGTCTGTGGATTATTGACTTAATACTCATTTAATTTCTCTGTTGTTCTTTCTTTCTCCCTTCCTCTCTTTTTAGGTATCTGTGTCCATGCTGGTATCTGACCTTTTCTTTATGTGGAAAGAATAGGGTCAGGTTTAAATATCTTTCTAATACGTAGTTGGCAAAAACTGATGCAAGAAATTGTTTATCTTTTCAGCAACACCCTCATTTTCTTTAATTACACCTTCACCTCTAATTCAAAATACCTACTTATTCTCCCTTAACCGTCTTGGTGGTTATTGCGTGGTTTTTACCCACAGCTGTTTACTTCAGAGCCCATTTTGGACCTCTTTGTTTCCTTCTTACACAATGCATCTTATAATCTGCTTTGTTGGCTGCACAAACATTGTATTTCCATATTCTGCATAACTTCATGTTGGATTCCTATAGGTGGAATGGCTGTAGGGCACTCTAAAATTGTACAACAGGTCTGTAAACTGAGAAAGTGCTATACTAGTTTGAAGAGGATAGAATTCATTTTCAGGGTACAAAATTCATCTTAGTGCTAAAAATGTATACATTTTCCCCTTGCCTGTGGTTGCCTACTTTGGTTTCTAGTCCCTAACATTTAATTTTTAATTTTATTATGTTAATACATTGGTTTCTGCTGTTTTAACAGGTTTTAGATGCAGGAAGACTGAAAGAATATGGTGAGCCTTACATTTTGCTGCAAGAACAAGACAGCTTGTTTTACAAAATGGTGCAACAAGTGGGCAAGACTGAGGCGGCTTCTCTGATTGAAACAGCAAAACGGGTAATTTTAGAAGAAGGGATAATTAAGTTTGTCTCTGCAGTTTATTTATCTCAAGTTAGCATATTCAATGTTGCAGGAGCCTTTCACTAAAGGATCTGTCAGTTTTGCAAGGCAAAGCCATAATTTTCAGTGGGATATACACAGACTTCCAAATGGTAATGTATTTATATACCCCAAGTTGAAAGACTGGATTTCTTGCATCCTTTTGTGTGTACACAAAACAGTAAGTGTAAATAATATAGGACATACTCACTTGTGCTGGGCATTGATCTTAACTTGCTGTAAGCAATATGTTAGGACTTCAGGATCAAACATTTATATGTTATGTCTATATTTTTTAAAGGGTCCATCAGATTTTAGTTGAGGCTCAGTGCCTGTGACCATGCTGTGGTCCCTGAGGGTTTGATCACATTTCTTCTGTTGTGCATTCCCTTACTTTGTTCTTACACCCTGGCTCTCTGTTCTGCACCAAAGATGAGCAGGGCTCAGCTAAGAAACCGCTGTTGAATGTTTTGTCACCTCCTTGTTCCCTGCAAGGCTCTGTGCTTGACTTTAAACTTTTCAAATTCTACTCGGAGTACAGAATTGTTAATGTAATTGTGGGCATTCCTCTGGCAATCAAAGTGTTTAAGAGACATCAATAGATTAATTTTCATAATATGCCTGTGAGGTGAGGCTATATCATCTCCACTTCTCAGATGGAAAGCTGAAGGAGAGATAAGAAGATAAAAAAGAATGACCTGTGATTTAGGATCTCTTTGACTAGCTTTGGCTTGCTTTCTTTTTTCTTGATAATTTACCACACAGGACGTCCAGAGCAAGATTTTAATTTTCTCAGTGTCAACAAAGTTTCAGCATTGCTTCAGCTGAGACTGGCAGTGCTCAGTGTGGCAGCAGCTTGCTTGGAACCCATGTAACTGTGCTTTCAGCATGCAAGTAAGGCACTGGTATGAAGCAGGTGACAACCTAGGAGAGCCTTTTACAGGCAAGAGGCAAAGCTCTTTAGCTTTTATGCTTTCTTTTCCTCAAGTTGCTGGATGTGTGAAGCAGAGCTAGAGGAACACAAAGTCTAAACTCTTACTCAAGGAAACAAAAAACCAATACGCAGGGAACATCACACAAAGACAGGAAACAAAATGCCAGGTGTTTGACTATTTTCCAGTAAAAAAATATATGCATTTCCAACAAGTTGGAAAAAAAAGAAAAGTTGTGCTGTCATGGAGACTGTGTGCTCATGGCTGGATGCTATTTTACTGGACTTCTTGAAGATTAGGGAAGAGATTTCTGTGTCTGTTCATATTCTCAGATTTTGGTTTTTAAAGAGTTTTTCAAGTAAAGCACTGTAGCTAAGAGCATACACTGTAAATTCTTGTGTGGCACAAATTGCAGAACTGAGGAAACAGTTTTGTCTTGAACTAAGCTGTGTTACAAGTTCTGCTGTCCTCTTCCATTGCCACAGTGTAGCTTCATTTATTTTCTTATTAGAAGGGAGTGGGTTAGCCATGTTTTCTGTGGTATGTGCATGACAATCTGGAGGTTATATAAATGATATGTAAAAGGGTAGCTTCAAATTCATGTGACCATTGTTTGCCTGTAAAGTGAAGGCCAGCTTCCTAAGGCTTGCTCCTTGGAAAGGCAAGAGGTGAGGCTGTCCAGCTGTCATCTGTAGAAATTTAGCTGTGTCATGCTGTCATTCCTTCCTTCCCCAGAGCCCTCTCCAATTGCACAATTGCATTCAAAGATGATTCAAAATGTATAAAATTAATTGCCTGATGTTACTTGCCTGTATAGTCATCTGCAGTTACCACATCAATGTTATGTGATTTTGTACAGGAAGGGAAGAGATCCAGGAACCAGTCTCTGCTGAAATGTGGTTTGATGAAAAAGTTTGCTAACTCCCAGGCTAGAAGGCAGATACAAGCTTTAGCATCTGCCAAGAATGCAAAGCATGGTGCTTATCCACACTCGGACCAAAAATATGGGAATCAAGAGACTGTATCTCCAGTCAGCAGCTACCCAGAAGCAGAGTTACAGTTCCTTCTGTTTGAAGGACTTGGAAAATTCATGGGTTTTGTTATTGCTGTCCCTTGTGCTTCATGCATATTTTCAGAGAAGTCGCTTAGTCAGAAGAGCTGATTCCAATGGCTTTTCTTTTTACACTACTGTGTCTGCTGCATGTATTGCTGTTGGTTTCCCACATTCCTGCTGTGGTTACTAAGAACTGTTTTTATGAAGAACAGCTTTCTTTCTGTTTTTGGAAAACAGCGTGCTGCACATAAAAAGAAATGGTAATATGACATACATAGATACTTTTGAAAAAGAATTGCAGTGGGTTGCTAAGTAAAATGGTTTGGACTGTGGCTATGCTTTGGCAATGGTTATTTGATATATCGTATTTTGGACCTGAATCATTATTTGTTTCAGTTTAAACTTGTACAACACAAGCTTGCACCAAAATCTTCTTTCAGTAAGCTGAAACTTTAAATGCATTTTCTGGAAAAGTATTGATTCTGCATATATCCTTTAGGTGCAAATTAAGAGGTACTGAGGTACGACACAGCTTAAATTGGGAAGCCTAACTTGGGCATATTTAAGAAACATAATTTTAAAAACATCTCATGGGCCTCTTAACAAAGCATTGCAAGACTGAGCTATTGTTGGAACTTTAGCTCAGGCTTCCAAATGGATCCAGTTGCTATTGTATGGCTCACTTGGCCACTCAGTATCCCCATTTTTTGTGCAAATGTCAAAGACAACAACACCGGCACAACTCAAATTAGATACTGCTCAGTATGCATTGAACAGCCCATGAGCCTGGTGGCAACTGAGTTATGCTTGACATTGTGAGACAGTTTTTATCTTTGCTCAGTTCAGAAGAAGCTTTTAGCAGAAAATCCTGTGGGAAAGAAAGAAATCATCAAGCGGTGAAAAAAGAATAAAAGTGCTCAGTTATTCAGATAAGCAGAAGTTGGTGTGTTCTCCCTGCTCTTGGCCGTGTTGAGAGAGGCTTTTCTGCAGGCTTTGGTGGCATCAGGATAGGGATGGGTTTCTGTCAGTCAGGTTTGAGTACGTTGAGGGAAAAATAAAGGTTGTTTTATTCTACTTTAAAGCTATGACAGATGTGTAAATATTAAAATACTAGGTGTTATCTCACCTCAGTGATTACTTTTAAAAAGGTTGCAGCTCTGTTGGCAGTGGAAGAAACTTGTATAAAGACTTGGGCATTTAATATCTTGAGGGATTGGGCTCAGGGGAAGAATTGCAATGAGACAGTTGAAAAGCAGCTGCCATTTCATTACATCTCTAGTAATGTGCCAAGGTTTTCTATTAGCTTTCCATTAAAAAAAAATCACATTCAAAAGCTGCATTAAAAGTATGCCAAAGTTTTTTGTTTTAAACCAGGAACGGGATGGGAATACTGAGGCTGCCGTCTGCAGCCTGTGTGCAGTCATCAGTGTCATTAACTTCCTTCTGTTGCATCCGATTGTGACTGGTTGCTGAGGAATGCCTCTTAACAGGACTCCCAATTCTTCTGTTGATTCAAATAAGACTTTAATATTGTTTGAAACTTGTAAAAATGCATATACCTTGCATTAGTGAGTTCACAAAAGATGACAGCGGTACTTACAGGAACATTTTTGTAGAATAACTATTTCTTTTTTATCCTATGTGTCTTACATGTGTATTCATGTATGTGAAAAGGACATTATTATCAAACAAATTGAACTTTGTTGACAAGACTCTTAAATATAAATTGCAGAAATGTTTCATAAGCTGTACTCAAAGCAGTCTGACTATGAGATGTAACTCGTGACACATGTCAGCTTCAGAAAGATAGTGTATTTTCTGTTTTAAAGACTCAAACAAAACTTTTCACATTCTTCTTTGAAAAAAAAAAATTGCATTTGAAGTCCTTTTTCACCCAACACATTTTTAGATAAGAGCACACAAGTCTTGACATTATTTCATTTTGTTATGCGCATCTGTCAAGGAACAGAGATATGATACAGCTGCTAAAAACTGATGATTGTGGAACAGTGAAACTTGACAGCATTTCATTTCCTTTATGTTCTGATTATACATTTATCAGGAAACCTGTATCTCTTCTAGTTGAGCTAGAAATTGGTAGAATTCAGGAACTCAAAGGCTTGGCAAAGAACTGTCCTATTATTTGGTATCATCTTACGTTTTAGAGAAGTTGCTTGGTTGAGTCATTGTTAAAGCTTTTGCTTCTTCTTTCATTATTGTGGTTCACTATCCAGAGATCACATTTCTATAGGCCCTATAACTGCTCTGCAGCACAAATTAAAGGCTGGGATATTTCATACATATACTTCGAAGTTTCAATGGTTGTCAATCACAGTTTGTAAAATATAGGGATTACAACCTGATTTTAACATCCAAATCCATTGTGTTCATTTTATGTGTGAAAATGAGAAACCCTTGTGCAGACGCAAGATTTCACAGCTTCTTTGTCATCCTGTTTTTAATTTATCTCCATGTTTTGAGCTAGTAAAATTATTTTACTTATCAGTTTAATGTAAAGCGATAGAACATATCTGCTCATCTGAATTAACAAAATTTGAGGGATCGACAGGTTGTGTGGGATTTTTCACACATTTTGTTTTAATGTAAGTTCATATAGTAATTTTTCTAATTTTTCAGTGACGTGCATTAACTGAATACCACTAACATGAAGTTCCTGTTGTGATTCCTTAAGGATATGTATTTATCTCTACTATGTTTATCTACAGAAATATGGTTTGAATCTAAATGGACTTTGGTACATAATTACTTATAGAATGTAATATTTTTTCCTAGGTATACTTCAGTAAGAATTACCCAGAAGTTGTTCAGAATGGTCAGCTTGCCACAGACTCCTCCATGGATCCTTCCTCAGGATTATGCATAACTGAAACAGCACTGTGATTCCTCATTGCCTTATCTGTTCTCTATAGAATGTAAACCTGAGATCATCTAAACTCAGCAGCAGTGTTTGCAAGTGTCAATGGGAGAGGAAAGGGAGGAGGGCAATTCTTTGCACTGGACATCCTTCCTATTTAATACTGAGAAGAAAATGTATATTGTCCCTGTTTCTTTCATTTCAGTGCAATATGTTTTTTCTTTCCAACTAATTATGCTTGTATTGCTAAGGAAATTAGGCAGATCCAGTTTTTATTTGAAAGTTATGTGGTAGAGATCTCTTTTATTTAAACAGGTGCAGGACACCTAACAGGTCTAGTGTGCATATTTGGAGCTTAGTAAAATAATTGGAATGTGTCCTTTTTTCTTTTAGAAATATTTTGTGAGCAAGCAAAACCAAATTTTTTTCAGTGTCACTTTAGCATGACAGCTCTGTCTGAACAGCAGATTTGGTAGTGTGCAACTTACTTGTCTAGAGCAACTGTCTTTCTACCTGTCACAAATATCTATGCAGGCTGGTAGGAAAAAAAAACTTGAAGAAGCCAAAACCAGTTTTTCTTTTTGATAAAAAAGTACTATATACTTTTTTTTTTAATATAAACAGTTCAAATAATGCTCTTCAAGATGAATGTAAATATTAATTTTATTTTGCTAAAATCCAAATGCTGAAAAATCAATCTCAATCTTCTGTACTTCAGAAGAAAATTACCACATTTGCACTGAAGAAATATTTAAATAATTTAACATACATTCCTTTTTAACCCAGGTTATCAAAGAAAAAAGGCATTAAAATAACTTGAGGAAATGTTTGAATGACATGTCATTATACCTAAATACTGCGTAGTACAAAGTTATCTTCAACACAACACATTGAGATGTATACATTATTTGCATTTATTGTGCCTTAATATTTGTGCCTTCAAGCCAAAGCTATAACTGCAGGGTACACAACAAATTCATTAGATATATGTTAAAAATATGTAACTTTAGCGTTGCATCAGGGGTTCTGTTGAACTTCAGCTGTATGAAGGTACGTACCATCCTGCCAGAATAAGTAGGAAAATACAGCTTGTACTTTGGAGTGGCTGTTGCTGATAGAGAGGAATGCAATGAGAGAGGGGTTCAATATTCATAAGTTACGTCCTGATTCAGCAAAGCACTTTAACACAAAGGCACTATTCCCATGTTAAAAAAATAAACCAAGCAAGTGCTGTGCTGCTTCAGATTTTTTTCAAATTTGGTGAGCTATTCTTTGAGGTCCGGTAGAAAATACATCTATTCATCTTGCTGTTTAAAGTGCACAGGAGAAACTGAAAGGCAACAGATTTCTTCAGGACATGGAAAATATTGTGCTTTTTTAAAAATACTGAAGATGCTTGCTATTACCTTTGTAATGCCAAACAAGTGTTATTTACCCATTGTTCATTCAGTGGTCTAAAAGTAAGGCAAACACAAATGTTTCTCATTTCAAGCAGTTGTACCAGAATTCAATTTACTCAGATACAAAGTTACTTCTTACTGAGAAGTGAATTGAGGCCAAAGTCTGTGCCTCAGCACAGCCAGTCATCTTGGACATTTTCCTGCTCAGAGCAAGCCCGATGGTGAGAGGCAGAATCCTTTTTCCCCTGTTACAGCATTCTCCCTGCACTGGGGCTTGCTGTCCTGCTGTGAGATCCCAGGAGATAGGGGATTGTGTCTGCAGTGCCACCAGCCAGCTTTCTGAGGGACAGGGACTTTTGGAGCTTGTGGAGCAAACATCGGGCATCTCTGTGTGCTGGTAAGATTCTCTTAACATGCTTAAAAATCATTAGGGGGGAGTTGCAAAATGAGATGCTTTTGCCCCTAACCATTTTTTGTCAAGTCCTAACACTGCACTGTGTAGCACCTTACACCGTATCAAGTTCCACTGAGATCAGTGGACTTCACACAGTGATGTGCAGCAGGAGGCTTGTGCTACATCTGATGATAAAATACCAGCCAGCCAGGGGCAGCTACCAGTCACCAAGCCACATGGCACAGATGTGCTTATGTGTACAGTGTTTATGGCAGATCCTTCTGAGAACACACCAGCCACGTCCACTTTCTGTGTTGCTTGGCGCTTCTCCAGGCTGCTGTCCATCCACTTACACAGTGTCCTAGCACACAGTTATCATCCTGTGTGTTCTGTGGCTGTTTTCTTTTTCACTAAAATTGTCTGAAATAAGGATAGGGCCATTCTGCAGCTGAGTGAGAGTAGTGGTTGCATTGCAGAGTTTAAATGTGTAAAGTTATGTTAGATAATTCTGGGGGACTGTGTAGCATTAAGAAAGTTCAACCTCATGGCCTTGTCCACAACTGCCTTTTTGACAAGGATCCATGGATCTATGTCCAAATTCTGCTCAAGCTTTGCCGTGGAAAAACCTGGTTGGAGTGGTGCAAAACACAGCTACAGTGGGCTGACCAGTAAGGCAGTGCACTTCATTGAGTTGGGAGTTTGAGCTCCTTTGTTTATCTTCTTTTTTTGAGCAGTGTGAATATATTCAGAGTCTGTGTTCTAGAATATGGAATTCTTACTTGTTTTTAAACAATTCTTATAGAAGAAGAAATGTGGTATATAATACAGAGAGTTTTAAATACTGTAATAGAATAGTAAGTTCTCCTGGACATACATACCTCGAGTTTATATTTTTTTATCAGACCCAAGGAGATCTGCAGGAATAAACCAATGGTATAATTACAGTTTTAGTTCATTTCAGCTCCAAAATGAATCTATGGTAAGTTGAATTTCAGAGCAGAACTCCAAAACACTGGCTGCTGCAGACTCATTTGTATGACACCCTGGCTGATCTAGCTATCAGTCTATAAGCTAGAATTAATTTGATCCTGTAGCTTTTTGAATGTGCACAAAAATGTTTGGTATCTCTGAAAATGCTGATTCTGCTTCTTCACGTGTTTTGGCAGGACACTACTTGCTGTAGGTATCAAATATCAATATTAGACTAAACAAATTTTTTACAAAATCACACTTGAAACCCATAAATTGCTGAATAGAAGAACTGATAGCAAGTCATTAACGTCTGTTATTGGCATTATTTCATCTTTTTGGTTTAAAGCAAGAAAAATATTTTATTCAGGAAACTGGTTTTACTGGTATTGTTGATAGCTGTTTTGTTCAGATGTTGATTAAGTCTGACTGACCCATTTCATTTTACTTGGGTAAAAAAGGTGCAGTGTACCTGAATGGCAGAACTCAAATCAGGGGAAGAAAATGGCCTTCATGTGGTGGAAGTCTTGGTCTGTTAAATGAATACATTATCATTACAACAAGGTGCTTTATGTTTCCTTATAAAGAAAAGATTAAATAATTTTAAACTTCATTTTGAAAAGTGTGCTTTATTTGGAAGTAGCAGAGCAGGTTACTCTAAGTGCATACCTTGCTGGGGATTTTGGAAAAAGAACTCAGTCTCCTGAGTTGTTCAAGCCTTTAAAATATTTCTTCGCCATGAGGTGCCTTAAAGTATTCCAGAGTCTTATTTCTAATAAACATAATTTTATACAGTGATTCTGAAAATCATCAGTTACCAAACTGTTTGTTTCTTAGGAGTAAAAATTTAGGAACAACCTCTACTTCTGATCTTGAGAATTGTTTTTCATGCATTTGTTTTGGTATGTCTTTGCTCCACCCCTTCTCCAAAGACCACTGTGAGCCTACAAAGCATGTTGTCATTTCCAAAGCCACAGATTGTCAGGATAGGCTATTTCATATTTTACTTGCTTGCTTGTTTTAAGGTTAAAAATTCTCTTTAGTAAACTGCACCATTTGCCAGATGGGCATTATCTTTGTACTGCCTGTTGGAAGAGGGAGAACTTTCTGACCAGCCTCAGTAATGCTGGTTGCTTAAGTAATGTTGATGGTTTCTTTCAGCCTTCCCAATACATGTGTGGAGTAAGATTGCAAAAAGAATCAGCAGAAATGCTGCTTTTCTTTCTGTTTTTTTTCTTTTTTTTTCCTTTTTTTTTTTTTTTTGTTAAACTGACCTTTTGAAATATCTCACTTCAAAATTTTGCCTTTTTTTTTTTTTTTTTTTTTTTTTGAGGGGGGAAGAAAGAATTGAAATTACTTCTTTCTTGTGATGGTGATGAGCATGACAGTTTTGCAGAAGATGTGGCTTTATGTGTATGTTTTACACTGTGTAACAGCGTGCTGCTTTTTCATCATTTTAACTCTGGTTTTGTTTTGGTTTGGTTCTTGCATTTGTTGTAATAATTTGATTTTGGCATTGCTATGAAATGATTTCATTGTGGACGTTCACGTGACAACTGCTGTCATACAATAAAAGGCATTTCTCAGAAACCTGTCTTAAGTATGTTGTGATTGCAAATATGTGGCTGAAGGCAGAAGTTATGGGCTGAGCTAAGTCAGGACATGTCTGACATCTCAAAACATCTCTCGGTGGCATCAGTAGCCCCAAGAGCTGAAAATCCACTTGGAGGTACAAAACACAGTAATAAATGCCAGCTTGGTTTTACCAGTTTTCTCCAGTCTGAGATCTCTCAGATCACATTACCAATATTTTTACTTTAATTGCTGAAAAGCATTGCAAATAGATTTTTAAAAATTGTGATGGAAGAACCACTGAAGTGGCACCAGTGCAGACGGGGTATGGTCTCTGCCTGAAGCAACTGGCAAACTCACTGGGCTGGACAGTGGAAATGTGGAAGGTCAGTGGGCAGAAGTGAGGTGTGTTATCAGTAACTCCAAAATCTGGTGTCACCTCTCAGTCCCGTGTTTCTCTCTGATGAGTTCATTGCCTAATTTAGCAAGACTCTTGAAAATTGCTTTTTTCTGAAAACCATGCAAAATTCCTCCCTATGTCTTCCAACTGTCTCAAGCACTTCACTCTGCTCTTTTGATGCAGGACTTTTAGTATAGGATGAATTGTGCTTTTGTCAATAATTCCTCAGTACAGCAAGTTGCAGGACCTGCTGCAATATGAATTGTCATCTCTCGTTTTCTACCATAGAGTATGCATTAAGAATTTCTCATATTCGTTAAGAATTTTCTACCAAAGTCTACCTCACAACAACCATGTTTCCTCTCAGTGAGTTTGGGTTGTCCCAGCACAAGCCACCTGTGGGCTGTGCAATATCCATCTGGAGCTATATCCTCTCGGAGCAAACACTTCCCAAACGTGTGTGCTCCTGTGTTAATACAGCAGTTCTCTTTTAGAAGTGGAAGAGGGAGATTTGTTCCCTTGCCTGAAAAAGAACTACTGGTAAGTAACAAAGCCAAAGGTGATTTTTAGGAATCAGCTCACAAAACAAGCATGAATTTCATTAACTCAGTGTTTAAAGCTGGTTCATAGATTGGAGCAATATTAATGTACAGAAAATCAGGGCCATACTCTGAGGTATGAAATTGGGTTTCAACTGTGTGCACCTTGGCATCACTTAACTCCCAAACTGGCCTGGAATCAATAGCTTTATCTATTTTGAGATACAAAATTCCCTATGGATCTTAGCCATGGATCCAGCACAAGCTGAAAAAGTACAATAACCTTGAGGAGAAACGAGGTAAGTCCCACTGCCATTCAGGAGCCAGGGCACATCCTGCTTTTAAGTTGCTGGGCTCAACACGGAAACTGGGATCATACTTGATTTCTTCAAACACGTGCATTAAAAGCTGCATGAGAGCTCTTGTCCCTCTCCTGCATGGGATACCTTGGTTTTTTAGAGCATGCTTTTGGGTGTTTTTAGTTTTTCCTTAGGTTGAGCTGCTTGGATATTCCCTTCTAGTGCGTGACTGAAACATAATATTGAGGATCTTTTTGATGGGAATGTTGACCATGAGTGAGTGATAAGTGGCATTGTTTACACCAGGACAAAGGAAAAGCCTGGATTCAAGTCCAAGTTCCAGGCAGTATTTATGCATTTTATTTGATTGTAGAAACACCAGGAGGAGCTGGGGCTTCTACTCCATTCTCAGCATAGCTGGGATGTTGTTGGGCAGCAGGATCCATTTGCTCATGTTCACTCCTGCTCTCTGGCCCCAGTGGGGCAGTGGTGGCCCAGGCTGCAGCTGCCACCACACAGGTCTGACAGGTCTGCCCTTTGCAGTCAGTGCTTCAGCTGTTGGGCAGCTCTAGCAAAGCAAATTTGCTTCTGCCTCCCCAAGGATGTTGTTGCCCTGAGCGCCATTGCTACCATCCAGAGCTCTGCTCCAAGATGGGATGCTCGCTCTGCCCAGCTGTTCTACTGCAGCTGCTGCTCCTCCAATATACGGGCAGTGAAATCTCCCTATAGACCAAGCTGTTCTTAGAAGAAATAAAGCTCCTAACAGAAGGGCTCTGGAATACTAGCTGAAGTTTCTGCATTCCCTATACCCAGAGAAAAAGCACCCAGTTTATGCAGTTTGCACTGTGTTGCATCCAAGAGATGTGTATCATCTGCTCACAGTAACATCTAAATGTGGTGCCTGAAGTATGGCTGGTGGATTGTAGTCATGCTGGTCAGGCACATGAGAATTACAAAGAGCTGTGGTGCTTTTTTCTTCTTTTTTCTCTCTCCCTTACTATTTTTCAGTTTTGGATATTTGCTATGGGGAATTAAAGTGAGATGAAACAGGGAAAAATACTTCCCTTTGTTTAATTCCAGTAAGTTTTGTAGTTTACAGGTCAAGCACAGATAGCAAATAAAGGAAGGAGTTATTTATCCTGCATATTCTGAAGAAAGTAAATCTTGCTAGTGTTCATGTCAGCTGACCTTTCTCATGGAATTCTCTTGTTTTCCAAGAAAGGACTGTAATTATCTTATGGCATTAAATTGAGTTGGGTTAGGAAGTGCTGCCTCAGATTTATTAGTCAAAGTTTCACTGTCAACAAGGACTTGTTCTTGAATATTACAGGCCTGGATTTTCTTTTCAATGTAAGTGCCAAGCATGAATAGGACAAGTGAGCACTGTTGAACTATCTCTTGAAAACATTGCCAGGATAGCAAAAGAGAGGATTTCTCCCCCTGCCAGTCCAGCTGAGAGGATTTTTCCTCATTCTGTACCAGCAGGAAGGCAGCATTGTACCAAAAATATGGACCGCTCTGTGTTTTGGTTGATTTAACATGTATGCACTTTTGCAGAGTAGTGATTTCCTTGAGTGGAGTTATGCAAGTAATTCACCGTGAGTCATTCATGCAGTGAATTGAGTGCCTCTTCCCACAGCCAGGTTGTCTTCTGACAATCTTCCTTTTTTTTTTTTTCTGGAATTACTCAACAAATCCTTTTGGAATTACTTTTAAGCATTCTGTGTAGATCACACGTTTATGTCTGTGGTTAATGTTTGTTGATTTTTTTGAGTCATATTCGTAATCAGTTGGTATTAATGTCCGTACCTGAAAATAAAAATTTTGTTTTCATCTGGTTTCAGGGGAGCATGTGCCTGTTCATTTCTGTGTGTATCCCTGTCAATAAAACTAGATTTACTTGAGTGGTGCATCACATTATGTATACACATCAACACAGAAGGGAAGAGAATCTACATTTTTCAAATAGTTTTATGGAAAAGTCTCTGCTGCTTTTTCTAGCAGCAAGTGGTAGAGACCATCATGGACTTGGGGGAACAGGAAGATGCCTCTGCACGTGCCGAAAGAATGTAAAGAACAGCAAGATGCCTGCAGTCTGCTCGGATGGAGCCGGGCTGGCAGGAGTCTCCCTGCACAGGTTTTACCTGCCTAGGTTTTTTGTGTGTTTCTGTGTGTGTGAGAAGTTGCAACAGACTGTGCAGAGCCAGTTCAAGTTCTGAATGCAGAAAGTGAAAGGCCAGGTGCTGCTGGTAAGCAAGAGCGGGTGTTTGCCTGTGCCAGGCGTGGCCGAAGCCCATTCCCCTCAGGTGTCCTTACAAGTGCACTGGCTGACTGTGCCTCTGCCCCATGGGAGTTATTTGGCATGTTTTGGAGGAGAAGAAGCCCCCCAGAAAGGAGAAATTTTTAGGAAGAGCTTCCTAGAGCATGAAGGAAGCAACAGTGAGGTTTCTCTCAGAGGTCTTCATCTCATAGGAAAAAAATTGTTCTTTTCTGATTTTCAGACATGTGTTGGACCCTGCAAGGCTCATGGACACTCTGCAAGGAAGGTGTAACAGCCCACAGTGCTTAGGAGGACCTCTTAATGGGCTGGTTATGTGGCTAATGGGGATGCCTTTGCTCCAGCCAAATGGATTACTTAATAGAGACGTGGAGATCCTTGGGAGATGACTGGGCTGCCAAAAGGAACGGGCAAGAAACCAGTTGGAGCTGCTGATGCTGTTGTCACAGATTTACCAGAAAATCTGCTTTTCCTTTCAGCTCCTTTTTTTTTTTATTTTTCTTTTTTCTTTTTCTTCTTTTTTTTTTTTTTTTTTTTTGGTAAGGATATGATTATGAGTTCAACCTTTCCCTGGAATTGATATTGAGGTATCAGATATTGCTAAAGGTAATGTGCCTTTTCATGATTTCTTGGCTCATGATGGCTGCCAAGCTCACAGGATATTTTGGCCCTGTTACTGAAACCGTGGCTACTGTTGTTCATAGCTGTTCAGGACTTCCATTTGCCCATCCTGAGAGGAGTGTAAGAAAGACTGGTCCCTGCTGTTAAATTGTTTGCATAATTTATTTTTTCTTTCTTTTTCTATTTTTTAACTGGGAAAGTTGATCTTAGACTGGAAGAAGTATCAGTAATGCTAGAGTTTTAACATGAAATCATCATATCTGAGTGATTCAAGATGAGTGTGTCCCTCTTCTCTCATCCATTGCCTTGAAGTTGAGGAAAGTGCTTGATTTCCCACTTTGATTTCTCTGGATGACTCTTAATCCCAAATTTTAGTGAGGAACTGATTTATTGTCTAGCATTAGGGAGGGGACATTAATTCCATCTGCCACCCAGTGTGCCTGCTTGGAAAGAAAGAAACCTCCTCTGCTGTAGGTAAGATCAAAACCAAAGGGTATAAACTGGGCTGAAATCCATGTGTCCAGGCAGCTTGTCTGGAAAACATGACTCTACTGCTCCTTAACCCTGTAGTTGCCTGGAAACCCTTGAAACACCTGACTCTTTCTCTTGAAGAGGCACTTTACCCAGGTGCCCAGAACCACCCTCCTTGGGCTCTCCAGGGCGGCTGCAACTTGCAGTTCAGTGCCTCATGCCTGCTGGAGCCCCACTGGCATGGAGAAAACAAGGATTTTACTTGTACAGGGTCTCTGTGGGCCCTGATAGCTGCCCCTGGCACGTCCCCAGGCAGCACCATGGCAGCTCCAGCTCTAAATGACTGCTCCAAAAGATGTGTGAGAACCCTTGGAGCAAGTGGGAGAGGGGCAAAGGACGCCCCTGCCTGCTGCCTCCCAGGGAAGTGCACTCAGGGGCGAGGATGCAGGCCCCCCTTGCTAAAAGCCTTTCCTAGAGCCATGATGCCGAGGAGAGAGGAGGAATTTGGATGCCAGAACCTGCAGTCAGTGTGTAAAGCTCCTGGGCTGACAGCTGCCAGGGCAGTGAGGAGGCAGCCCAGGGCTCCCACTCCCTGGTGACGGCCTCAGAGCGGGGTTTCGCCATTAGGCACTGCTCCCTCCTTGCTCTCCCTCAGCCCCCTCCGCCCTCCCGAGTCAGAAATTCCTGGCTGCAGAGTGTGGCAGTTTCAAAGCAGGGGTGGAGGAGCTCCTCCGCCCAAGGTAGCCTCCAGCCTGGTTGTTGGGGCACTCTCATGGATGTGGGAGATGTGGGTTTGGGCCCCTCGGGCTGGGGCGGGAGAGGAACCCGGGCCTCCCACTTCCTCAGCATATACTTTGAATACCGAGGCATTATATAATAAAAGCTATCACCACCTTTTCTTCTTCCTGCTTTGTTTTTAAAAGACTGATCTGTGTGGAGTCTTTTGAAATAAAGGGCGTAGGTACCAATCTCCAGGAGAAGATTCCAGACAATGGATCCCAGGCAGACAGGGTTGCCTCACTCCAGCCTCAAGGGGCTTTTAGTGCAAGAGAGAATTGCAGATACACCCTTGTCCTCCACTTTTCCTGTTGCTTCTGTGTCAGCAGCTGCATGCTTCCTTCAAGAAGATCCCACTGTATCCTGCCAGCTCTGTTGTGTTCAAGTCTTGAAGCACCCAAATTCCTCCATCAAGCACACGGGGATTCTGAGTGTGGCTCATGAAATGCTGGAGGCCATCTGAAAGTCAGTGCCCAAACCTCTCCTGAATTTAACCTTCAATTCTCTACTTAAATTAGCTTGTCCAATCCAGATGAAATTACTTGCCGCTTTGCAAAAATACTGGGGATAGAGGCCAGACCAAGAAGGACATCCTTATATAATCACATAAATAGGTAAAAATATTTTTGCTGTTTTGAAAATGTTAAAGGGCTTTACACTAGAAATAAATGTCCACAAGTAGTCTTAATCATTGCACTCTGTGAGTACTCATTTGAAATATTCTTGGCAATCAATTCTGATGTAGCTCTTTGGCTGGAAAAGTCCAGACAGTCCCAGATGTCTCTTTGATGCAGGATCACACGAAGATTCAAGTTTCCATTGCTCTGATGAAGCAAGATGTCCCTTGCCCTGACTGAGGGGGAAGAAGTCCCTGTATCCCAAAATATAAATGTGTTGCACATGGTGCCTATTAATCAATGGAGTCAAGTCTGGAGCAAAATCAGTTTGTACTCAGTGGCGTGATTTTACAAATCCATGTATCTCTTCATACATCTATATATCTTTCCATGATATTTGAAAAATTATGGTAGCTGCGTGAAGTCCCTGGGGACTGGAAGTAGGAAAATACTGCACTCATTTTTTAAAAGAGTTGATAGAAACAGCCTGGGAAGTACCAACCTCTCCGCTTCTGTGCCTGGGAAAGTAATGTAGCAGATCCTTCTAGCTGTGCTAAGGCACATGGAGAACAGGAGATGATTAGAGACAGCAACCCTCAGGATAAATACAGTCTGGAAGACAAAGAGATAAAGAGCAGCCCTGCCAAGAAGGACTTGGGGGTGCTGGTGGATGAGAGGCTGGACATGTCCTGGCAATGTGTGCTCACAGCCATGAAGGCCAACCATATCCTTGGCTGTATCCAAAGGAGAATTGACAGCAGGGTGAGGGAGGAGATTCCTTCTACTCCTCTTTGGTGAGACCTGACCTGGAGTACTGTGTCCAGCTCTGGGACCTCCAATACAAGAGGGTCATGGACCTGCTGAAGTCAGTCCAGAGGAAAGCCATGAAGATGATCAGTGGTCTGGAGCACTTCTATGAAGAAGTTGGGCCAGGTTGGATGGAGCTCTAAGTAACTTGATCTGGTTGAAGATGTCTCTACTTCTGGCAGAGATGTTGAACTAGATGGTCTTTAATGGTCACTTACAACTCAAACTGTTCTATGACTCTGGGTAACTTGGTTTTGAAGCATTCCATCTATGGAACTCTTATTATTTCCCTTCTTTTTCTTGGCAGAAATCTCACTCCAGAGGGATGAAGGCCAGTTTATCAGTGGGTCTTCATGAAAGATTAAAATCTTAGGTTGTTTGTGGTAGATATCAAAGGAGATCAGCAACCAAAATGAAGAAAGGATGTCACTAGCTTTGCCACACTTTTATAAAGAGAATTCCCCAAAGGATGGCAAAGGCTCTCTGCAGACCCTTCATTAACATCTTCATTGTCATAAATTGCCCATGGAGCAACCATTGCAAGGGATGCCAGCTCTGGTAGAGGGGATTGAGGCTTAGTCCACTCTTTGAGACAGTCAAGAAAGCTGAAAGGCATGAAATAGAAACCTTCCTCAGGATATCCTGAAAGTCTAAGTGTACATTTGAAGAAGTCCAACCACATGAGAAATGGCTGGTTACCCTGGGCCTGGACTGACTGGCCAGATACGATGCTTCATGGACCCTCAGGTAGTTTTTGCCAGGTGCTGTGATGAGATGCTGCTCTGATACCATCAGGAGATGCTCATGGCAGAGAAATAAAAGGCAGAAGGTACTACAGAGGATCATTTCAATACCTGACACTCTTACACTAGGCTAATTGTATTTGTTAGTTGAGATAAGGATCAGCATTCAGCTTCTTCTACATTTAGGTCAGCCTTCCAGTACATTTGCACTTGCAAGAGAGAGCTGCTTTAATGAGGGATAATGAAAGTTGCTACACATTGCATCATAACTTCTGTGTTAATATCATTTACACATGATAAAATGCAAATAGTATTGACCGTCAATACACAATCATGCTTAATCCTCTAAGCCCACACACACACACATGTGCTAAAACTAATATCCCTAACAGTAAACAAAATATATGTCTGTGCCTCTCTCAGTCCTCCTGAGAACCTTTGTTTTCCCTAAACTACTAGGTGCATCAGTTCTACCCACACAGCCAAACAAACCGACTGCCACTGGCTCCTGTAGGTACCCTTATTCCCTGTTTGCACTTCACAAAACCGTGACAATGCAGTGAGACCTCACTGTAAACAACCCTGCCTTAAACAGACCCACACTCTGCCTTACAGGCATGCACAGGGCATTTCTAATGCATAACTCTAGTTGACTCTCCCAATGCATTTTGGGTGTCCAGGGTCTGCTTGTCCATCTTCTGTAGGCACCCTGAATTTTGAAATAGGCATCTCAGCTAAATGACAAGTGGTAGAGATGCTCAAACCCTTTTTCATTTGGGATTTGTGCTGGTAGAAGGGTACCAGCATACTCTTTTACTTCTGGGTTTTGTAGTTGGAAGGTAGCACAAAAGGCAAGGTGAAATGGGATCAGTTAGTGACTAGCCATCTTCAGTGAATAAATGTTCCCTGAAGGTTAAATGGGTCCACATGAACTTCAATAAATGCAGATTAAGCGCAGAGTGAAAGTTAAATGTATTTCATTATAATTCTGTTATGGGAAGTTCAACTTCTGTTTCTTTGGAAATTTCTCACGCACCTTATGAAACACAGCATTGCAGCAACTGTTTGCTGTTCTATTTCTCAGTGCTATCAGCAAAGTGCTGCCTTGGGTTTTAATGATGCAGAAAAATGCAACAGACAGCAGTTGTCTGGGGAAGCCATACACTTGCGCAGGACATGATCTTTGAGGAGGCATCCTGCTGGTAAGGAAACTGAGGAGCAGCTGAACAAGCTCACTGCCTTTGAAAGACACTCTGCTCCTTTGATTGCACAGGCTCTTACTTCAAGAGGGCTGCTTCATGAAGCTAGTAAAATTTAGCTTCACTATGCCTACTGGCCAAGTCTCACCATGAACAAAGACTGAGTAAATGAGGTTTCCTTTCCACAGAGGGAAAGTGTCCCAACTTTTGTCACCAGCTGAACCTGATGTTCACAGAGCTGGTCAGTTCTCAGTGTTGAATACAGATGTGCCCTTTAGACTCTTCTTGGCCCATTCAAAGCTTTGTACTGTATTTCTGTGCCTATCTGAAAGCACACTGTACCCCTCAGCAGCCATAAAGTAAAAACTTTTTTTTTATTTAATACCTATGAAGCAGATGTTATTCAGAATTTACTATGCTTTCAGTGCCTGAGAAGCTGGAAAGACAATTGTGTGCCAGAAGTGTGTGTTAGAAAACACAGCCTGTACATCCAAGCTACAAAAGAGTGCAGGTGCAGGGGCAGCATCTCCTCCAAACAGACCAGGCAGCCCATGGACCATGTCAGAGGACCTCAAGACACAAGCTCCTCAGAGTAGCTGAATGCAGACTCCTCTCAACCGGACGTGCACTCAGTTTGAGGATTATGTATGTTAGATCCTTGCTTTGATACCTTCACTTACACAAAGCCTTGGCTCTCTCACTTCCAGCATAGTCAGACTTGGGTGAATCAGCCTCCCTCAAACCATGCAGCCTGATTCACACGCTAGGAATCCAACCTCTCCTTGCTGCAGAGTAATCAGTGGAAGCTCCAGCAGTGGAGCTGCATTTAGTATCAGCTCTGTGAGCATTTTTGTATGCAAACCAAAGAGGTTTTTTTTGAACCCTGGCTGTTGTGCGTGTTCTTGGATTGTTCCACCTGACTGGATTTGTAGAAGAAAGGCTGTGTGCACAGGGGTGAGCTTGTGCTCCTAAGAAAAAGAACCGGAGTCTTGTCTATAACCTGTAAGTTACAGGGTATGAACTCTGTGCTGCAACCAGCCACATTTTGTTGTGTGTTCGCCAGCATGGCTTTGGCCCATGAGGCCTGATATCCTCCTAGGTACTGTAGGATGTAGCACACCTCAGACTGATCTTCATGGACCGCACAGATGAGGCCAAGTGTTTTGGATGAGAAAGTGTGTTTACTCTTGCATCTGCAAGTTGTGCATGACAAAGAAAGGATTTTCCATCTGGGTACTAGAGACTTCTTTCACTGCTGGTAGTGTGTGTGCAAACATACACTAGACTGTGAGGTATGGGCATGTGAGACATATGTGCATGTATACATGTAGACATGTATTTATACACATGCACACACATACACTGCACTTTTATGCAATAACCAAGTTTAATGCTGT
Organism: Lonchura striata; assembly: GCF_050655825.1. Lineage (NCBI taxonomy): Eukaryota > Metazoa > Chordata > Aves > Passeriformes > Estrildidae > Lonchura > Lonchura striata. The sequence continues at coordinate 78,133,740 of NC_140703.1, read as the reverse complement.
AACTACGTGTACTGCAGACTAAGAATCATGTCCTCTTGCTCTGTTTCTTTTTTTGAAGAAGGTCAAACCATGCTAATTTTAACAAGTCTCCCTTTCTAGGCTTCAGTGGGCTTAAATTCCCCCAGCACAACACTGTGGTGAGCTGGTTTTTGTCCCTGAAGGGTGATGGAACTGGTGAATCATAGTGCTACAGCCCCTCTGCATTTTCTGCACCAAGTGATGTTGCTGAAGTCTAGCTCCAGCTTCCCTCCCATCGTTGTACCATTATGTCTGAGGTACCTGATTTTGTTATCTGCCTTTTGTGTGATTCTCTGGACTCCTCTATAGCCAAGACTCACTTACAGGCAAAGAATGCTAACATGCTATTTGCCAAAATTCTCATGGATGAGAAAATTAACATCCCTCCTCCCCTCCTTTTTGTTGTTGCCATGGTCACAGGAAAGGAATTAAAGCATCAAAGCTTTCCATTTCCCAATGATGGATTAAGGAAATTATTAATTTGTCTTATAGAAAGGCAGGTTGTGTCTCTGCAATTAATGTTAGAAGGCTCTTCATGAGGGGAATTTCAGCCTCCTGGGTGGAGAAAACTAAAGCATCTGCTTGTTCACTAGCTTAGATAGATGGGACGACTATGGGGGTCTGTGCCATAATTCCTGCCTTTATTAGTCACTCCAGATAGTACTTGGCTGTCTAGGCAGTGGTTTCCTTGGGGCACAGTATTAAAAATTCAAACCCACCTACAAATTAAGTCCTCTCCTTTATCCATGTTTTTATGCTCCATCCATGGTCTCTCAGGGTTTTTTTCCATTGCACGCTGAGGAAGACAAGACCCAGGGAAAAAACCTACTTGCACATAATTGTCTTTGATATGTTCCTACTCATCTCTTGCCCTGCTTTCCTGGCTCCCTGGTGCCTAGCATCTACCTACTGGTGAGGCAGCTGTTTATATGGTATGGGAGCACTTTACAAAAATCAGCTTCAGAGTGGGATGTGTTCTCCCAGGGAGTTGTAGGCTTGACCATGGGCACCATAACTGACCCAGCATGGGGCAAAAAGAAGCAGTCCCGTAAAGACTTTCTGATGGATCTGGGCTTCTTTTACCAGCTACATCTTGCAATGTTTCTTGGTGACCTGTCCCAGCTGGAGCTGTCTGTGCTTGCAGGAAAAAATTGGGAGGAAAATATCTTACCCTGTCTGCTTCTGGTGTCAAAAATTCTTTCTTTTGCTTCCCTTTTGCTTCTCCATTTCCATTTCTTATTCTAAAGAATTGCAGAAAATATAGTTTTTAATTGTGGCATTTGTCTTCAAAATTAGGAGACAAAAAATACAAACACCAGAACATGGTGATTCTGATCTTGATACTCATGAAAATTCTCTTGGCTCCACAGGGGGTCACACTGTCCCAGGCTTGTTTCTAGCAGCTTCTCTGTGCTTAAAAGTGCTGCTTTGGCCTCCCACTGCCAGCAGCAGTGTTGTCTGATGACAGATCACAGCACGCCACGCTGACTCTTAAATTCATCTTTTCATATTTCTTCTTGGTGCATTCAGGTAATTTGGCCTCTTTATTTACTTGATCCCTTTTTCTTCTTCCTGAAAGAGAGTGTCTTAGTGCTTCCCATTGAAACCCATGGAGGTAAATTGCTGGAAGATAATACCTGGTGAGCAAGTGCCGCTGGGGCAGAGGTGGCTGAGCAGCTTGTGACACAGAGCGGTACCTCATGCTAACCTCGTGGCTCGTCCCTTTGATACAGTGTCCGTCAGGCACTGTGCTTTGCCTACCTTGCTGTGGGAAATGAGGGAACTTGTTTGTCACTTTTTCCTATGCTGACAGGACACAGAGAAGGAAAGGATCTTTGCTCTGGGTGCTAAGCTCCTATTTCCCTTTGATCTGCTTTATGGGAGTACCTTTCCTCTATGAATGAGAAAAATGCCAGGACTACTTCATGGAAAAACTGAATGCAATTTGGAAATTCAACAGGAGTTTGCATACCTGCCACATTCTTATGAATAATACAGTGCTGCTCTCCCAGTGACCACACTCAGCTCAGATATCTTTCTGGAAGAGACTGCTGCAGTCTGGAAGACTCCTTCAGCTGATTGAAAGATATGAAACCCTTGTTCTGGGTCTGACTGGTCTGTAATTAAGAGCTTTAAAACCAATGTTGTAACACCATGAGGGACATTTCTTTGGTGTTAAATGTGTCAAATGACTACTGCTCTCAGATGCTGAGCTATGACCCTTAAAGTCTCAGTTGTTGGGGAGATAATCCATATTAATGTCCCCATTTGTGCAATAGCCATGGTGCTGGTGATATTGGTATCACAATAACACTTCGACATGCAAATAGATGGATTTGCAAACACAAATGTCTAAATGGCTACAATGTCTAAAAAATGAAAATGTTTTGCCAGGTGTACCCTGGATGTATTTATATATTACTTAAGCTCACTTTGAAGTGTTCCACAGTGTACCAACACCATTTTTCCCCCCTCTGGTCAAAAATGCGTATACCATATGCAGGGTTTAAATGAGTTTACCTCCTCCACAGATAGCCTTTGAGGACTCAGAATCAAAGATGTCATCTTCTCTGCTGTACCTTTTCTCTCCAGCTGAGCTGAATAATTGAGCTGGTAGCCCAGGTGGCACCTCAACACCTCCACAGCCCTTAATACTGAGCTTCCTTTGGCCAGCCTGCAGCAAGTACGCATTGTGCTCTCCTGTTGATCCTTATTTTCTCTGTATTCAATACCAGAAGGCCATAATGCTCACCATAATCTCTCTTTATGAGTGTCCACATGCCAGTGGCCACATGCAGATATATCTTGGTGTTCAGCATCAGGGGTGTGGGGAGAATAAGATTTATCTACCTAAAGAGAAGGAAGAAGGAGATGCAGACATAATGCAAAAACCCTTTACTCACACCACAGTTTATATTCTGTTATGAGAAGGAATTAAACTTACATGTAAATCCCTCTAAACTGAAACATCCACTGTACAATTCAGAAAGAAAAAAAAAATTATAAATCTCATCTGTCTTCCTTTTTTCATCCTTCCAGACTCTACAGAGACCCATCACAAGTCCACAGAGGAATTTTGCAAATGTCTTCTGCTCTATGGCACTCCTGCTATTAGTAGCATATGCTTTTTAGGGAATGTGGAGGATGCTATGCACCAGATAAACTTTTCTTTCTTTTACTTTCTCTCCTGAACTCCAATGTGAAGATTTCCAGGTCATGCCATGACAGTCTGCTCCACAAGATAAATGAAGCTGAGAGCAGACACCTCAGTCATGGAGTGACTCCAGCTGGCTTTGACTCCTTAGGTGATACTGATGGAGGCACACAAACATGCAAGTATGCTTCTACAGACCTGGTAATCCATTTCCAGAGAGATATGCATCATCTTTTGTAAACATGTGGAAACCAGAAGGAGAGTTATGTTGCTAAACTTAGACTGTGGAAAACTCAGTAAGACATGAGTTTCTTCCTCAAATGCTATGAAATGAAGTACTCAGGATAAAAATCATGAGAAGACAAGACTTATTTCCAGGTAGCCAAAGGAGATGAAGTACATGCTCTTTGCTTTGGAGCTTGAAGAGAAGCTCACTTGGAAAGGTGAGGAATGGAGGGATGGAGGAGGGAGGGAGGGAGGGAGGGAGAGAGGGAGGGAAGGAGGGAGGGAGGGAGGGAGGAAGGAAGGAAGGAAGGAAGGAAGGAAGGAAGGAAGGAAGGAAGGAAGGAAGGAAGGAAGGAAGGAAGGAAGGAAGGAAGGAAGGAAGGAAGGAAGGAAGGAAGGAAGGAAGGAAGGAAGGAAGGAAGGAAGGAAGGAAGGAAGGAAGGAAGGAAGGATGAAAGAAAAATTTATGTGCATGTCTTTTTAATATAAAAACTGTAAATTTGTTGGTTAGATTGAGAGAAAGATGGATTACATGGCAAAAAACAGCTGGTATATTGAGAAAGGATGATTTCTTTATTTTGTAGACACAGCAGCTGGAATTTTTTTAAAGCCCACAAAAAATACCAAAAAAAGTGTTGCAGCCTAATTAAATGGGTTAAATATATTAGAGGGTGGAAACATGAATTTTCTGCTCAATTTGTTACTAAGAAGATGGCTGGCAAAATAGTGGCAAAAACTATAAAAGTGCAGAAAGCTTCCTGTGGCACATGAGATGTCACTACTGAGGCACGCTAGGCTTTCAGCAACAGGAGGGTAAAACTGGCTCCTCTCCTGCACCATGGCAACATGCAGAACATTATCAGAAAGATGCTGGTTTTGCAGGATGGGATAAAGGCAGAACCCATGTTTCATCAAGCCCCTGATGCTGCTATTCTGTGGAAAGGCTGTTCTGGGCTGGTGGGTTTTTCTCCAAGCTAAGGCAGAAGGTGTGTGCATAAAATAATTGTGACACCAAGGAGTGCACAAAAATATTGTAAGCAGGCACCAGCTATGGGGAGCTCCCCCTTGCCCACCTGCACAGAGATTTAAAGGTCACTATTTGAGAAGTTGTAGTAGGGAAGAATACCTTCAGAGATGTTGCTGCTTAGGGGAGGGTAAAGAAAAGTTACTCCTGAAGGATGGGACACTAAATAAAAATATTCATGCTTTGAACACAGATAGAGCTGCAGACTGTAAGACTGGGATAGCCAGTTTAGAAATATTTATCTTGTGCAAAATGGATAGAAATATAATCTGGTTAACACCCTGGGTAGTGGGGAGAGACTGAAGATGAAGCTGCACAGACACAGTGGCTGTCATCCTGCTTTGGCAGTATTAAAAAATCCATCCATGGCATTGCACTCATGCAGACCCCAGTGTTGCTGAAGATTGAAAACTCCAGAAAGACTGGAAAAGCTAGGACAGGGGCCAGGTATCTATATAGTACCAGGAGGAAGGTATCAAGTATCAAGAGCAGAAAAAACAGTGACATTTAACTAGATTGAAGTAGGACTAGCACTGCCCTGCCTCTGCCCAGCATCTGAATGTATGGCCCAGTTCAGGTCAGGTGCGTTCCTATACTAGGACACTTCTTGAAGGAGCTTTTCCACGCCAGGTGCCTTTGGTGGGGAGAGAGCCAGGTACCTCAAGTTAAGCAGGTTGACTAGGGATTCAGCTATGTAAAATATTCAAGGAGAGGATGGCTGGATCCTGAGGAACATGAGTCACCCTTTCATATTTGGCACTCCAGGTCCCACCACAAGAGCGTGCTTCAGCACATAGCAGAGAAACTTTCAAGTCTCGGGATGTGGCAGGGTGTTGCTAAAGACTGTCATGGATATTATCTCAACAGCGATTTCTGGCCACACCAAAGTGGTTGGTTTTTTTAAAAATGGTTATGATAATAGTTTACCAGGTTACTAATTAGTCTATTAATTTTGAAATGGTTCAGAACAAGGTTGAAAAATGATGATTCATATGTATTGTTTATCAAGAATGATTTCAGAGAGGATGAGTACTTATTACAAATATATCACATTATGAAATCAATAAAAGAAGAAAAAATAAAAAACCCTCGGAAAGTAATAAAAAACCTGAATAACATCATTCATCTGCCAGGATAAGAAAAAACAGATCCTACTATATGCTCAGAAAATTAATATGAATAATATGAAAATAAACTACAGACACGGTATTCACTAAGTGTTGTAAGAAGAAATAATCTTATGCCTCTCATCTTCCGCTCTTACCATCAATTATGTTTCTTTTGTATCCCAGTGCAAGAGTAAAAAAAATTGACTTTAAAAAAGGGTCATATCCCTGATTTTTTAGCCTCTAATCCTATCCCTGTGTTCAGATGTAATGTCATTTTTCAGTCAGATTTCTGAGTCAGTAGAATCCCTCCCCAGAGATTATTCATTGACAAACTCCAGGAATTAGGGCAAAGAGAAGACTTCCACTTTAGTGCCAGTAAGTTGTAGAAGTATTTCTGCTGGATAGCTGAACTTGAGGCTCTTTTTACAGCCCCTGATGTACTTGTATAACAGAAGCACAGAATGGGTCAGGTTGGAAGGGACCAGAGTGAGGTCATCTGGTCCAACATATTCTTAGAACCCACTGCATAGGATTGCATCAAGGCACGATCCTCCCTATTGCCCCTGCTGCTGGAAAATGCCCACTTTGCTCAGCATGCAGAGCAACAAGGGTGGACGCCCTCCCTGGCTGGAGAACCTGACTCCCAGTCCAGGTTTCCCTGCCTGGTAAGTACACTCTAATTTACATTCCTCCCGAGTTAGTAAGCTCGAGCCTAGCCTTGAATCCTTCTTGAAAATCCTGGACTGATTCATTTTCCCCCTGAAGAAGCTCCTCATAAACTCTGGCTCACCCCACACACATACATTTCATTTTAATTAAAAAATACCTTGCTGGCATGACAAGCTATACAAGTTTCACTAAAATATTAAATAATAAAAAAAACCCCTCTGAACCCTCAGGTCTCTGTCACAGAGAGATACAATACATCAAACATCTGTCCAGAACAGAACTGAGGATAGTCATAGCATTTGGAGGTTTAACTTCTTTCCATTTATCATTGTGACGTGTTTCAGATTTGGAGGTAAGTTCCTTTGCAGCATAATCATAGGTCACTTTTTCTTTTCCCCCATAGCTGTATGAAAGTTTTCCTCGATTTTTCTTTTAATTGAAAGTCTTTTACTACTTTAAAATATAATTTTTAAAAAAAATAAAAACTCCTCCTCACATTTCCACCTGTTTTGGGCACAGAAATAGGATGCTTTTCTCCATTTCAATTCCTCTCCTATCACATTAGTTGTGCAGTGATTTCTTTTTAGTTCTGCACTGTGCTTTGCCTCTTCCAATTTCAACTCCTCGTTTACAGTCATTGATTCTTCATATGCTGAGGATCTACTCCAGGCTGGCACATTTCATCCTGTGAAGCTATCCATTAGTCTCAAAGCACTGTTTAAAACTCTTCAGCAACTCCATCTCTGGGGCTTTAATATATCTGTGACAGTGACCCGTATACAGTTTTGTGGTAGGGTTAGGTCTGGGGGTGGAGACATGCTCTTGCTCCATTTTCTCCAAAGACCCAGGCTCCCCATCCCAGTGCTGGGGGAGGAAATATATTCCACAGAAAGTTGCGTGACGTTATTGAGAGCTGTGTAAGCAAGTCCATAGAAACAGAAAGCAATGAGGTGGAGTGTAGGTACCACCTCTGTTATGTGGGCAGGCACATTCAGCTGCTGGAGTTCTCAGCCAGCAACTTTTTGGGTGTTGGGAGGCAGCAACTGAGAGCAAGCAGCCAGGGAAAGGCACACTCTAATGTAAACCAGCACAGAGACACTGCTGAATGAAGGCTGCTGAGGGTGTTGAGATGTTGCTCCAGCTGGACAATTGGCCTGTTGTTATAGGCCCTCTCTAAAGATGTTACCGGGGTATCCTGGCATTGTGCTGTGTGAGCACTTCAGCTGCAGCCACAGTCAGACACCCAGCAGAGCCATAAGGGACCTGGGTGAATGCCTAGGCAGCTATTTCTGCTGCCTAGAGGGTACTTAATTGCAAGGTGCTGGGTGCACCTTGGACTGGAGCACCTTCCTGCCTTCTTGGGTAAGGTGAGTTACTGTGCAGAGAAGCTGCCCAGCTATGTGAGACCAGGGAGGTGGTGGGCAAGTGATGAAGGGAGGATGTGCAGTGTGCAAGCCATAGCTTTTGTCAGGTGCTGGAGTCCTACTTTTGTTGTGTGTGAATTCTCGGTTGTGATGGCTTTCCTCTGCTGATGCCAGGGCTCGGCTTGGCTGCACCACGTGTTGCTGGTGTGCAGGACATTCAGGGCTGAAACCAGGAGCAGCATAGTTAAATCAGTGCAGAGCTGTGCTTCAGCTTCAGTGGCTCAGCTGCCCCTCTCAGCCCAGCCTTGCTTGCCACTCTGAGCTCCACTACTACTTTACTTGCTGCTTACATAAAGATCTTCCCACTGTACTTCAGTTCAAAGGTTAGGCATTCCTAGAGGTGTCCCCAGGGAATTTATCTTTGTATTAGGGTGCATGTAGATACAATTTCTTATCATCCAAACTAATGTTTTCATCTGTTTTTGAATGTCTCTGTGACAGTCCTCTGGAGTGCATTTCTTGTCCATATAAACTCCTTTCCTGTTCATCCATGCACTTAAATTCAAGAGCAAACCACCTTCATGGCAGAGGTGTTCCATCTGCGAGCCATTTTGCTGAGGTTTCTATAAGTGTGGTCTTGTAGATTTAATATTTATTGTTATTGTAGGGCATTTAATACTTATTTATTGTCTGTATAGTAATAAACATGTTTGAGGCTTCCAGTAGCTCAAGAAAACAAAGTCCAGCTAGACAGTATTATCAGACTGCATGCAAGAAGAGGAGGAGGAAAAGCAGCAAAGAAATGTCATAAAACTGACATTTCTAACATATTTTTGTAGTGATATAAAGACAGAAAGAGCAACTTCAGATAGTCTTACCCACCGTCTGAAGTACTAAGCAGTACTGTATATGGTGAAATAGGTAAGAAATTGCATTGTGGAGAATTGCAGTGTTTATTGATAAGGAAAATTTTGCTGTTGTTGAGTTAGAAAAATGGCATGGGCTGTATGTGACTGACAGTGTGGCCATGACCTTCTTGGTTTCTCCCTTCTGCACCAAGACCTCAGTTCAGCATCCCGTGCTGCCTCAGTCCCCTTCAATGACCTTGATCATGCAGTGCTCATGTGAGAGGGCAGGTTCTGGCAAAGCTGCTGCTTAGAGCAGAGCAGGTAGCTGCCAAGCAGCCATCCAGAGTCATGAATCCATGTGGATGTGTTTGGCCCATGCCTCTGTAGAGATCCTCTACAACAGCCTGCCTTGCTGGGGTGTTGCTTTTTGAGGCAGCAACCCTGAGTCCTCCTCACAGGCTTCTGCAACTACAGGGCATGGACATAATATAAAATAAATTTTTAGAAAGTTCCTTTGTACAACTAGTCTTCTTGTGTTGGAACATACCCTGAGTTTTATTCCAGCTAATGTATCAAGATTCTCAATATCCATATAAACACTGGTCCATTTTAAAATCCTCTTTTCCTAACCTCAGTAGTATCTGTGGCTTAAGGTCCCACAATTTAATTACATGTTGTGTAATAAAGCATTTCCTTAGCAGCTCCTTAATTTATACAGCAGAAAATATCTACTAGGTAGCATTTCATCTACCTTGCCTGTGTTTGCTATTATTAATTTACTCTCAAAACTGGCATCCCAATTTTCCTGTCAAGCATTTCTCTCCCTGTCAAGTGCTCTCCCTTCTCCATTTTGAAGTCAGAGAACATTGCTCAGCACAACATCTGTTTCAGTGTGTGCTTTACGTCATAGTTTCAACATTATTTCCTAAATAGTTTTGAAACAAGTTAACCTTGAGTTGCTTCAGAGTTTCCTGGGCTCCTGATGTTCCTGCTCTCAGGTCCCGCTCAGGTCTGCCATGGACCTTCCTCTCCTTATCCTATGCCCAATACTGTGCAGAAAGTCTTGCATCCTTGTCTTCTGAGGCTGCTCCAATTACTTCAAAAATGACAATATTCTCTGACACCCACAGTCTTGCCTATTTTTGGAGAAATTGACAGGAAAATTGGAGATTTCTCTGGAAAGGGAATGAAGAAAGTGCACCCTTCTCAAAGATATGGAGGGGTTTACTGAGCAATGGTTTCATCCCACTTTCCAAGCTCTGGAGTTTATGTAATGATGGAGAGTTTCAAAACTTCTGTTTCATTTCACTATAAGAAAAAACTTTTCAAGGACAGTGGTAAACACATGCTTGTCACTTTTTCCCTAGGGAAGGTGCAAGGAATTTGCCCCATTTCCCACACTGCACTCCTGTTCAGAGACAGAAAACTTTACACTATTATCAATGAAGTGGTAAGCAATGAGAGGTACTGCTGAATTTTTTAGGCTCAGAAGAGTTTCTGTGCTGAACTCATGGTAACATTCTCCTCCACAGTGCATAGGCTTGGCTGACAATGTGGTACACCCAGGAATTCAGCTACCTATATAAACCCTTGCAAAAAATTGCAGTCTGACTATGTTTTCTTCTGTGGTATGATTTTCATTCTTTTGACTTTAAATTTCTGTAGGTGTTTCCAAATAAATCAATTTTGCAGGGAGTTAAGATAGCCATAAAAATGTGCTAAGTGTGCAGATATTGAAGCTGTGAGGTTCCAGATGGAATTTCTAAAAGTGAAATTTTGATCAACTTTCAGTGCAGGATATTTTTTTCTGAGTTTTCTTCATGTTGAGAAGTTTGAGTCTGTGAGTCTGTGTGTGTGTATGTGTGTGTGTGTTTGTGTGCATGTACATGTGTATCTGTGGTCTCTACTATTTTAAAAACTATAATATAGAGAAAATGTAACCTTTTTATAAACCAAAGTTCACACAGAGCTTTTTCTTTATCTCCCTTTATCAGTTTTATCTATATGTATGATTTTAATAGCTTCATCCCTAGCTGTAAATAAACAGATACATAAACAAGCAAATGCTGAGGTTTAGTGTGCTGGGAGGCGTGGACTGAAACTGGATTTGTGTGGCTGAGGATCTATGTACTGAGCTGAACATAATTGCCTCTAGTTCCTGTGCACAACATTTAATTTGTGGATTTAAAAGTCCATAAGTACTCATTGCCATGATGGATCATAACAGCTTTTGAGGCAGTTTTTCAGCACCAAGGTGGCAAAAGATATTAATTTAAAATTACTCTGCATACATGCATTTCTCTGCATCTATGACAGACCATCAGGGCTGACCATTGTAATGAAGGGGATCCATTATGGACTCTCCTGTGTTCCCAGAGGACAAATCATGAAGGATGAATAAAGGGAACTGTGTGCACACAGAAACAAATTTTCCTATTGTGCTGATAGACTTCAGCTGAAATAAGACAGGAATAAGGTAACTGGTACCTCTTTCAGGCTAAAAGGTTAAAGTGTGGGAGCTTTAACCCAAACCAGTGCTGTATGCCATCTCCATCAGCCCTGTTTCAGGCTGTAGGAGGCAGAGGTGCAGAGGGGTTTTGTGAGCCTGCCCTTATTCACCTTATTCACCACACGTGTGCCTAGGTACTGCAGATAGTAGAAACTTCCATCAGGGGTCTCTGGCTAGCAGATGATCTTTACACATCACGCCAGCAATACACAGAAATTCAGAGAAGTCTGAGGAAGGGGTTGAAGCTTTCTCATTCTGTTTCTATAAGGGGAAAACCTGCCACATGGGGACAGAGGGCTTTGGCCACAGTGCAGATGTGCCAGCACAGTGAGCCCTTGCATGGACATCCCAACTACCCCATAGTGCTAAGCTCCCTGCAATTATCCTGCACTTGTGTGCAGAGTGTAAAAGAACCACCTAAAAAAAACCAACAACAACAAAAACAAAACAAAACAAAACAAAACAAAAAAAAAACAAAAAAAAACAAAAAAAAACAAAAAAAAACAAACAAACAAAACCCACCAAAAAAACAAAAACAAAACAAACAAAAAACCAACCCAAAACATCACAATCTGGTGTCTGGGACTACACTTTTAGCCAAGCTGCTGAAAGTCATGGGTACCAGATGCTAGAAAATTACAGGATCATGTCTGGAAGAGACATGTGAAGGCTGGCAGGTAGCACCCTTCCCTGTGTCTGTTTTTATGGCAAGTGTGTGTGTAGGATTGAGAGGGTGTGTTGGTGAGTGAGGGGGTTGGAGACCAAAAAGCAGATGCAAAACTGCAGGCTGCTACTGCTGCTGGTAAGAGCTCCTAGTTTAAAAGGGGCTTTGCCCAGAGGATCTCAGCTGCTTCTTGACTAGATAAGCTTTGGTGAGTCATGAGGAACAGATACACCTGAAAAGCACAAATCTAATACCTTGTGTTTGGGCTTGTTTTTCAGATTATGAAAATGTGGAAGTGGGAGAGGTGGGCACAAAATCCAAGTGACAAAACACCAAACCCTGCTTCAAGAAGGATCTGTCTTCTGCTGTGCACAAGCACAAAGAATCATAGAGAGATATAGTAACTTGAGGGGACAGTTTAGCAACATTCTTCTTTCTGCCAGAAATCAGGTCCTCTCCTCAGCTGGCAAAAGCTGCAGGCAGCATCCTCCTTGTCTGTGTGGGGATCATTTCTGAAATGAGGGGGAGAGAGAATATCATTTTCCCTTCACAGCAATTATTTCAGCTTTCAATAAATACCCAGGGTATGTGTACAAATATGTTCAATGTATGTAGCAGCTGTTTAATGTATAATCAGAAGTTACTGTGACACCCATGAAAGAAAATAGGCTCATACAGCATATGTGTAGTATATGTTGCACAGTTCAATGTGTTTCTCTCATGGATACATACGGTATATTATCTGTACATTTACCATGTGCATGTATGCTTGCATATTTGCATATTTATATTTTTCTCTAGAAAGAAGACCAATTTTTAAAATTCTGCAACATGGGTAAATTATATAGTAAGTATAGGTCAGATGACTGTTTTGATAATTTTATAGTTTTGGGGATTGAATTAGAAAAATGTAAATTGCCTAGAGCCTGAGGACCTTAAGTCTCATATTCAGAAGTAACTTAGGTAGGAAGAAAGTCTCCATCATGTAAATGAACTTTGTACTGGTTTTTCTGATTTTATATATAAGTATGTGAGTATAGCAAAAGTATAGCTTATATATGGCTTCTTTCTGTCTGAATGTAATTATTTGAATTTTTGAGACACACAGATAACAACTCTAATGGGACCTCAGTCCCACTGTCAGAAAAAATTTTTAAAAGACACTCTTGGCAACCATAGTACAAAATGCTCAGATTTCAGCTTAAATCTTAAGTGTCATGTGCCTAAGATTTTGTGGAAGTGTTTGTGATGGAACAATAAGTCTCTTCAAAGCCTGTGTGCTGTCAGGCAGACCTGCAGTGTGCACAGGCTTCCAGTAGGGCTGTGTTTCTATGAAATACTTTCTGTGTGGTATCACTTTTTCAATCATGCTGTGGGTCATAAGACATGGGTTAATGCCTTTCCCAAACAAGTGCCAGCAAAACCTTTATACTCTGCCCCAACATGGACTATTCTGTAAATGCTACCTTTTATTAAAGAAATATTTTGGAACAAATGCAGAGGGTTTTTAATAACATTATTGGCACTCCAGCCTTCTGCCTCTAAAGCCAGATGACTTGGGGCTCTGTAAACACAGGCAACGCTTTCTTCATGTCAGTAACCTTAATGATTTCAACTCTGTACAGTACCTGTAGCTAAACCAGAGTGCGCCTTAACCACATGAATAGGGTTTCTTTCCCCTTTAAAACTTTTCACCATAGATCATATTGTCATAACTTTATGTTATAGGGAAGCTCAGGAATTTCCAGGATGATGAGCAAGCATCCCACAGGAAAGGAAAAATTCTCCCCTCACTTGGTGGAAACCTCTCCACTCTCAATTTACCTCACAGAAAATCTTCAAGCTGGTCCCAAGCAAGCCCTACATCGAGCCTTGGCTGTTGCAATGCTACAGAAGTCAGTAAGGCTAACACAAGGATGAGCAAGTTTCAGTGAAGTTTCAGTAGCTTTCTGTATAGGATTCCCAATCTAATGCCTGCTGCAGTCAGGAGGTGGATGTTGTCTGGTGGCAGGAGACATGGTGATGGTGCTGATAGTGGTTGCCTCTTGGGCTAGCTGAGACCCTGAAGTACTGCAGACCTATAACCACCTGCAGAATTAGGGATTTTGTGGGAAAAGAGGGAATTTTTACCTAGAGATTTGAATTTTAAAAGAAAAATAAATAAACGGGACCTGGTTTCAGCTGTTTTGTGCTTGGGAATAAGGACAGCAAAGCCAACAGAAGGGTATGAGAGGGGACAGAAAACGCAGATGACTATGTCTGGAAGGCATGAAAAGGTAATTTAGTATGCACCTTTGTGATTTATCACATACCGATCCCCTGCATGTGTTGTGATGAGTGTGTGCAAAGGCAGGAGGATGCTCAGGGCATGTGGATACACGCGAACCCGCCTGCAGACAGCGGGGCCACCACAGGCTGCCTGCTGTGGTAGCCTGAGTGCCACCAGTGTCACCACCCCCACCACCATCTCTCTGGGGCTGGAGGCAGCCGGATGCTCCGGGAGATTTTACACCAGCCCAGTGACAGGAGCAGTGTATTTTCCTATGTGCCTCTCAGCTGGCTTTGCTTGCCTTAGCAGAGGGAACTGGCTTTTCCCACTCACTGGGGTGCAGGCGCTTGGGAACAAGCCACCCCTAGGACCTCGCTGCATCCAGCTCCCTCTGTGCAGCACTGGGGAGGAAGAGCCTGTCCTTCCCTTTACTCAATGTGCTGCTGCTGCCACAGAAAAAAGACTTGTTGCCAATCCCTCTGACCTGGCAGGGTTCTCTTGGCATCTTTGCAACTCCATCTGAAAGCAGTGGGGCCATATGGATTTGGGGGCATCTGTGTGGGGATGGCAGGGCAAACTGGAACCTTCTGGTAGGTGACATGCAAAAAGCCCTTAGTCTCCACATGTTTTTGCCCAATCCATTTTGCAGAGCAAGAGCCAAGAGCAGGACTAAAAGTGACGGCTGCCTTCAAGCTTGTTGTTATGGCTATTCACACAGCTGTCTTAGTGGGAAAGGCATTTTGGAGTGTGGTGGTTTGCCCATCCCCTGGCTGCACTGTGAGGGAGGCAGCATCCTGCATCCCACATCCTATGTCTTGCATCTCACACCTGGGCCGTGCATTCCACATCCCATGTGGGACTTGGTGGAGAGAGGACTGGGACCACTGCCTGTTAGCACTGGGTGCACACTCGGTGCCAGGAAAATTAGAGGGGTCCCAAGGTGCTTTAATATCAGGCTGCTCTGCATGATCAGAAAAGTCACAACAAAAGGCATGGTCATGGGTGTCAAGGGAAGGACTCTGTGGAGGCACTGCCTGCAGCTGAGCCCCAGTTTTGTACCAGCTCTGAGGAAGAACCCCGAGTGGGTGGAGGGGGCAGCATCCATGAAGTGCATCCTGCCTAACCCGAGGAGCTCAGGACTGGGATGTGCCTCCTTCACCAGCCAGGCTGTAAACAAGCACCTGAGTGTGTCTGGCCTGAGTCAGCCCCTGGCTTCCCTCACTGCTGCCAAGGCTGCAGGAAATTTGGGTGGCAAAGTCCCTCCCATGACTGCCAGTCTCTTTGTTGGGAGCTGGGAAGAAAACCCGTCAAAGTTGAGGAGGAGGAAAGGTGTGCCAAAAACTGAATTGCAAAGTAGAAAGGCAATTTCGACTTAGCTGAAGAGTCTTGAATTTCTCAGTCGGGAATATAAAAAGCAGAGTGTGAATCTGCAGCTTAAGAGCCTTCCTAAATGTGTCAATAATTTCCATATACAAAGAATTTATTTTAGCCTTGGATTTCAATGTAAAGTGATTCAACTACGGAAAGTAGGACCACTTTATTGCTGTTCACAAATTCACATGCATTTATTCTGCTGAAAATTTGATATAGGGCATTTTTTGTATTCCCATTTATCGCTTGCCAAGAAATAATTAAGAATAGGAGCTAGAAGATTAATTTTAAATAAAAAATCTTCTCAAATGAAAATGTCAGGTCATAAAAATTCCTTTTAAATCATAACAGCATATAAATCTTTGAAATTAACCATGTAATTACAATGTCTATCAACTTTTACCTTGAGCTTTGAGCCTCTCTTTTTAATCTCCCATTCTTTTTTAATGAATAGCTATTTTGAAATTAAAAAGTACTGTTCATTACACATGCCCCACTATAATAGGGTTTTTATCATATTTGCTCTATTTAAAAATACTTGCTACTTTGTAATTATTCACACGCCGATCCCTTCCTATATTGAGTAGAAAATAAAAAATGAAATAGAAGTCAAAGGTGCTTTAGAGCTGAATGATTTACACAATTCATTAAGGACGGTGATTTTTCAGTTAGCATCAGATTAAATGGTTACTTACTCTCAAATAGCCCTTGGGGAGTTGAATTGCTGGGTAGCAAACAGATTAAAGTTTGCATTGAAAGAAAAATTGAATTCAGAGGTAATCAATAGCATAATAGGGGCAGTGAGTGGTGCCTGCTGCCTGAAATGAAATTACCATATTTTTAATCTTAATTTTCCACTCTGTTTATCTGACAGTGTGGATGTGCAATCCAAACAGATAATGAGAGAGTGGGATATTGACACTGCTGTCCTCTGGAGTGCTTGTTTTCAGTGATTAAATGCTGTGATCTGTGATTACTTTGTGCAAGGATGTCAGAGCTGCTGGCCAGGACTATGGGAGGGACACTAGCTCAGCAGCTGTAGCTCTCTGGTCTCTCAGGTCCTAATGTCTGAAATTCATTTTCTGCTGGCTATACAGGGAGGGGGGAAACTGCCTCTTTATGTATATACTTCTGCTGCACAAATTACAATAATTAATCCCATTACTATTGTTGTCCTGATTCAGAAACGTTTAATTAGATCAATATGTAGTGCAACCTCTCTCTAAGTGCTATATTAAGGAGCCGCCAAACTTGCGAGGGGTAGTAAGACATGAGTTATTACACAAAGCATGACTAGCAAAGTTTGGAGGTACGGTGAATTATCTTTGTAGCAGAAGAAGATGGAAAATGGAAAGCGTGATTGTACCAGAGATCCAGCAAAGCCAGTTGGTGCAGATATATGGAAATCTGAAATGTAAATAATACCCATTGTAAGTATAACATCCGCAGTCTTTTAAAATGCAAATGTAATGATAGAGATGTTTTTGTAAAAAACATAGAAGGACTTGGGAACAAAACATGATTTAAAAATTGTGAGACATTAACATAGCTAACACAACTGGAATGCAAAAAAATATAATGATGCAACCCCTTTTTGACAAACAACCTCAAATATTTCTCAATTCTATGAATATGAAATCTCAAATATTCCTGGTGTTTGTTGCTTAACCCAAACGCAGTGTAAGCCATTTGCATTTTGATTAGAACCAGTGAGATTGTATGTTCAGTACCAGGGCCTGATCCTGCCTGATAATGGGATTACTGGCATGTAGCAAGGTTGTTTGTGTTCCTCAGTCTTTCAGGGATCAGGCCCTGGAAACAGAACTTAGGAAGCCTTGAAGTGTGTGCATATGTGTGATGGATGGGTGGGTTACTTGAACTGGAGTATGTCAGGCCTTGGCAGTGTATTTATCGGCGACAGCTATCATGTTCTCAGGAGAATTAGCATCTCTCTAGAATACAAGTTCCACATTTGATTACAGTCTGAATTGAACTTTGCACTATTCTAACATCGCCACTGGGAGTTTCTCCTGGTGCATTTTCCCAAACCATTGTGTCAAAGATTACTTTGGTCTAAGAGAGGCTATTATTTCAACCAGTCATTAGAAATTTAGCCATTTTCAGGTATTTTTAGGTTTTGCATTATTTTTTAGGGTTTTTCCTCTGGGTGGATTTTTTATCTTTCACTACAATGTGACATAGAAGGCAAGATTTTTGTTTTCACAAGTGCTGGATTCTCACAGCTACTGTCACAGTCATTACTGTCTGCAAGATTTCTCTCCTCCTGAGAATGAGGTGCAGTATGAAGAGTTGAAGGACTCTGAGCCATAAGTGCAGCCCTCACTGTCTGTGAGTGTCTGCATCTTCAAGGTGGTCACATTTCTTGAGCTCTGCTTTGACAGAGAGTAAGGAGGATACACCTCACAGCAGGTACTCTCGGAATGCACAGAAGCCAAGTCCATCCTTCCTTGCGTGTATGGACATAAACATGTACATGGATGAAAGCTGTAGTCCACAAGCATGCTCAAACTTTGTCCCTCTATAGTAATTTCTATAGGCTGGAGCAGGGACATGGTGCATGAGCTAAAATACAGCTGCTGCCAGGTCAGGTGTTCTTCACCAGAAAGAGCTGTCTTTGCCCTCTCCTTTACAACTAATTCAAATAAATGTCATAATATGCTGAGTCATTCCTAATTTTACCTTCCCCTCTCTTTGAACACAGTTTGGATGCTCAGGTGGAAACAAAAGACCTTCTTTACCTAAAGAAACCAAATCTTGGGAACTCTGTAACATCAAATCCCTGAAGGCTCAGAGAAAGCCCTGCTTTACTCATAGGGAGCAAAAATAGTAAAATAGCTGCTACTCCAAGAATTAATATAGAAAGTGGAAATTGCCACAGAAATACCACTCCACTGTGAAAAAATGAAACATGGCAAAGTCATGGAATTTCCTCCATTGCCTTCCTGAAAGAAATACTTTACTCCTTGGGAAACTTGTTCCTATTCCAGATAAAACCAATAGCAAAAAGTACTTCAAAGGGAAATGAAAAGGAAGGTGAGTCAGAAAAATACTTTGGCACGTGTGTGTGTCCCCTGTATGGGTGTTGAATTACACCTTGTGCAATGCCCAAAGGTGCAGATCTGGAATATTTTCTTGTAGGTTCTGCATATGATAAGAATTTTGAGGTCCATACAAAGAAATATAATGCAGTAAAATGCATGTTTACTGAGATATCTGCAGGTATTTGTTAGTTCCTATTAATATTTTTCTCTCAGTAAATCCTAACTGGCCATGTATCTTACATGTTGCTATTCCTTCTCCTTTACTTAATGTTCATGAGGATGAATGTTTTGATACAGTATCATTGAAATCTGTGGAAATTTAATCACTGACTTCTGTGAGAGTGGGACCAGGATTAAAATGCATATGAAGGTTTCCCTGGTCTTAATTCCCTGTTTGTGACTCACCCAATGAGAGCAGGGGACAGAGCCATGAAACCAGTTGCTTTTTTAAGGGCACTCCTAATTTTTGTTGTTTTGTGTTTGTTGGGCCTTTCTATTTTTCCAATTTCAAACCTTGCTGTTGGCTCAAATTTTTTACTGCTATTTCATTTTTTTGCAAATATCAGTAAAATTGAAATACACTGCAATGCTTGGAAAGTGAATGTAAAAGAGGTATGAGTGAGGCAGAAACAACTCCAGTTAAATGTCTGATCAAACATTCATGAGTGTTCACCCACCTTTAGTTAGAAGACAGTATCAAAAATATTCACATAATTACAACCCATGCCTTCAGTAGACACTCAAGATTACATTATTCTCATATTAATCTTTGAACAGTGCATTGAGGTGATACTTTGTCACTTCCATATGGTCAATGACGTGAGTTCCCCTCAGAATTGCCAATATCTCACTGAGTCACTTGCTTTACCATATTTCTTTGAAACTGTTTTCTCCTGAAATTACTATATCTGCTGTGTTTGTCACATCCATTAATATAAAATACAATGAATTTGTATTAGCAATATTTTTTTAAATTGCCAAAAAATCCTGATGTGAGAAACTCCTTTGATTCATGACGTGGGGTTCAGATTTGTTCTCCTTATTCCACAAACTACTTCAGATAAAGATGACAGAAATATAGGTGTTTTCCACAGTTATTCAGAGTTTACAAACCTGCTGAAGCTGAGGAGTTTGCTTGAGCATAGTGAAGTAAGAAACTGTCTAGAAGAGGTAGAAGCAATAGTGTTGCTGTTGTTTCCCATATATTAACACCTTGCTACGATTTATGGAAAATTATAAACTCAGGTGTGAGCAAGACTTAGTCCTCTAGCTTTCTTTTAAACAGGGACATCCATAGTCATTACTGCTCATTGCACTGTGTTATCTGTGTGCATCAAACTCCTTATAAGCACTTTAAAATGCTGTCTCTGGGACTCAGTGATATTGCTAATAAACACCCATTGAAATGGAAAGTGGCTAAAAAACTGTTTGAACTTCTTTCCTGTTGTCTGACTATAGACGTATAGTCCCAACAAACGTTGGGGTTTATAAGAGCACAAAAGCTTTCTTCTGCCCATGTACCTGCAGTCACCACTCTAAGTATATTGAGCTTCAGAGCACACAAAAGAGAGGCAGAAAATCCAAACCAATCTCTTCCCTTTCACTCCTTAAATCCTGACATGCTCCATCACCTCTTCAAAATAGTGAGCTGCCCTTCCCCAAAATGGAAAAAAGAAACAAAATCAAATGCAAAACAATGAAGGAGGGATAATCTGATCTTTAAATAAGGAGACATGTTGCTTGGGGCTTAAGCAGGGTAAGGTTTCACAATGATGTCACCTTCTTCTGAGAATGTGACCCCCGTGAGAGGTGAAGGGTGAAATATAAATACTGCTAATCCATTGTGTTTGTATATCTCTTAAATATGTGCCAAGTTTGGCATGGCTGACTCCACCAACTGTCTGGCAAACTAGGAAGTCTTCACTACAGGCTTTGAATGAGCAGTATTCATGGAAATCAAATGGCTGCTCTTTTATTTTCTGACTGAAGTACACCTCATTGATGTATTTTCTTTAAAAATAGACCTATCTTTCTGTCTCGTTTCTGACAAAACTGTCTGATTTTTTCAGACAAAAGCAGAGGAGCCATTACTTTTCATGCAGACAGCAATATCCTCCACATACAATGGTTTCCAAAATCCTAAGTTAAAAATCACATGTGTAAAGTTCACTGCTGTTTGAGTCTTTGTTTGTTTGTTTGTTTGAAAAATCTGCTCCAATCCAAACATGAATGTATTCAGGAGAGTCACTTTGTCTGTGTGAGAGAAGCTGTTGGAGTGGGTGATTGACAACGTGTCTCTCCTTGCCTGGTTGTCTAGGTGTTGGTAAAGGTGCAAGTGAGCTACAATAGCAAAGATTTCTATTTTTAAGAGATGTTCATTAAACATATTGAGAACAGTTTAAGATTTTTAAAGATGTCAGCAATTAACATTTTTTTGTTGTTGGAATACCCTGGGAGAAATCTGTGTCAGCATTGTGGGAGTAGAAGTGGAAGCTGATTGAGAGACCACTCTTCAAGCTCTTTTTGTAGGCCTTGTGACACCTGTCTACTTTTAAGACCAGCAACATAGGATGCACAAATATAGATTTCATTTTAATAATAATTTTATTTGAAAGCACAAATGTTTATAGGCACAACAGCTGGTAAGAAGCTGCTGCCCCATCTCAAAGAACAGGAGGAAAATCTGTGCCCTACCACCTGGACCAGGGAATTTGTTTAATCCAACATTTGTCTGCAGAGAAGTTTCCTGTGAGGGACACAGATAGGAGGATGAGGACAAAAGAGAAAATACTTATTTTCAAGAGGAAGGCAACTTTTGGCATAAATATTGTATTCCAGGAGGCACAGCTTTTACATGTAGATCCTGCAAAATGCTTTTCTATGAACTTGAGAAATGCTTTTTTGCCCTGCTCCCTTCTAGCCAGATCTGCAGGAATTTTTGGTTCTCTTTGACTCACTCTCTCCTTTTTACTGCACAAAAAATGTTTGCTTTCACTGGTAAGGGTTTTCATGATCTGTTGTCGTCCAACCTTTCATCTTTAGTTTAAGTAGCTCCCCACTGGTTTTGACTGGGCAAAATACTTGTCTTTTCCATGTCAAATTTGTACACAGGTACTCCCAGACTTTTTGCACTGCCTCAAAGTCTTTTGTGTGACAATCTCAAAATTATCAAACAACACTGATTCCAAGTGTATCTCCAAGTTCTGCCTTTTCCTTGGAGCAAAGATATTGCTAGTTTCTGTGCTAGTCTGCACAGCGGTGGCCATAACAAAGTCCTATTCAAGGCTGAGGCACCTGGTTGGTCCCATAGTACCAATTCAGTAATACCCAGAGCATAAAAGGCTGAATATTTGCACATCATTTTGATCCTGTTTCCTTGTTCATACATGTACCAGTCTTCACTGCTGAGACTCTGAAGGGCAGGAACTGTCTTTTACAGTCCCTGTGTGCAGGGAGATGGATGAAATCACCTAGCGACTCTACTCAGGTGAGTGTACAGTGATTTCAGGTGTCTTAGAAGGTCAGTGACACCCAGGTGATCTAGGAGGTATGACACAGAACCTACAGGACCTAGCCATGAGGACCTGGCCACAGGAGAGGCCAGGTAGGACACCCCAAAGGAGGTAACATGACTCTGCACTCTCAGCTCGTGAGCCCCAGCAGAGCGACTGGCCATGAGCTGTGCTAGGCGGCCGTGTCAGGCTGGAGGCTGGCTGTGCATGGCCCTCCACACAGGCCAGGAGAGCTGCCAGCAAACAACGAAAGGACTCAAGGAACATTACAGTTCCAGCCTAACTTTTATTTAGCTGTTAATTAAGCCACTGGCTGTGTCTAGACTAGAGGACGTGGGCGTGCTGCCAAGCGCCCGTGCACGGCGGGTACCCACCCTGCTGCGCCCTGGCTCCAGCCCGTGTCTGCTGCCCACGGTGCCCAGCCCCACGCTCAGCACCGCTGAATTTGGGTGTCTGGGAGCACCTCTGGGAGCCTCACAACACACAGCTGAAAGTTACTGAGGACACGGCCTCTGTCATCGAAATAGAAGATAACTTTATTTTCCAAATAAAGTCCCCGTGAATGCTAGGTTGAAAATGTTGAAAAACAGTCTTCTAGACATGCTAATAAAATGCTAATAAAATAATGCAGCCAAGTCCCACTAGCTTTGAGAAATCAAGCAGGCAGCTGAATTCAGCCTATGATAAAATGAACTGATATTTAGTGATTTTGGACAGACACCAATTATCTGAATTTTTCCTTATTAGCAGAAGGAAAAGCCAAAAGTTGTTACCCTGTATGCTGAACCAAATATATGGATCAAGCAATCAAATGCATGGGCTTCTCATCAGGTTGAACAAAGACGTTGGTTCACTACTTAAAAGTCAACAGTGTTCATTTGTTCACTCAAGCTGCAGATCTAACTTGGTACAAAAATCATATTTTCAGTCTTGTTTTTGGATCATTATATATTTAAGGATATCTCCTGGGGTGGTATTGACATCTGAGGTACACTCTAGATAACTTCATGGCATAGTTCACTGTACGTGGACTGATACAAGAAAATTGTGAAGAAGAGAAAGGAAACCTTGTCTGGGAAGCAACAGGAAATACAAGAACTGGTTGCAGGATTTGATTTGGCAGTTTAAGGACAAGGACAGAGCAAGTGGCAAAAAGCAAGAAACTTGTGCTGCTTGAGTAAATCAGCTCATATCACAGCACTTTTCCAGACTGGTGTATAGGTCTCAATTTAGAAGTGGATGACAAAACAGTGAATGTTCATATGACCAGAGTCACTTTTCTCTCTGAAACTTATGTGCCAGGTAGAGGTGGCATTTACCCAGACACCAATGAGAAACAAGAAGAATCTGTTTAAAAGATTTATCTGATCACAAAACATGCAACTAAATAAACATTTCTCTAAGAAGTGTATATTTTTCTCCCTTGACTGAGATGAGATTTCAGAGCAGTTGTCTCATGTGCAGCCATCTACAGGTCAGGAAAGAGAAAGCTGCTGCAGATATTTACTGCCAAGCAGAAGGAAACTACCCATGATCTTCTCCCTCTTCTCCTCACATTCAGGTCTATGCACTGTGCAAAAGCCATGTACTACACTGAGCTTTCTCCTTCCTGAGGACACCCAAACAGGAGCACTGCACCTGACACTTTTGCGTAGCAGCAGATCCAGACCCTGTGTTTGTTTTGTGGAGCAGAGCCTGCCACGAGCTTGGAAAACCACTGAGACAGCACAGACAAAAGGATGTCCAGTCATTATTTTGTGGTTAGTTGTGTGATAACATCAGCCTGGGGCTTTGCAGGGCAGCCTCCAGAGAAGACCAGATCAGCCACACCATCTCGTGACACTCCAAGCACAATCCACCTGCCTCTGTTTTTGGGTAGGCAAGAAAGTGTCTGTCTCTAGGAATCGCCACCCTATTTCCAGAACTGAGGAGTAGCTCAACTTCAGAAATGGACCTATTTTAGAGATGAAAGGAGAAAGCAAATTCCCTCATACAGCTGTTCTACCTAAACCCTGTATATACCTAAACCGTGCAGAATACAGTATTTACTGGTAAGACAGACTTTTTACATCCTGGTGTAAAATCTTGTTATCAATCTAAGAAAAACAATCTGGAGCTGAGACACCTGCCATAATATTATTTTTGTTTGATAATGTATTTCATTTGAGCTTGACTTGGAAAGGACATAGGTGCCTGGGTGTGTTAGAAAAACCATAGATTTAAGTGTGGAAAGTGGAGTCAGCAGTCATGAAAACTTTTACCATGTGACAAATATATAATCTCCCTGTAACACCAGACCATAATATATAGCTGGGAACTGAGCAGAAAGGAGAAAATCAGTCATTTACAAGTAGTCCCTTGTGTCTTACCTTTATTGCAGAAGGGCTTTGCATAAAGTCTGTCTTGCCAGCTTTTAGTGTGCCATTCTGCAAATGAAAGGGAGGAAGATTGCCAGGCAGTAAGCTTGCTGGACACAAGTTATAATTTCTCTCTCTGTTAATGGTGAGTCCTGTGAAAATAAAAATTATTCACCCAGTGTGGAGCATGTAACCTGCTGCATGTATAGATTAGCAATAATATAGAGCCCTGATGATTATGGCAAATGAGGAGTTAGAACAACTAACCTGGATGGCTGCAGGTCTTACACTGTGGGATGCTTACATTTGGATCAATACATAACAGCAATTCACATGCATTTACTGGACCAGAATCTGTAAAATTTTACTGACTATGGCTGCAGAGATATAAGGGATAATTCTTCTAGGTGTTAGCAGTGGTAGTAAATATTGGTATTTATATTATGGTGGCGTCCAAAGGAACTAGCAGGGGACCATTATGCATAGAACTATATAAGAAAAAAAAATATATATAATCCTTTCCCTGTAGAGTTAACCATCTAGGGGACACAAATGAAAGGTAGAAGAAAAATAGGAATAAAATGTAGATGCAAATAAGTATAGCAATGAATTGGGGCAGCTTTGTGAATTGCAAGACTTTTTTTGTTATTTCTCTAAGGAAGAGAAAAACATACACAATGGTTGTTATCAAGTCACCTGGACATTCAAGGGGTCTGGAATTCATTTCTGTTTTAGCAAAGTGGGTTTATAAAATGTTTCTATTTTCTGGGGGGGTGGGGGGGGGGGTATTTGTTTGCTTGTTTGGGTTTTTTGTTTGTTTGGGTTTGTTGGGGTTTTTTTTGTTAAAATGGAGGAAGAGGAAAAAGTTAAATCATAGCAATTTCTGTTTCTTTGTATGTGTAAACTCTAGACTAGAATTTTGTCAATTTTAATATGCTAAGAAATGAAATGTAATTTGCAAGTCATGTACATATACATTCAAGACACATAAGAGATCCAGTTGCTGATCACTGTCACATCTGGTTTTAGTGTGGATCTCATAGGACTAGCACAGCAGCAGCATCCACCTCTCTCCTTGTGGGGCTGTGTGGAAAACAAACATCTCACAAGTGGACATACACACCTGATGAGCAATTCCTGTTCCCTTTAAGAAAAAGAAATCAAAAAAATCAAGGCTAAGTTATGCCTCTCTCCGAACGCTGGTGGAAGAGAGGGAGGAGGAGGGGAGGAGGGTCACCCTTGGGGAGGCTGTAGGGCTGATTGACTTTGCTCCTGGACTGCCACCTCTGTGGCAGGGGAGCTGCCCCACTCCCAGACCTGTCCCTGCTGCCCGTGGGAGCAGCTCTGGTGGCAAGTAACCCTTAGGAGGAAAGAAAGCATTCAGATTTGGTATTTAGCTCCTGAGCTTCTCTCCCTGAATTGTTGATTGTTTACCAGCTAAAGTGAAGTTCTTAGGGTGGATATTAGCAAAGAAGGAACTAATTAGGCAACTTCTGTAATCCTGTCAACACTGTTGTGGCTTGCTTGTGCAGGCCGAGGCATTTTCACATTTTATTCTTCTTTATTGTAAGCATTTCCCAGGTAACAAAGAAGGTAAAGAAAATGATCACCTTTTAAAACTGCCTCCTTGCAACTTACCTTGACAGAGAGATGAAACTGCTGTTTCTCATTTTTTCCTGGCATAATCCTTTCCCTCTTTTATCCTACATTTCATGTAGACCTGTAATCCTGAAGCTGATCTAAAGAGGTTGTGTTTTGCATGTATCTGTGTCTTATAAAATATTTTCTTCATCACTCTTCAGGAAAAAAGTTGTCCTAGGACACTGGGAGCAAAGCAGGGCTTCAAGCAACACAGTAACAGTTTCATTGTTTAACTTAAATAATAAAGGCTTTGGGGTTCTGGTTTTTATTTTTAAATGCTGGAAATGAAATATGGTAGGGATGTTTGAATTATGAACAATGTCACTTATTCTTTTACTGTTCATAGTCAATGCTATAACAGTGTTCTGGGCTACAGTGCTCTTAGCTGTGGGCAATTTTGGTTATATAGATTTGGGGCATAAATAGGTAGAAAAAAAGTGATAGCAAGGAACACTAATTCTGGATTGTGTGCTACTTTCTGGAAAACTTGATTCTTGTTTATTGTAGTTTGTCCTTTTTCAACATGACAGGAGTAAGAGTTGATTAAAGAAACAAAGAACATGAACAAGCATAATATAAAGTTGGCAACTTAGATTTGCATAACTTAAATTCTTAGTTTAAGAGACATAAATAAGGAAAGAAATTCCCTCCAGGAATTCAGACAAAACTTCTTTGGATTTTGTATTTTCCACATTATAAACAAAATCCTCATTGCCCAAAAGCAGAAGAAACTTAAAAGACTATAGCTGCAGGAAAGGGAAGAAGGAGATTTAAGTTTCTGAGAAATTCATTCTAAGATCAGAAGGACAGACATTTTTATCTGTTCTGACCCTAAATGGCTTTGTCTGATTGTTTCTTTTGTGATGGTGCAGAGAGCTGTTCCCTTGGAGGAGGCTGTTTAGCAAATACCAGTGGCTCTTCCTAAATTACTGACAAGGACAGACAGGCTAGAAATGGATCAACTCATCCTTCCCTCTCTGGATGTTTCTTTTGTTTCTCTGCTTATTGCATGAATCCCATCTCTCTCCCCTGCAAGATTTTCATTACATATGAGTTTAGTACTATATTTTTAAAGTTCCTTTTTTTCTTTCTCCCAAAGTTTCTTGTTTAGTCTGTGAACACAAACAATAACACCTCACAAGGTATTACACTAAACCAAAGAGCTTTCTGTTTTCTAGCTCAGAAATAAAATACTACAGGTGTGTCTGCAAGTGTCGAGTGAAAAAAATAAAAACCGAAACACAAGACAACATGGAAATGGTAAAAACACGAGCAGCATTAGAAGGGTTTGATTATTCGCATAATAATGGGAAGCTTTAATGTGAACTTTTTGCGTAGTCAAGCCAGTGAGATCAATTTAATCCGGGTGGGTTATTCTTTTCCTAATGTAAAAGGCCATTGATTCCTTCTATTGGCTCAGTGAGGGAGCTCTTCAGCACAGTGGCACACTGAGGAAGCTGGTTGAAAGCCACTGAAACCAGCAGGAGCTTTTTAATTGACTCTGAATCAGGTCCCAACACTGCACATAACTTTCACAAAACTTTGTTTCTTGAATACAATTGGATTACCTAAATAAAACTTGGGTTTCACTGTTTAATAGTCTCTGTGAATCAATTCTTTATGGTGAAAATATTTTGCCTGCGATACATTTGCTGTGTGTTTAAAGTCTGAAAGTGTTGCCAGTTATAATTGCTTCATCATCTTTTGTTCAGGTGACTAATTATAATAAAATATATTTTATGCATAAACCAGTATGAGACTCGCTTTTATACATTTCATTTAATTACTTTTTACTGTGACAAATCACATTGTTAGAAATGTACTAACAGATGGGGTGGATTTTAAAGTCAGTATAAATTATGACTCCTTAATTTTTGCAAGTGTTGAAGAATTTAATTGTCTCCATTCAGATTTTTGGCTTAACTCCTGTGGTTTGACTTGTTAGGATTCCAGACATGCAACACAAGGAGCAGAGAATTTCTGGACTGTGCAGTGTCTTTTGGAAGAGGAAAAAGTAAAAGAAAAAAGTGTCCTGAGAAGGAAAGGAAGTTAGGACAAAAGAAAGGTCTGAACAGAAGTGCTCAAAATGGCCTGTCCCAGAGTGAAGGTTAGGAAGGGCTTTCTTTGAATAGTCCTGCTTGTTAGGGGCAGCAGAAGCAGTGCTCTCTTGTGTTGTGCACATACCAGCTGCAATGAAATAAAGGCTCTGAGTGTAACCCCAGCCCAGGAGTGGGGGAAATTCTTACCCAAGTATAAAATCAGACCATTGGTAGCTGCAGCTAGAAGTAAAACATGGTTAGTAGTGAAACACCGTTTCAGAAAGCTTCTTCCCTTCCCTTCCCTTTTTTTGGGACATATAAATTCTTTCAGCTTTGGTAATTTTAAATTCAGATGCTCCTGTTGAGACTTCTCAGGTATTAGCTGCCTTCTCTCCTGTACTTCAGTCTGCTCCACAGTTGTGTTACTCCTGACAATTCACTCTCCCTCCCTTCCTCATATCAAGCAGATTTTCCTCTGGCAAGCCTGGGCCGGTGGGTCACCATGGGCAAAGCCTTATTTCTCACCCACTGCTTCAAAACTGCCACTGCTCTTGTTAAACCCTCCCACACTCATCCTTTGATATATCACTCACCTGCAGCTCTTTGTGGTGCTCACCATGGTCTTCAGCCTGAACTGCCTGAGTTCACTTCATCAGGCAAGCATCAGGACTTGTTGAAAAAGGTCTCCTTGATCAGGTGATGATTATAAACTGTGTCAATGGAAGGCAAAAAAACAGCTAGGCTTCCCAGAGGATCAACTTGAGCATCACGGACCCAGCTGCCTCCATGTGCCCCATCAGCCTCTCAAGTGATGATCTGCAACACTCTCCTTCCTGCTAGATCTGTGCTTGGCAAATTCATTTCCCTTTTGGATCCAACATTCACTTGTAGTACTTTGCAGATGCTTGCTCAGGCTCTCACCTGAAGAAAGGCTTGTGTTCATGTTCTCCAGTGGGTGGAGAACTTAGACCTGTGCCCAAAATGAGGTAGAGATACTATTTACACTGGCACTTGCTGTTTCCAGTGCCACTAATGTCTGCCCATGAGGCCTCATTCATACATGGAGTACACAATACAGGTGTGTGGAATAAATTCCATTAAGTGTGCCATTCTACTTCTGAAGATAAAAACCACATTAAATTAATGGGGAACGTCATCAAGTCCTAGCAAGTGATTAAGTTCAGAGATCTGTGGCTATAAGGCTGTGGTGTCAACTAGCAGGGTGTTGTTTTTCCATGCCTGCCAGTTTTGAACTGGTATTGCAGAATTTGGAAACTCCAAATTTAGAGTTTGGCTTTGAAAGTTCAGTTAATTCAGAGATTAGGAAGCAGTAGTACAGCATCTGTACCCATTATCTCATGATTTAAATGTTCTCTGTTTTACATTAGCTAATGATTTAAGTGCCATTAGATATCTTTGTATGACATCCAATATGAAATAATCAACTAGCTTAGCGTAACATTGGTCCCATCAATCAAACTCCCTGTACCTCCCACAGCATTGTTAATGAAATGTTGGTAAGGAAACCAACAGACCCGACTATGGCATTAGAATTAAGGGGTGAAAGGTGACATTTCATTACTCAATTATTTTTTGTCTTGAAGTCCAATTTGATTTCAACAGAGTCCAGAAGGGACATTTGCTCAGAAAATGTTTTATAACTCCTAAGATATCTGTCCTAACCACTATTTGTGTTTAAGCTGATTATATAATATAGCAACATTAAATGAAGGAAAACAGTCATCATATCCTTAAAACATACCTGGTGCTGGAGCTTGACATGGTTTCTTTGAGAGGCAGTTTTGGTAGTTCTTTGTGTCTTTGTGGTCTTCATGGTGACATGACTGTCAGCTCAAAAGCAGTAGTTTCAGTGGAGACAAATGAGAATGCTGTTCCTTGTGTGCTTGCCTGACTGATTTGTAGGTGAGGGTGAAAATGTGTGGATATACAGATAAAACATTGTCATGTGCAGGACCACAGAGCTTTCAGGGGACTCCTTATTAAAAGCTAGCATACCAGTAAATTAAAAACAAACCCAGTATCATTGCACACTGTTGTAATAGAGGGCTGAACAAAGAGGAAGTGAGAGTCATGGCAGGGACCTGGGCCATTTTGTCACCTTTTTCTCCATCAGCTGAAACCTCCAGATGGACACAGAGATCTTCTGCCTACATGGGAACTGAACAGGCAATAAGAAGAGACTTCTGGAGGGGGAAAGAAGGAAGATCTGGGGCGGAGGAAGGCCCAGGGAACAATCAGTCAGGAAGGTGATTATAGTGTGGAGTTATGTTCTGTGAAGTTAATAATAAAGACAAATCCCAGGAAAGTTGGAAAGCAAGCCTGTCTTCATCTCTTCTTCTGTTCAAAGCAGAGCAGGGACTCCAACTGCTTGGAGAGTCACCTTTCTTTGAAGCAATTTTGAGGTGAAAATCTCAGGCCTTTGTGCAAAGAATTAAAGCTTTTCTAATTCCCCTTTAATTTGGGTGTACTCAGAAAGCTCTCGGCACTTCTGCAGGTAACTTCAAGGCTCATTCCTTAACAAGCTTGCTTTTTTTTTTTTTTTTTTTTTTTTTTTTTTTTTTCTGAGACACCAGGTTTGAATTATTGCAACATACATGGAAGAGAGATATTAATTCCAAGGAAAAGATCATTTTTATCCTATTCTTATCATTATCAGGACTGGTTTCTTTTAGGGCTGTTTCAAATCATCATGAAGTCTTTTTCAATCAGACACAAACTCCATTCAGTGAAAAAAGCCAATGACTGCTCTGTACTGCCTTGTCCCAGTACTGTACTAGGGCACAGACAGATGTAATGGAAAGGCTTGAGATTGCTGGTTTTCTCCTCTTTGAAGATTTATATGGTATTAAATAGCAAAGAAATGTGTCCTTCTGCTTGTGAAAAGGACACTTCAATAGGTTCAGACTTTTTTTTGTGGAGGAGTAAAAATGTGACACAGAATTCTGAAAAGTGTTTAATTAACAGCTTGGTTTTGCCAGACTTTTCTAGTGAAAAACTAACTTAGCTTATGGGCTATAACTCCAAAAAAGAACTATTGATATGTTAATTGTATATGATTATGAATGGTTATTTATGGCATTGGATCCCTCTGCTAAACCAATTATGCTCTATTTGTGAGATTTGCATTATACTGCATCCATGGCATTTAATTAAACTTCTATTTCTCTTCTTTCTTTCTTTTTGTTTTCCTTTTCCAGCCTTACATATATGATAAACTACAATAAGTCACTCAGTGGTTAAATCTAAATCAGCTATTCATTCGATCGCCCCTCATTCACATCCTACTCTGTTTATTTGGCCCAGAAAATCTTAGCTGTGCCCCCTTAAAGACTAACTACCCAACTCACCAGCTCAAGTTCAATGAATTTTTATAATTGTATTTGATGTACTTCTAGAACTAGATACAGCAGTCACTAAAACTCTATTGGTGAAAATCATCTTCTCTATTTTAATGTATATTTAAATATATTTATATAAACATAAAGGAGATGTTTAAAAACAGTGTAATGGCACAGCATGCTATAATCTGAGTTTCTTTTGGTCTCCCTCTGCCAGTTAATAAACAGCATGTAAAGTCAACTGCATAACCAATGCTCTAATTCAGAACATATCAAAAGGTTTGCGTGGGTGAGGTAAATTGGGCTGATAGTGAGTCAGGAGCTGGCTGGATCCCTCATTTGTTCATTCAGAGCATTTTTGATGTAGAACTAATTTTCAAGTAGTTGAATTTCTGAAAAGAAAATGAAATCCTTAAGGGGCCAGTTTAGCTGGAATCCTCTGAAACACAGTTCAACACAGATTGCCTTTTCACAGCTGTTTTGTGTGGAAAGGGATCTTAGGTTTTCAGTCCCTCAACACCTGCTTACTGCTTCTTTTCTGGAATTGTTTTACCGTGCACCTACTGAATGAGCTGTTAGGATTCTGTGGAGAAAGGGGTTAAATCATATGGGATATACTTTGTTACTGGAAACTTGTCTTGCCTCTTCCTCATAGCATCTGCCAAAAAAATTTGGTTTAGGGCTTTCAGTGGTTGAAGTGTCCAAAAGTAGGAGTAAAGAGAACTATATCTATCTTCCCTGCAGCCCCTTGTGTGTATTGCTTGCTGTATTACTGGAGCAGGGTGCAGAGAAATCGGGAATTCAGGAACTCATCTTCCAGTGCACATATATATCCACAGACATGCACAGATATATCTGGTTCCACTGTCCCTGCTCAGGCAGTGGCAAACAGCACAGAGCCTGTTCTTTGGTTTCAGAGCATAATAATATCTTCTTCCTGGCCACAATGCTATTCATCACAGCCTTTTGCCAAATAACAGGCTTAAGTGGCCTGGAGGTCTTTCTGTGGACACTGTTCCAGATTCAGTCTCCCGAAAAATATTTTGAAACATACCAGTCCTAAAATATTTTCAGTCTTACTCAGAAAAAACTCTCACTAACTAAATTCTACTCTTGGATCTCTGTTCTCTAAGAACCTGAGTCCCTTCTGTCTCAGTTGAAGTCTCGACAGAAAGGAGTTTTAGCATCTTGCTTGCATCTTAAGTGCATAATTTAAAAGGTTGGCTACACAAAGTAGGAACAATTGGAAGCTTTCTTCTGTGTATGATCATAGGGATGGGAGAACATAGTTGGAATAATTGTATTAGAAGGGAACCTTTTTAATTATGTTCCTTCCACCCTAACATATAAGCAAATAAAGTAGGACCACTGCAATAGCATTTATTTAGCCGGTTTTCAGGGCAAGTACAGAAGTGTTTATCATCTTGATATTACCAAGGCAGCCACTGCTAGAATATAGCTTGAAATAGCTGAAGAAAAAAATGTAGTTGTTATTTCAACTGGGGCAATTTGCAAATACCCAAATCTTCTATTGTTTGAAGGGTTTATTTTGCAGCACAGAACCTATAGTTACTGCACCCCAAAAGTTCTTTTTTATGATTAGCTGAAGCACAGACAAATCATGAAAAGACAATTGTACACTTTCTTGTGTGGCTTTATGGGCTTTAAGTGCCTACAAAAAAGGATTCCTTATGCTTTAATTTCTCTTTATTTTTTTGACTGTAAAGACCCATGGGGTAAATGCCAGTCCCACAATCCTGCAGTTATATGGTTACTGTCAGCCTGCTCAAATGATGCTTCCTGTTCATTAGGCATCCTTTCATCTGACAACAATGTACTGGCTTTGCTGCAATTCTTAGTCAACGCCCATCTCTTCAATAGCCTGTGAATAGTATTAAATAGTGTTTATGCTAGCTATTGTTGCCTTTTGTGTGGTTTGTCTAATTCACAGAGAAAAGTCTGCTTTTGTGGTCTAAGGCTGGCTACGTCACGGCACGCCATGTGCCTTCTGATGGGATCCATTCCTGCTGAGTGATAACATTACAGGTCTCAACTCCTTTGCAATACAATCCAGCATTCTTAACACAGTCAATACACTCACAGGCAATCTAGTTTACTCTTTATATTAAGAGGTTTAGGGAGACAAAGCTCATCTAAATACCTGCTCGTGAAACAAGTAAGATGAATTCAACTGGGAATTACTTCCCAGCTCCCACACAACTACACAATGAGTGCCATAAATCAAAAATTAAAAAAAAAAAAAAAAAAAAAAAAAGCTGAGCAGGGAATGCCCAAATATCCCAGGTAGAGTCATTCTGCACACAATCACGGCACATTTTAGCACTTAGGGTGGCATTACTGTTCCTTGTTAAGACGAGGCTTAATACTAGAGTCAAAGCAGATGCTTTTCTTTGCTTAAACTACTCACAAAAGAGAAGGGATATTGTAAGGATCATTACATTATCCCGTAGCTCAGGAGCCTTTGCAGGGCAGGTATGTTGCTGTGCCTTGAAAGGGCTTTTGATGTAAGCAGATCATTAGAGGCTCAGTGTGTAACTGAGCTGTCTCTGGCTTTTGCCGTATATGGGTTATTCTTATCTAACCGTACGCTCCCTGTTCTAGGTATCTAAAATCTTATTATTCTCCTTCCCTCCCTCAGTCCCTCCCTCCAACCTTGCCACTGTACAGCTGAAGTTGGTTTCCAGCTTTGCCTTGGGAAGTGTACAAATACAAACACAAATGCAGCTGGAAAGTGAGGCTTACACTCCTCAATAGTGCCATTTGTTTGTCCCAGGAGTTATCTTCCATGCGTCACGCTTTGAACAAGATCAAGAGTGGCTTCTAAAAAATATGGCAATGAAAAGAATGCACACAAATAGTAATTATTGCTCTGTAGCTGCTCAAGCTATAATACCCTCCATGGCCAGAAGCTAGCAGGGAGGCAGGGGACTGGGTGGGGCTGGGAGTAGGTGGAGGCTGAGCTTTGTTCTCTGTGCATCACAGGAGAGCAGTCAGATTGCCCTTCTGATCAGCATAACCATACCCACACTTTTCTGCGGTGCTGTGGGCCACATCCACAACGCATTCAGGACTGTGAAGCTCCTGGCAAACAAGGGGCACCAGGATGAATACCCACAAAAGGCCTGGAAGTAGACTTCTCCACCTGAAGTGGCCACTCTTTCGAGTCAATTGGAAGAGATTGCTTACTTCATCCTCGTTTTGACCTCTGATGTTGTTCTGTTGAAGCACAGTATTTTTTTGCTACTGCTACTGCTAACCAGCACAGAAATGGCCACTGTGAACAAGTAAAGTCTAGAAATAGAAGTCCTATCCAAGTGTACTTCAGTCCAGGTTTTGCTGTCTTTAGACTAAAAGCTGCTTTATCCAGACAGATAGCATAGAAAAGGCATGATGTCCTTATTAATTATCTTTTTTTTATTTTTTAAGCTTCTGAGTGCCTCCAAGCTACACAGAAGACAGTCATTCTTTCCATCTTAGAGTGAAAAAAGGAATAAAATATCTGTCATAACAACATGAAAGCATTTCCTGAATTACAACCCTGACTGCTGAATGAGTGAGTTCACCTGAAATGAGTCAGTACAAGTGCAGAGTCTGTTGCCAAAAAAACAGGGAGGAACCTGACAATCTAGAGCAGTTGCTAGATAAGAGCTTTTCCCTGTATTCAGATTACCTTCCTTTGGAAACTAGTTGTGCAAATGCTCACCCAGAGTCAGTAAATGAAAGAGTCCATGTCCTGCAGAAATGCATTACCTTATTGTGCTCCTGAAAATGAATGAGGTGGGCTTTGACTAATGCTTTCAGCAGCAGGCATTGGGAATGAACTAGGGTTGGCAGGAAAGATCATTGATTTTGCAGGACCCATCCAAATTATAGGACATAGTTTGGAGAAAGAGCCCTCCCTTTTCAAAAGATAATTTTTCAATGTACCGCCCATGTTTGTGCTTTTGTGCAAGCAATAATGGTTTAATAAATGTTTTATATGATTGGGGTTTAGCTATACCTGGGAAGTTGGCAATTCTGACTAGATTTTACAGATAACAACTTTTTTTTACCATTAATACTTTTTTTTCCCTTTCTGTTTATGTTCCCAGATTGATTTCCAATAGTTAAAATTTAAACAATAAAGGCAACTTCAGTTTTCAAATCTGCAAATAGGACAGACAATGTATGCAACCTCCTCATTGATTGACTCTTCTGTTTTTATAGATTCACCCTCTTGAAAGACTCATTAAACACCAGAGAAAATGATTTGTTGCCATTGATTACATGACATACTGCTCTGGCATACACAGTTTTTATATCTAAGTTATTAATTATGTTGTTAATGTAATTTGCAGACCACAAGATAAATCATTCAGCTTCTGACTGGATATTACTGGATATATTGCATATATAAATACATCTCTGGATGTGAAGATAACTGTTACCAAGAGTAATAGATTAGAAGGCTTCTAGTTTGCTTTATAAATCATAATGAGCTAAGGAAAACTTCCTCTGCCCATTTATTTTATTAACTTGGAAATGCTGAGTTTCTCAACATCTCTGCCACTTATGTGCTACAGCAATGCACATTATCACTTCATTTCAATACAGAGGAAACATTTGCAATTGTTGTGTTCATGCTCTATCCTCATTTTCTCAAGAATTTCACAGTTTAAGATTAATAAGCTACAGGACATAAAAAGTCAAACTTAATTTGTGTCCTCCCAAAGGCTTCACTAAACAATTTTTTCCCTCTTCTGGTGTTGGATACCTTCTGCTAGCTTCAGTGTCTGCAACTTTCTTTTCCTAACAAAAATTGCCAAGGAATTAATTATGACAACCCGAGTCACAAATGCATGCCATGGTAGTCTGCTGCCACTAGTGACAGACTCATGTGTTTTAAAGTGGAAGTCTCTGCATTTGTACCAACAAATTACCTTTAAAAGTTCCTTCTGTTTTGTACTTCATTTCAACAGGTCTGGGTCTTTCCTTAGTTTCATAAGGGTTTAGCAGCAACTATTCAGCAGTTACCCTGGGAGCACACTGCAGATTATGCATGCTTGCCTGACATTTGACAGATGCCCTTAAAAGGCTCAGTTTCCTTTTCACAGAGGCCAAGGGGTTGAGGAGGGTGGAGGGCTAGAAACATTTTTGAAGTGAGTGACATATGTTTAAATGTCAAGGTGGTCTTTCTGAATCACTAAGCACAATCCTTGTACACTGAAGCAGTGGGAAATGTCCTTTTTAGCTAGAGCTAAAAATTCACATTTTTTAATATTCCTGATCCCAGAGATGACATAGTCCTTTATTTGGAGAGGAAGCTGAATTCTGAAGACTAAATTTTGTTGCCAGCATATGCTAAGACTCCTCGGAAAGCTTCACCACATGTGAAGAGTGAATAAAACATGTTTTGTAAGAGGCATTGCTGAAAGTGTGAAACTCAAGGAGGTAAATTATCTTCCCTCTCTGCTCAGCTCTGTCCATGCAGAGGTTGACATTGAATGTTGGTACAGTAATGATAAACAAAGCCACAACTGCAGCTCCAAAAACGCCTGAGTGTAAGGAGGAGAATCTTTAACAGGTTTCTTGGCTTCAGAAATGTTCAGCGTCTTGATACAAAGGTCTTCAACATCATGGCTGATATTTTTAAGAGTGTTAGTGCCACAGTCATTCCCAGATTGAAACATCAAGGGGGCCTCAAAGAAGGGAGGTGGTCCTGAGTTTGGATCTGGGTGTACATCCTGGAGAAGTCCTGTCCACAGAAGGAGCCACACACCCCTTACTTCTTCCCTTTCCTTTGGCTCAGGGCCCACCAAAAGGCATGCTGTAGGCTCAAACTATGTGCAAGTCTAAGTTCAAATGTGTCTTCGAATCTCCCATGCAGATGTCTGGTGAGCCCCAGTCAGGAGCACATTCCTACATGTTTCAGTAGGTGAAATGCAGAGACCCTTAAAGCTGCATGTGAAAATGTGTTCCTTAAATATTGCAATTATTTGATCTAGAGATCCCTTTTAAAACCAATAGAAGTTATTTCTGCTGTCAATGAGGATGCAGGTTCAAACCTCTCCAGCAGACATGATGTCTGTTTTTACTGAATTAATTATTTTGATTATTGTATAGAAATTTCATGCTCCTATCAACTAGCAGTACTAGTCGGAGTAAGGAATGGTGTAGGCAGCCCTGGTTCAAGGTTCAGTGCCCAACAGTTCTTATCAATCTTAGACTTGACTTGTCCTGAGTAGATATTGCCAATTATGTCATGGAATCTGAGGTAGATAGATATCTCCTTGGGAGGAAAATAATGGCCAGCATCATTTTGACTTCCCATCTAAATTGAATTTGAACTCAACTCCCTAGAGAAACACAACCACTGCATTAAACAAGTGACGGAATTAATGCTCTCATCGATCCTGCTCATCATTACAGATGTGTGTGCTCCCATCTGCATCCAACCTCTCCATCTTAGTGAGCCAAACTGTGGCCCTGAATGGGCAGAATGTGTTGGCTTTTCCAGCTGTGCAAAACAGCAAGACCTGCTGGTGATCTCACAGCTCCTCTGGGTTCACGCTGATGTGAATAAGTGGAACTAGAGGTTGAGTGATGGATGAGATGTGGAGGAGATTTCCTCTTGTTTGCTTCAGTGCTCCCTTTTAAATGCAACCAGAAAGAAGCAAATGAAAGCAACTGCTCCGTTAACATTGATGAGTAAGTTTAAAATATAAGTTTATGTTATAAAATGTATATCAGCAAATTTGTGTATTGCTATTCATTTTTATGACACAAAATTTCTCAGAAGAGTGTCTATAATATGGAAACAGTTCCTGTCTATCAGATAATGACTGAATGTTTAACAGGGCCCACAGCTAAAGTATAGCAAAAGCTACAGTCAAGTACTCACTAGTTGCATCTAGATTTTCCCACTTGGACACTCTGAAATAGACGCCTTTAGTTGCTTTTTGTTGCATCTACTCACAAAAGAATTGTTTTGGGTTTATTTCTGGAAAGTTTTGTTGAAGACCATTTGGAGACAGAAGATGAGACACACAGCACTTCAGGGATATCACATTTTTATTCTTGATGCTTTGAAATTTCAGAAGGTCTTTTGAAAGGTCTTTATGGTCTGACCAATAACATATAGATATGTAAAAGATTTAGCTGCTAAAGATTTTTCTTCTGTTTTGTTTAATTCCTCTTATCCAGAATAGCAGATAAATTTTTAAGAGGATTAATCGAAGTAGAGATAAAAATAAAATGAACCGTTTTGCTTTATCAGTTTATTCACACAAATTGACTTAGTGACCAATAAGGAGGGCAGGAGGTAGGTGAGCAGAAAGGAAAGAACAGCAACCTTGGAGTAATGAAAAAAGGTGCTGGAAGGGACCCAGACTGGCAACACAATGCAGGAAGGGAGTGGAGGACAGCATGCTGATGCCCTTTCCTGTGTGCAGCTTGTGTGAGGGCCCTGATGGATGTGAGGAATGAGCCTAAGATGCAATACTGACAAGCTCTAAAAAGGGGAGCTTCATCACCTAATAAGCCCAGGAGTGTGAGGAAGAGAGACTGTATCATGGAACCATGGAATGGCTTGTGTTGGAAGGGCCCTTTAAAGGTTATCTAGTCCAACTTCCCTACCATGGGCAGGGACACTTTCCACGAGACCAGGTTGCTCAAAGTCTCATCCAGTCCTGTGATAATCTTCTTGTCCCTACTCTGGACTCACTCCAATAGATCTACGTCCTTTTTATAGTGAGAAATTTCTCTGTATTCCTCACAGGATACCAGTCCTTGCTTCCATCCTTTGTAGGCTTTTTTTTTTGTGTGTGTGTTTGAGATTGTCCAGGAGCTCCTTTTTTATACTTGCAGGTGTTCTGCCATTTTTGCCCAGCTTCCTTTTTGTTGAAATGCATTGCTCTTGAACTTGGAGGAGGCGATCCTTGAATAGTAACCACCTTTCTTGGGTTGCTCTTCCCTCCAGGGCTTTATCTCATGATTCTCTATGCACAACCTTGAACAGGACAAAGTCCTTAAAGTCCAGGGTAGTGAGCTTGGGGTGTGCTTTCCCCTCTGCCCTAAGCAGTGACCACTTAATGGTCACTATAGCCCAGGCTTCCCTTCAGCTGCCCAGTCCCTACCAGTCTCATCTTGTCGGTGAGAACAAAGTCCAGCATAGCACATCTCTCATTGGCTTCTCTGTCACTTGGAGAAAGAAATTAACATTGATGCATTCCAGTAACCTCCAGGATTGCTTATGTCTTGCTGTGTTTTCCCTCCAACAGATGCCAGGGTGGTTGAAATCCCCCATGAGGACCAGAGATTGTGACCACAATGTTGTTCCCATTTGTCTGTAGAGGGCCTCCCTGACACTTCCTGGTCAGGTGGCCTGCAGCAGACCACCCACTATAATGTCACCTCTCCCTGCCCTCCTTTTAATCCTGACCCATAAACTCTGGCTTGGCTCCTCACCTATCCCCAGCTGGAGCTCCATCCACTCCAGCTGGTCACTGATATAGAGGGCAGCCCCACCTCCTGTCTGTCCTCCCCTGCCTGTCCTTCCTAAAGAGCCTGCATCCATCCATTCCAATACTCCAGCTGTCATAGCCTTCCCACCACGTCTCTATGATGCCAGTAAGATCCTAGCTCTGCAGGTATGTGCACATCTTTAACTCTTGTTTTTTTTCCTATTCTATGTGCAAAGACACATTTAAGATTGGTCCTGATGTAGCTGATTTGCTGGCTGGAGTGGCTGGCATTCTTTTTTGCTGCTCTCCAGGTGCTCTCCTGCTGACCTGTGATCACTCTCTGGACTCTGGGCATCTACTGCTGGCCCTGTCATCAAACTGGTAGGAGTTGATCGGGTTCCCCACCTCCAGCAGCATTATTTTTCCCTCACTATCAACTTGGTAACCCAATGACTGAAGAAGCTCCTATCCCTCTCTGACATATGGACTTCATGAACCCCCAGTAGAATGTTTAAGTCCAGCATCATTTAGCACTAGTATTGTTTAAGTCCTTAAAACTAGTTAATTTGTTTATTCCTATTCTTTTTCCTTATTAGATTAATTCAGTCTTCATTCTGAGGCTGCAAAACTTACTTTGAACATTCAAGGGAAATCCATTTATATGCTATTTTCTAATAGACCTTAATTATAAGAAATTAAATGATCCTCCAAACCTCCTATAGACTTCTCTTCCTTCAAAATGCACTTCTCACTGCAGAAGTGGCATGGCAAACATAGCGTTGTCTGTTAGTAAAATGCACATAGATAAAAGACATAAAATTAACATATCACAAGATTATGAAATCACAAATTCTGTTCAGTCTCCATTCCATTTGCTTTCCTGTCAGTTATTAATTTGACCTCTGCAAATATTCTTTGCAGTACGTCACATGGTTATAAATCAGCAAAGCCTTTAAAATTGCAGTCAAATCTCCCAAATACTAGAATAGCCTCATAGTGCAAACGTTCAGCTGCTGTTAATGCAATTAAAAGTCTATTGGTCTCAACAGGCTAAGAGAGTAGAATTTTGCAGAAGGCTGCATGGCAAGCATGGAGTGCAGCTGGAGCAGGATGCTGTTTACATGACCTAGAGGTTCTCCCGCTCTAGAGACATCTTCTATCTCCTTGCGACTTGTTGCCACATTTTCCTTTATTCCTGATTTATAATTTCAATCTTGTTTGAGGTAGCATTTGTAAATTTTGGGCAAGTGAAACAAAGGGATATGTGATATATTCCTTAGCACAGGAAATCTGTTGGAGAGAGACAAGAGGAGGATCACAGAGGTGATTAGAGGGCTGAACCATCTCTGCTATGAAGACAGGCTGAGAGACGTGGGGTCTCCCAGCCTGGAGAAGATAAGGCTCCAGGGTAGATCTTACAGCAGCCTTCCAGTGCCTGAAGGGAACCTATAGGAAAGATGGAGATAAACTTTCTAGCTGTCTGTTGTGATAGGACAAGGGATAATGGTTTTTAACGAGAAGAGAGTAGATTTAGATTAGATAGATGATTTCCACAGTAAGGGTGTTGAATCACTGGAACAGGTTGCCTGAAGAGATAGTAGATGCAACATCCCTGGCAGGATTCAAGGTCAGCTTGAATGGGGCTCTGAGCAATCTGCTCATTGCCACAGAACTGGACTAGATGACCTTTAAAAGTCCTTTTCATCCCATACCATTCTATGATTTTTAAGATCTATATAGCTTACTGTTTATAGACTGCCCTATCCACAAAGGAGGCCATTAGTATTTTAACTGGAAAGTAAGTGGCAGAAGCAAGATTGCTCTTCTGTATCACCTGTATGTGAAGAAAGAGTGAAAAACTCCAGCTGCTAGTATCTGCCATCTACTATCTGGACCACAGAGAAGCCCTGCAAATACCACCTCTGGGTGTTATTTGTGACTCTGTGGGTGTCACAGAGTCCAGCGGACACCAGGCAGAAGTGATGTTCATTTGGCACACCTGTGCTGAAAAGCAGTGATACGGAGCAGCTGGGTCTTGGATGTGCAGTTTCAATTCCTTGCAATTTGATGTCCACTAGTCCATGAACACCACCAACAATTTACCAGTTTAACCATTTGCTGCTTCTTGAGTGAACCAGCATAAATGACCAGGGACATACCCTTAGCCTGCAGCAGGGACAAGAT
This sequence comes from Lonchura striata, assembly GCF_050655825.1. Taxonomy (NCBI): domain Eukaryota; kingdom Metazoa; phylum Chordata; class Aves; order Passeriformes; family Estrildidae; genus Lonchura; species Lonchura striata. The sequence goes on along the minus strand of NC_140703.1, from coordinate 78,091,900 downwards.
GGGGTGCTCCTGGGAAAGCCTATACAAAAGGAAACTGCTTAACAAGCAGATTGTTTAACCTGGTGAGTAAATCCCATTCCAGCACCTGCCCTAGGACAGCTCTTTACAGCTAAAGAAAAGTCTCTGCCAAGTCCTCAGGATCCATACAGGGAGTACAAAAGGCAGCTTCACTTTTCACCTTGCAAATCAGTCCTGGTGTCCTCTTCTTACATTTCTGCTAAATCCAAAAATGAGGGGTGTAAAGCTATAGATGGGCACCTGCAGGTGCTCATGTGCCTCTCCCAATCTGCCTGGAGGCTCTCTGCCTGGATGCTGTTACCAGCATCCCTCTTTGCCAGCACATTTTTCCATTCATCTTCCTTTAAAAAGTGTTGCAGAGCAGTTAACAGCTTGAAGAGGAGCTGTTGTCATTACTAATGTTTAGGGATTAGAAAATGTTATTTCTGTGCAAATTATACTTAATTAGTGTTATAAAATAATAATTATTTTTCATTAATAGAGTCCTAAATCTTTGAAAGCCTTAAATACTGTATATCTCATTATGCTACACAGCACAAAACCAGTGAAACCCTGTCATTAATTCATTAATGATTAGTTGGAAAAGCAATATGACAGATTATTTTACATGTTACCAAGTACTATTAGTACACTTACATACACAGCTTAATTTAGAACTTTAATATTAGAGTTTTAGTTCTTCAACCATGGAAATTGAGTGGAAAATGACTATGAAGATAAATTTTCATTTGATATTTTTTTCAGGCACACTTTCGACCATGTACTCCTTCTTTTTTACAATCCACACAATAAGAAAAAAAAATTAAATATGTCTTTAACATGGAGGACTACTTTGGTTGTTTTTTTTTAAAGCTAGATATCATTCAGTTAATGGATGTCCAATTACACAAAATGTCCAAATCAGCAGTGCCATACTTTTGAAAGCAGTGAATCCTCTCTCAACTCAGCTGAGAGACCACACAGAAGGGCTTAAACAACTAAATCAGACCTTTAGTTATGGACTTCTAAACTTTCCTAAGGCAAAATGCCAGAAAAAATGAGGTTAAATTTCATCAAAGTAAGTTAGCAAACATCATCTCTTTAGAGAAAGAAAGAGAGAATGAGAGAAAGCATGAGTCTTGCTCTCTTCACACTTTTGCCTCAGGAGGAGACAAGGAGGAACACCTAGAAGCTGTCTGGGATGGGTCAGGCAGACAGTACCCTAAAAGCAGTGCCTTTATCCCCCTGTGACTATTCCCTGCAGATCTGCACCTCACTCACAGCCCTTGTTTGGAGAGGGGAGCTGTGACACCGTGCTGTGTGTGAGTGCTCCCAAAGCCACTGTGCATGATCAGATTATTCAGGCCACTGGGTCTAACTTAACTGGAGTTATCACTACACATAAAAAGTAGATGACTGAAGAAAAAGTCGCACATATTTCTGCCTGAATGCACTCCTGCAGCAAAGCAAGCCAAGATGCCATGCACAGGTGCTGCTGCTCTATTTTTGTGAACTGCACATGAAATATGGAGAAAATGTCTCTTTAAGTGACGGCTTTGGAAATGTCTGTTGGCAAAGGAGATGTTTTGCAGGACATTCTGCAGTAACTTCTTGCCTGGTAGATAGGACTCTTCTACTTTTAAAATGGAAGGAGAAATTCACAGATCAGCTCCTCTGCTTAAATAGATGCTAGGGGAGAAAGAACAGAAGGCTATCTGTCAGGTATTTCCTTTATTTCTTATCCCTTCAAGGTTTTGGGTGGTCTTTTGTGGTTGCAGGCCTCTACTCAGGTGCACCTACACTAAATGGAGGGCTCAAGTTTTCCATAAGAACTTTGTCAGAGCACAGGTTTTCCTTTTCACAAGGAAGTCCATCCTTTTGAAATGTGCTTTGATCATGCTGTAATATCTAGTCAGGGAGCTAATATTATACATGTATCAAATAAAAAAAAAACTATCAACCAATCACCCAAAAAGCTCTCAACAAGTTAAAAAAATATTACCACAATTTAACAATTTATTCTAATCTTTTCTAATGTTCTATTCTATGAATATTAATACAGAAATTCACAGAAAAAAATTAAATGAGGGCTTGGTGGTGTAAACGAGAAGTTTCAACCCTTTCACATGGAAAACTGTCAAAGTTGTGTGCCTGCAAAACATTTGCAAATTCCTCAAGTCTTCTCTCCAGTACAAAGGTCTTCCATCAGAAATGTTTTGTATTAATTAATTTACTCAGAACAAGCAGTTCTAATGAGCTGTATATGAAGACAGTAGACATTCACTTAACCAACAATGTTTTTCTCCACCCCATATTCAGCAGAATGCAAAATAAATTCCATTATTTCCTTCATTTATGTCTTTTGGGCACAGTAATATTGTAAACATTATTAGTGCTTTACATTGACATCTGTCTGTGGAAGAACTCAAAAGTTAGTCTTACCACAGGGTGTAAATTATCACTGACTATTTGGAAAGAAAGTTCCAGACTACAGCTGGGAAGACCAGGAGTGGGGATGTCCCTGCAGGCCAGCCAGTCTTTGAGAATCTTTTTTAATGCTCATTGTAAATCCTGAAGATGTACAGAAAACTTTAGTTTCTGTGATGCTTTCTAAACCACAGGAATATATTTAACACATTAATAAAAGGGGAAGAAAATCCAAACAAACCCTAGGAACAATCCAGTTCCTGTCATGTGTCTTGATTTTTCACTTAGTAGACTTCTTTATGGATTAAAAAACTTTTTTTCTCCTTCTTCTTGTAAAGAGTGTTCATTGAAGCTTGGCCAATAGATGGTATCACCCTTTCCAAAGTCTATGCTATGGGAGGCCTATGGAAGCATATCTGCTCAAGGCATTCATGCAAATTATTACTTACTGCCCTATATGCTCATAAATTAATAGCTTCTCTGTGGATGAAAAACAGAAATTAGACAACCATTAAGGTTGAACAATGTATAAAGAATATTAAATATTAATATATGAAATGAAAAAATATTGCAAGAGATATGAATAGATATGCCAGAAGCATAACAAGCCAAACCTAGGAATGTAAATAATAAAAACATGTTTTCAGCTAGATATTCTGGATGGTTTAGTATTCAAATTAAAGTTTGTTTTCCCATTCAATAAAAACAAAACAAAAAGTATTTACCGTTGTTGCCTTATTTGCATGAGAGTTCATTTTCCTCCTGTGAGCAGAAGCAGATCTTTAAGTGGAGGCAAATCAGGATGGAAAGGCCACTTTCACATCAGTGTGTTTTTCCAGGAGTGTTTCAGTGAGGTGTGGATGGCAGCTCTGCAAGTTCAGGAGCAAGAATACCCCTTACAATTTAAAGTGTTATTTGAATGAATAATTGCAAAGCTAGCTTGTGCATTTTAATGACTTGTGTCGGCAGCAACGATAAAATTGAAATGGAAATTGGATGAAGTGTTTACTTAATAGTAGGATAAGGCTGCCTGTTGCTGAAGCATTGTGGCTGACTGCATGTGTCACTTGTTTCTGGCAATGATGCCTTCCTTTGGAGCCCTGTCAAAGCTACAGGACCTATCACTTCACACAGCCCATGAGCTGTGAAAAAATCATGTTAAAAATACCTGATTTCTTTGTGAATCCAAGTTCATTTTTCAAATATATTACACCCTGGCCAGCTTCAGCTCATTTCTGCTAATTCTGAATTATATGCTACTCTTCCCTGTCCCTGGGAGAATTATTGCAAAGGTGCTCTCTATGGATTTTGACCTTGACCATGGATTGCTTCAGCCAGACCTTGATCCAGCCTCCTGTGAGGCGCATAGGAGTGACAAGTGCACCCATTTTAAAAACACATTTAGTGAAACATCAGATGGAGAATGTTCTTGCTCCCATACTCAGTTTTATACTATTTCATTTAGCCAGATGTTCGTTTACCAGGGCTTGGGCTGGACTGTCTCACAGGGTGCTTTCCAAAAACTCTAGATCCACTCCTGGCTAAAACCTTGGTGTGAGTCTTACCAAGATTAAACAGCCTCACTTTTAAATTGAGTGCATAGAGCTGCATGGGCTCCGCTTTACTTAGGGCACTAAATCTGGGCTGTTCCCATGCTGGAGGCTCTTTTGTGGGATTCATTGGAATGAGCAAACAGTAAGAAGGAATCTGGTATATTTGTAGTAGGCAGAAAATGTTTTTCAGGATAGTCCTGAAACAGTCTAATGAACATAGATATCTAAAGATTTCAGATCCAGATGCTTGATTTAATCAACATGCACATGCACACACACAGAGCACACGCTGGCTCAGAAAACTGATTAATTACTAAAGCTTTTGATTAATACAGATCATGGGAAAAACCCCAACATTTGTTTTAGGAAAAAATGCTTTTCTTTCTGCCTGTTGTGTGAAAAAAATTTGACTCCTCACTGCTTCTCAGTTCTGATTGGAAAAATGTTTCAAAATAACTGCTGTGTTTTTGTACAACATAATAACCACACAAGGCAAAGTACCAATCCTTCTAAAGGCACATGATAGTAAAAGCTAGCCTTCAAAGTACTTGGGGCTGTGTCCAGCACCGAGAAAATCCAAAATAACATTGCACAACTGTACTGTCAGGCATAGGGTCAATCAGGTTCAGCTCCAGAGGAGGTGGCATCTGTTACCTACCTCATGTTTTAGTAAATAGTCTGTTTTTTATGTGACAAGTGCAAACAGAGATACAAATTAATGGGAAAAGAAAAGCCCCAATTGTCCATTTGTGTCACATTGCAAACTGCTGGGTGAAAAACAGCCCAGCATCATTTAATCATCCTGTTTTCCCTCTCCTTTTTCACTCATTACATTCATTACTCGTCACAAAAGACTGCTCACAAAACAGCTAGTGATTTTAATTTAATGCATCCTTTCTAAAACCTGCAGGGAAATTAAAGCAGAGAGCAACCTGGGGAGGGCTGGGGAGCAGAAGGGGGAAATGGCACATCTGAAGCTTTAAATGCTAATAGTCAAACATTTCCCAAATAGATCTGAGCTGACCCTAAACACATTGGGAGGGCTTAACTCATTAGTTTGCAAATTGAGTCAAATTGACACAAGGAGTTTCCTTGCAGTGCCTTTAAATCTCTGATGGAGGCTGGTGAGTGACCTCTCAATCTGACAGGCCAACAGTTGCCAAACCATCTCAATATCACAAAATCCAATAAAAAAAGCTACCCAGGCAGATCACCAAGGGTTGGTGCAAGTTTTTTTCCCCTCTACATTATGCAAAAGGTTGTTGTTGTTACCCCCAGCTAAATATAGGGGCATCATTGCTTTACAAAGGGGTAACTAAATAAAAGAGCAGTAATCAACCAATCTCATGAGTACAGGGTGTAATATCAGGGAAGCATGACAATATTTGGTTGGAGCTGTAGAGAGCCTGTGGAGCACAACTCACCTGGGGCATTGCTCTAGAAAATGGCACCCTTTCAAATTGTTCCACCTAGCTAGAGTGGGGGCTTTGATGGTAGATTTGCTCTTTCAAGTCCTGTCTCCTCATCCACTGAAATCAACAGAAAGGCTCCCACTGACACTAGAAAGGTGAGAGGAAGGAAATATGCACTGTGAGAGGCAGGAAGGGTCTGTGCTGGCATGAGAATGACCTGCAACAAAGCACGGGTCACCACAGCTGGAGGAATGGGATTTATCTCCTCAGAAAGGACACTCACACTGGGGTGTCTGCCCACAAGCTAGGTGCTTACACTGTCAGAGGTGCTTGTCCCTCCCTGAGGTCCCCCAGTCCCTTTGACCAGATCTCCAGCAGCTGTTCCACAGGAGCCTCAGCACTCAGCTCCCTCTGAGCTTCTGAATGCTCATTTGCCTGAACCCTGATGCTGGGTGGTAGCATCAACCTTCTGCTTTCCAGCCCTTACTGTGCACTATTTGCCTCCTCTTGTAGAAGATGCTGCCATCTGCTTCTGACTGGAAACCATACAGGAAAAAAGCCCTGCTCCTGAGGGCGCTTTCCAAAAGACCTTAATGGTTCCATTATTTAACACTGTGGAGAGCTCTTTGAAGCTGATTTTGACAGCAGGTTGACAAGGATGCATCACAATGAAAGTAGATTTCTACTTAATTTTCAGAAATAATATCACAGTGATCTGGGGAAAAAATATTGCAGAGTCTGAAAGAGATGTTTAAATATGAGTTTAATAAGGTTAATATGCCTAAAGCACACAGAGCAAAAGTCCTCCAACCCACTCCTGTACACATCTTCCTTGGGATGCAGTCCAGAGTCTATTGGTCCTGACTTGCTTCCAAGGCACTTGACGGAAATTGTTCTTAGTGCTTATTTTTATCTTTTTCATATTGCTTCTGGGATTTTACTCAAGGATCTCCGAAATATTTCTTGTGTAGTCTTACACTTTCTACCCCCTTCTGCCAGAAGCACACGTGCTGTTATGCCCCCAATGAAGTCACTCACCAGTTACCAGCTGAATGAACACTTGTAAAGATGATCACAGAATGAAGGCAAACAGCCTTGGGAGGCCAATTAAGCCACATGATTATTTTGACAGATCATGTCCTAAAGTACAGTATTTTGAACACAAATGGGAAGTATATGTCCTTCATATATATCTGTATCCTGTGCATCCTCATGCACAGGATACAGATATGGGAACTAATTACTGTTGTGTATAATTGTTCCTCTCCCCACAATGAATTCTCTCTCTCTGGCCTGCCTGTTATTTACTTACTGAAGAGGAAACTCTCCCTCACATATCCATGATCAGAACTGGTGCAATGGCTCTTACTGCAGGGCAGCTGACTTAGACCAAGTTCACACCTTCTCCTCCCCCAGCAACTTGTGTGACTATCCCATAAAACCTATAAAATTAATTTTGCACTAAAAATAGAGATAGTGAGCTAAGGTGATATAGCACTTCAGCACTTCCATGTCTAACTGCCTGTTCTGTGCTGAGACCACAGTTCAGAGACTTAGGAGTCCAAAATCTCAGCTCAGTGTCACCACAGCATCCAACAGCAGCTACCAGGGCTTGGCCTTTTTGTAGCTCAGTATTGCCTTGTGGGAGGCTGCAGATCATTCCTTCTGTGTTGGAGCATCAACTGTGTCACCCTTAGCATGACTGTTTACCCAAAAGAATTATTTTGCAATGCAAACTGGTCTTGTTATCCTGGGTGGAGTTCTTGTTTCTTCCTAAAAATTGATTTTTATAAATAATTGGCCACAATTTACCTCTTTTTTTTTTTTTTTTTTGAAGAGGGAAAAGAGGGAAAGTGATAGTAAATGATATTTTGGACACTTGAGTCTGATCTCCCTCATTGCTTATTTGTTCTCTCTTGCCTTTTACTAATGGGTGTTATACTTCCCTTTATTCTACTTTTATTTCTGTTTTGTTGAAGAACTTCTTTTGGTTGTCTCTTATGTCCCTTGCTAATTGAAATGCATTTTATGACCTAGCTTTTTTGATTTTATCTCTGTCATATAACCCTCTGTTTGGTGGGAGAATTTTAACAAGGGGGTTTCCAAGAGACTTTGTAGCTTCTCCTGCCAATGCAGCAAACCATTGTGTTGTAAACACATTCAGGGCTGCCTGATGATTGTGGGTTATTCTGCTCCTCATACTAATTACCCTCTACAGGGAGATAGTGTGCAGAAACATTGTGAAAACCTTGTCTTCTCTTCCTCCAGCTTTTTATTCCATTCTTATATCCTTGGCATCCAGCTTTTTGCCACTCCTTGGTGTCTCAGGCATTTCATGTTTTTTTTTCTTTGCCTTCTCATTTGCAACAAATGAAGAGTCTGTTTTCTTAAACTCCCTTCCTTGCTGAAACACCTGAGCACTTCCATTGCTCTTTCTACTACTCCAGTGCCCATCTTGTAGAGCAGCACCTGGTATAAACACACCATTTCAGGTGTGGTCTTACATTTTCCATCTGCTGCCAGGAAAGAACTTTATTTCCAAGTTCAAAACTGCTCAGTTCTTGACTTGGATCATACTCAACAGTGCAACAACTCCACTGAGACCCGCATCCTGGTCATCCAAGAATAATCATCTTGTCTGTGCAAACATGTTTGGTCACCATTTACAACGAGGTACCCTTTTCACACAATTATTTCTCTTTCCCCTTATAGACTCAAGGCATGTTAGGATAAGAACTATTCACTTGGCCTTTCTGCAGTAAGATCTGTCAGAGTTTGTCCGCTGTCACAAAATATAATAGTAACTGTTAACATGTGAGTGCCTGAACTGGAAGAGCTGACTTACCTGCTTGGCTGAGAGAAGCTCTCCTGGTATTTGAAAATCCATTTCTTTGCATGGATAAAATTAAACCTGTGGAAAGGAGCTTTTGTACAAACCTTTTAGACCTCTGAGACGAATCAAGGGCCCGGGCTTGAATTCTCTTTTAGAGATCACTCCACCACTAATTTGACAAAAGAATAACCAATACCAAGGGCATGGAATGAAACCTCATCTAGTTTTTAATGCTTTCCTCAGTCTCCAGGAGAATCCTCCTGTCTCCCAGTACAGCAACATGTCCAGGCCTTGGCCTTGTGCCACCCCAGGTGAGACCTGGCCATTTCTCCCCATTTACCCTCCTTCTTTCCTCAGCTCCAGCTCCAGAGAAGAGCCTCTCTGAAACCCATTGCAGCAAAGAGCCAGCACAGGTGGGGTGAATCAATGCCTGGAGCCTTTATTTAAAGGAGAAGGAGAACAAATGCCATTTTTGGCTCACTAGCCTGGCTTGTGAGGTCTGAGATCATGTGGGCTTCTTTTCTGCCTCGCTGAAAAGCAGTCATCTTCATCAAGTGTTTGAATGATGATGGTTGGATGTAAAATACTCTGATCAATGGTGACAGTGATACCTGATTTTTATTTGTTTTAACATGTTGGAGAGTGGAAATTGTGATTATAACATGCAAGAAAACCTTCTGTATTTCATTATTTGTGGCATGTATTTAAAAATTAATAAAACTTTCAGAAAAATATGTACACATTTAACATCTGTTATCTCTTTTCTAATCCTTTAAATCCCTTCATTTACTCCAAAGTTGCTTAAACTGTTATCAACCTCTTTTGAGGGCTCTACATCTTAATCACAACTGTATGACAAATATTTGATGATACAGTATGCATTTGGCAGATACTTAGGACTCAAATGATAATACCAAAATAGAGGTTTCATGAGGTTTCATATGATTACAGAGACTAAGGGATTAGAAACCAGATTTAAATGGGTCCAAGGGGCAAATTCAAAGACTTCAATCATCTTTTTAAAAACAAGATGCCATGGTTTGTAAAAAAAATCTAAAATGAATTTGCCAATGATCTCTCCTCCAGAAATATTCTATCACTTCATCAAACTTACTTATTTATTTAAACTGCCTTTGAAGCTCTTTTATTTCAAGCGGAAAAAGACCCCGAGTTCAACTGCATACATTACACAAGGGGAAAAAAATAACATTTATGTAAAACCTCAGTGGGAAATTTCCCTTCTTCTGTTCTGTGAAGAGCAGACATTTCCCCAGAGCTGCTTTCAAGTTTCGTGGTAAATCAAGCCTCCAGGTAAATCCTTCTGAGTGGGAGTGAAGCACTGAGAAACGGCAGACAGTGACAAGCTGGGGGGTTGTTCTCCGTGTCCATGCAGTGAGCTGGAGGCGGATCCGATGGAGCATCCGCGCGGTGATGGGGTCTGGGTGGCCGCCAATCCCAGTGGAGGTTGATTGCTCAGCAAAGCTGCCCACACAGAGATGAGCAGTGCTGCCCAAAGTGTCCAGCAAGCCCAGCAGGTCCCCACAGGGCTGGCAGGCACATGGCACTTCAGGGACACCCGTGCCCTGGCTTATCCCTGGCTGGCAGCTGGTCCAGTTTGGAGTTACAGACGTGACCTCCCTCCTGGGGCACTGCATTGGTGTCACCATAGCGCTGTCATTTCCAGAGCTGCTATCCTGGACCTGGCTTGAGTACCTGCATCATGCCGAAGGATACACTAAGGACTCACTGAGCAGGAGAATCACTAGTCCAAGCCAGCATATCTCCTTCTCATCTCCCTTTCTTCCAGAGAAGGTTGGGTCTAAATTTGCGGAATGCCCATTATCTTGAAGAACTGCTCAGCACATTTAGGATCAGAATCTGCAAAACTTTTATGCTTTCAGTTATTATTTTCTTAATCCCAACTTAACTTTTTGCTAGTTTCATGCCTGGACCTGGGTTGTTAGAGGTTTGCATGAGTATTGGTACAAGAAGAAAAGTGTAAAGAAGTGTGCAGCCCAGAGTGGGACAGAGAGTGGCCTAAGTCACCCTGCAGGAGCACCATCTGAGGCTGAGAGGTGCAAAATAACCTCCAGAAAATCTTTAGCATTATCAGTACTCAACACTAAATACATTATTTTTTCTTCTTTCTGTCAATTTTATTTTACAACACTGATCCTCTTTTTTACAACGAAACAAAGTAAGCTGCAATGCAAGCTCCCTTCTTCCTTTCCTACAAAGTCTCCAAACAGGGAAAAAGTGACTAGAAAACCTATTGGGACATAGGGGCAGAGAGCATTATTACTTTATTCCTTTGGGAAGAGAACTGGTGGCTGAACAGGAGCAAAACCCATGTTCTCATGGTGCAGTGGAAGATAGGAGGACTAATGCTGGAGATGCCAAGCATGCAGCTGATGTGCTGGGCCTCAGCACCAATGCCTGCTCTTCCTCCTTGCTGCATGTCTTATTGTTTCCATGAGTTCCAAACCTGTATTAGTGAGCAATACTCAAGGACTCCAGGCACACAACAAATCCTGAAGAAGGTGCAGAAGCATTCAAGGAGAGAGACTTGCATGCCAGGTGATACATTTCCAGGTGGATTTCTGCTTGGACTGGCACTAGAAGGGTATATAGCTTGTGCCCTTGACCCAGCTCTTCTTGCTGTGCCTTATTTCACATGAAAACCTGGTAATGTAATCCTCACTTAAAGACATTTTTCTACTGGGTTGCTGCTACTCACTAGGATTTTTTGTGGGTTTTTTTCTATCCTCATATGCGGTGGTGTGTACCGCGCCACAACACTCATACAATTCCTGTATGAAACCTTGCAATGGAGAGTCATCGCATATATCAAGAACACAAGAAATACTATTACCTGTAGATGAAGTAGCACTTAGTACAACAGTCATCTGAAAGAGTACATATTACATTTTACCAGCATTGAAATTTCTACCTTACAAAAGAGAGAGAACAGTCTTCGCTGGGCATGTGTTCTGAATGGAAAAGTCAGTTTATGGATTCAAGTGGATCTTTGGTGATTCTTTGACCAATGCTTAGAATACTATCATAAAAGAAAAATCTTGTGAGTTGGCTTTGGCTTTCATTTCTGTTAACACATTTTCCAACATCTTCAAACAAACTCAGCTCAGGTGTCTTGGGCTACTGTAAACTTCAGAGGCAAAGTTTAAGAAGCAAGATGAATTCAAAAGAGTTTGTGTTGTCAGCTACAAGAGTAAAAAAATGTTATCAGCTGCTTAAGCACTGCTGACTAATGTATATTCAAAAGCAAATCAACACAGTCGCACCCACTCTTCAAGCATCAAGGAAACCAGATGAGACCAGTGTCTCAGAGATATGGTGTCAAAGGATTTGGTGTGTGTGTTGTTTTTTTTTTTTTCCAGACAGTAGATGGAAGGGGAGAATTGCATTAAAATGTAATGTTTGTCAATGGCAGTGATAAAAAAAGAAAACTTCCCTGGCCGTTGCTGGCTGCCGCATGCAGCAAATCTGAATACATTGGTAATGTGAGGGACTGATTAGTCCTGTAAGGCTGCCTACAGGTTAGCAGGCCTCATTTCAAATCTCTGACAGCAATATGTGTCGTTTCATGCTTCATCCTCATTCCCCATGTTCAACACAAACCGGGGTCACTCTATATATGGAAATCACTGTCTTCAGGGCAAAAAAATTAAAAAAGGTGAGATTGCCGCTTTAACCTCACTGGCCTCAGAAAATATGTTTTAGTCTGATACATTATACTAGTAGGAATTATTTATCAAGAAGATACAAGCTCGATATTTCAGAAATAATGAGATGTTCTGGTTTTGCAGCTGAAATTTTATGGTCCAGAGAGCATCAGCTATGAATTCAGAGAATGAAGTAAACTTGCAATGAATGATACACAGCATGCAGCTGAAGTAAAATGGCTGTGCAAAGGGTAATATGAAAGTTATAACACAGTGCAAAGCTCACTATGTCTTAAGTGCCTTTGTGTTTCAGAGACAGTGCAGGCACAAGATGCTTGCAGTATTTATTGAGGGAAGTTTTGCTTGGGAAAGGAATTGCCCAATGAGAAAGTTTAGTTGCCAACCCTCAAATCCCACAATTTAGAAGACCTACTGAAGTATTCAGGCCAAAATAATCTGGAAGCTGAAATGCAATGTTCAAGTAGTCAGTATAGTAGGCTGCTACATTAGGTAGGCTGCAGCAAAGGCTAGAAGTTTTCTCCCAATAAGGGGTGGATTTCATTCATGCCTTGCTTTGCTAGAACAAAAGCATATGTATAAATCCATAGGTGTTGTTTTACACCACTGTTCCTAGCACATGTTATTTTAATATGATAAGGGAGCAGTGTATGAGATCAATATACTCTCTGACTTTGTTTAGTTTGCTCTCTTTTCTGGTCAAACAAGCTCAGTGAAGAACTTTTATTTCCTCTAATATCAGTCTTGGGTTAGGGTTCAGCAGAAGTATTTAAATATCATACAGAGAATCAGTTACCAAATGTACAGTACTGTCCAAAATAATTAATTTGTTTGACATGGCTTGTAGGAATTATAAACTCCATGTGACTTAGTGTGAACAGAAGCACAGCAATGAGGAGGGATAGTCAGCCCTTGTGGCTGCTCACATCCCTGCAACACAGACCAGCATGCAGGTGCTTAGTAATTACCAGAGAAGGCAGGGCTCAGACCAGGGACTCCGCTCACAGCAGTGCAATAGAGCCTTGTCCTTGCACCACCCAGCCCTCTCCTACATCTCCTTCTCTTTCTGATGGCACAGAACTGGGTGGCAGTTTATGGTCTCCTTTCTAGTGTCTTGCCATCTGTAAAATTAAAAAAAAAAAAAAAAAAAAAGGTGAACCAAAAAACAGCCAGACAATTTAATAGGCTGGGACCTACAACTGTTCAAGTTGTTTTTTTACCTGACAGTGATGTTTTTTACCTTACAGCTGATCTGGAAAATGAAAAGAGGTATCAAACTAAAACTAAGATTTTTGCAATCTGCATCAGTGATCTTTAGAAATGAACACAGTGAGTGGCTCCTCTCTTTTCCAATTTCAAGTTGTTCAAGATCATTTCCAGGAAGCTCTTGGGTGCAGGAAAACACTAATCCTTCCTCTGGACCTGATAGAATAAATCAGTTTCTGAGCACCTGAGACCATCTCAGCCCCCAGAAGGTTTGCACTGCTGAGATGTGGCACACACTGGTAAATTCCAGGAGCAGCACTACCTATGCAGCACATCTCCCTCCCAACAGCAGGGTTTGCCTCGTGGAACTCAGGGTAAGACTCACCACAGCTATCTGCAGAGGGGATGGTGAAGAGAGGGTGCTGATGGAGAGGATGGTGAGGAGAGGGTAGTAATGGAGAGGATAGTGAGCATCAATGCTGCTCAAAACCTAGATTTCATCTAGATGGCTATCATCAGCCACAAAAAGAAAAATGTAGTAAAAGGGAACTAATTAAGACATAATCAAATACTTTTACATTGTTTGTGCTGAAAAATGTGCAATTTTAACTAGTCTAACCTCCCAGGAAGTCTCCCTTTGGCTGACACAGGACAGGCCCATGATAGAGCACTGAAGAGGAGCTGGCACTCAGGTGTGTGGCAGCAGTGGAGTCACTTTGGGCACCATGAAGAGTCCCAGCTGACCTTCAGCTGTGTCTCCCAAAATGCGTGGGTCTCCAGGATTGAGTGTGCAATCTCCTTCAGCCCATGCAGAACTGTGGGATACCCAGTGTATTTCACAGGAACTTAATCCTTCATCGAAGAAAATGTGCATACTATTTCAAACCCTCTTATATTTTCAGGTCTGCTTGTTCAACATAAATACTTAGGAGCTCTTCAACTATGCAAAGACTGCACACAACAGAATGAGGCCCCTGTAAATGAGATGTGGCATTTTAAGCCATGAGTTACAGTTTGCATCCTGCACAGGTCTGTGCATGTGCTACAGCTGCTCTATCTAGACTGTTCCTACATGTATTATTCCCAGCTTCTGACATTCACTTCTGTATTCCTGTCTTTTGGATACATTCAACATCTACAGTGCCTCCACGCCACATTCCTCTTCACAGAACCCCAGAAATCAGAGCAGACAGGTCTGGATGCTCAGGGGCAGTTTTATCAGAGAGTTTAGGCTGCTTAGGCTGAGACCTTTCAAAAAATGAGCTATTTTCAAAGTTTACCTGCATTATATGTGTCACCAGAGGAACACAGGTCCTTGGAGATATTCTGAGAGATCTTCACATCAACACATATCTCAGACTGAGAGCTAATAATGAGAATGTGCAGAGCTCAGTCTAATGTAAATTTATTGTAAAGTATGATTCAAAGCTGCTCTGTGTGACTTCATCCAGGGTAAAATAAATCAAGAAGGCACCTCCACTTTGTTTCCACTGTGAATACACTCATAGCAAGCATTAGCATAAATTCTAGGTGAATGTTGAAACTATAAGTATATAAGGTGAGTTCAGAACATACTTTTGAATAACAATTAAGAAGAACCTGCATCCCTTCTTGCTCACTGGCTATAATGAGCTCCATTTTATCCTGTATGAATTATTGGGTTGAATAGCAGGCCAGTGTCATTCAACATGATAAGCCACTGTAGACCTCTGAATCATGATAATGCACAGAATCATCCACAAGCTGCCCCAGCTCTAGAAAGAAGTTTTGTTACTGCCCCAGCTTTCACAGCAGTGACTCAAAGATTCTTCAATGATTCTGTGTTGAATCGTTGATCTTCTCAATAAAGAGTTTCATGTCTCAGGTCTGGGAGACTTAGAGCCGAAAGACTTTCAAGACTTAAAAAGTAGCTTTGCACACTGATAATAAAGTATCTATTGTTTTGGACTTACTGCATGTCTTATTTCTAAGTGTGCATCCTCAGTGCAGAGTTGGAACCACTTCCTGAGTATAGTCATGTAAATTGGGCACTCAGCCTTTGCATCACTTATGATTGTATACCCAGCTGAGATGCTGGGACTGCAAGGAAGGACTGAGATTAAGCATTTAAAATGGATATATCTCTTTCAGGATCACCTGGCCTCATTTTAGGCCACCCAACAGTTCACCCAATTCAGTATTCCAAACATGGTGGCATTTTAACATAATCAAACGGTAGGAGGAGACACTTCCAGAGAGGATGTTCAACCTGTTCAGCATTCTGGCCTGGCTGTCTCCATCTGGGGGGTGGCCTCTGGTGATGCAGGTGTGGATTCCCTCCTTTCTTCACAGTCTGACAGTGACTGACAGTCTGTCCCTGACCACAGCATGGCCGGTTGGCTCTATCCTAGTCCTCAGCTCAGGATTCAAACAGCCCTGGGCAGTGCCAGGGTGATACCATTTGCAAATATAAGCAGAGAAAACACATGGCTCTAAAAAGAATTTTCTTTGCATTACCATCACAGGCTTGTCCAGCTGCAGTCAGTGGCAGTGTTCTCATTGCTGGTAAGTACTTTGGTATTTTGCCCTAATTGTTGACAAAAATAGGTACAAAGTTGATCTTAACACTGAAAGAAGAAGGAGAAGAAAGGATAACTATGTAAAAAGTCATGGCAAGAGAAAGGCAAACAGAGGAAAAGTTCATCTGAAGGTGACTGAATGCTATTTCAGGGCTGTTGGTTGTTCTTTGGATCAAACTAGTGTTTAGTTAATGACTCATTTTCCTTTTTCTTTACATTTTCTTGACTCTGAATTCTATGCAGCATCTCTGAACAGAAAAAAATGCATTTGTAGAATGCTGATTTTCTGCAATTAGTTTCTGATTTTTCAGATTTGTCCTTCACTCCAAGGCTTTTGAGCCTCCATCAAGCAGCATTTTTGAGAGACTATGGGAAAAAAAATCCTTACAAAACAAAAACAGTATTTTCAGAATTCCACTCTACTGCTTTCAGACTATTTCCATCAACCCTCTTATTCATTTTGATTTATTTCCATCCATAAGCAGACTAACGCTTTTCTATGCTTTTATTGTTCTTCAAGAATAGGCCTTCTATTGGAGAAAAATAATGTCTCTACGACCACCACTTTGCTCAATGCAGATCTTCATTAATCTGCAGCCACAGTACAGGCTTTTAGCAGCAAGCACTTTTGATGGGAATTGAATTTGATACTGCATTATGGTTGTAGGGCTTCTCACAATAGACTGTGTTCTTTTCTGTGTCTGTGCACAATCAGAGAGACCCAATTAAATAATTTGGTGCAATAATGGAGAACAAAAGAGTATGAGGGCTTAAAGTGAGGGCTTCAGCATTTGTATTCTCCCTTTTCTGTATCATGTTAATTAATTTGCCTGAAAACCAAAAGAAAGAACATAATGTGAAAAGCATAGCTCATCTACAACATGGAGGCACTTTAAATGCAGATACCAGACCAAATCAACATGTAACAAAGGAACATTCATTGCATTTCCATAAGAAAAAAAAAGTTGCCAGCTAATGTTGAGTGGTTCCAGTCATGGCCACTGGAGCTAAGGGTAGTTATCTGGGCCGGGGGAAGCCCTCCAAGTGTTAAGGGTAGGCTAATACCTTGTGCCTGCGATAACACCTACAAATAAATACGCAGTTTTGAAACATAATTGGCAGCTAGAAAAGAACTGGATGCAACAGACATCTCAGTCTTTCTGGCCTTTAACTTCCTTTTCTTTTTTCTTTAATCTTCTGGGCTCGATTCTATTCTCTTCTATTCTTCCCACAATAGCTCTAAGCAGACACTTCCAGAGAAATGAAGCCCCACTCCTCTGTTTGGTTTAGAAATTTCAACAGTATTTCAGTGGGCACTAGAGCAGTCTCTGCTATTCCCGTCTGCAACTGAGTTTATCCAGCAGAAAAGATCCATTTACTCCCTGCTGGAATAAATAGTGTGAATGTGCAGCCCTTATTGGCTCCTTGGAGCCTGGTGGTGGAGGTCAGCGAGCTGAGCTGATTTGCAGCTCTGATGACAGGAGCTGCCCTGCACGCTGCAGTGCCATCCCTGCACAGTCCCCCTTGGAGGGCAGACCACCGAGAGCTGCAAAACTGGCAGTCACGCATCTCTCCTGTAATAAATCCTTTAAGCTATTAATTGTTTGAAGTCCTAAAAAATGCAAACCCAAGGATTACTTTATTGTCTCCTGTTCATTAGCAAGTGGAAAAAGAATATCTGCAGAGCTGTGATCCAATTGCATTCATTACTGCTACCTGTTAAATAGTACTTTAGGGATATTAGTAGGAATAATTTACATTAAGATTATGAATCTTATTTCACAGTATATTAATAAAAAGCATCTCATCTGGGTAAAAATATGATCACAAATTGAGATTTTTAATCCAGTTTGGAAATTTACACAATTATGTCTTTGTAAAATAGAAAGATATATGTCTTAGCTAGTTGCAACTAATATCTTTCTATCAGGAAATGCCTTTTTGGGTTTGAGTTGTGCAGAAGCTTCATAACTGCAGCTGTCAGGCTACCTGCATATCACTCATCCTATTAAAAGTACTGAGAATGATCACCTCATCACCTCTCATCAAGGTGCATTACATACCTTTGCTGCTATGATATTGTTCTTCCCAGCAGAGGTGTCCTTTTATATCAGCATTCCTCTGAATATTACTTGTGTTGACAAGTTACTAGGTTGAAACCTGGGTGGGAGGATCTGGAGGTATCACAAATGGCTAAGATATTTGTGGCTTTTAATCATTGCAATTATCTGTGCATTTCTAAACAACTTTTCTTTTAAAGATGCTAGGGGTCTTATCTTCCTCCCTTCCCCTTAAACTCACTAAATACATCACAAGAATAGTGTGCTGTTTGTTGACCACCATAGACTTGCATGATCAACTTTTCTGAGAAGCACCACCACCAGCAATCTTGGCTCAACTACAGCATGGGAGGCTGCAGACCTGCTTATCAGCCTGTTTGGTATACATGTGAGCTATCATGACAAGTGCTGCTCATTACAGCAAGTCTTCAGTCCATAATTAAAATATATGAGCCTTACAGTTGTTATGTCTCTAGTTCCAGCATGGGGACACGAAAACAGATTGTCCTCCTTGAATCTTAGCAAGTTACACTCTGATCCAGCATTAAGGGAAAAAAAAAAAGAAGGCATTTCTTCATATTCTCAGTTAATTCAGTCTAAAAGTGTCACACTTATTCAGCAGCAGTTAAAATAGTCTGTGATGAGAGCATGACAATTTCCAGCTAAACTAGAGGATAATTAGAAATGCCCTGTAGCAGGCAAGTCAGTGCTTCAATTTATTTGCTGTTTATTACCAAGTCCCTGCCCCTTGGGTGTAATGACTGTAAAGCAGCACCTGCAGCTTCCCAGTGTTTGATTTAGTGCTGTAAATGGTGCTCAGAGAGTAGATTAAGCTGGAATGTGATCAAACCTTATTTGCAATCCGATTATACAAACTGCTCCTTGCACTGACCAGATTGAAGTAATTTCCCTATAGAAACGTTACACTCACTTTGGTGTAAAAATGATTAACATGTGCTGACTGTAGGTCAGCCTTTCACTTTCAGTGTAATTCTTTATCAGGCAGGATGCCCATCTTTTTCTTGTGTTTGCCACATTTGTGTACCATGCGGTATTTAACCAATGGATATAATCAACCTCCTTTTTTCAGGTCTTCTTGATGAATGATTGTAATAAATAAGCACTCCAGCATAAGCAGATTAAACCATTTTCCCCCTGTTTGATTGTTCAGCAGTATTGACATGCTTAATGATCTAACAGAGAACAGCTACAGAACGAAGGAATTTCCATATTTTACTGAAAACGGCTATTGAGGTATTTATAAACAGCCAGTACACACGTGGTGCTCTAACTTCAGTGATGGGCAGGATTGCTGGGCACCCACATCAATCCAAGAACTAACCTACATTTCTTTCAAAAAGTCCCTAAATATTCACTGCCACTACTAATCCTTTCACTCTTAAATAATCAGCAACGTAAGGCTTCTTGGTTCTCAGTAGCCTTTCTCTGGTTGTTTTTTTTTTACCGTATCAGGAATGCTGGATGTGAAAACTGTTTCTCAGACAATTAGCCTCTGGTAATGAAATGCAACCAAATATATTCTGCACATTGAAAGCAAACTCTTGGCTCTCCGTATATTTCTGTGACAATCAAAGAAATATTTTAGCCTGAAATGCATTATCAAGCCTGACTCAAATACCAGCAATAACATGTTTTGTTGTATAACATTTTAAAGCTGATTTTCTACAGACATTTTAGTTGTAACCCTTTTGAGACCACAGTCCTGAAGGTTTCACTGAACACCATGTTCACACCCAGCCTCCTGAGCTGTGAACTGGGAAAATACAGCTCTTGTCCCGGTCAGCCACCTTCAGAAGGGGATTCCTGAAGTGGTTTGCAATATGTATTGGGTGCAGCCATGCAAGAACCATCCAGAAATTCCCAAATACGTCATGCAATGTTTTGCTGTCAAATAGCTATGCTTGCCTGGTGACAGCCAGCAATTTGCTCACACTCAGCTCCCGTGCCGGGGCTGTGCTGAGGCAGCACCGCATTTGTCCCAGCACAGCTTGGAAGGGCTGCACACAGGTTTGTCTGACATAACTATCTTCTGGCTGCTTTTTATGATACCTGAAATATTCAAATTAAGTCATGCCAAAAATAACCATTTAGCTTCAGCGTTCTTAAGCTTCCTGTACAACAACTGTTGAGGAATTAACATCTGCAAGACAGCAAGCTGAGTTATGAGTTTATTTATAAGCCTTTAATTCAATACCTGATTGGAAATAGAGAAAATTGGGTCTTGATGGATCTCATTGTCAAAGTCAATTTTACACCAATCCCACTGGGAAAAAAAGTCAGATCCTTCTCATCTATGGGAATAGATCAGCCCATTACCCTACAAAAGGAGGCTTTTTCTTGCCTTCTTTTCTGGAGATCACCTATAGCAGAATACAAGAGCTTAGTGTAATACGAACAAGTGGCCATAACACAGCAATTTGTAACTTTTCTTAGATTTTACAGCAGCAATGCACTTTTGGACAGTACCACAGACATACAATGATGGGAGTGTGCAGTGTGGGTATTTTTGGAGTGCTGTGCAAAACCACTTGTTTCATAAAGATAGCTCCTTATGGTAAAGCAGAGAAATCCTCATGGTAGAGCTGAGGAGAAGCATTTTGGTGGCTCCAACACAAAATTATATTGCATAGTGTTTCACAAATTAAGCTCCTTTTCTCCTGGCTTTGGGTAATGTCAAAAAGAAATAAGGACTAGTTGCTCTTGCAGTCTTAGAGGGACAAAACCAGAGACCCAATGACATCCTGATTCCTTGAATCTTCTTGAATGGGCAGGGAATGAAAAGCTTATCCATATGGAAAGTAGGGCTGAGGTGACAGGACTCTTATGCAGAGCAGCACAATAGGTCCAGTATCAGACAAAGCAGAAGATGGCTTGGCGTATAAATGACTAGCAACAATGCAGAGCTGTGTAACACACACGTTCTTGTGGCTCATATAGATTCAAAAAATGTATTTCAAGGGATTTCTGCAGAAGTCATTCATAGGTTGAATGACTTCCTAAGCATGGGATATACATTTCCTCCTTTTGTTGTTTCTTTATCGTAATTCTTTCTCTGAACTTTTATTTCAGTCAATAAAACAATATCTCTTTTCTTTTTCTTACTGTGATGTGCACAATGATTTGAGTCAATATGAATTGGAAATTTGGACAGATTCAAATATGGTCATGCTGGAAGCTCTTTGATGTCAATAAGTATTTGTGTGTCTGTGTGGGGATGGGAGGCAAAACCCCAAGCACCTGGACCTGGCAGCCTTCATTCACGGAAAATGGGACTTCTGTTTTGGTGAGAAAAATTTCAGAAATTGTCCCTGATTCTGGCAGAGTAATTTCTTTAAGTGAGAAAAGAGGAGGCAGGCTAACTTTGGGAATGCTAGTTTTCCTTAAATTTGATATGGAAAAGGTCTTGTGCTTAAGTAGCATGACAGTCCAGATTGCCATGTTATATTTTCCCATTATGTTTTTTTCCATGTTGTACCAACTGTCTTCCAACATCCCACTCTTGCACTCTGCATTTTCTGCATGTTTTATCTTTATTTATTTAGGCCTGGAAGAGACTTTGCAGTGCTAAAAACAATCCCCCAGGGCCTGGTTTCTCTGTAATTTGTGCCTACAATTCTGAGGGGGCTCAGGAAAACCTTTGGAAGTTATGTCAGGGGGAGGGAACTGCTTTTCCCAGGGCACTGCCTCTTCCATAACCCTCTTGCTTACTCCAGCAGTCAGCAAGGGTGGAAAGGGAGGAGAATGCAATAGCCCCTGCAATAATTTCAAATAAGACCACAATCTGTTGTTCCTTCATGAGCAAGTGGAATACACCAAGCTGTATGTTTAACAGGATGGCTATTTGTATACCAGCTATTGTTAATATCTGTGGTGGTTATCCCTTCATTGCCTCTGTTTTTTCCAAGCTAATCGTAGGTTTTCCTGTGTTTACAGTGGAGCTGTAAACAATGAGGAACTGTGAACGATGAGGTATTTAAATACTTCAGATAAATGAAGACAAATGTCCAGGTGAGATTTTTTGCATGTGGCTGGAAGCTGAAGAGATCTAGCCTTGGGCTGGTGATATGCTAACCTTCTATATTCCAAAAATTTGTCCTATGTGAAGCTATTCACATCAGGCACCTTGAAACTAGTTTTGGCAGACCAAATAAAATTTGACTTTCAGAAATTAGTAGTCTGTATTATTTAGGTTACCATGAGCACCACTAAGCTTTATTGGCCCTGATGGGACCCCCAAGCCCCCATCCTCTGGGGTGGCA
This sequence comes from Lonchura striata, assembly GCF_050655825.1. Taxonomy (NCBI): domain Eukaryota; kingdom Metazoa; phylum Chordata; class Aves; order Passeriformes; family Estrildidae; genus Lonchura; species Lonchura striata. The sequence goes on along the minus strand of NC_140703.1, from coordinate 78,069,873 downwards.
TGGGGTCCCTGCAGTACCCCTTCACCTTGTCCCCACTTTGTGGGGCAGTTCTGCTCTTCCTGTGCCCTGGTAGTGTCCCATGGGTGGGTGGGTGGGTGACTCAGGGGACCTCCATCCCGTGGGAACTCTCAGAACCTCAATAACACCAACACCTCACACAGCACTTTTGCTGGCAGCAACTTCCACCATAAGAGGATTTCACATCTTCTGTTAAATTTTGGTGTCTTCACCTTCTGCTTGTGGATGGTTAGGAAGGACAGGTTAGGACAGAATTGGCTCACATGTGCAGATTTGCCTACAAAAAACTGCTTTTTCAAATTGGCTGTGCTTTCCCAATATGTTCAGACTGGCTGTGCTTTCCCAAGGTAGTCCTCATTCATTCCCAAACTTGCTGTACACTTTGGCATTTACAATGTACAGAGCAGATCTCATGAGGTGAAAGCAGGAGATAGGCACTGCCAATTTAATTTTTAATTCTTGTAAGCCAAGATTTGAATGTAATGGTCAGAGATTTCAAAATATTATTAAATTTAACATCACTTATAGTGGAAATACACTCTGTGTCTTACATGTGTTAAGGTCAATGTTATTTGACTGAGAAGGTCGCTGGCTATTTTAACTCTTGTACTTCCCTCTCACAACCTGCATTTTGGATAATAATGGCTACAAATGGTCAAGGGTGATGAGTAGTCACCTGATCCCATAACAAAAATTAAAGTGCTTTAGTCCAGTGTGATGGCAGTGACACAGCTGCTCAGAACTCAGATGCTGAAATCCCTCCCTGTCACTCCACTCATATAAACAAGCAGTTTTGTATCAGCCCACTTCATTACTGCAAGCCAGCTTGAGTCCAAGGGCTGTCTGAGAGATGGTTATCAGTTGCTAATAAAGTATTTGGAATTGCAGCCTGCTATAGATTACTTTCAGAGAGATCTGCAGAGATTATGTCTCCTTGCAAAATGCAACAGGAGCATCAAGAGAATGAAAAGCTGCCTTATAATTCACTGTTAACACAGAGAACCTGGCCCTCTGCATCTGCTTATAGCTTTATGTACTAAAGCCTCTCCCACCCTCCTTTGGAAAAAGAGGGAATGCAGCAGTGGTTCTGGCAAGTTGCTTGGTTGTGCTCTCCTTTAAATCCAGGACTGAGCTGACTGAGCTTTCCAGCTCTGCCAGTCCTGGGAGCTAGAGGAAGAGGAAACACGTGCCCTGGGGAGCAGACAGACCTTCAAGGAAGGCTGACATACTTCTTCCTCACTTTTTTCCCTTCTTCCTAGGGCAGATCCAGACTGCTACATGTAGCCAGCAATGCAAAATGCAGAAAATATTAATCTTGAAGGAAATAAATTATTGAAGAGATGACATCAGCTCAACACCATCAGAAGCTAATTGCTGGCCTCATTAGACAACATCGTTAATACTCAGAGATGAATGGATATTCTGCAAAACAAAATAGGCATCCTGACACAGAATTCTGATGAAGAATGCCATACAAAATGCATGGAAGGAGCTGGAGGGATTGCTCACAGGAATTTCTGCTGACAGCTTAGAGATTCCCACTTGGAAAAAAGCGCAGAGTAGAAAGACTTGGGTATGTCTGTTGGTCAGAGCTTCTGTCTGAGTTGCCAGTTGTGAAGCAGCCAAGAAATAACCATTGAAAAAATATATTTTTTTAAATCACAAACAAACAAAAAAATAAACAACACTAAGAAAAAAGCTCAAAATCAGCCAAGGTATTGCAAATAGATGCAGGGAAATACTAGTGCCAGACCAGTTAAAGAGTAAGGAAAGAAATGCCAAGTTGCCACAAATAAGCCTATGAGGCTGCAGCTGCTGCCATCATTGCCATGCAGGCAGTGGGACTGCAGGTCACCTGGACAGTGGTCAGAGGGCCTAGGGGGAAGGGGGCACCACATTCTGTAATTAGTATAGAGGAGGGCTCCTCAGATGGCTGAGATAATGTAGATCCTCTTTTAAAAGAAGATATTACAAGTGCTTGTGATGCTTGGCTCCACAAAACAAAGTTGAGGTGGCATGCAGAAGGGCATGAGAATGTGCAGGGCAGGAGAAGAGCAACTTGAAGGACAATCATTAATAGTGCTAAGCTTATCCTTTATATGTTTCAGCTGAAAGTCAAAGTAGTTTGAGTTATGAAGTTCTAGAACAGCAATCAGATGTGGGAGAAATTAGCCCCTTTTTAAGAAGGAGCAGAATAGTTTTGTGATATGTGAAGCAATGCTTATGGAAGAGGAAATTCCTGTGTCCCACATTTTCCAAAGTATCCCCATGCTGTATATCTAAGGGACCCTGACATTCAGAGCTGGGAATTTTGCAGCCACTTCTTTCCCTCTTTGCCATGTGTGCGCCCAAACACACTCTGGTGAGCCCCTGAGGAGCCTTGCCCAAGCAGCACAACAGCTGGTGCCTGGCAGGAGACAGAGGAGGCTCAGGATCCTCCAGCTAGGGGCAAAATCTGCAAAGGACAATAAGGTTTCTTAGTCTGGCTGGCTTTCTTCATGTGTTGTTCAGCAAGATGATTTCCGAGCAGTAACTGCCATGTGGAGGCTTAAATGTGCAATAATGTGAATTCTCATGCTGCAAGTTCAAGAGGAGCAACTAACAACAGTTATACTTCAGAGTGCTGGAAAGCCCTCGTGTCTGGGGCAGACACAAACTGCAGCCTTATGGACATTACCTCACTATTCTCCTGTGCTGCCAGAGTCCTGTCCCAGCACGTGTGGCACATAACTGGGGAAGCATGGACTGGGATCTACCTGTTCTCCCAATGTTTTCAAGTGGTAGTCAGCAATCTGGAGGCATTTTCCTGCATGACACAGTTTTAACGAGCTAAGAGTGAAAGGTTGCACTGTCATAAATAATAAAAATGAGAAAAGGTGAAGCAGAAGATTCATTTGTAGTAGCTACAATGCTAAATTATTACTTGCCCAGCCCATTTGAGGTTTTAAGTGCTAGATAAATCATTTTACCCTGACATTTAAAAAAAAAAAAACATTTTCTAGCCTCATCCAGGCAAGTTTATAGAGACTAAAGCAATCCCAGTTTGGGTAACATTACAGCTTAAGAAATTGCTGTTAAAACCAGCTAATTATTATGAATGTAACTAGCAAATTTCTCAGTAGCATTTCTGCCTGTTGTTTGATCTCTAACCTATTGCCCTCAGAGATAACTGTCATTGCAATCCATAAAGACTCCATCCCAAGTCCAGTTTTAAATGGCTCTTAATGTTCTTTCAATATGGTTTCAATAACCATCATCATATCTTTTCCCCATCAGAACACTGAAATGGCTTCAAGATGGAAAAGACATGTAGTATCATACTTGCTCCAAGAAAGGGACCATCTCTGAGCACCAAGGTGGCTTTCAACAAGCCAATGCCAGTAGAAGACTCTCTTGCATCAGATTTCAGGTGCCCCCTTTTTATGTCACTTGTAAGGGTACAGAGTGTAGGGAAGATACGTCCCTATCTAGAACACCAAAAATCACTAGAGTTGTCCATGCTATTACTCTACTTTCTCAAATTAAGCCTGCCTCCTATCAGAGTTCTCATTCCTAATGGCCACCTCTGTCCTGTGCATGGCAAGTAGGTCATCTCGTCCATCAACATCCAGGATGCAGCATAAGGACCATTAACATTTCCTGTGTGCTGTAATGCTTCTGGGTGTTTAATAAGAATGGATTTTCAGGACACACTTGACAGAGGAGAGGGATAGAAAGGCACTACAAACAGTAGCTGGAAAGAGAGACACTGATGTGTGTGGGAGAAAACAATAAAGTGACTAGCAAGGCTGGTACTGCTGGGGTGAAGGGCATGAAGAGGAGCATGGCAGGGAAAAAAAAGCCTATGATTCAGTAAGGTAAGCAAGAAAATTTTCCGCTTGGTTTTGTTAGAAGCTGGGGTCAAACAAAAAGATTTGGTGAAAGGCATGAAATTATCTGTCCAAGGAAAGGAACCTCTTTTTAACAGCAGCAGAGCTCAGATAGAACTGAATGTAGGTGTCACAGAAAAATGCAGACATTATGAGGGATTTAAAAACTGTATATATATCTTGGCTATGCAAACAGTATAAGTGCATTATTAAAATGAAAACAATCAAACAAGGAGACAGTGCAGGTATAGCAGGAGGCAGAGAGTGAAAATTAAGGATGTCTCCATGGCTCTGTGTCTGAATAAAGAAACAGAAGGGGGGCATTTTCAATAAAAAGGCAGCAAGTGGTGTAGTAGGAAAAAAGATTACAAGTGGGGACTGGTTATGTTAGCTGTGAACTACTGCACAATGCAGGGTTAGCTCAGTGTAGTGGGGAAGCACAATGGATTGAAAAGAGGCAAGGTTTTTGTGTCCTCAGTGGTGTCTGAATCTGTGGAAGTGGAAAGCATTGCTCAGCATGATGTCTCTGGCATGCAACAAGGAATCTTGTAGATACCATTGACCATGCTGAGTAGTGGTGGATTCAGCTGCATAAAATTAGTTAACCAGAGTAGCTTCCATCCAGCTCCTCTTCCAGTACCTATTAATCCTCATCAGATCTGCCATCACCATGAAGATATCTTGGACACCTTAGGACAGGTACAAAGGACCGTAAACATTTATATGTCTGCAGCAACATCTCAGTCATTATCTCCTTAACTTCAGTTGAGACCTGAAACCCTCACATTAGGCATCTACACTGTAGACTTTTAAATTTGAATGCCCGTGAACCTGGAGTTGATTTTTACTTTACAGAATTGTAATTAATTGACATGAAGGGTTTGAGCAGAGCTACCTTTCACATGTAGAATTTTAAAGATGATTGCTTTCAAATCTTCTTTAAAAATGTGAAATTGGATGAAAAAGGATGTGTGTTCCAATTTTTTATTTATTTTTTTAGAAAAACAGAGACCAGTTTGGAATTGGATTGATGTTTGGCCAACCTGTTCCCTTTCATCTCTAACTCATAATATTGTTATCTGAAACCAACTATAATGTATGCCTTTTCAAATCCTGATTTATGAATTTCACGGTTTGAAGCAAGTATGACAACTCTGGCATGTACACATAAATGAGATACTGTAGGATTTGCAGTTTGTGGGGCTATTTGAGGATTGTTGATATTAGTGCAATTCCTATTTGATAGGTGTCTAGAGCATAAATGTTAAGTGGAAACTTGATTGTTTTATCTCTCCTGGTAAACTGGTACAGGTGAGCCTTCACTCCCTATAATGAATACAGCTGACTAAATCTAGATAGGGACATACCTTCCACACTTTGTGCCCTTAAAAGTGACAGAAGAAGGGGGCACCTAAAGTACCACTGATCAAATACAGTGTCTAGCTATTTGCAATACCATGGCTTCCTGCAGAACACTCCTTAGTCAGAAGTCTGCTTAGTCAGATCCCTGGGCTCTGACAAACTATGTATCATTTATGAGTATTTCTTTGTTTTTCCTCTAAAGTCCTTATCTTCTTATAAGCAAGAGTGGAAAAAAAATTTGCAAGAAGGAAATAAATCAAGGAAACCAGGAACAAGGAAGATGACAAAACCCCCCCAGGAATACAGGACCTATCATTCAGTTCAGTCATCTGTTATTGCAAGCACACTGGCTGCATGATGTGTTCAGTAAGCTCACAGAGCTCTCTCTTAAGTGCTGTTAGCATTCTGTTCTGTCTTTTCCAGATAAAAGGTTGATCCAAACCTTCTGCCTTCTGACAGCAGAGAACCCCCTTTCCCAGGCAAAGTTTACCAGTGGCCAGTTCATGTTTATTTGTTCTTTTGCCAACATACTCCTTATATGAACAACTCTGGTCTGTAAATATGTCGGAGGACTAAACATCAGTAGGGATCAGATGTGATTACATCTGATTATAAGCAGCTAATGAAGCCAGGAGCTTCTAGGTCCCTACGTGATAACAAACTGACTTTTCCTACTAATGATTCTCTGAATGTATGGGATTGAATTTTCATTACTACTATGCCTAAAACTGTACATTCAAAATAAGGTGTTACTAGAGTCCTGTACAGTGGTACAGATACATTTTATTCCTCACTTCTGGAAATACCTTGGCTTTTTCCACACTGCTAGCAGGCAAGTTGGTTTCAGGATCTGGAGCTAAAGATCTAGAAAACCTGAAGCTAAAATTATCTGCAAGTCTTTCTTGCATAGCATTCTCCAACATAATTGGTCTGTACAAGCTCTCTTTTTTTGCCTTGTTTTGACTGTCTTCCTCCAGGATGTGCCTCCAATATCAGGTCCCATGAAACATCCATAATTTAGCTGAAGGGAGTTTGCATTCAGTACAGTGAAGAGCCAACATGTAAAGGCAAGTGAGACATGTTATGGAACACGTCACACCTGCTGTATCATCAGTAAATGCTTCTGAAACTGAAGAGTAGTCTGCTTTACACCACATGAAAGTCAGGATACCTTACAAGCTGGTGTCTTATTAAAGACCTATATATGTTTTAGACAAATGTTCTGGCCTTACTTACTCTACACTTGACTCCTCTTATTCATTAGTATAAAAATGAGAATAGTGTCTCTTTCCTTAAGTGCAGTCCTGTCATTTCACACTCCCTCAGTAAGTGACCCTTAAAACTCTGATGAAAATCCTTAGTATATATAGAGATAGGCCATTTATTTGAGGAACATTCAAAGAAAATTATAGAAATTTATTATGCAAAGAGACAAATCATGTCTTTTCCTCTTTCTCAGTAGCAACCTCTTGAACTAAAAGGTAAAGATAGGCCAAAATATAGATACCTAAGAAAAACAGAGGGTACTGAAGCTACCTTTTCTAATGAAACACCTCTTACAGACATTGGTCTTTTGAAATTAAAGACCAGCTAAAATATGCTAAGGTGGGGTTTTTGCCCCTATATCAAGAGATAGATATTTCTTCACTTACAAATATATGGATTAGTAATACAACAAACCAAAAAACATTGTCAGTCATAGACCAGGAGGAGAGAGAAACTTCTATAATTTGTTGTTCACAAAAGGAGAATATTACTTAGGACGTGTACATTATCCAGCCTTTATAAATGTTCACCACCCTTCCCAGATGAGGAGCTGTTAATTTTCATGGGTTAAGACAAGTTTCCTCTCCCCGGATTTGGCTGTATGCTATGATGGCAAGTGCTTGGCTTCTCAGTGCGCTTGTTTTTTTGTTTTTTTTTAATGCTTACTGTGTGTTTTCTGGTAAATTTGCACAAGAGAGTACAAAAATAGATTCTATATGACAGAAATTGCAATACAGGAACACAAAAATACATTCTTCCAGGAGTATGCATTTCATTTTCCTAATTGTCTAAATGATTGCCCTGTTAGACTTTGCTAGTAAATATCTCAGCCTGTCCATATGCTGTATGAAATTCTAGCTCCTTTGTTGTTTGTCTCCATAGTTCACTTCTTGAAAAGCAGAATAGGTTATGCTTCCTATAGGTATTATTTACAGTAGTGGCTTAAGATGGAGGAAACAAGGAGAGGGATAGAGGAATTTAGCTGGATGATGGATGAATATGGAGCAATTTGACTTCCATGAAATGAATAGCCACCATTCAGGCACAGATTTCATGGTACAATTGACTACATTAAGGTTAGATGACATCTCACCAGTTTTTTGTTAGTTTTACAAACCCTTGCCTGTGGCATCCTAAAGTATTCCTATTCCTCCTTTTCAAATATTTAAAACACCATCTCCCAGCATGGTAACCGGCAAACCAAAACTGTCACACTGGACTTGCTCCAAGCTCCACCCTGTCCAGCAGAACGTCTCTAACAGCAGGCATTCAAAACCCCAAAGATGCCTCAAAAGTTCCCAGTGGGCAAATACAGAATAAAGTCTTTTGCATTGTCTTGTTGCCTTCTTTAATAGTTAGAGATTGGCTTAAGACCCAAAGCATGACATTTAAGTCAATTAAGTATTAAACAAAAAGTGGAAGTGCAAGCTCTGAATATTATTTTTGTTTCTTGGAGAACACCCAGCACAGACACATGGAGAGGGATGATCCCAGGGCCACTCATACAAGCAAAAGTCTTTCCATTTGCTGTCCATAGGCTCAGGACCAAGCTTGACATTAATGTTTTGGATATATAGAGCAGACCCATGCCACTGCACAAGCAAGGGGGATTTAGTGCCAGCAATGCTCTGCTTCTGTGTGCGTTTGTGAAACGCCTCTGAAGTGTGTTGAATATGTTAATTAGTGCAGCTGACCAATGATTTAAGGAACCATAAGTGATGGAAAAGAGAAATTTATTAGTAGGTACATATTCAGATCCCTCCTCCCTGTTCGATTTATAATCAGAAGTGCCTGGACAGCTACTGGACAATGTGTTTTCTTTCCTTTGTGTATGGTATTTAGGATATATTTACAGTAGCCACTCGTAGTTCATGAGCTTTTTTCTTTGCAAACTTTAATTTAATAACTCCTAATATCTTCAGTTGCTTTCACACACAGTGTTCTTACTGAACTAATGCTTTATATTTCCTTCTGAATAGAAACCACTCCTGCCCAGACCTTGTGCAGCAAGGGATTTGAGTGCAGTAGACAATTTCAAAGACTGCTCTTTCTATTTAACAATCAGTGCATTAGGCTAAAATATTCACTCAGATGGACTAGCAATTGAAAGGGTGTGCAGTGTAGTGACAAGGTCCTTCTTTTACCTGGACTGTAGAATGATGAATGAGCATTAGTGGAATATTCTTTTGGCCTTTAGGTTTACCTTGATCTTCTCACAGAATGCAAATTGACACTATACCCACATTTCTATAGTATTTATTACTGTGGTCATGATGTGAGGGCTTTTTTCAATATGAATAGTGTAAAAGGGGAAACATATTACTGCAAAGAGGCATTATTGTGCTGGGAATGTATAAACAGCTGAGAAGAATAGAGCGACATGCTCATAATGGAAACTGAAAGCTCTTCATTTTGTCCTGATTGTCTACCCTTCCTTTTTAAACAACCTCCCTTTTTCCTAGCTATCAATACAAAGTTCTTTTTGGTAAAATGAAGTGCATTCATGCTGCCTGAAAGAAGCTTTTAAAGTTGATCTGTGCCCACACAAAAGGGAGGCAGTGTTTGAGCACATCAAGTTGAGGAAGCAAACTTGGTCAATGTTCATTATTCATGGCTTGACACTCTGAGCCTCCATATCATTTTGTAAAGAATCAGATAAACTTTCCTTGTGATAAACAACTGAAATAATTTTTCTTAGCTGTCAAGTCCTTTTCTCCCATTTCCAGCCTGTTCTCACACTCTTCCCAGCTCGTAAAAGCAACTGAGCACAGCTCTTTGGACTGATAAATGGGCTCCTTTCAATTGGTGGCAGGCTTCAGGAAAAAGAGATAATCCTGGATAATGTGGACACAGTTTTCATTTCATGTCACCCAATTAAACTGCAATTATCCGGAGTGCAACAGCAGAAAAACTGGAAAGAATGGCTGGAGAATGAGGAGCCCTGGCTCCCTGGGACTCTTTATACTACACACATTAGCCTAGATTTGTTCTATTCTGATAATAAAGTGCCAGTCTAAGCACTTAGCAGCACACAGTGAGAGACAGACCAGCTGCAACCTGTAGCTCAGGATGAAATACTACTGCAAGTGCTCTGGGAAACATCACTTCGATCCAGAGTAACTTTCTGGGATATTATTTGCATCAGGAATCCAAAGCCCTGTGCTGTGGTTAATTACAACCAGAGCAATATGGTCAGGGGGTGCTCTGAACAATGCAACCAGGTTCAGATTACAGGTAAAACAAGGACAAAAAAGCCTTTTCTTAGCATGACTCACAGTAGCACTGCAAGCCAAAATAAAGGAGATATCAACCATTTTATTATGAAGGAAAACTGCATTCATGTCTCTTATCTCTTCAACATTTTGGCTGAGATCTAGGGCAGGATGAATTTAATATGTTAATATATTTTATTAAGTTACTGCTCTTGCAGTAAAATAAACTGGATAATCTAACAGATGTATTTTATCTCTAATTACAATGATCCTGGTAAACTGCAATTAAATAAACAGATGGAGTTTTTAAGCTTGTGGCCTGGTGTATGGGAACATTTTAGTAATTGAAATACATGTATTTGTTACTATTGCTTTACTTCTTTTGCCCAGCCATGTGAGTGCATGGTGGCTACCCCACAGGCATCGGGTATAAGCACAAGGGTAACAGATCGTGTATCTCCTGCAACTTTGCTCCTGGAAGTCTCTACTCTTTTATTCTACCTCAATTTTTTTATTCATTTACTCCTACACAAAGGACCAGGTGGGGCTACCCCAGGCTTTGAGGCAAGTCAAGCAATAGGGCCAACATTCCCTTTCCTGAGAGGAAGGATGGGCTTTAAGGTGCTACACTACTAGATATTGTGAATATGCCGGCAATAATTTTTGCCTGGGGTCTCTTTGTATGCTGGGGATCAGCAGCAAAATAGAGAACTACCATTTTCAGTGGCCACACCTGAGGCTCTGTGCAAGTTCTGTGCTGGGTGGTATGGGTGCCTCTGCCCATACAATTGTGCAAAGGGAGCAACAAGGGCCAGAAGTTTCTAGGTCAGATTCAGAGCTCTCCACCACGACTGTGGGAGGCTCTTAGGAATCACTTTAGTCCTCATCAGACACCAGACTTCATGAGTTTTGTGTAAGTCAATATCAAGTGATAAACTATTTTTGCAGTATTTTTTGTTAGCAAGCCCTAAATGTGTGACACTCTCGCGGGAAAGACAAAGCAAATCTGAAACTGTGCAGTGATGATGGGCAACCAGTTCCCAAAGCAAGAACGGGTGTTTCATAAGCAGTTAGTTTTTGAACTGGAAATATTCTGACTTACCTGAATTTTTCAGTTTGGCCCTATATCCAGGTTTTTATCCAATGGAAAAATGCACTTCCCCATCCCACCTGGGAAAATCCCAGGTGCAAAAAGTTTTGGATTCTTCAGAGATGTTAATAAAATAGGGATTCCCCTGTTTCCAAAATAATACCATGCCTCCCACGCTCTTTATTCCATCTCTTCACATTCCTACCTGAAGCAGGTTCTGGGCTGCTTTGAAGATTGCTTTTCTGTTTAAGACTTTAAAGCTACCTTGTTCCTCATGGAGCATATTAAAATAGTAAAAATCTGCACCTTAATGTGAGAAGCAGCAGTACAGTGGAAATAGGGGCTGTGGCAGAGGTTGGGTCAATTTAACTATTTTGTGGTCTCAAGGAGCCTTTAAGCGATCATCCTACAAAGAAGGGCAGTCAAAAGCCCTAACTGGGAGTTGGTTTACCAGCAGAAACAAAGACAGCATGATTTTAAGGAACAAATGCATTTTATTTTTGGAAGCTCCATATAGGGGACAAGGTCAGATGGCCAGTGATTTGCTTCTATTTGAAGCTGCCAACTTTTTTCAAAGCAAATCCCAGCATTCCAAAGATGACCAGGACTGAAGAAGTGAGGGGAACCTACAGGAGTTGCAAAGGCTGATGTGCCTATGTTGGTAAAGAAAGGTGATTTTATTTGATTTGAGGAACAATGTTTGGGCAACAAAGCAAAAGAAATCAATCTCTGATGGTTCTAGGAAGAAAAAGGTCAAATGGTTGAGCAATATTAATCACTGAGTCATGCTGAGATCTGTCCTGGTGAGCATGTCAAGACATTGATCTTATTAAGTGGCATTTATGTAAGTAAAACCAGAAATTAGGTCTTGTATAACACAGTATAGTACATCAGTCTTTTAGCAGAGTACACGGTGTGCACAGAATGAATTAACACTGTGTGTTCACAGCATACAGTGCAATGTAAAGGAGAATGATGGTGCATAGACTTATTTCACCCCTTCTGCCTGGCAGTGTACATGTACTAAGTCTTTTCCCATGCAGATCTGCAGTCCAAATAGGCAAGAGAGACAAACTCAGGCAAGAGAGACAAACTCAGGCAAAACACCTTTACTTGCTCGGCACAGAACCTGGGCTTTCCAGCATTTAGCTCAGTTACCTCCCAAGAACAAGACAGTGATGGGTAGGAGATCTGCATATCAGTCACATAACTGTTTTATCACCTATTTTCTTATCTTGGAAATAGAACAAGAATGTAGGATTATCCAAGCCAGATGCTGATTCATTTACAGCTAGGGAGCAAGGGGAGTCACACCTTCATAAATGTGTCTATTTCCTTATTTCTTTCTCCAAAGGAAAAAGCTATCATGTACTAATCTTTAGGAGAGGTTACTAGATTATTATGTTTTTAAACCCCTTTAAAAATATATGTATATTATATAAATGCAAGTATTTTAAAAAATATACATGATACCTTATATGATTTTTCATTCTTGTGTGAAAAAGTCAGTTGTGCATTATAAGGGACTAGATTTTAAAGGATTGTATCCTTCTCTCCATTTCTACCTATTTGCAACTTGTTAGGAAGAAACAGAAGCTCTGGAATGGCTGCAATTTACCTCCTGTGTCCCGTAAGTTACTCTGGAAGGAGAAATACTAACGTCTCAGGATGTAGCTTTACCAAGATATCAACGTGTATTTTTCATAAGAGCTTTGTTAGCTGATGGCATTTTGCTTGATTACCAGCAGTCATTGTTCCCCTCAGAAAGGAGCAGTGTCAGATAATTTCACCCCCTGCTTTCTCTTTGGTTGCACAGTGGCCAGAAACAGGAATTAGAGACCCCCCAAACCAAGCGGAGGCCAGGGCTCTGAATGGAGCAGCTCTGTCTGAGTCTCATGCTAATGAGATCAGGAAGGGAGGAAATGTTGAACTCCAACCCTGGGCTGCCAAGCAGCTTGCCCCTGCCTCGGCAGTGGGCAGAGCCAGCTGGGAGCAGGCAGGGTCCTGAAGTACCCAGGGGATCAGGATGCTACTCAGCTGGCAGGAAAGGGAGCAAGAGTTTCGCTTATCTTAATAGCTCCTTTTGTTCAGGAATCACAGTAGCAGCCCTTATTTGCAAACTTGGACAAGTATAATGCACTCTGAGCTCTTGCACAGGTGCTGGGCACTAGGGATTTTTCTCCCTGCCTGCACAATGGCTGCTTTTTTTTCCAGGGCTGCAGGAAGGAACTGGAAAGACTCAGTCAGACAAAAGTGCTGGCTGCACATTTGGCCAAAGTATTGACTGGCTTTTGTTGCTGTGTACATGTTGCCATCCATGAGCCCAGTGATGATGACCTAGAAGGTGATCTGACAATGAGTGCTTCTTTTGGAGAATGTGTCAACTATTGTAGAAGTTTGCACATTCGTAATGAGAATGACTGATTCCAATAGATAATTGCCTGGTAGTCTGTCTTGATAGCTGGGTAGATAAACAGTATATTTGCTTCCCTTCCCTCAAAAACATAACAAAGGCGGCAAAAATAGGACTTGGAATGTCTGTGGGGATTAAATAAAACAAGAGTGAATCACAGTAAGATAGAGAACTTTAGAAAAGCAACACACTCTCATTTAGCCATTTTTATAAGAAGCTACACCCAGTGAGCAGCTGTCTCACTGAACTTGCATGGCTTTATACCTCCTCAAAGCAACTTTGCTGAGCATTCTTTGAGAATCTGGTGTTTGACTGTTTATATCTTCAGTAAAGATTGCCTGCCAAATATGATGTTTTCCTTCTCTTTTCTTTCTTTTTTTTTTGTTCCCTACAGTTGTGGTTTACAGCTTACCCAAATCCACAAGGGGAGGTGATAGATGTTCCCAAATGTTGGTTAGTGGATGTAATACTGGCCAGTTCATGGTCAACATCCTTTTCCTCTTAAAGATCTGCTGTCCCCCAAGTTCACTGAGTGCTGAGGGGCTGCAAAACTCAGTAAGTTGAATATCTGAGAATGGAGAGAGACTTATAGTATTCACCTCTTCAAAACGGCAAAGACACTTGTGGATTAACAGTTTGAGGAACCTCAGAACATGTGACTTTGTAATATGCTGGTGCTTCTACATAGACTTTTTCCTTTTTTCCTGTGTTAACTTCTAGAGATGGAGCAGTCTACTACATGTCATTTAGGACGAAGTTAGTTAGTCCACCATTGGGATACTTGAAACTAAGTCTAACCTCACAGACAAATATAGTCCCCTCTGTTAAGATTACTAGAAAGCTGACAAGATGGTTAGAGCAAAATAAGTCCTCGCTGTTACTAAGCACATTTTTTCCAGTAAGGAAAGAAAAAGTATACAAAATATCCTTAAGTTTCTTGCTGTCTGCTTTGTTATGATTAGTAACCTTCTTATGGTAGAAGATGTTTCTTCCTTTGTGCATAAGGCCACTTGTCATAATAACTACTCTCAAATATTTCTAGTGTGATCAATTCAGATATCCTCCATCAGTATTGAGCAACTTTTGTGCTACAAACTTACAAATAAATGTATTTGCCAGTGTGATCAATGATTATACATATTTTCCTTAATTATTTTATATTATTGTATTACTATGTGGTTGTAATATAGATTATGTAAAGACTCATTTTTTTCCTTTCTGGAAGCACTAATGGAAGACTTCATTTCCATTAAATTTTGTTCCATCAGATTTTGCTCCTTGAAAAATTGTCCACAAGCTAACCATTTTCTTATTAGACAAACCAGAAAGCCAAATACATTTCGTCCATAAGTGTGGGAGGTAATATACATAACTTTTCCAAAACAACTTACAATATTTCATTACAAGAAAAGTAACCAAAAAAATAACTCTTCCAAAAAGTAAAGGAAAATATTTGAGAGGAGTGGGAGATATTTTTCTCACTTTCTTTGCAAGAAAGATAGGAATCGTAACCCAAATGACCCATAGTGGCTTTAGTCTATAGTTGATAATTTTTAACTCTTGCAGGATCTAGAGGATCAAATACAAATTTCTTCCCTGCTTGAAGATTTGACAAAACACCTTTCACAAGGTACCTTGATACTAAAATTTATGAAATACTGAGTAGGTTTCTTACTGTCTGTCATGGTTTGACACTGGCACAATGCCAGTGCCCCCATGAAAATGCAATCTCTCAACTGAATGCTGTGAAATGCAATCGAGAACAGAGCAAAGCAGGCCCAAGCTTAATAACAGAAAGAAACTTTATTAAGCTACTACTATAAAAGAAAAAAAGAAAGGGGAAAAAAACACACACACAAAGATCAAAATTAAAACCTTGCAAAGCATCCCTCCTCACACCACCCAACTCCAACAAACCACAGTGAGACACAATCTGGACCCCAATCAGGTTTCCACCCTCCAGACAATCAACTCAGCCCATCGAGGGAGAAAGGAGACCCTCCTGTGCCACAGACCCCCAAGAAAACACAGCTGCCACATCCTGTGCTTCCATGTCACACATGGCACCACCTGGAGAAAAGTTTGCCATGGTGACCCTTCTCCTTTCCATGCACAGTGCTCTCACCACCAATGCATGGATGGACAGACTGCTTTTAGGATTTCCTTTCAAGGATGCCCTGCCAAGAGGGGGAAAAAAACAACAGTTCAGTTTTTCATTTTTTGGGACCACAGTCCCCCCCGCATTTTCCCCCTGGGGCCGAAGGTCCAAGAACAGAGATCTTCTTCTCTTCTCCTTCTTTGAGGACGGGAGGCACCACCACAAACCCCCTAACTTTTCTCTGTTCGCTCCACTTCTGTCTTTTCCCAGTTGAAGCAGGTCTCTTGGCTCACTAGCATCCTCCTCTTGGAGGAGAAAAATTGGTTCAGATTGTAGCCAACAAGGAAAAAGTCCAGCCAAAAAGCCACTCCTCATCTCCTCCCACCTAGAATTTCTCCTTATAACATCCCAGGGTCCAAGGTGTCCCTCTTCCTCTCTTTCAAACTGAGGAGGGGAAAAATTTCACAAGGCTTTCATTTCTCAAGGAAGGGTTAAAAGTCCCGACTCCCTGGCTGTCTCTCTGCCCGGATTCTCCGGCTCCCACAGGCAGCTGGGCACCTTGCGGGCCTCCCTTGCTCTTCTCCTTCCCTGCGGTGAACTGCTGATAAAAATTGTTGTTGTCTCTTTCTCTCTCAAGACAGAGAGACTCTGGGGGGGAACGGAGACATCCCAGATTTCTCCACCCTTCCATCTGCAGGGGCCAGCCTGGCTCCAGTCCCTCCACCCTTCGGCCTACCTCAGTCAGCCCATGGGCCTTCCCCTCCCCCACCTGTTGGAGAGGATAGATAAATATAATTATTCACAAATAATACAGCCAGGATGAGAACAGTCCTCTCTGCTAGCCGGACAACACACCTGCCTACGGATGGGTCCAGGGGTCACATGGACTGTTCCATCTCACCCCACAAAATGTATGGTCACCCCGCATTTGTAACCCTCCCCTAAAACATCAAGTGCCTGTAACCCCATTGGCCATGCCTTGTTCCAGCCCATCTTGAAGCCCCCTGATAAGGGGGCTGCGAGGGGCCACACGGTCTCTTGGAATTTCCCTTCCTCTTGGAACTCCCCCTCTTCTAGAGCATCCTTTTGTCTCTCCCCTCCACCATCCTCTCAAGCCCTGCCACGTGCTGCGTCTGGGAGCTCGAGGCAGGACCTTTCTGCATCCCCAATAAACCTCATTCCCCAAGAGCAGCCTTGAGAGATCTCTCATCTCCATTCACCCAAACCATCCAGGAGCAGCGGAGCTCGCTACACCCACCCAGCCACAGCCGGGCAGGGGAGAGGCTGCACTGCACACTGACTGGAGCCAGAGAGAGCGAGTTCCCCTGAGAATTCTGCTTTTAGCCCCTCTGTCTTCTCAGAGGCGTGTCCACCTTCAATTGGTCAATATCCAAATTGACCTCTTCCTTCCGGAAAAATTCTTTTTTATGTCAAACCATGACACTGTCTCCCGTGATTTTCTTCTTCAAAATAATTTAAATAAATATATGACAGCTGGGGCAAGATGTAGACTCTGGTGGTCTTCATTTGAGTTAGGAGGCTCTTTGGGTGTAGTCTGGTAGCCACAGTTCCTCAGCTGGAAAAACCTTCAAGCAGTCATCAAGTGTGTGAGTAAGGAGGACTCTATGACGGATGAATTAGTGGGGATCTGGGAATCAAAAAAATCAATAACTTGTACAGACTTAATTAGGATCTTGTTGCACTGCTGGAATGTAGAGGACTGCCTACCACTGGATTTTATGTTCATCTGACCTGGCAAACCCAGAGAGCACAGTGGTGCATTGTCCTGCCTGTAGCATCAAACTGAATGGAGTCCACCAAAGCATCCACCCTGCCGCTACCTGACAGCTGCCTGTGCAGGGCACTGGCGCCGCAGGCAGCAGCCGCCGCGGGATGCTCGGCACATCTCTGTGGTATGTATGGGAATGAATGGTAACTAGAGTTGTTGCTGCTGTTTTTATTTTGCCTACTTGGCAGAAGTCTCACTATTCTTTAGCTTTTGAATTAGGATGATGTAAGAGGCCCAGGCGCTATGCTAAACACTCCATTACAAGGTTTATCAGAAAAGGCTGCCTGTCTTGAGAGTGTTACCCAGAATCACAGAGAAATAGCAATGAATTTTGTGGGGAGTCAACAAGTTTGTGGGCTGAAGGAGTGAGTTCATTCCTAATCCTCTGAAGGAGTGAGTTCATTCCTAATCCTCTGTGGGTGTGGATGAGCGCTATTCTGCAGGCTGCCCATGCTATATCTGTGGCAAGGCAACCTTGTGTGTGCACCCAGGAAGGCCATCTGATGCACACCAGCAGCTGTGCACTACTCTCCTCTCTGGGCTGCTCATCCCAGGAGTCTCTTAGCACATGTTGTTAAATCCATGTGCTTGAATTGTCAGGCAGATGCATCACCCCCACATGACCCTGGTTTTTTGTAAAGCAGGAGGAGGAAGCTTGTTTGGTTGAGTGCATCAAAAACAGGGGAGCTCAAGTGCTGGTTGTTATTAACATACCACACTGAAAACATGCACTACCTCAGCCTTGAGCCCTCCAAGATACCAGGTCTGTCACGGTGGTTGATAACTCCCATTCTCTGGGGTCATTCCCTGGGTCTCACGCTGACATCCTGCATGACTTCAGTTGCTGAGTATCTGCATCATTTCCAAAAACAGTTTTGAGGGGCTTTAAAAATGTAAAACTGGATAACTCACACAGGGCCAAATTCAAAGGTCAGCAAGTCTTCCCACTACCACTGGTGACTGAGACAGGGGTAGTCTCTACCCTGGTTCTGAAATCTTGCTTCCTGCTCACAAAGCTGGCTCTAATTAGCTTGTGCCACATAACCTAGCCTCAACCTGAATCCTGTTTCAGCCCAGCCTTGTCCAGGTACTGCTTAATTTTGTTTGTTCCAGGGTTGCAGCTGTCTCACACGGGAGCCCTATCAGCTCCCGTGCCCTATTGTTTGCAGCCAGTGTGCAGGGCTGTGTGCCACAGATGGAGTTCCTCGGGAGATTAATGATGTGCTGAACAATGCCTTGTAGTTGATACCCTCTTGAACTCTGACACCTGACACTGGACACCTTCAGGAAGAGTCAAGGGCTTAGCAAGTAAGCAAATTGCAGCTAGATTGTGATTTCCCTCGAAGTATCTTCTGTGAATAATAACACTTCATTGGCATATTTGTAGCTTTGCTTGACTGGTTTTCACATAAATGCTGGAGAAGAGGTTGTCTTTATGGCTATATATAGAAAAAGTGTTTTGAACTCTGCCAACTGGTGCCTATGGCCCATCTCTCTTAGAGGTGGGAGAAGGAGGTAATTTAGGGATTTGTATAACAGTTATTTGAGACTTCAGTCCAGAATACAGACCAAAACACCAGTTCCATTTTATCTTTTAACAGGGCCTCCCTGGGTGTCAACTGTCCTGCCTGAGGATGCGCCTTGAAGGAGTTACCGGTGCCCCAAGAGAGAGAGGGGCCCAAGACATCAGCCCAGCTCAAGTGGCATCGTGTGCTCCCAGTTGCTCTCCCCGGGGCTGGCCCTCCCCGTCCATCAGCCCGCTGCCCTTTGGTGACACGAACCCCAGGGCCGGGAAGGAGCTGGGTATTGTTAGCGCTGTTCCCTACAGTAGATTGGCAGCCAGGAGTGCCGGGGAATGACAGGTCCCATAATGCACCCTCATCGCAAAGATGGAGAGCGTCACCTCTGTAACATTCCCAGCTTTCATTAGGCTGAATGCAATTGTGCTAGGTTTAATTTTTGGAGTGTTTGCAGTTTTTCCAGCAAATAGCTGTTTGAACACAGTGTCCCCATTATATCACCACAGTCAAAGAGAGGAAAGATAAAGGCATTGTGCAAAGTTTCTGTGGCTTTGCAGACAAGGATTTATGTACTGGAGAACTCTCATCTGGCAGTCAATTTGCCTTTGTCTTTCAAAGTAGTGGAAGTATCAAGGGAGTATGCCCAAGAGTTTTATTTGCTATTTACCAGATTACTGAAGCATTGGGCATCTTTAAAACTGTTGTAAAGACAAATGCTTTCAAAACAATTTTGCAGACTTCTGCTGAGGCTGAGGGGAGAGGCAAGTGAAACCCTTGAAATGCTGTCCTTTTTGTATTGCTAGAGGGGTGTATGATTGAGGAAGGAACTTGAGACTGTACAGTTTCATGGGTTTAAAATGTGATCTGTCTGTCCAACATAGAAAGAAAAAAAAATGCATCCACCACTATCTAGTTTAGAGGGGTAAGCATGAAAACTGTTTTCTCTGGAAAATGACAGTTCCTGGTTAGTGAATACATGGAAAAAATCAACAATTTATAAAGAGACAAGGATGAGATTCACTTTTATCTTATTTAGATACTATAGTCAGTTTACTGCTCAGGTTACAACAAGCAAGAAATATTGCAGTTAATGGGATCAGTCCTGGCTAACATTTTACCCCTACATCTTTCCCTACTATTTGTTTCTGACTGACACAGCTAAAATTGTAGTGAAGGCAGAGCCTGTAAGACCAGGCTTTATTGTTTGAAGGCAGAACTAAATGGTATTCATCTAACACTCCTTCAAGTAGGTGAGAGCTGAAGGGAAAGCTGCTTACAAAAATTTTCAATTTAGCATTAAATTCAAATACTGAGACCTGCACTATAAATACCTTAGTCACTCCAGATGATCCTGGGATTTATGGAACAGTTAACATTAGTAACATGATAATTAACTGAATTAATACATAAACCAAAGTGAATCCCATGATGCAAGAAAAAATCAGATCAGATGCTGCTGAGGAAAAAAAGGCCGTTATACCAGAATAAAATATGACCCACTGATTTAGGGTTATCAATAGAGACCAATAAATACCCAGAAATGTCTTATTAGCTTGAAAGACTACCAGTGCCTGAAGCCAACATCTGCAAAGTTCCAAAAAAAATACCTACCTGAATGTCTGGCACCCATAAAGTTCTTGTAATTTCTGATTCCAGGTAAAATATCAAGTGAAATCCCATTCCTGTATCTAGCCTTAATAAATCTAAGAGCTGTGAAGTATCTCCTTAAACAATTCTTATCTCATATGGGAGATGTGAGACTAACCTGCTGGGTTTTCATTATTTCATTTGAGGAGAAGTTTCCTAGCTTATTCTTTCACAGGTGTAGGTGGTGTCTGTGTTTGTTTCTGAGGAGCTGGTTCCTGGCCAGATTGCTGAACTTGCCTCAGGCTCTAATCCACAGTGCAGAATATGGCCCCTTTTAAAACACGATTTTAAGGAATTTCCTTTGGCCAAGTGGGCTCTCCCGAAGGTAACATGAATCTTTCTCTGCCCAGTGCCAGGAAGGAGCAGCGCAAGGTCCTGTAGAAAAGAGCATTGGCCCTGCTGGAAAAATTGCCTTTTTGATACACCACAGACTGCATTTCAGCCTGATATGAAGCAGACATCATGAAGATATGCCAAAGGCCAGTATAGTGTCAGTGCTGCCATTATTTCAGCCTTCCATACTGGGCTGACATTTTCTTCTGTTTATCTGAGAGATTCTCTTTTCTGGGAAAGAGATGGGCAGGAGAACATTGACTCCAGCATTTCCCTGTGTAGCTAGTGAAGCTCTGCTCTGGTCCACAGAGTGCTTTGAACTGGATCAGTGCAGCAGTCGCTGAACCAGTCTACAAGCAAAGCATGAGCAGAAGAAGGCCCATGAGGAGCCCTCATAAGAGCGATAAGGAAAGAAACCAAGCCTTTTGTTTATGGGGCTGGTCTGAGGCTCAGAAGATGTAAGAGATCTGCCTAGTTGACAGATCTTCATTGTTGATTTAGCCTTAGCATTACTCTGTCTGTACATCTGTCTGTGCCCTCTGCTCATGTTGCTCCTGTTTTCACTCTCTAGGATCTCTCTAGGATATGTGTGTCATGGGGGCACTGATTACATCTCTCTCTGTGGTTGTACCGAGCTTGGTGCTGGGGTAGATTACTCTGGATACTCCCAGTAACAGCAAATAATAAAGACAACTGTGGTAGGTTATTTGGCATGTGATCTTGAGGAGAGAGACATGTACTAGATATTCTAAAATTAATTAATCTCCCTTTTTTATGAACTGCAGTATCAGAACTCTATTCTTCCAGAGCACACTGTCAGTCCTTAGGAATATACTCTCAGGACATCCTTGTAATAATTGCAATAAATTTTCACTGCTATGAAAGGAGATGCGATTATTGTCCCATTTTTATATATTTTGGACCAAAAAATTTAACTACCCATCATCAGGGCTGAACTGCCTCTGTAGCATAAGGTAATTTAATGCTATAGAATTCTTCTCCTGGGCATTGATTGTCCAAGTTTCTGTCTGAAAAATGTGATGCTTTGGCAAAATTTAAATGTAGATTTCTATCACAGATGTGTTTACAAAGACCTAGTTCTGTATATGATGCTACATCTATATTTGTCATTCCAAAATTTCATAATAGAAATTATTAAATTAATTTACTTCAAATAATTGGGTTGAAAACTGCTTGAGTTTGGCTATAATACAAAGAAAGTTGTTTCAGGGTTCCTATATGTCTATATATATTTACTTTTATATATATATATATATACACACACATAATACATACACACATGCTATATGAATATGTAAAAAGGCACTTTCTGCCATGGATTCAGACATAATGAGTATTACACAGATGGAGACTGATTTATCCTTTCTGGAGCAACTTTAAGGCAGTCTGAATTTCCTCTCCTCTACTGTTAAGAAACAAGCCAAAAAAGAAGTTCAAGAAGATCTATATTAAACTTCAGCTGTTGATCTGTCTTCTCTCTGGCCTTGACCCAGGTTGAACATATCTTACACAATTCAAGTATTCTAAGACCTTACAGCCTGGTGTATGCAAATTAATGTCCCCTATATAAGACCCAGAAGTGAAGAGAATACAAGGTTTATACTTAACTTTCAGCAGATACGTGTATATACACATATATTAAAGTGCTTTGCTGAATAAGGCTTTGCCCAAGAACATGCTTATTTCTTATTCAAGGCCTTGATCCCACCTATTTAGTGGACTCTTTAGATGAAAGCAATAAAAACAGCAGAGGCATTCATTACTGGACCTTTCTTTCAAAGACCCCACAAACCTCAAAAAAGCCATGATTCTCTAGGTAAGAACAAGATTTATGTCACCAGAATAAAAATCAAAGCTTATGAGAGCCTGCGTAGCACGTGCCCATGCTAAAAAGCACACATCAGTGTCACTGCCCTGGGTGCTGCTCCCTGGTCTTGGGCCCTCACAAAATGAAACCTCACATACATGGAGCTGGCTAAGTGTGGAACCAGCATGTTTGTGACTTGGTCTCAATCCTGTATGAGTATCCCATAAGTGTACAGTTGTGAATCCTCATCATTTCAACAATCTTTTCTCCAAAGCCTTCTTTGGTTTTGGTTTGGGCTTTTTGTTTGTTGTTTTTTTTTGTTTAGTTGGTTTTTCTGGCTTTTTTGGGTTTTTTTGGGGGGGTGGTTTGGGTTGGTTTTTTTGGAGGTGGGGGGGAGTGGGGGCAGGGAGAAGGATGTTGGCATTTGTTATTTGTTTTATATCTCAGCTCCATCTCTCTGGGACATACTCATATCATCGTCTTAACTATTTGAGGCATTGTAGCACAAGCCTTGGCTGTGCACCATAACAGAGAATCTGGTGCTGCTGCATGCAGGAACCAGCACTGTGCTATGATTTATCCATTACTTAATCTTGGAATCGTAGGACCTTTTAGGTTGGAAGAAAACCTTTAAGATCATCGAGTCCAACCATTGACCCAGCATACCAAGTCCCCTGCTAGTCCACCATGTCCCTACGTGCCACACCTACACATCTTTTAAATACCTCTGTTAGTGACTCCCCCAGCTGGCAGCAAGAAAATAATTGACCTCCAAGGCCCAACGTGTGAGGCTTTGGTAGGTCTTTAGGTGCTGATGGGGTCAGAAGTACAGCTGGAAATAAAGTTCTTCTAGGGTTAATTTTGCAAGGGTTAGGCCATAAAAATACAAGCCCCAGCAGCAAAGCATGAAAGTGATGATCATTTTCTCTCTCCTCCACAGATCTGGAGACTGAGCATAAACCAGTTTCTCTGTTTCCACACAGCACTTTTCTGATCCCACATAACCAAACCCATGCTTGGCAAGGAGGGAACGGATCAGACATCTTTCCATCTGGAAAATCACCATCCTGCTCTTCATGTATGGGAGGAGGTGAGGGGAAGTATCAATTTTCTTCTCACCATCACTGAACCCTGATAAACATGTAGTTTGGCAGCCTGAATGAAAAACTTTTCATGGTCTTTTGTAGTATTCAGCAAGCAAAAAAGTACAAATGTCCTACTGCTGAAAATCTGAGGAGCTTTGCCTTGGGAGGGTGAACATGCTACCTCTTGGGCTTGCCTTCCTTAAAAAGAAAAATATGTGGTGCTAGTCAGGGGAGCAGTCAGATCTGGAAGGCCATGTGCTAGTTTTGGCTCGCTGAAGAAAGCCAGCATCTGGTTCAGCTCTGTTTCAAAGTTAAAATTTCTTAAATGGAGCCAAATATTTAAATAATATTAATAATTTTATTTCCTGAATATTAACTATGGTATATGGTGAAATGACTTCTGTACCTGCAATAAAGGGCTTCTAGGGTTTGTGAGCTGCTCAGTCTCTCTCTTGTTCACACAGTCATGCAAGCCAACTATTCACTGCATGGCACATGGTTTTAGCTAAACATTCACTGCTTAATTAAAAGTGCTGCTTTAAAGAGAGCAATAGGTTTTGGTTTCATTTTTTGTTAGTTACTGCCATAGTAACCTCTGTACTAAAATACTGAGTGCTAAGAAGTAATAAAAATTTATGAAATGCATGCAAACTCAATAAAATATTAGTTTAAAATTTATGACATGGTATGTCATTTTGTGACAGGATGCACAGAAGCACTGTTCAGAAGTATAGGGGGGCTGGAAGAAAATAACTCTAACATACTTTGTGGAGCCAATACTCAATGCCAATTTCCACTAATTAGCTGGCATTCTCTTTTTTTCAAGTGGGTGGGAGCTTTGTGAAACCTTTTCAGGCTTCTCTCATGTTGGTGAACACCCTACGTTTGAAGCTACCTGAATTTCTCCAAAGGGTGTGGTATGTGTGTAGTGTTTGGAAGGTGAATAGAAGACCCAGTGGGATCCTCATGTTTATCTCTCAAGAGGGCATCTCAGGCAATCATCTCCCAAATGTCTCCAAGATCGCCTTTTCCTTGGCAGTGCCAGAACAATGTGGTTAGCCTAAGTGATCCTGGTATTGAGAGCTGCTCTCAAAGCAGTTTACTCCAGAACAAG
The DNA here is from genome assembly GCF_050655825.1 of Lonchura striata. NCBI lineage: Eukaryota > Metazoa > Chordata > Aves > Passeriformes > Estrildidae > Lonchura > Lonchura striata. The sequence continues at coordinate 78,045,229 of NC_140703.1, read as the reverse complement.
GAAATTTTGTGGTTTTTCCATCTACAGCTGAGATGCAGATAGGTCAGTTTTTTAAAAAAGTACAGAATTATTAAATAAAAATTCAATTATTAGGATGATTTCTTTCAGGCCTCTCCAAATAGTCTGCAGTGACAGTGTGATGGCAGAGATCATCCTAAGCACAGGGCTGGTGATGGCAGAAACAGGAGACAGGTGAGAAAAGTTCCCACCAGGCTTGCTTCCAGAGAAGATTGTCCTTAAGTCCCCAGCTTCAGAAACAACATTCCACAGCAAAAGCCTGTGGGAAGGCAAAGGTCCCTTTCTGGCTAAGAAGAAACGGCCTCCCAGAGCAGCAGCTTTGCCATACCTTCCTTCCCAAAATTTGCCACTGACTAGTCCTGGCAGCACTCTTCTCAGTTCTCTGACTCCTGTTCATAGATTCTTTGTTCTCCCTACATATTACACAGTCAACTTGAACTGCCTGTGGGTGGCTTGTCCAGGTGGCTGATAAACCATGGATGTTGGGATGCAGAGCCAGCTCAGATCTAGCCAAGCTTATTAACTCTTATGAAGTTTATGAGTTTATAGCTGTTGCTCAGCTGCTGCTTGGGCAACTGTGGTTCAGGGAGGGAGCAGTCAGCTCTGCACCAGGATGAGACCAGCCTAAGGCTCCCTGGATATGCAGGGAGCCAGATGGGCTCACCCTGCTTTGCCTTCCCTGCCTTGTAGACAAGGGGGATGCGGCTGGAGAGATACACAGACCCTCCTGCATGGACTCAGGATCACGGACCTGAGCTTCTGTGAGGCTGGCTGGCCCAAGAGAATTCCTGAGGATTTACATGCATTTGCAGTTCCTGCATGACTTGACCAAGAGCAATTCAATGGCTCAACCCAAATTCAGACCATCTGCCCCACAGCCCATATAAAGTGGGTGAGAATCTCACGCACTGAGAGTTCTGTGGGGCTCCCCATAGTGGGCATTTGCATGGGATTCAACTGAAAGTTTGTTGTTACTGCTGCTATACAGTAAATATGACTTGAAAATTTTAGTGAATTTTTTTTAACTCTCATTCTCTGTTCTCCCATTTCCTTTTCCTTTTTGTTTTTTTTTTTTTTTTTTTTTCTCTTTGAAGGACAGGAAATGTGCAGTGATCCTAGAGGAAAATGCCAATTTACATATCAGAGTCAGACTTGCAGGCCAGAGCAGATGCTTACTACTCATAGAGCAATTGCATCTGGATATATTTAATATTATGTCCTCACATTTTTACGCTCAGTTTTTACGCTTGTCAGCAGATTACTTATTTCCCAAGTGTGGTATTTCTGGATTGGAAATCCAGTGGTGGCACAGGCAGGAAATCTACTTTGGGAGCATATGATGCTCAAGCCACGTGACCCACAAGTTAGCCTCATGGGGTGATATAAGGAAAAAAATGTGCACAAAAGAGAGGCATCTCAAACCACATAGCCAGAAAAGCATAGGTCTGTTTTTATCAATGAGTGTCTGGGCTGCCTTCTGCCTGGATAGCTTGGAAATTTTCTATTTCACCCCAGTGCCCAAAGGTGACCTCAGTGTTTTCAAGAACAGAACAAATAGTTGATAGGAAAAGGAGTTAAAGTAGCCTTACTGAACAAATAAATTGGCAAGTGTATCTAATAATTGCATGGGTTCAGCATTTTTCTGCGATAAATGAGTAAACTTTAAATGTATCTCTGAGATGTGCTATCACAGGCATTGCCATGGGCAAGTTTTATCCAATGATGAAACAGCAAGGCCTTGTGAGATAAAGATGATAGAAGGGGTACTATCAGGTGGCAGCTGGGTAATTACAACTCTCTATTTGGGCTCTGTAGTGATGCTGCATGTGATAAGTGGAGAATAATGAAGGAAAAGGAGTAGTGATAATACAGGAGCTAAATGGTAGAAAATAGCCTATCATAGCCCAGAGCCCTCTGAGTGCCTATGGGGACTTTGAACTATCTTCTTCAGTTTTCAGCCACAGAAAAAATACTCTCTCTTTCTTCTTCCTTTGCTAAATTTATGTCTGGTGGGACAAAAGGGAAAACTGAAAGGAAATCAAGGGTATGTGAAGAGAATATGACCTTTGCAAATAACACTGAAGGTCACTGTGTAATTATTCCAAAATAAAAGTATCCTGTAATCTTGTCTGTAACCACAAAAGATGTAAGACCATTTTTAAATGTGATTCCAAACAGTTTTGTTGGGGATCATGGTTTATGAAAGGTCAGTTAAAGTATTTCTAATTATGTCTTGTCTAGCTTTTTGCTCAGAAGAACACAAATGTCATTTGTTGTGATAGAGTCAAACTCTGATTAAAGAGAAAAACTGTCAAAAGACAAACTCATCACATGAAACCAAAAAACACTATTTCCTGAGTGAAGATTGGCTTTTGTAGCTTTAACAAAGGTCCAAACAATAAGCCTACAGGAGAATAAAATCTCCTGACCCAGAGCTGGTCACTGAAACATTTCCTTTTTATTTTTTTTCCTACAGAGAGTAATATCTACTATAGTTCCTGGTGAGCTTGATACAATTTGCCAGGTATCTGAGTAACTCTTGGTAATTTTTTCTTAATTCCCCTGAGTAAGACAATAGTTACCTGGCACTTCTTTGACTTGGGAGTCTGATAGCTAAATGTCACATACACTGGATGTGATATGGTGTGGGTGCATTTATACATAAGGGAATTCCACATAAAATATCTTCTGCCTAAAGATAAGACAGAAATTGTTTTGCCCTTTTTTAGAAGTTTAATATGTTCATGTTTTTTTTCTTCTTAGGACACTGACCCTGCATTACCAGAGACCAAATGGAATAACAGAGAAGATGATGATCAGCACTTTAGCAGGATGCAGAGTGAGTCTCTTAGGACCAGAAAGATTTTGGTATAGAAAACTGTGATGTGAAGCCAGTAGTGAAAAAAGGGAAATCTTAAGTAGTGCCTGAATTTGGGAGACTTGCAGCTTGTTGGTAAAATGGAGAAAAATCATACTCAGTTTAGGGGGAAAAAAATGAACAGAGCTCCTGGTTCTCATCCTGACAGAACCTGACTGGAGCATGACAAAAGCATTTAAGCATTACAGAAATAAATGGCATGTAATAAAATGCTTATAGTTGAATAGAATGGCTGTTTATAGGCTGAAATGCCACAACTGAATAAACAAGGAAATTCACATACATGTAAGAAAAGGCTTTTTAAAGTATACGCTTTATTGCAATTATTTATATTATATTATTAAATCATAATGTCTGTATCAAATTTTTAAATTTTCAAATTATTTCTATGTTTAGTGGAACACTAAAATGACTCACAGGTAGTCCAACCCTTCCTCTGATTTAAGATAAAGATCTTGGTAAAAAAATAGACCACAAATCAGGAGTTCAGGGTGTGAAGAATTTTTATTAGGCCATCTCAGCCAGGAAGTGTAGTTTCTCATTATTGACTGACTTCTAGGGTTTTGTAATGACAAAACTCATTGACCTATGAGGCCTTATTTATGTGTAGGCCACTTAGTGCTTTGGCCATGTATGTGACTTTTAACTGTGAGCATGTAACTCCACTTGGGGAGTGGTACCCAAATGGTCAGGCTCCCTAGGACAGGATTCAGCCCTCCTACCTATACACACCCAAAAGTTCACCCATAAGTGGGAGTTACCCTCCTTGCTTCTTTTTTCAGTCGATGGGGAGAAACTGGCACCTTTGGAAAGAAAATTATATTTCCTGTGTCAGACATCCAACTTAAGGAGGGATCAATTACCCTCAGGAAATACCTATTACTCCTGATGGAATACAGAGGGAGCCCAGGGTGACTGACTTAGACATCTAACTTCTAGATAAGTGAAGACAGGTAAAATGAATTTCATCCTGCTTTTAAAGGAGATTTGTGTCCAGTGAGATGAAGACAGGTCTCTATATCTGGACACTTCTTTGATTTTAAATCAGGGTAAGTGCATTCCAAATTGTGGGGGTGAATAACCTTATTGTCGTTCATCTCAGTCAGCCTGGCTTGGGTTTAACTCATCTTTGGCTACACAAAGCTTACACAGGGGTTTTCAGGTGCCTATGATCAGGCAGACCTCTGCTCCATCTCCTAAACCCCATCCTCCACTGATCATTTGTGTGGTCACACAGTGAAGCAGGCCAGCACAGTGACCTTGCTGAAAACTCAGTAGGGAAAAAAAATTGTTGCCTGTTCTGGCTCAAATGACCATACAAACAACTGTGTTTGAAAAATGGAAGAAATACCCAAAGAACAGCATTAGGGCTAGGGACTGCTTTCAGACAGCCTCCATTATATGCCTTTCCTTTCTGTCATCCATTTTTCTTGAGTCAACACTAAAATCTTTATCAAGGTTTCACCATCTTGCCTTGATCCCTGTAGTTTTCAACTTATCACCCACACTGCTCATCCTGTCCTGTCCATCCAGCAAAACCAATCCTTAGGGTGGTCTTTCTCACCCTATTCCCTCTTTACACAATTTACTCACTTTGGGGGAAGCAGAAAATTGCCACAGAAGCACCAAGAAGTCATTCTCCAGAAGTGCACATCCAGTTCTCCCATGACTTAAAGGCACCCAGTCCCTGGACCTGTGCTGCAGCTAGTCCAGGTTCAGCCTCTCTGAAATGCACAGGGTGTGGATATGAGGTCCTCAGCACCACCCGTTTCACCCTGCTCCTACTGCTCCAAAGTACTTTACCGATGGAGATGTATCCTATATATTATCCAATGTGATAAAACTAATTTCTCCCTTTTTCATATTTATTCTCCTTCCAAGACCTTAAAAGAAAGTCAGAAGCTAATTGTCTCTTTGCAAAATTAAACTGAAATTAAAAGCAGCCTTTGAGGCAGATGACCAAGACCCATTAACAAGTTTTATCTTGGTGGTCCTGATATGGTCCCTGTCAAAAATCAGGAGTTTCCCCCTGGTTGTTTGTAGTCTTAGACTGTATTATTGGGGATTGATTTCTGGCACCTAAGTCCATAAAATGTACATCCATTATATTTCACTTTAATGCCTGCATATAAAAGTTTATAGACATGAAATTCTGTATATGTATACACTTGCTCTTTACTGATTCCTGACTTCTTTTCTTACCAGTCTCCTTTTACCTCCTGAAATTGCAAGGCCTATATCAAGGAAAGTCAGAAATTTTCATAATTTTTAAGTGTATTCATACAGGCAGGGAATAACACATTCTTCATGTCCCTGGTAGATAGGGCAAGAGCTGATGAGCTTAAATTTCTGCAAAGGGGATTTAGGATAGTCATTAGGAAAAACTTTCTCGTTAAACCTTGGAATAGATTGCCTGGGGATAACGAAGGGTCTCTATCACTGATGTTCTTTTCAAGAACAGGTTAGACAAGTCCCTGTCAGGAATGCCATAGGTATAGTTTATGTTGCCTAGAGGGGTTGGAGGGAGTAGACGACCACTCAAAGCCTCTATTGCCAAGGTGATCTTCCAAGGCATTCTTAATGTTTTATTTATCTATATCAGTGCACCTCAGTATTTCAAATACAATGCTTATCCAGGAGAGAGATTTGAATCCTCTAAGACTATGGATTACTCAAAAGTATTGTGTCTTGTTATCCATTGATGCTTGACACTAGTGCAGACACTGGCAGGGAAACTTCTGGCTTTGGCTGGAGCACTGTCCATCACATTCTGTCTTACTGTCTTACTCCCAATTCTCCTAATAAAGTGCCATCTGTATTTGTAAATCTGGCATGTTGTTGAACCTGGATTTCAAATGTTAGTCAAGGTTAAATACCTGTTTATAACACTTTTAAGACCAACTAGGTTTTTTTATACCACCAAGTTTTGAAACCTTCCTTTTGGTCAACAGAAATTCTTTTTCAGCCAGTGTATCTCTAATAGACTAGAAATATAACAACATATTTTCCTTTTAAATACTTACATGTACTGAGTGACATGACACTTTTACACGCAAGAAAATCACACTGAGATGCACACTGAATAATACTCATTGGAAAAAAAACCACCTGAAACACTATACAAACCAAAATGTGTTTTTTACTTTAACATTGTGCCACAATACAGTGGTCTCCCTTGATCTATTTGTTGATGCAACAGGGTACTTCCTGCTTATTTCTCCCTCCTTGCTATTTCCTTCCTGTTTACTACTCCCTGACTGACTGTTTGGTCTTACCTTCAGTAACACATGAATTCATGCCCATGAACTCAACAAAGTCTGGTTTGGGAGACAACAAAAGCTGCCCAAAGCTGCCTGTTGAGAATGCAGCCCTGTGCTGGAACTCAAGGCACTGAACAGGCTCTGTCCCACACAGCACTAAAGGAGCAGTTAGAAGCCACCACCCTCTTTTTGTGTCCAGCCCTGAATTCCAGGGTTTCTCCTGAGCCAAAACTTCTGGTTATGCTATGCTATGTGATAGAATAGGACTCAAGGAGGAGAGCTGCACTCCACATCTCTGAGAGATATCTGCTATCTTTTTTGAAAGATGATATACCCTCCAACTTTGCTGAAGCTATTTTAGTTGAGCTATAACAATTCAATTGACTAAATCCTTACTCGTGATATGTAGTTAGAGATCACCCAGAGCTGATACTGGGACTGTAAATGTTGTCCTTAAGAAACTTTAAGATCTTTATTTTCTCGGAAATGTCAATGGAAAACATGATAATAGCAAAGGATGGGCAGGGACATATTTTTCAGCAGTGGCATCAATTCAAATGTGCATCAAAATACAGAAGCCTGACAGAGATGAATGACAAAAAAAACCAATTCTCCCATAAAAACTTACATTCTTGCTGTACAACAGGCAATTATTTTGCTTAATCAAATTTTCAACTGAGCTGCCTACAGTGTCAGAAAGCCACAAAGTCATTTAATAGACAGCAGTTTGAATGGATTGGAGAGGAAATGTTTAAGCTGAAGTGTTGCTGATGAGATTTCTCAAGAAATTCTCACATAAAGGACATTATGGGAAGGAAATGAGTTGGCTTTAGAAGGACAAAATTTGTAAGTTTTTTTTCTAGATTTGAAATCTTGAGTTTAAATCACATAGTATTGGTTGTTTTTGCCATCAATACATTGAACGTATTTACAAATATATTGAGTTTCAGTAATTGCTGTGTATAAATGGATTTCCATTATTATATTACGGTGCAAGTCAGAGGAACCATTCAGATTCTAATTTTCTCAGAAATGTTGCTCGGTGTTGGACAGAAAGGAAAAGAGCTGTCCATGACATTATAATGTAAAGGGTACATTAATTAAACATATTTTGGAAGTGTAGATGTGAAAGCAAAAGACCACCTCCCAAACACCTACTTCCAAACTCCTGTCCTGCAGTAGATATTCAGTCCCTGAAAAATCATTCAGAGAGCAATTCAAGTTTCTGAACATGAGCCATGTTTGGTGTCCTGGGTGTACTGCCCAGCCTCCAGCTCTGCCCTAACAGACTGTTGACCTCCTGTAAGTCCTGCCTGCAATCTGCCAGCCCCATGCAGATGTTTTGGATACTTTCAGATGTTTACAATGGCAGTAGATGCTACTTATATTTTATGCTTGTGAATTGCACCCTTGATTTTTATGTGCTCCAGTTTCTTGTGTAAAAAAAATATAAAATAGGCTTTGCTTCTTCCCAACTTCAGCCTGGGCCAGTGTTTGCAGAGCTGTCACAAGTATCAACAATTCTGAGAATGCCAAATATATTTCCACCACAAAAACCTCATGGATCAGGTTTAAGTCCATGCACAAAACTTTTCATGAGATCTTTGCAGGCAGCAACCTGCTTTTTGTGGATGGCTAATTCCTTCCTTTGAAGCTACTTTCATAGGTTGATCATGGTCTACCTGGTCTGGCCCTGCACCCTGGAAATTTGTGGTGACATCTCATCTAGAGCCTTCCTTTTGGAGGGCTTTTCCCTATTCTATATATGCACACAGGTGCCTGTAGTATGGCCTGATCTAGAGCCTATCATTCTGTAACAGGACTAAATTCTACTGCTTTCATTAATTAAACATTGAAGGTGTTTGTGCTGAATAGCACAATTTGCCAATATAAAGCTGTTCTTTAGCTGACATCCAAACAAAAATCCCACTAACAATCTATTTTCTTGTACTGTAAAGAATTTCAATAAAGTATCTGTCATTTTAAAAAAGTCAATCTTCTTATTTAAAGGTATTAAGCAGTCCTTCATTCTAGTGGCTGCTTTTCAGATGCTTCAGGCTTTCTGATCATCAGAATATCACCCACTGTCCTTTGGAACTGGGATTTGTGACAGCCCATGGTAAATGGCCTGGAACAGGAAAACATTCCACAGATAATTTAACTGAATTAAATTATTTCAGAAAGAGGACTCTGCACTTCAGTGATATATTTATTGATTTGATAGAAAGTATTAATTTTCTGGTTGTATTATTTTATCATGTTAGCTGTCTATTGAATTTTATTTTTCCTTTCCCAGGGAATTTGTTCTCAAAACAAAGGTATTTGGTAGCCAGTTTGAAAGGATTTTATTGAATCTCCAATTGTATTTTCCCCTCCAGCTGACTTGCATTTAATCCTTTCAATTTAAATATTTCCCTATGTAGGAGTTGACAGCTAGGAAGGACTATAATATTTCACTCCACCTATTTTTAAACATTTCTCCTGAGGAATTAGTTCAACCACTGTAGGACTCTGTCAAGAAAATTCATATGCCTCTAGACTTGCCATTATGGGTATTTATCATTTCTTGTGCTGGCTGGGATCAGGGAGGCCAAAAGCAAATGTAAGAATGATGAAATTGAGGAGCTGCTCTCAAGCCCCATACTGACCTATCAGTATTCTCAGATTAGTGGCCACCCATTCATGGAACCTCAGAGTTTCAAACTCTCCACCTCACACTCCCTAGTAAAATATCAAGGAATTTTCTAAGTTGCTTAGTTTCTTTATTATTTTGACTTTGGAGAAGTCTCCAAGCCCAAAGTATGAGAAATTTGAGGTCCTACAAAAAAGGCATCATCCACTCATCTCCTTACAGGAGGCATTGAGTCTTGGGCCTCATCTGAAAGTTACTCAAGTCAATAATATGACCCAGATACACCTGTATGTGTTTCAATCACATGTCTAATTACAAAGAAGATAATTTCTTTTAGTATTCTCTGGGGGAAAGTTCATTTACCTGCCAATCAGCTTGTAGATTAACTTTCCAGCTCTGTCATGAACTTATTCCAAGGAACACCTCTGCTACTCTATGGCCTGAAAATGTTGCATGTTCGCAAAATCATTGTCATGTGAACCTCCCCACTCTGCAGTGACTGTATTGCAGTAGGGATATATGGTAGTTTTATTAATACATGGCACATTTCTCTATCTGTGTATATATATATCTTCTCCATTTCCCATCAATGTGGTCCTGGTACATGTGCTATGTGTAGAGAGTAGCCTAGGTTGCATCTTTTCCTTCTGCAGGTGTAGTCATAACAAGTGATGTGTAAATAGATGACAGCTGGGGTCAGCAGGGGTGAGATAGTCTCCAGGACTTTCTCACATGCAGGTCTGGATGGAGAAAGAAATCTTGAACCATATGGTTGGTCAACTTGGATGCAGCTTGGCTATTCGTCCTGCTCTTTGTTGAAGTCAGATATGTCCACAGTTCTGCAATACATTACCTGATCTTTTAAATATGTATGTAGATGTTCCCTAGCAAAACTTCCTTAGTCATAAATCTTTAGGCATCAAAACCTAACCAGGAATTACTCTACAAGATGTCTCCAGATATATAAATGCATTTATTTATAACAATACTGAGAATTTTTTAAAAATCATTTGTGTCATCACTGCTTTCAGATGAGCTGTGCAGAGTGAAAGATGAGACAGATAAGATAAGCAGCTGAAATATGACATTAATATGTAAACATGAATTTGCATGGATGAACAGAAGTAAAATCTCCTTCAGCACCAGGTTTTGTGAGCAAACAGTCCAGAATGAGGAATTTGTTCAAAATCAGAACCTCTGCATATTTCAGTGTCCTTCCCATTTTGTTAAACAGAATAAAGAACTTCCTTAAAGGGACCAGGTGTATTCTGGTGATTGGTTGAAAATTGATGAGGTGCTACAACACACATAGTATTTACAGAAATTATGACATTTACAGCACAGAATGTATAAAGAATTTGAAGAGGGTTTGTGCAGCCATTTGGGAGGATAGATGGGAAGAATCTGCACAGATATGACCTGGTATAGGAGATGGGAATTTAGAAATTATGGAGAACCTCTAATCAAAACCAACACATTCAGTAATCCTAAGAATTATACTCAGATACTCAGATACACATCCACACATCCACATTTATATTCTACTGCCAAAATGTACTATTAGATCATAAAATTTGATCTGCAGTATGTTAGACTTATTACTTCATCACCCAATTAAATCTATACACAGCCCAATAACTTCTGTTTGATTAAAGGATAATTTGTGTTTGACTAATGCGTAGCTTCTTGAGAATATCTAGTCTTGATCCCACAATAGCAGAAGACAGAAAATCTATTGCATGGTAGTTAGTTTGAATAGTTAATTCCACTCACTGCTAAAAAAAAGGTATGTAACTTCTGTCCTGGATTGACTTAACTTCCAATTCCAACCACAATTTCATTCTCTACTAAATTCAAGATCACTTCAGTGCTCATGTTTTCTCTCAGGAAAGGGATTTATATACTCTAATCAAATCCCTTCTCCATTTTCTTTCTGATAAGATTTTTAAGAAAAAAAAAAAAAAAGAGGGTTTCCAATTCTTAAATCACTTACTGCATTTTTTCATCACTTTCTCCAACTTTTCAATGGTTTGTGAAAAAATACCAAAACTGAACCCCTATTCTAGCTGTTGTCTTGGCAGAATAACATCTGCAAGTGCTGCCAGCCTTCTACTCCCATTCATTATAGCCAGGTTAGGACCCTCATGGCGTAGCATTGTTTTGGGAGAGGCTGTTGAGATCCTAGCCTGCAAAGACCACACTTCGTAGTGTACTATCAACTGGGGTTTTTATTGTTTGGCAAAGCAAAAGGAGCAGCTCCTTTTCCTGAGCTGTTTGCTTTCTTGTTCTGAGCATTCTGCTCAGTCTTCCAGCAACCTACAGGGTGTCATGGGACTTCTTAGACCCACACTGTCCTGCACTGCCACTCAACACAGGTGTTTGCATTTTCCTCATTAATGCCATTTCCAGGTACCACAGAGCTCTCTGTACCTGGGAGAATTCCCCACATCCCAAGCTGGGTTGTTTTTCCTGGAGGTACCCTGCCTCTATGTCATGTGAGCCTGCACTCATACCAACACCCTGCTACTGCCATCCCTCTGGTTTCTATGCCAAGAGCACAGCTGTCCTGGCTGGAACACTCCTGCATGCAGCTAAGAGCAAGCTGTGCACATCAGAAGGCAAAGATAGTTGCTGTCTGTCCAGGTTGTCCCAACACATGTATGTTAGAAAGCAGTAAGTTTCAAGATGAGATGTCCGCTACATAATAAGCCTTTTTAAAGAAAGCAAAAAAAACAATACCCAGGCCTGGAAGTGACAGTTAGGAGAGAGAGGATGCAAGAGTAAGATGGAAGAGTGAATACGGCGTTGAATTATCTGAGGCTTCCAAGTTGGCAAAAAGAAAATGCCTAAAGTTGGCAGCTGAAATCTGTGCTGGGGTAACAACCTATTGACGAGCCAGAGAGAAAAATTACTTGAGGAACAGAATAGAGGTCACTGTCAGCCAAGGGAAGATATGAGAGATGCTAAAGGGAAGAATTACATTTGTTCTGAGGAGGGAGAACATTGACAATCAAACACACGAAGACTACCAGCAGTAGAGGCTGGGAACAGAGACAACAGTCTGGCTGTACGGACTGTTCCCACTGTTCTCAGCCTACAGCAGTGAATACTTAGGGAGAAAGAGTTTATACCTCCCACAATTCAGAAAATTCTACATCTATCTCTAAGCCCACCTATCATTCAGATAGTAAGTTTGCTCTAATATCAGTCCTAAGATCCACAAAAAAGTAGCAGACATCTCAAGGCATTTTTTATTGGGAAATTATTTTAATTGGTGGCTGATGCTGGTCAGAGCTGAACTCATCTCTCACATATTTCTAAACTAAGCGTTAAGGAGAACTTGAGACAAACAGGAGAGGTTCACCAAGGAAATGACTACTTGACAATTGAGTTTCTTTTCCTCAACTAATCAGTGGGGTTCCTTAGAAGAATGGGTACTGTATTGCTTACATAGCTTTTAGCCAGAGAAGCAGGTCAATATTTTACTCTTGCACTGCTCAGTGTGGGCAAGCAATTAAGATACAGCATTGAGAGTGAAAGATGGTGAAAGCCAAAAATCGCTGTCAAAGACAATATGTCCCTGTGATAAGAGAACCTCATTCAGCAAAGTGGTAGCATTTGTAAGTTTACAAAATCTTGCAATACTGATTGAATGCCAGGAATCAGATGTTAAGCAGATTAGAGGATGGACTGGCTCATCAGCTGCAAGTTGAATGAATGCAGAGAGTTTCATTTTGGATCAATCATCTCCAAAGCAGGCTAAAGCCTGCTGGAGAGGGAGCACCTATACCTCAACTTCTGTTCCTTGTGCCAGGGGGGCACCACAAGCTGCTGGCACACAGCTCCAGCAGAAATAAAGCAGGTTCCCTGGCTGTTTGAGAACAGGACTTTTGCTGGTTTGTTTTCTGAAAACCCACAGTGTAACAGTGTCCCCAGACTGCCAGATGATTATCAAAAGTTTAAGACACATGCAATTTGTCTCCTTGGAGTACTTCACAATATTAGCTTTAGGTTTCAGAGTGTTGAGTGTTAAATTACTCATCACAAACAAAAGTTCTGCTGCAGGATAGGTGTTGATAATAATGCCTGATAGCTGTGCATAATGTTTCATTTGGCAGAAGGTAGTCTGACTACTACAGGAAGCAATCGGCCAGAGAATCTTGTTGAAGCACAAGTAGTCAAAACGCAAAAATTTTACATGAGTGAAAAACTTGCAAGCAGAAATGTGATTCCCTACCAAATAAAAAAGAGAGTTTTCCTTACTGGTGGATTTGTCTCCTATGCACTGCAAAGAGAAAAATTAGAGACTGAATGGAGACACTGAAGACAGGCTCTGACAGAGACGGATATTTTCATGCAAAACAGTTGTGCCTTAAGGAACTTTTGCCCTGTGGTCATTAGAAGGTAAATGGAAATTTACGTGGATGAACAACTTCTCATTAAGGTAAAATGTGAAATAAACTGTGCATACAGGACAGAGTGGGAGAGAGAGAAATTCAGAAAAACACTCAAGGAAGTATACCAAATCTGAAAATTAAAAAAACCAAGATGTCCTCAGTCTGATCATGAAGGCACCAACACAGCATGATTAGAGGGAGAAGGGACCAAGACAACAAATATTTCATGGAAGATATTTTCTAGCAGACACAGAAGTTTCCATCAGAGGCCAAGGGAAGAAAGACCCTTCTGTCCTTGTTCAGATCCTGGTTTGAACTCTTCCTGGTCAGTTTCCATTGCCTTAAAGCGCAGACCAAAAGAAGAATTGAATATTCTTTTCTCTTTGAGAATCAACAACTATAGAAGAAAATATAAGAGACACTTTGCAATGTAGGCAGCCAAGAGAATTAAAGAAATATGCATAACATGGCTGTTTCCTACTGTCAACAAAAAGAGAAACTCTGTGAGACATGGCTGATGCCAAGCATTTTTCAACACTTGATATGTCAGCAAGGTTCTGGCAGGTGTCCTTAGGAAAACAGAGTGCTCGTCTGAGCATGTTCAATATCCCCTTGGGAAATGCTGTTTTCTCTGCTGTTTTCAAGACTGTGTGAAGCACATGGTGCTTTTTAACTAGAAAATAAACCTTTTTCAAAATAGGCAAACCCCTGAGATATATTTATTGAAGGTCCTGATGTTCAAAAAAAAAAAAAAAAAAAAAAAACAACAACCAGGGAGAATACAGCTTTGATACTCTAGAGAAGCTTTGGAGAAAATCAGCTTTTCTGCACTAAATTTCAGCAAAATATTGACACTGTGGAAGAAATATTACCTTCTGCAGCTGGTCAGACTATGGCACAGGCTGTCACATTGCCTTTGGCAGAAGAGAGAGGGACACAAGGACTGGACTCAGAAGGGAAGAGTCCTTCACAGGACTGTTGGTGTTGGGTGTGTGTGCATGACTGGCACCCTAGGAGCAAGAGTGTGCAAAGTTGGGCAAGTGACATAGAATCCAAGCTGTGGTGAAGAGAAACTGAAAAAGTTAAATTAATCCATGTTCTGGAGTAAAGAATTCTGAGGGTGAGTTTAAGTGGTGTCCAGACGCTTTTTGGAAGGTCCAGACACAGATCTCCTACACCATCATAGTCAATATTGGGTTTTATGCCTCCCACTTGATAACAGGTGTTAATTTACTTAAGAAGGGTAGGAGGAGAATTAGACTTGGAGTGTGGGTGTTAAAGACTTCCATTTTTTAATATATGGGAGGTCAAGGTTAGCCTAAATTACCATAAATCACTTTTTGCCACTGTTGAAAAGGAACTCAATTTTCCCATTTTCATGCATTAGAGCAGGGATTATTTTTCCAGGTCCAAGTGTATAATTTGTAAATTAAATATGAATGAGGAGCTATTTGATTGTTCAGCCATAATCTTTGTCATCTGACAAAAAGGTGGGAAAAGGAAGCCTACGTTACATTAACTGCTTGAAAACTTAAATATTTACAGAGGATACCACTGAATTAATTAATTAATTATGTTAATTAATCACATTACTTAAGAACAGACACAGCCCTTATTATCAAATTAAGAATGATCTCTAAGAACTGTCAAAACTTATTGATCATGAGTACAAGTAGTTTTCAGAGAAATTCAGGTTTAGACAGGCAACTGCTAGCACCACCTGTCCCAAACATGACACTTAGCAACAGCACGTCTCATTAAAGAATTAAAATCATGCTCTGATCATGCTCTGATTTTCATTTTGAACTTTTAGGCACCAGGACAGCTCCAATAAAAGATATCACTATCTCCTGGAAACACCTTAAATCAATAGAAAATTTAAAATAAAACATTAGCATGTTTAAATAGTAACATTAGAATACACATCTGATTGCTCATATAGAAAGGGAAAATGAAACAACACAGTCAGTCAAGTTCATGGTCCTGGGACTGTTTATTAGAATGACAGTGGAATTATTTGTGCCCAAGCACAGTATGATGAGCCCTGTGGTCAAATCAGGTACCTCAGTGTTGGCAGAATGCAGAGACATTCTGGGATGCTGAATTGCCCATTTTCCTCAGACAAGTCTAAATCTGAAAGCAGTTGCATCATATTGAGATTTCTAATTCCTAAAATGTTTGAATTCTGATGTTTATTGCTAATTTTTGATGGCCATATGCTTAACTGGGAAATTAAGATGAGAAAACTTTATCTCCAGGAAGGTAGAGTAGGAGCTAGTTGAAACTGGGTTACATTCTTTAATGCTTTACCTTATGCAATATTGACCAAGCTCAACTCAGACATCAAGTGGAGCAGGTTTCTGCCTGGTTCTTTGGCTTAGCCATTGCTCAGTAAAAGCGTATACTTCTCCTACAGCAAACCTAAGATGATTGTTTTCTCTCTCTTTAACATTGTCTGGATCATCTGTCCAAGATAGGTTCTTTACCCATTTGAAGAACTTGCTGCAGAGCATATAAATAATGTCATCACGCAAATGTTTTTAAGCAGATATAGCACCTCCTTTTCTCTGTTACATTTGTTTTATATAGAAAGATAGTTCTTTCAAATCTTACTGTTGCAGTTTTCTCTTAAAAAACTTCACATGGACTTCTTAGGGGTCATCCTTTCATTTTCTTTATGCTTACTTCCATTTAGATGGAATTTATTCTGGTTGTATTCTTTCTCCTCTCGTTCAAGATAACTTTTGAATGTTCAGGTACTGCTAATTACCAAAGCTAGAGCTTTGGTACAGTTGCATCTCTGTCTGCTTTATTGCATTAGTAGTGGGCAAAATTATTTAAAAACAGTCTTCAAAAATTTTAAAGGCTCTTTTTGTCCCTAGAAAAATACCAGTTTGGACTTTACCATTGTCTTTCCACTCCTTTTCATCTTGTCTAAGGTTAATTTCTTCAAAATCTCTTGTTCAGTGACAGTCAACCTGCATCCTAAGTGAAGGCCCAAAAGTAAGTCCCAGTCTAGTCTGCACATAATGTCCTTGGGGGTAATTAGTAATGATGCTGCTGCCAGCTGCTGCTCTGGACATTATGTTCTGATCTTGAAAATGCTCACTCCAAAACGACTCTGGGTACAGTGGATGTGCAGTGCAGCTCTCCTGTATTATAGGCAAGAGTTCCAACCCCAGGTCTGCCTGGCAAAGGAAAAGAGACACTGCACATCCTCTCACAAGAATTAGCCCAGCACACACATATGCATTTATGTGTGCATAAATACATAGCACCCACATATTCTCTGGTTGAAAACAGAGAATGAAGTCTGAAACACAATAGTAGCATTATGAAATTAAATATTGAAGAAATTAAGTCTTTTTTCTAAAGCAATATTTGCACGGCATATCAGAAACATTTGATTTCACTCTGAATTGAAACAATAACAAATTCTCAGATGTCAGCACTTCTTACAAAAATGATATTCCGTATCTCAGCTGGTCTTGTCTAACAGGATTTTCTCATTAACCTCCCTAAAAGATAGCATTAATACCTCCATGAAGACTTTTATTTTTCTCTCTTCATTACATTTCTTTAACATGTTGGTGTACGCTTATTGACTTAATAATTATCATTATTATGCTGAATATAATGAAACAACCAATAATGTCTTATTGGAGAATCTAATTTACCCTGTATTCCTTTAGTTTTATATTAAAGCATCATTACAAAGTTACAAAGTCATCTGGTCCAACTAGGCCTGCTCAGAGCATGGCTAACTTCAAAGCTAGATACTGAGTTGCTCAGGGCATTGCCCAGTGGTTTTGACCATCACTAAATCACCCAGGCCTGTAGGATGTGAGAACTTGTAAAGGGCTTGGAATAAGGACCTGCATCTCCTATTTATAGCACCAGTACCTGCATAGTGCTGTGAATCATTTTGAGGTGTAAAGTACACAGATAGCCTTTCTGTAAGACAGAAGTGCTTGCTTTATCTACTTGTACATGGTACAAAATGTAATGGTACAAAAGCAAATGGCATCAATGAACAACAGGTGGAAGCATACAAAAATGTAGAGACACTGGGCTGGGTAATAGAAACAGAGAAGAAGTAAGAAATCTGAAACAACTGCACTCACCAAATCAAAATGGAATTTTTCTTGTTCACTCTTTTTATTCCCTAACTTTGAATTTCATAGGACATCCATGTTTTCTGGACCCGACTGCAAGAATTTAGGGCTCATATAGAGCTCATGTAGCTTTCTGCATCTCGCAGGGTCAATAAATATAATATAAATAATAATGAATATAATTGAAGGATTAGTATAAATATCTCAACAGACACTGCAACTAGCAACATACCATTTGCATGTTTAAAGTTTTTGCATAGAGTAAAATTAAAATCACAAAGTGATGTTCTCTATTATTACATCTCACTCCCATTTCCAGATGTGTTCTCTAATACAATCCTAAATATGGTGTAAGCATGCACTAGTCTATCATGCTACTGTTATGTTGCCAAACAGGTAGCATGAATTTCCCTCAGCAAGCTAAAAAAAGTGCAGAAGTCAATGAAGCAGGATTTATGGTTAGAGAGAGAGATTACAGAATGAGACTTAAGCACATGCTTAACTGCTTTGCTGAGCTAAGGCATATATGGGGACACTGATAACTTCAACACTTGCAAAATCCTCCATGATAGCCAACCACCATTAACCCTAAAATGGTTATACCAAATGACATCATGCCAGAAGCTTATTAACTGAGCTTTTATTTTTAATGGAAGTTGAACTGCTTTGCTACTGTATCCTGTTTCTGAGTTTCTATCATGTTGTTGCATAGATAATTTAGACAGATAAAAATTTTTGTCATGACAACTCAGTTCTGCAAGATGGTATTGTATTTTTATTCTTAAGGAGTCTATCTTAAACCCAAAATAGTGTAGAAAAAATAAAATAAAGGGCTGAAATTGTTGGGTTTTTTTGAGGACAATGGATGAAATATTAAAAGAAATATGTTTAATTAGTAATTCTTCTCTGGAAATGGTACATGTTATTATTTTAGAGCAGAATATAGATGTGGTGTAGAAGCAGTTTTTCTACGAAGGCTGGTTACAGTAATAATAATAATGCAAGTTCAGTGGGGAAGTGGTATAATTATATGCATGGCTTTGCAGCTCTAGGTTACTGATTCTTATCCAGGTCAGAAGACTAATAGCAGGAATTCATTTTCAGGAATTGTGACTGATTTTAGTACTGTTCAAGATACTTAAATAATAAAAAAGGTGACAATGTAGTGTTTATTCAATACTTTACCATTGTGAATTATTTTATATACTGTAGCTTCAGAATAAATAAATTCTCTCAAAATTTTATCTGATACAACATGTGATCAGAAAGTCTCTCACTTTTTAGCATTACTATCTTAAATATATATGCCCACACAGTCTCTTGAATAAAGATCCTCACACGCACAAACTCTCTGATCCTCTCTAATCCTTGAGCTGTTCCTCAAGATGGCCTAGTCCTTGTGGACCTGACTATGGCTCTGCAAGGTATCAGATCCCAGCAGTGGCTGGCAACTGGGCTCCAGTCTGCTGTGTCTGTAGTCATTTCTTTCCCAAATCTTGCAGATTTAGGCTGGAAGTCTTCACCTCTCCACCTGGGGACTCCCAACTACCTGTTCTGGGAAATAGATCCATTGACCTTGCATGTAATGAAGATCTAGTCATAAAATACTACCTTAAAAAAAATTATGTCACAAATGGAGAACTGCTATTGATTTACTGGTGCAGATTATGTTGTCTGGATATTTAACTACTCTGTCACAGCTACTGGCATCCTTTGCTTGAAACATGTGAGACACATGGCTTCCCCTGGCTATCTCCTCCATTTATTTCAAATTTTGTGTTGATTCTGGCAGGTACTGTGCATAACATCTACACTATATATATATATACACTTATTTTCTGAAAGAGCATGATCTTGATCAAAGCACCATTTTGTCTTTCCACCTTTATATCTGGTCAGCCTCTTTTCCAATGTGAAGGACAAAGAAGAGCAAGAAGATGTTTAAGAGAATCACAGTAAAATTGAGGTGGGAAGACACCTTTAGAGACTTTAATCCAACTCTCCAGATTATATAGGGTCACTTACGGCAGGTTGTTCAGGACACTATTTAGATGGGGCTTAAGTATCTCCATAATAGGAGAGTAAATCTCTCTGGGAAACCTATTCCAGTATCTAACCACCTTCAATGTACAAAAGTTTTCTTCTTAATGTTGAAATGCCATTTCCTGTGTTCTAGAATGCACTCATTGATGCTTGCCCTCTCACTTGGCACCCCTGAGATGAGCCTGGCTCCACCCGCCTTGCACCCTCCCTTCAGGTATTTATGTACATTCATAAGATTTCCCCTGAGCCTTTCTTCTCCAGGTTGAACAGTCCCAGCTCTCTCAGCCTTTGGTCATAGGATGGATCATCCATCAGATCCTTAATCAGGCCCTTAATCATCCTTGTGGCCCTTTGCTGGACTCTCTTCAGTACATCGATGTTTCTCTTGCACTGAGGAGCCCAGAACTGGACCCAGGACTGCAGATGTGTCTCACCTATGCTGAGTATAGAAAGCATCACCACCTTCAGCCTGCTGGTGATTAATTTCTACTGGGATAATACTTAAATTGCTGGTAGTCAGTCTTCTTTGTCTCAAGGGCACACTTCTGGCTGATAATCCCCTTAGTGACCACCAGGACTCAGTGAGGAGTCCCAGGCATCCGGTTAGTGCCAGACCCAGACAGCTGAGTCCTCCTTCAGGAGCTCAGTCTGTGTTAAGGTTCCCAATAAGTCAAGATGGTGCTGGGGATCATGCCCTGGGATGCCTCTACTGCCAGGCATAATTTCTGGTCCTGCTTCCTGTACCCTTCAGCACAAGGGAGTGCCCAAAGTGCTGTTGCTGTGCCTGTTGGCTGCTTCTGTCAGCTGCCCTGTAAAGTAAGGAGAACAAAGGATTCTTGAAGGAGGTAAAACTGTCTAGAGATTTCCATAGGACCCGTGTGTATTGCACTGCAGGAACAATATTCATGCCACAGGATTTAAAGCAAAGTAGTTGCACTAAGACACACTACAAGACCTGTGAACTTGCAGTCAAGTTGAAGTAAGTTCATCAAAGCAAAAAAAAAAAAAAAAAAAAAAAAAGAAACGGGGAGGGGGGGAAGGAAATGACAACAATAAGGTCAAGAAACAGCAATTTGCAGGTGAGGTTTGGGAGGGGTTAATTGCTATGCTTCAAAGCAAGGCAGTTGCAAGCCCCAGTTTTGGTAGAGAACAAAGCTCTTGTACAAATAAACAAGTGCTGACATTAGTGAATGAAGTGAGTGAGAGAGTGATTGTAAAAAAAAAAAAAAAATACAATACCAAAACCAAAGCAAACAAACCCTGAAACAAATTCCCAACAGCATCATTCTCACTAGGACTGGGGCAAGAATTCCTCTTTCTCTTTCAAGGCACTTCTGTACAACATCTGGACAAGCAATCACATATACCCCTAATGATAATCCAAAGACTGGCACAAAAGCAGCAAGAAAAGAGGAATCGTAAATGGCAGATCTGAAAGATGCTTTTAGCATCCAACAGAGTAGTTTTTCCCACAAACCACTTGCCAACATCCTGACACATAAACACCTCTATATTTATACAGTATGTGATTTATATCTTGCCAATTGCAATATATGTTTCTTTAGGGATGGCTCCTATCCATACTGGCACCAGCAAAGAGCTCACAATATTTCTGCTTTTCAGAGATTAAAAAGAAAATTACTATGTGGTGTGTCAAAGGCAGGTAACAGAAGCTGGAAATATATCAACAGAAGCCTTTTAGCGCTAAAATACTAACAAGGTACCTGATATGCAGATTGTTCTGAAATTCATAACTTTTGAAGATAAAGCATGCAATTAGAAGGTTTTTCTTCTCTTTATGTGATGATTTATAACAGTACTATCTCTAAGAAGACATTGTGCAAATGCCTTTCCTTCTTTAAGGATTTTACAGCTTAAACACCATGCAAATAATATAGAATGGACATCAGTGAACACGCCTGTCTCCTCCACCAGGTTAGTGAACCAAGTGCAGAACGGCACATTCTGTGTGACAAGGCAGAGGCAGCTTGTGCCCACCATTATGTCACTGCGGTGTTTTGAGGACAGAGCCTCACACACGTGTCAAGAAAGGAAATTTTATCACCAGAAATGGTCAATATTTTTCTTGCTTTTGTTGAAAAATGCCAGCTCATTAAATTGAACCTATTTTAAGGAAGTGTCTATGAGAGTACCCTGACTCGGGGCAGGTGTTTGAAAGTGCTGGAAGAAATAATTTTAATTGATTAAATTAAATCTCACCAACCCTTTGTGAATGGTAATCCAAAAGAAAACACATGCAGAAATTTAAGTTGCTCAGTAACGCATCCTGTGTTTGTCTCCAATGTTATTTAGAGTGACATGCCCCACATTATTTAAACACAGTCCTTCCTTCTGAAGCTGGGCCACTCTCCAGCAGGAATACAAGTGTCATGGTAGTGGGTGGGAATCCTAGCAAGTAGACTAACAGTTCTTGCTCTGAGTGCTCTGGAGATGTATTCTGCTTTCTAAATATACTCTCTACAGATATGGTTTATTCTGATAGTTTGCACAAACTGTGGGGTAGTTTCACACTTTCCCTCTCCTGTGTACAGAAAACAACCAGCACCAAGAACATGACAAGATTCATGCAAAGAAACCCCAACAGAGTATCCCTCTGTGGCTTTATGGTTATGAGTCTTAATGGGGGATGGATTTTTGCCTGTTTATTAATCATTCCTTACAAAACCAGTTGAATACCCTTTACCATCACAGTTTATAGTAAGGAAACTAGGCAGAGAGATCTAAGCAGTGTTTGTTGCTGAAGAGAGGACAGTTTTAGGGCAAAGATTGCACTTCAGGAAAGCTTAGGGCTTGATGGACCCTTTGGTGCTCAGCAATGGTGCCAGAAGTTAGCCCATACTTCTATTTGTGGTTTCCATCTACCAAGGGGACACTGAAAGCAATGTCAGCTTCAGCTTGACCAGGTGTGATGAATATCCACCAGTTAGAATTTATGTTAAGACATAAATCTTAAAACTGCCAGAGGTGAGAAGATGACATATTTCCTTCAGCCATCCCTTTTTCACGTGTGCTAACTCCTAGCAAAGGAAAAGCATAAGATTAGAAGGGATGTTATTGGTTTAAATGCCTCAACAAGAAATCTATTGCCAGTGACCTCATCTGTCAAACCCCATTTTTTTATCTCTACATGATCAAGGACTACTTTACCTTTTCCAGGACTCCTGAGACAAAAAACAAAAACAAACAAACAAACAAAAAAAAAAACCCAAAAAACAAAACTAATATCACCACTTACAAAATGCAAATCAAAGCCAAGAAATGCCCTTTCAAAACTCAGTTTCCTAAAGTTTGAAAAGTAAAAAAAAAAAAACAGGCCCAGATTTCCTGAACAGAGAAAAATTAATCAGGTACACAAAACTTTCCCAGACACAGAAGAAATTTTTGCTCAGGTAAAACTTTGTGAACTGGCCCTGATCTGCACTATGTTTCTGGTACAGGTAGATATAATGAAGAATCTCAACCTTCCACTTTTGTGGGCCACTAGGAGAAAAAGGAGCTTAGCCAAACATTTTGGCACTATTACTTATCACTACTTAATATAATTGCATCATTACTTAATATAACTTATAAGGTTCATTTTCCAAGACCTCTCTAAAGATCTTCTGGATAACATACATAACAAAGATCTGTATTATTTCTGTAATGCTACCAGATTAATCGAACCTGCTGATTGTCATCAAGAGAAAATATACTCTGCAGCCAATACACATATGTATTACATAATAGAAAATGTTTTCTTGACAGTTAACAAAAAAATGTGACTTGAACCAAATATTTTCTGCACCTGTGTTCAGTAACATTTGTATTTGATTGATATTAATTTAAATAGGAAAAAAAATATGCTTCTTTGTTCTTGTAAAATATATTCATGAATACAAAGTTCTTGTAATAAAAACTAGAAAGATGTTCTGTACCCTTGTCCAATAATAATGTAGCCAGTAGATGCAGATGCAAAGAGGTCAAATGTAAAAATAACTGTGGATAAGAAAAATAAAAATCATATGCATTATAAAAACTATTAATAAATAATTACAGCTGATTATGCACATACCAAAAATTTACACTCCGGTTTTCAGACATCTATGTTAAAGTAAATATTCTATCTAGCAATATAGCATATGCGTTCCATATATATAGTTACATATGTAAATACAATTTGATTGTTTGTCAGTTGTGTGTCACAAATTTTGTTTTATGTTGTCCTCTAACATAAATCCCTTTGATATATTTCTGACAGAATGAAGAAAATCCCATTGTACATACACACACATATATATAAATATATATAATGCATGTTCTATTTCTAATCCTCTTTCCTGCTGAACTTGTTTTGATGTTCATCTGGCAGTGCTGATCTGCACTGTTCACATTGACAAAGAAACTGCAGATGCTATGAACAGAAAGTGAGATTGTTCTAGACTTCATCTTTATGAATATTTGGGTTCAGGACTGTAGAATTACAAACACAGCACAAAAGTAATAAAAATTGAGCACTTTATCAAAGGCCAAAAGTAATTTCCTGGTAGTAAAGTACCAGTTCTGCCAGCTCTGCAGAGATAGAGACAAAAATGGGAGAAAATTTCTATTTCCAGCGGCCTTTTCTGGATGAGGTGGGTTGGTATGATGCTCCTGGAGTTAATTATTTTCAGGACTATGTCTCGGAGCACTACACTCACGTGAGTCCCATGCCATTCTGAGTACAGTGTGGGTGCCAAATTTAGATCTTTCTTAAGCTGCAGAACAAGAACATCTTCCTATTTCTACATTTCTGGCCTGGTTGAAATAGAAGGATTTCACATTTGAGTCATGCTGTGTTCACACCCCAACCTGTAACCAAAAGTCTAAACATTGTAAAAATAAGCACAGAACAAAAATCCTCCACAGCTGCCAAATTCATAAACACAAGAGCTGTTCCAAAAAAGTATTTTTTTAAACATTTCATAAAAATTAAATTAAGAAAATGTTGTTTGTTACCCCCTGGAGTAAGATTTCACAAAGCGTTATTACATTCTGAAGTAGTTACCACTTTGTTACTGATCCGGGCTGGTGAAACAGCACTCCAGCCCTGATTCCCTGGGCTTAGGTAACCGAGCAGGGAGTGGAAACCTGTGAGTCCTCTATTCAGTTTGGTAAACACGGTCTTGTCTGTCACTTCTCATTGTTCTTCTTCAAAGTACAGTAGCCACCTTATCTGGCAACAGCTTTCTTGAAGAGTGCTGCTCATGTGAAATAATCTTTCACCACCGAGGCCAGCATTTCCTTAACACAAGAAGAAACATTTATCTTGCTGTTAATGGTTAATTAATTTTGAAAATGTATATTACAACACAATAAAAAAAAAAAAAAAAAAAGAAAGAAAAGCCAGGCCGGACAATGGAGCAAAATGTCTCTTCCTCAAATTGACTCCTATTTAGTTCTTCCAATGTCATCCAAAACACAGATAACTTTTCTTTCATGAATTGTTCTCCTGAATGATTTATACATGTTGTGTTATCTGAAGCCCTTTCCAGATCCCCTGTGGTTTCAGCCAGCCATCAGCTGCATAATTGTTAATTTTAACACTATAAAAGGTTCTGATGCCGAGGAGATAAAGCGTTGGAGGAAGAATTAATTGAAATGTATCTTCCAATCACACTGGTTCCTTACTTCCAGTTCCACAAAAATTATACATTGGATTTGAGGTTAAAATAAATTTACATTTGTGCTACCCATAAAGCTTTTGGACTAGTAGAAAATAGATAAGTTAATTGTTTCTAAAACCCATAAAGGGTTTATCCTGAGAATAATTCAGGGCAGACTCCTGTTCATAGCCCACAGCACCGTGAGCAGCCAGATAGGGGATTCTTCCCAAGCTACTGCAGACATAATTGGTCAGGAGACATGTGACAGAAGTCTTTTACAACAGCAGGTGATAGACTGACAGAAAAGGAGCTCAAGCTCCACCAATATTTAATCTGGATATTAAACACTCTATGCTTCCCAGAGCCACTAATACTTTTTTTTTCTCCAACGTTCACTCTGCCTGTACGCTTCAAGTGAAGTATTTTGAAGTAAAGCTACCAGCTTTGATTCTTTCATTTACATTTTTATCATAAATATATAGAAAATGTGCAAAATTATTTTAAAAGGCTATTTGGAAGAATATAGTTGTAGCACGCAAATTCAGAGATCACAGGATTCATATTTAATTTACAGTCAGATGACTGCAAAAGGCTATCCCCATTTAACTGAAGCCCCCGAAATGGGCTATATCTCTGCTGATCCTTCATTTAAACATTATCACAATTATCAAATGTCTTGTGCCAGACTCTTTAGAAATGCGCTGAGATGTAGATTTTCTGGGTGCAGAGGACAGTAAAAAGCAGCAACAAGGTATGATGTTTTGCTTCTTCATCCTCTGTTCAGCTGTATCAGAGCACCAGCTTCCCACCTGTAAAAACCCCAGTTCAGACCTGGCACAGGGAAAAAAACTGAGGAGTTTCATCTCAGAATTCAGCAAATATTTGTCCACAAAATAAAAAACTGCATTTCTGCCGTAAGGAGGTACAGTGTAAAAACAGAAAAAATCTGAGATGAAGGGGACTTGGAAAAGCTGAGAGGGAAAGCTTGTACAGCACCTGCCCACACTGTACTTGGATTTAGTCCATTTCTTGAGTCCTACTTTCACGAATACCAAATTCAACAAATACAGTGTAAGAAAATACCCATATTAGAATCTGCTTTATGCTAACATGTATTATCACTTGAAGAACATTTTATTGCTGAATAAAATACTCAGCATTTTCCCTAACTATTAGGTCTCTCACAAGAAATAACAGCATGTTAGTTATTTCAAGCCACAGAGCAAATGCAAGGATTATACATCTTATATTTTAGGACACAAAGACACAGCACTCCAAAGCAAACAAAGATGCCGACTGAGCTGAGAACATATTTATATATTACACAGAATGTTGTATTAAAAATGTAAGAGTGTCATCAAAAGCTCTCCTCAGCTAAGCTCAAATATGGCAAACGGGGCCAGAAATGGGCAAACTTTCATCATGATGAATCATGGAAAATAATTCCCATTTCTCAACAATCCATGTCTCTAATTGCATTTTCTGTATAAGCTGAAAGTAGGTAGGTAGAACTGTAGGCAGAATCATAATGCATCAACAAAGCACCAATGATTTTCTAAGCCTGGGATACTGGGCATTTAATTTTGCTTTTAAATCCATACTGTGGTGGGCACTTATGCACACAATAGAAAAGGAGACATGCCCCAATCAGTTTATAAGATAGTATGAAGAAATGTGTAATAAAGCAACCAGATAGATATAAATAGAATAATACAAAGAAATCTAATCTACTGCAAAGCTATAATTCAATCCTCCTGCAACACAAGTGCAAAGCTAAACAGGCTTATGAATAGCACAAAAATACATATAGCCAAACTTGTATAGCCTATGTCATCAAATAAAAACCTTGAATTATTGCTTATCACTGCTATTTCATTTTAAAAAAGGAAAAAAATCTAATGACTATGTCAAGAAATAAGCATTATTAAATTATAATTTTGTACTGAGCACATATGAGGAATTATAAGATTTATATACTCCCTTTTTACTCTCCATTTCTCCTCCCTTCTTATCCCTTCTCCATATCCCTATCCTTATCCCTTCTCGCTTTTTTCCTCCATATGTTTATGTGTTCACATTAGAGGCAGGGAAAAATTAATATTGAATATAGGAAGCAAATTCCATTCTTACTTATATCTTTTGAAATTCTCCTAATTTCAGTAGAGTTTTTTCTCATATATTTTGACCTGAACACATAATTTAAGTTCAGAGTCTTGTGGTTCTTTTTTTTCCTTTAGAAAGAGAAATTTCCTATGGAATCAGATATCTCTGATAAATCCAATTTATTTACAAAGTCTTTATGAAATATCAGTTCCCCAAAATGAGGAAGATTCAAGTATTCAGCTCAAAGGCTTCCTTTCTTTTTTCTAATGGCCACAGTCTCATTATTTTATATAAGCCCTGCCTATTTTTTCTGTATTTATTCTTGTAGGGCTTTTCTTTCCCTCTTCCATACACAGAGACATGCATATACATCCTGTTCCATTGAAAAAAAAACAGTCAGCTAAACCTCTCTGCTACACCCTTCAACCTCAGCAGTTCATGTGTGTACCATGGGTTTGGACAGTGACATATGCTTTTGTTTGGGGAGGAGCTTGCTCTTACTTCATAAAGCAGATTAACTGTTCCTTACAGCTGCATTAAAGGAAGGCAGTGGTTACACCCATAGCTTCAATGACATTTCACCCAACCCACAACATGAGGAATGTAACTCAGAGTAGGGTATAGCCTAAGATACGAGAGACAAGTGCCATCAGAGGTGGAGAACAAGTAATTTTAGGTAATTGGCATGGTACATGACAGTTTGGAGAGCTAAACATTATTCGATGTAAGTAAAGTCCATTGTCTGCAAACAGCTCTGGTGGGATAATTGATAAAGATGTTACTGACTGTGCTCTGTCTCTCTGCACTCATTACTTGGGCCAGAAACAGGCCCTGGGACAATTATTGTGTTGAGCCACATGTGTGAGAGCCAGGAATGACAGCTGTAACTGTCCTGATTTACTTCAAGCAGGAGTAAATATCTGAGCTTTGTCTAACTGGCAACAGGTGAGAAAAACATCTTGAATTATTTGAGGCTATAAGATGAATGCATATAAAATACTTTGCATTAACGCCTCTTTTATTTTCTAGAAGTATCTCCTGTGGAGTTTCACACTGAAGGTGAAGGATTAAACATCAGCCATTACACTTGAACACCTGTGTGCAAGTTTCAAAAACCTCAACTGTATAACTTTGTTTAGACAATCTTAATGTCCTATATGAATAAATAGCCTGGGTTTTTTTCCTATTTTCCTAATTATTTTAAAGGTTGTATTCAAGATCAAAGTGTTTTCTTCATGGACACAAATAAACATTATGGACAGGTTTATCTTGTTGAGGTGGAGAACCCTTTTTAATAGTCTGTCCTTGAAAGCTAATGGTTCCAGTTCGGTTTTGGGTGTCACTGATAAAGATTGTAGTGCAGTTTACATATCTGTGTTTCTTAAATTTGTTGTCATTTTTATTCAGGCAAATGATCTTGGCACACTATTTGTGGTTTCATCAATGACAGAGACAATGAGACAAATTGTCGACAAAGATAAACAAATGGGGTGCCAGGGATTTCTCCACAGAAATTTGCCAGCTCAGTGGGGATCTGGTCAAATTCGTTGGACACATAGGCTATTAATGAAACTCAGTCATTAAGATATATGAAGCTATAGCAATTTTCCTGCAACAGGTTTCAGTTCTGTGGGTAGTGTGCTCCTCTCTGCTGTACTTCTTCAATCCTGGAAAGTGTTTAGGAGAGTCAAGAGGTGCCAGAAGCTCAGAAGTTCTCATGGGTCAGATGACTTTGAAGAGCCTGGAGGAGCTCATGGGGAGTGAGGTGTGGTAAGCTGCGTGTCACGAGTTTGGGTGTGACTGCAATGTGGCTCGGAGCTTTGGAGACGTGTTTGTGAGGAAGGTGAAGAATGACCTGCACATCTAGTCTCAAAACCAACCAGCCAGAGACTTGTGAGTTGGCAAGTACTAGCAGTGAGGGAAAGGAGTTTCCCTGGGCCTTTTACCTGTGCTACCACTGCCTCTGCTGGCTAGTGATTCTACTGCAGTGGAACCTCTCCTGCCAGTCTGCTGGCTGAGAGAAACTCTGGTTACAACTGGGATGGGTGAAGAAGTCATACATGGATTTTCCTTCATGTTTCCAGAGGTAAAAGCAAAGCTTTATGCTCCATTCATACCTTGTTGATGCTCCAGGCCAGATCCAACTGACTGACAAAGCCTGTTACAGGCTGATCTGTAATAGCCTTAGACATTGATAATTACTGATAAATCAGCTTCAAACGTCTTTCTTGATACCTCATTGTCATAAGTAAACATAGTATACAAACAAACTGCCAGTAAAGACAGATCTATGCCAAGTCCTTCTGATTTTGAAATACTATTTTTTGGCTGCAGAGCAAAAGAATCTTCCCTTCCTCCCACTGTGGCAGCTCTGAAACTGTGATCAGCAGGGCTGCTGAGGGTGGCAAGAGACTTCAAGACCAGGTAGCAATGGTGTTTCTCTCTAAAAGGACAACTTCATGGTCATTTTTATGTCAGCCCAGAGTTATACTTTCCAAGAGACTAGATGTGATGCCGTCCTTGTGTGAATTTCAGCAACTGGCACATAGGATGAGGTTTCACAAGTAGGTTTTGCTGATGTCAAACTCTGCTGCTGCTGCTATCCCATGTTTCTCTCTACATTCACTCTTCCACTGCCACTCATTTATCAGCATCAGCAATCAAATGTGTGTTTGTGTGACTGGTGAAAACTAGTGATTTTGTTCTTTCTGGGATGGTTGTTTTTCAGCTGGATGGGTCAACCAATCTGACCTCAGCTTTCAGTGCTGGTGCAGAGGAGGAAAGGAGTTCTGGAAGGAAGGCTCCAAGAGTATGTCTTCAAACTATAGTATGGATATCTTCTGGAATGCATTAGATCCTTTTCTAGGAATGGTGTTTGTTTTTAAAAGGGCTTCCTGTTTCAGTCTTGGTGCTGCTCTATCTAGACACTGACCTTCCTTTTGGAAGGAGCTTGGAAACCTTGCAGTGACATTGCATGGCACTGCAGTGTGTCTGGTATGCACTATCCCTGCATTCCATCAGAAACCTCACTGGTGCAGAGTTTTGCTGTCAAGCTCAATGAGGGACTTGTGTGGAGGGCTTATGTTCAGCTCAGTATTGGACTCAGCTCTAGGCCTCAGCAGGAAATACTAATTCTAGCAGATGTGTTTGGTGAAATTGGTTAACTCAGGGAGAGCTGCTCTCTTGGAACCCAAGAGCCTGGAGAGATATTGTCTATGGATAGGTTGGCAGCAGGCCCATTCAGTGAGGCATTCCTGCTGATATCACTTTGAAATTCACTTTGTTATTTACCTCCTCTCCTATCTGCCAGGATTGAGATTTGTTGGCCCCTGCATAACTCAGCAAGGCTTGTTTTTGCAGGTTTTTTCTGGATGAAATGAAGAAGCAATAGCAGAGTGCCATAGAAAAGGCTGGCTGTGAGGTTCAGGATGAGACAGGGAAATGGGACTAACTCATGCCCCAAAAGTTTTGTCTAACCTGTGAATTTTATCCAGCCAGCCATAGGCTGGGACCAATTCTGTATTTGAATTAGATCAATTTAAATAAATAATCATTAAAAGAACAGCAATCACCTGAGCTCTGATTACCAACCAATGTAGAAATGAGTTTGTTATCTACACAGAACTATCTGGTTGGGTTGTTTGTGTCAGCTGAATATAATACCTAGCAAGTTCACACCCAGCTATTTACATCTCTGTGTTAGAATCCAGGAGCATGTAAACTAGAGAGAAATCCTGTTTAAATTAACTGTGCTTAGATTAATCACCAGAGAAAACAGGGAATAAGATACATGATTAAGAAAAGTGAAATTTTCTTGTATAATCTTATCTCTAAATAACTCTACAGATCAAGTAGCCACTGAAATTTTTATGGGTTCAATTATTATTTGTTGTTGGAATAATCACAATGTGCACAAATACACTAAGAATAAAACTTTGAGTGTGTTTTTTATTGTTAGACTTCTCATATCCCAGATTCCCCATCATGTTCAGTCCTGTGTAGATAGTTATAGTAATGATCTTTTATTAACTTGGCTGTAATAACTGCCATGACTCTCAATGATGACACTAGTGCTTAGGTATTTGTATGTCTAAGCACTTACATAAGTAATCATATCACAATGTCAAATTATTGTACTTATTATTTTATAAATGCTACAACTGCCACCTCCTGTTAAACACAAAAAGAAAGAGTAAAAGAAAAATTGTCAGAGTGCCTGAAGGATTCCTCCCAGTTTTAATTTATTGTTTTGTTTTAAACTCTCTCTGCTGCAAGCCAAAATAAACTCATTGCGCCTACACTTTGAGGTGAAACTCTCCTATTAAACTCACCTCTGCCTATAAGAAGATCCAAACATCCATAAGCATAGCTGTGTTTGAGGGAATCATACATAGAGCAGGGAGAAAGGGTTACACTTTTCTGAAGGCAAAGGACATTATATTTTCAGTCAATGATAGGAACTGAAATTTCCACAGCCTCCTTATCATTAAGACAACCAGTCATGACATCATACAGGGAGAGAGGAAAAGGGGCTGGCAACTACTTAGTTGCCATGAACTGGCTTTTGACCTGGGAAAGCTTGAACTTAACAGTGAAGTCATGAAAGACTCAGTTTGGGCAATTTACTTCACCTCCCAGTGAACCTGGGAGGCAGTTCAGGAGAGCACATATACTTCAGCAGGCTTTCAGTGAAGTCTTTGAAGAAAGTATACTTTTGTGTATTTACTATGTCCAGGATCACTGGGTTTTTTTAAGGCAAACAAGTAAACTATTTCTTGTTTTCTGTCTACCTATCACACACATAGCACTTGGGGGGGGGGGGGGGGGGGCGGGATGGGAAGGAGGGGGGGAAATGCAGTAATCTTATTCCAGAAAATCCAAATATTAATGCTGATGGATTGTATGAACATCTTTTATGTTTTACCTGTTCATATGATGACCAGAAGAAAAAAAGGACAACAGGAACATTTCTCTTCTTTTTAGCTGGCTAGGGTCATACCTTGTGTTTGTGATTTCATTAACTATGTTTTAAAGTAGGCTCTTCTGAAATATAGCAACTTTTTTGATGTTTTTAACATGGTCACGATTTCAAATGAAGCAAGAGAAAGCACATGGTATTTTGTTGGTCAAATACAAGTACTGCTATTGCTTTGTTGTATAGCAATATTATCAAATTTAATAGGTACATCTGCAACATTTTTATAGGATCACAGCAAGATTATTAATTCTTTTTATTTTTCTTGGCATTTAAGAACTTTGTTGCATTAATTTGCAAAATAAGCACTTAACACCTGCTTTAAGAAAAGTTCTGTGAGTAAAAAGAAGAAGTAGAAAATCTTGTGGTTAAGATATTGAACTATAGAATGGTTTGGGTTGGAAGGGGCCATAAAGCTAATCTAGATCCAATTCCACTGCCATGGGCAAGAATGCCACTCACTAGGTCAGGGCCCCAAAGACATGTTTCTGGTGTCTCTATGATATGACAAAAGAAAGATATGGCACTCCTGACCCAATTCAGCAAAAGACCATGGCTAGGCCACCCACAACATCTCATTTTAGGTCTCATCATCTCCAGCTGGTTTTGTTCCAGAAAGGCTACATGCACAGGAGCAAGTGCTTGCAAGATAAGATACACTATAGCACGTCATCTCCACCACTGGAACTGCCAATCATCCCATATTCTTACAGTGCTTGTGACATGGTTTGTACACTTTTTTTTCCTCTGGAGGATATTTTCCAGTTAGTTTCCTTCTTTCATCCCAAGTTTGCCATGAACATTGAGGAGCTACATGGTCATGTTCACATTCCAGCTTGCTTCATGGGAACTTGTTCAGGTAACTCCTAGTGCAGCAGGACTGGCTTCATTTGGAAAATGGAGTAAAGACCCAGATGAATCCAAGAAAATTGAACTTTATATAGTCTTTGTTCTAACCATTGTTTAACCATCCTACTTGGAAAACAGTTGAAGCATTAAAAAACTGGAGGGGGTGAACAAGAAACAATACAACAATCTGTTTCTATCATAAGGAATAAATGTGCTTTGGGCTGATTCCATTCAGAGTGTACAGATATTTTCAAGGAATTTAGGGCATAAAATCCCATTGAATCTCCTTGAGGGAATTAAAATCAATGGAACTTAGGCACTCTCATACTTTGAAAGATCTGCACTTAATTCTTCTTGTGTCTTTTAGAAGTTCCAAGTCTGAATTATTTACTTTCTGGACAAATGAATACTTTTTGGCATGACCTTCTTCATACTCTATAAACAACATCTGATAATATGTAAGGGAAAGTTGACAAGAGAATTGAATACCAAAAGAACTACTTCTGGAAATTTTGATTTTATTTTACCCACTGAAATGAAAAGGCATCTCCAGGAATGCTGCAGAACTTCTTGCTCTTTTTAAGTCTATTGCTTCTTGTATGTCCTGCTCTCTTGTTCTTTCTACACTATCAGTAATAAAAGTCAGATTTTTTCAATAACACTAATAAAACCCACTTTTCTCTTTTATATCACTGATACTAAGCATCCCCAAATGGGAGAACACTATGGAAGAAATTAAAATGTCTGTAAAGGATTGCAAACTTCCCTGCATATTACCAGCAAAGATACTCTAAACAAATTTTATACATGAAGAGTCAAATTTGTCACACCATTGACAACCTTTTGCCAATGCTATCGATCAGTGATGACCTTTCCTTTTTCTCATGCAATCCAAACAATTTGCATTGACATTTAATATAAATTATAATACAATAAATGATAAAACTATTATAAATATTCTAATTATGGATCTAGAGAATGCAGCTAGAGGCACTCATACAGAAATGGTGCAGAAGATTTGAAACATAGTAAAAAGGTGATAAAGTGTGGGAGGAGAAATAGAAAAGCCATGTCAGAAACAGGACTTGCCACTGACAATGATAAAATTGTGCTAAGAAGAGGAGGCCAGAACCAAGTAAAACAGAATATTTCTTCAGTGTGTCAGTGGGAGACATGCTCACATATGATCATTTTGTCAATGCTTGTTTAGGGGAGGAGCAGTGGTGTAGGTAGGAGAGGAATAGCGAGTCTGTGGGCTGTGAACCAGCAGGATGTGTGGGCCCTGAAGAGTGGAAAGGACTACATGAAGAACTAAGTTAAAACTGATCCTTCTCATGTCAAATATCCATACAAAGAGAGCCAAAAGAAAACTCCTGTCCTAGGGCTTTGTCATTCTTGACAAGTTAGTATCACCTGTTTTAAACATCCCTCATCCTTCTCCAGGCAGAGGCAGGCTCTGCATATCTATACTCACTATTTGAAGCTTTTTTTTTTCCAGAATTTAACTGGGATTCACATCTTAAGCTCATTACTTCTTGTTTATCCCCACAAACACAATTTAATTATCTCATCTTTGCATTTAACTTTTATACCCTTCTCCTCTCCAGCTTAAATAACAACACTGCTTTCAATCTTCACTTTTGTATCAGTGTATGTAGCATATTTTTAGACCTTTGATCAGATTTGCTGCATTCTGTCCTCTGACTCCACATTTTTCTTGAAATCTAGCACTGCACAATATACTCCATCAGAAGCCTTCATGATGCCGACAAAATTAAAGATCTGTCTTTCAGAGCTATCAGTAGTAGTAGTGTGTTTTCTTAGTAGGAGATGATTATACATATCTGACTAGTGTTTATAGAGACAAATCATTAAAAAATAATAATTACTTTTTTAAATTAAGGAAAAATCTAAATTTGGAGATGAAACAAAATAGTCTAACAATTATTATTATTGAAACTGCACACTGAAGTGAGGTGGAAAAAAAAAAACCAAACAAACAAGGCAATGTTTACCACAATAAGATTTAACTATTCAACAGACTTGCAAAAATTAGAAAAGTTTTCGTTCAATGTCCATGTCAAGGGAAGCCATTATATATCCTACTGTGGACAACAAGAAATTTATTGTGGGGATCATGTAAGGTCTAGCAAAATCCCAAAAGCTGTGTTAAGAATGCAGGCCAAGTAACCATGAACTCACTGGTCCTTGGGTTTTGACTATCTCTGCCTATGGTCACAGAGCATCCACAAAGTGCAGCTACACCTTACCAGTGGACACTCATGCAGAGGCAAAAGCATCTTTTCTATCCCTTGCTAGAAAAAATATTTCTGAAGCACCTAAGACAAGTGGATGCAAAAATCGTCAATGGTCTGAATCAAGAACACTAAATAGAATCTATTTTGTGCTATTGGTGTCTAGCTGATTTAGGTTAATCTGGAATCTTTGCAGACCACACTCCTGAGAGAAGATTAAGAGAATCTGGTGATTACAGTGCATCTGAAACTGTTCCTCATTGGAAACCAAAGCATGGTGAGTGAGCACAGTGAAGAGATTTGCTTGGAAAGCTGTGGCACCATTTAATCTGAGTTAAAAATGCAGGTGCAGATACTAATGTAGGTGTGGTGTGTAGGGGTAGGCACCCTCTGTGTTTAACTCGTCTGATCACTACAACTGGCTTCTGGCCATTAACTTTGACCTTTCCTGAGTGATATTTTGATTCCTCCTAACAAATGGAATGTAGAAACTGCCCATTCTTACAAACAGATAAACAAGACACTGACCATAAAGAAATAAAGGCCATGAGTTTAAATCCAAAGAGATATAGATCCTTTCCATTATGGGCCTCCATTCCCTAGTTATTTGTAGTCAATTAAAAAGTCATTATAATCAGAAGGCAAACAGCAAAGGTTTATGCTTAACTCTTCTTCAGAGGGGAGTGGACAAAATTCTGATCTTCTTTCTTGCCTCCTTACAAATCCTGAAAAGCCTGTCAAAGGTTTCCAAACCACAATCTTATCCAATGACATCTAAGACCTTGTCTTCAACATTGCATAGATGTTTTTGGGACTTGTCTGGCATCCATGACTGGCAAAACAACATTTTGTATTTTATAGTTATGAATCAACCTCGAACAAAACTAGACCAGTCATTGAAATGTATTAATTCCAGGAAAAAAGATCCTCTATGACTGCTGGACAGCCCTAAGAAGTGAAATGAGATTATTGTTGTCACTGTAAAATTTTGATTGAATTTAAGTGTAAAAGTCTTCAGAGATTATATATATAAAGAAGCTTGTAGTAGAATACATCAAAAATCAAGGCTCACCTCTCCTTAACAGGGGACTATAAAATTATACAAAGCAGTGACACCACCATGATAAGGTGAATTTATTTGGAAAAAGGAAGCATGAGCACTGCTCAGCCTTTGAAGAAAAGTTATAGGCAACTGTCTGAACAGGGAAACCTGGACTCCAGAAACAGTAGTCTCCATCCATATGAGCTCTGATTTCATCACGTGAAGCAGGGGATGCTTACACATCTGTATTACTTGATGAGCTTTCAGTAGTTCCTTGTGCTGGAAAGGTATTTAGTTGGCCTTTCTGGAACATCTAAGCCTGTCCAGGAACTCTGCCAGGAGACTAATTCTCACCTTCACTTCCCCAGACAGGGACCTGTATGTAACCACACAACATCACCTTTTTTTTTTGTTCTAAGACTTCCTTGGCTGTGGTTCTGATCATTCTTCCCAGGCAGCTAACAGGATTAAGAAGCAGCAAAAAATTTATTCCTTAAAATACATGAAAATATCTTGCCGTACAAATGGAGTGCATGCAGATAAGATAAACATTATGGAGTCTCTTAGCAAGTTCAAATAAGCTGAATTTAAACATTTTCTTTACTTCTAATAGTAGTAAGGACACCATCACCACCTTCTGATCAGAAATGCTATCAATGGTTGTGTATGATCTAGGTCTGGTGTTCCTGTAAGAGCAACCCCAGTGTCCTGAAGCAAAGAGAGGTAAATTGGGCTTTGCTCTTAAAATAATACACATTAAGTCACAGAACATATTCAACCCATACCAAAATAATAACATTTAAATTTCAAAAAAGTACAGGACTTCTCTATGCTTCCCAAACAAGTAAAAACTTTGTTAATTCTCTTCTAACTTAAAATAGCAAACCAAATGAACCAACGTTTTTATTATAAAAAGTTTACTCTCCAGCTGAGCATTTGAGTGCCAAGTTCAATGCAGAATCACATTTTCACAGCCAAATTAGAAACTATAAACTTAGAAACCAGTGTTTTATGATAGAATCCTTTGCCAGACACTTCACTAGAGCTTGGGCTACCAGCTGTTCTAATAATAAGCGAATGTTATTGAAAAATAATAATACCAAGCATTTGGAAGCACTCTGTAAAAGCAAATGAATGAGTTTAGTGCATTATGCACAATGAAGAGCTCACGGGGTAAAACTCTCTTTCTCTCTACAGGTGTACTGGACCTCATAAGAGGAAAAAGGCTTAGGAGTGCTCACAAACCTGCCAAGCTCCATACAAGCTGAAGGATCAGCCTGCCAACCTGTTGGTGTGCTTAAGATTCCAGACTGCCCAGCAACTTCGGACAGCTGAAAGTGACGTGCAATCGGTGACTGATACCCTACACGAAGAAAAACGTCAGCTTTCAAAGTTGGTGGATGGAAACAGCCCAGTGCACAAAGGGAGCCGTGAAAACGCGATGTGCCTCTGCCAGTGCAGGGGAGCGCTGGGGCTGCGGAGCCCGTGAATCAGCTTTTCAATCGGGAGGCGCGGCGAGGCGGAGATCGCTATCGGGATAACCACTGTTCTTCAACTTCTTTTTATCTCTTTGATTCCCTACCTGATTGTTAGGCTCAAATAAAAAATAGGAGGAAATGAGCTTGCTTCCTTGAAACTCACTTTAAACTCGGGTTTAAAAAACACGAGAGATTAGATGTTTGGTAAGAATATGAGAAATCGGACAATATTTGGAGTGGGGTGTAGTTACATTTACTGTAAGAAAGCTGGCAGAATTAATACACGGTTGGTTATGGAGAAGATACTCTAAGCCCCTCTTTAATATTTCTTATAGCGCTCTAATCTTGCTTGATGGAGTACAGCACTGCATTCTGGAAAGCCTTGTTTAGCCTCCGTGTGATAATGCATCTGCTCGGGTTTTTGTTCCCCCCTCACTATCACCCCTCCCCTCCACCTCCCTCCGGTAGCAGAAGGAAAGATCGCGCCCTTGAATTTGCATGCGTCAGGAATTGACAGGTCAAAGGCAAGTAAATCACATTATACACGACTGTATTGTTATTGTATCGATAACAACACATTATCAGAACAATTAACACACTCGCACAAGTACGCGGAGATCACAGCAGCGGTTTAACAAAAATCCAGATAAGTAACTAAACTCCGATAAAACCTTCCCTTTCTGTGCTTGGGGATTTGAAGGCTCTCCGAGAGAGTGTCTGTGCCTCTGCGTTTGTGTGTGTGTCTGTGTGTGCGAGGGCTGTGCAGGCAGCCACTCCGCTCCGCACCGCGGCCGCGGAAATCCCCGCGGGGAGAGCAGCCTCCTCCCCCGCCGCGGCTGCCTCAGATCGGGGGAGACCTGGGACCCTCCGGTCGTTCCTAACACGAGTCCAACCTTGCTCCAAGCGGAACTGATAAGAGTTCCCATCACTTGGAACTGTCTTGAAAGCAGATTACCAGGGAACGGCAGACCCCCTGTAACTACCAGCATCGCTGAAATAACCACGGGTGGTTGTTTTAGTAGTCAGTGGTTGCCGCAAACCTTAGGTGAGGGGAGGGGGAAAGCTCTTTGAAAAAGAGACCTTCGAATAAAGTATTTCATCTGTGACTAGAAAAATAGACTTGAGCCAGTACTGAGCCATTCATAGACTGCAGCCTGTGAAAGAGTCATGTACAATAATTTATGTCCAATAAATTCTGTTACCGTTTTCACTATTTGGTGGACTGAATGTAATCAGAAACATGCACAGATGAACGTAATGAATTTGCAAATGGTGACATTTTTGGAAGACAGTCCATGAGGCATCTTCTCTGCTGAAATTTAACCAAGTGCTTATTTTTAAGACTAGTTTACCTGTACACGACTCTGTGGGGACCTGCGACTTGGTGGTTGTGCTGTTCTCAGACAGTGACCACTGACCCTAGGAACCTCTCCGGGCCCCATGCCGTCACCCACGGCCCTTCCCCACGCGGTTTCCATGGCACAGGTGCCCGCTCTGCCTGCACACTGCTTTGCCACTTGAGCAGAGCCAGAGCAGCAGCCCGGAGCAGCAGCAGCCTTGGCGCAGCAGGAGCCACGGAAATGGCCCCCCTACGGGCAGGGGTCGTGGTGGGGGCACTCATCCGTGTAGGAGCTGTCAGACAGGGTTTACCCATGTGCCCGCCTTCAGTGCTTCACCCGGGTCTGTCGCAACACCGGGCCCATCGCCATCCTCTACACCGCACCCTGCTCTCGCACCCACGGGTTTGGGGCACAGGGAGAGTGGGTCGTGAAGGAAGCAGCACGGGGGGAAGAGCAGGGAAAGAGCCTCGCTGGAACCGAACCCACTCTGCTCTCCAGGGGCGCTGGCGGGAGCGGGGTCGAGAGCCTTCGGGAGCCGGGGGGGCCACTGGTGGTGGCATCAGCGAGTCGCTGCTGCTTGTCCCTCCCCGCTCTCCCTCTCCGCCCCGATCACACTCCAGTAGATGTTACTGATTCTCACCCTGTTCATGACTGCGGCCGGGAATGTATGAACCATGCTCTTTCCTTCCCCTGAGTTGACTTAATCCGGGCGCAATCCCGCAGTGGTGCGAAGGGAAGTCGATGAAACCGGCATACGATCTGTGCGGAGACAGACAGGGGATAAATCCTTAAATGTCAAACACAATAACGCTACATTATACATTATAGCTTGCTATACTATGTCATTTATAGACATATAGGAAAGAGTTTCCTTAGACAAACGTGGGGGGGGGTTGGGGGGGAGGGGGAGAGACGCAGTTGAAAATATTGTCTGTTCGTCCCAGAAGGGGAATGTACTGGCCGATGGGGTGATAACTTGATCTCCAGG
Source organism: Lonchura striata (assembly GCF_050655825.1). Taxonomy (NCBI): domain Eukaryota; kingdom Metazoa; phylum Chordata; class Aves; order Passeriformes; family Estrildidae; genus Lonchura; species Lonchura striata. Next base: position 78,005,214 of record NC_140703.1, on the reverse strand, counting down.
ACAGTCCGGGATCAGTCCCTCTTGGAGGGGACCCATTTTCGAGAAACCCCATTTCCCAAGCGCCGGTGTACAGATATCTTAATCTCTTCAGTTTTGAAAACCGACGGGTACTTTTTTTTTTTTTTCCACGGGTAACTGGACTGTCAATGAGGTCAAGCGTTGGCAAGGTGGCTTTGGAGACTGAGAGAATTACGTTTAAGTATATGGGTAATAAAACACGAAACGGGGGAAGACGCTATTTACAGAGGAGCGCGGTATTTTACAGGGCACTCTGGTCGTGACAAGCTGCCGCGGGACCCGGGCGGTCTCACCGTCGGGGAAAGCGCCGGGAACCACGCTCCGGTGGAAGGCCAGCGCTCGGATTCTCTCCAAACATCCCGCCAGCGAAGCAGCCGCAGGTGGTGGCGGCGGGCGGAGGCGCGGTGCGGCAGCAAGGAAGGTCCGAAGCCCAGCGGCTGGAGCGGGGACCGAGGCTGGCCGGAAGATGGAGCGGGCTCCGCGGAGAGGAACCCGGACGAGACAGCAGCGGGCGGCGTGACAAAGGAATCCCTGAGGCGAGCGGACATCACTCCCCCCGCGCGATGTCCCAGCCGTCCGCCGGACCCTGGGGCGCGTCCAGCGGGGGTTCGGCGGTGCTCCCGGCGGGGCTGTGACCCCACGCGTGCATCGCACTCGGGAAGCCTGGTCCCGGTTTTTCCTTAAAAGGGCGGCGGAGCCGTCCCGGGCAAAGCCTAGCCTGATGGCAGCACGGGAAAGAGTTAATGGTTTATTGGAGTCGGCGCTTCCACATACCACAGTGGTAAGTCAAAACCGACCCGCCGAAGCACAAACAAGGCAAGCAAGTTCACCCTGACTGACAGGAGGTGAAGAACACGGTCGGACAGCTCGGGCTGGGGGCACCGTGAAGCGGCCTCCCGAGCGGCCAGGAAAAGACGCGTGGGGTTTTTTTGCGGTGCCCGCTCCCGCACGCAGGGACGCTTTCCAGGGCTGCAGCCTCTCCCCTCCGGCGGCACCGGCCCCGGGCAGGGAAAACCCCGAACAACCCAAAACAGCCCGCATGCGCGGCGCCCGACCCCTCCCCGCGCTGCCGGGCCCGCCGGGGGCGTGGCCGCCCGGGCCCGCCCCTCCCGCCGGGGGCCCCGCCCCCGCCCGCCGGCGGCGCGCAGGCCGCGTGCGGGCATATAGGGCGGCGCGCGGCGCGGGGGCACGCGGGGCGCGCGCGTTGCCGGGGGCCGCGCCGACGGGGCGAGAGGAGGGGGCGGCCGCGCCGGCTGCGAGCCCCCGCCGCCCGCCTCGCAGCCCGGCCGGCGGCCCGCCGGGCGCGCACCGCCGAGGATTTTAATTAGGTGTGTCCCCCGCCTCCGCCGCCTCCTCCTCCCTCCGCCCCTCGCCGCTCCCGCCCGCCCCGCCGCCCCTCCGAGTCGGCGGCCAAGAAAACCCAGAGAGACCTGGCGGCTGCCGGAGAAGGGGGAGCCGCGCGGCAGGCGGAGCGCCCCGTATCCCGCCGAAACTTGGCGAAGTTTGTCCGGCGGCGCGAACCAGGAGGCCCGCGGCGCCCGGCGGCCGCTTGCGAACGGCGCCCGGCGAGTATGTGCGAGGAGCGGGCTGCTGGCCGCGCCCCCGCGGGCGGAGCGGGGCGGCTGTGAGCGGGGCGGCCCGCGCCCCCTGGGGCCCGAGCCGCCGCGGACCCCGTCCCGCCCGGCCCCGCAACGCGCCGCGGCGGGCTGCCCTCCGAGCTCCGCGGGCGGCGATGGCACCGGGCGGGCTCTGAGCGCCGCCCCGTCCAGGGCTTGCCGCTGCACCGGAGACTGCCGAGCAGCATCGCCTCCGCAGCGAAGCGAGGACTCTCACGCCGCTCGCCTGCTGCCGGATCCCGCCCTCGCCGTCGAGACTTCTCTGCGGTCCCGTCTGGACTCCGGCCGCTGTCGCCCGCGGGGTGTTCCGAGGAAAAGGCCTGGACCGGAGATCGGCGGTGCGGAGAGAGGCTCCGAGGCCCAGGCGGGGAACGGAGGCCGTCCCGCCCGAGCTGCCCGCCGCAGCGCCCTGACGGGGAGGCGCCGCCGCCGCTCGGCAGCGCCCCGCGCCCGGAGCGGGGCCACCGGGTGCCGCCGCCCCGCACCCTCGGGAGTCGGTGCCGCCGCGCCTGGCCACCCGCCGAGATTGCTTTTGGAGGAGCGCACCGCGGTGGGGGCGAGGAGGAGGAGGAGGCGGGAGACAGTCCCGGAGGAGGCGGCCGCCAGTGCGGGGCGGGCGGCGGTTCGCCGGGGCGGCGGGGGGACACCATGTCCAAGCCGGTGGATCACGTCAAGAGGCCGATGAACGCCTTCATGGTGTGGTCGCGGGCGCAGCGACGAAAGATGGCCCAGGAGAACCCCAAGATGCACAACTCGGAGATCAGCAAGCGCCTGGGCGCTGAGTGGAAGCTGCTGACCGAGTCGGAGAAGCGGCCCTTCATCGACGAGGCCAAGCGGCTGCGGGCCATGCACATGAAGGAGCACCCCGACTACAAGTACCGGCCGCGGCGGAAGCCCAAGACGCTGCTCAAGAAGGACAAGTTTGCCTTCCCCGTGCCCTACGGGCTGGGCGGCGTGGCGGACCACGAGCACCCGCACGGGCTGAAGGCGGGCGGGCTGCATGCCGGCGCGGCCGGCGGGCTGGTGCCCGAGTCGCTCCTGGCCAACCCCGAGAAGGCGGCAGCCGCCGCCGCCGCCGCCGCCGCTCGCGTCTTCTTCCCCCAGTCGGCCGCCGCCGCTGCCGCCGCCGCCGCCGCGGCCGCCGCCAGCAGCCCCTATTCCCTGCTGGACCTGGGCTCCAAAATGGCCGAGATCTCATCCTCCTCCTCTTCCTCGGGCTCCGGATTGCCCTATGCCTCCTCGCTGGGCTATCCCGGCGCCGGCGGGGCGGGCGCCTTCCATGGGGCCGCCGCTGCTGCCGCCGCCGCCGCGGCCGCCGCCGGGGGGCACACGCACTCGCACCCGTCGCCCGGTAACCCGGGCTACATGATCCCCTGCAACTGCAGCGCCTGGCCCGGCCCGGGGCTGCAGCCGCCGCTGGCCTACATCCTCCTGCCGGGCATGGGCAAGCCCCAGCTGGACCCTTATCCCGCAGCCTACGCCGCGGCCCTATGACCCGCGGCCGGAGGATGCCCGCGCAGAGCTCCGGTGCCCGTCTGGATCGCTGCCGCCGCGTACTTGCGGACGGGGAGCGGGGCGAGCCACCGCCGGGACCGCGGAGGGTGACCGGGGCAGGCGATGGGGAGCGCTGGGGCGGTGGTCGACCTGTTGCTCGTCCCCCGCTCGCTGCCCCGGGTAGAGGTTTTGTGTGTTGCATGCGGTCTGTGCAGATAGCCCAGCTGAAACAGAAGAGAAAAAAAGAGGAAAGGAAAAAAAAAAAGAAGAAGAAAAAAAAGTAACCTATCCGTCCTGCCCCCCAGAGTGTGTGTTCGGGACATACACGGGTTGTAAGCCCGTCCGCCGGCTCCGGCTTTCCCCTCCCTGGCTCCTCGCGCCCCGCGCGGTGCTCACTCGGAACAGTCCCACTGTAGCATCCCGCCACCGACAGGAGAGACGGGGTGGCTGGGGGATAATGAGGCCCCGGCTCAGCACGGCAGTGCCAGGTGCAGCCCCGGGAAGGGACAGGGTGGCTCTGTCCTTGGTTCGTAGCCCCTAGTGGGATACACGCAAAGAAGGATGTCGGCGGTGTGGGATGCTGCCCGTCCCGCGTGGGTTTCTGCCTTCCGCTGCTACGGGATGCTGAGAAGCGCGGGTCACGATTTCCATGGGACTCGGACCCCGTGTGTCTCCCCCCTCCTCTCCACTAATTAAGTCTCACCCTCAGACTGTAAATTTGTATATCTCTGTGGAAATGTTAGGTCTCGGATGGAAAACTCTGTTAGTTACTTTGCCCACGGTCGATTCAGTTTTAACCTGAAAAAAAAGGAAAAAAAAAAAAAGGAATGCCTTTCAAAGGGAATAAAAATATTGCGAGACTGCTCAAGGATTGCAATATTATCTAAGGTTAAATCAGACTTTTTTGTCTGAGTGATAATTATCTATTTATTATTTAGCTGAACTGAAACAGAGCTTTGCTTTGACAGAAGAGTATTCTCATTTAAAAGAAAGCCCGTCTCCCCCACCAACATGAAGTGTTTCATATGTGTTTTGGAGTACTCTACCTGTTTAGCTTATTTTAGAGCGACTGCAATTCAATTGCAAATGGCGTTTAAAAAAAAAAAAGAAAAAGTTTAGATAAAAAAATCCATCAGTTTAGAGTTCTTTTTTTGTTTACTTTTGTAATGTGTATATTTTGACTAATGTTTGTGAATGAAGCTGGCTAACATGTATTTAGTTTCATTTTGGCTTTATGTAATATAAAGTGAAAAAAAAAGATTAAGTAATGGTTTTAACATTTACGTGTAAATGGTTTTCTTGTGTGATCTTCTAATTTAAAGTTAGACGTCTAAACTATATCTGTAAATTAGATTCCGACTACCACTCTGTTCATTTTTGAACAAAGAGTTTAAATAAAGCCTGAAGCAGGGAAAAGAGAAAATCCTCTATTTCTTGTTGAATTGCTAACAAGATTTTTATCTGAATTGCCCTTACGTGCCTGGTCCAGGTGAGGTGTAAGGTATCCTCTAAAGGCTGTCTTTGTTTCACTTTTGAATAGATTTACTAGGAAATCTAAATCAAGCCATTGTTATTCAGAGCCAAAAACCTGATTTATCACATTTTTAATCGTGAATAGGAAAGAAGATAAAAAAACCCTAAGTTGTTCTATTATCTTAAAAAAAAAAAAAAAGCATTCATGGACCAGCAGAACAGAGTTCACTGAATACACTAGAGCGTTCACAGCATTTCATCGGTTTCCAGTAACGTTTTCAGAGTGGAAAGTTGTCTGACCACTTTATCTGGTTAGCCTAAGAGCTTCGCCATTTTAACCCGTGTAATTTGTTCACCTATCTGAGCAATATTGCAGCTTTATACCTGGAGTATTTTTTGTGGGCCTTCCCACTTGATTGCGAAGTAAACCTTAGCACCCTTCTTTGCATCTAAACAGCTTTTCCCGTTTGAGTGCCTAAAAACGGTATTTTCAAAGGTTAATCCAGCAAAAGTCTGCAAGGACATTTGCATGCAGCAGGAAATCAGGACCAGGATGAAATAGTCCATCCTTTCAGCAAGGGAATTGCGAGCATCTCACAATATGAGGCAATAA